>NC_088863.1:57465590-58117782 GCF_032884065.1 Artemia franciscana | reverse complement strand
ACCAGTTATCATTCGCTTTTGAGTTCGGCATACTAACGACTTGGCTAAGACATATCACGTTTTTTGCTTAGTAAATTATCCAATAGTATTTTATGAGAAGTAACAAAGGCTAATAGCCAATTTTCTAGGCTATAGAAAAAAAGTACGATATATACAATGTATATAGTAGGGTTTCCGAACTTACTCATTTGACAATCCACCCGGTTCTGAACGAAAAGAAGATAAGACAAGAAAACATTTGAAGACGCTAGGAGCTCTGAATAGAGTGGAATGGAGGAACATACATAACAGTATTTGCATTAGCTTAGTCCGATTTTCAACTGTATAATGCTGCTTTTGCACATGAGTATGCGCCTGCTTCATAGGAATTCAATTCGTGTATTAATGTACGCCAGGGCTTATAAAATAAGATAAAAACTAAGTTCTAGGAATTCTATAAAATTCCATTAGGGCAAGAAGTTGGGGTAGGGGCATTGGGAACCCTTGGAAGTCGGACCGTGGGGGGCACACTCATGGGTGCTGTCATGGGCCCTGTTATAATATTATTAAGGGGTATAGTCATGGAAGTTCTTGAAACTTATGCAAAGGACGGTCCGATTACAATGAGACTTAGAATTCCCTTACGAAAAACTTCCAATCAAGATATTAAAAGCATATAGATCAACTTTAATAGTATTTCACTTTTGAAATAACGTCGTTAAATTATATCGTTCTCTCATAACACAGCAATTTTATCCGTCTCCATGTTAAGTGTCAATTTAAAATTCATCCCTTCTGATGGGATCATAAGTTAAGGGCCTTACAGTTCAACGCTAAATACGAAGACATCGGTTTACATATGTCTTTTGAAGTATGAAGTAAGGATAGTGGATTTATATTTTGATTTATGAAAAATCAGATATTTCTTAAAGGATAAAACTACAAAAGTTAAATACGTTATAAATCTATTTGATATTGAATTCGAAAAGTATTTACAGAAAAAGCATTATCTTAAGTCTGTCAGTTCATTGTAACTATTCAAGTGTTGCGTGAATACTAATAAGCTTTATCCGTGAGACCAAGCTTATATACCGAAAAAACTGGCTTTTCAACTTTAATTGCGGTCGTCCCTCTTATGTAGAACGTGTTATAATTTTAAATTCATCTAAGTATGTTATTTATGGTGTCATCGGCCTTGTAGAAGTAATAGTAACCGGTTATGCTAATGAAATTACCGTAGTATCCATGTAACCAACACTACTTATTGACAATAGGGATACACATAGTGTATTGATTAAACTCACCCACCCACTCCCCATCAACATTCTGAGAAAGTCAACTCAATGCTCCCAACTGCTTTTTAGAAGTTTCAGGCATGCTATTTTTAAAACCTGGATCCATGTCGTGTTTTGATTTAGTTCAACGTCCTATTTTGGCATTTCCTGAAAGTCTCAGAATAATGGTCTTAGCCTTCTCTGACATATTACAGACACGTCCTTTCGACAGCCGGAGTGTCCATAGACTCCTTTAAGCTCAACATTCTCTGAAAGCTTAGACTTATCAATTCTTGATTGTTATTGGGATATCGAAGATATGCTGTTTTCACAACCTGAATGCATATATTATCTTTTGATTACATTGAAGATCCTTAGCTTCTTAGTATCCCTGAAAGTTTCAACATAACACCCGTAGCCGCTCCTAAGATCATTATATACACACTCTTTTATCGACCTTGATGCACATAGTGTCTCCTGGTTCGTTACAATGCCCTTCTCTCAACATTATACGAAAGTTTTAACAAAATACCCTTAATATTTCCTGAGATATTACGAACCCTCCCTTTTGAGCGCCTGGGTGCACATAGTCTTTTGAGCAGTTATAGTAGTAGGAAGAGTAGTAGTCACAGTCAAAATCATATTAGTAGTAGTTTCAGTCGTACTCTTTAAGTATTCGTAGTCGCAGTACTTAAGAAATTTGTGTGAATTGGTGTGAGGAATGTTGTTTGTATATAGGTTCAAAATACCCATATGCTTTAGGTTTCTTTTGGGCTGAAGTCATTTTTGTCTTGATCATGTTGCAATGTTCAACATACACAGATATTAATCGAAAACCCCCTCAATATGTCGTTAAAGTTTCAATTTAATTCCCTTAGCCCACCCTGTGATATTGCAGATACACTTTTTCAGAAATCTGGATGCAAATAGTGTGTCTACATCCCCTTCCTCATGTTCTGAAAATTTCAGCTCATTATCGTTAGACATTCCTCAGTCACTACAGATGCACTCTGTTGTTAACCTGGATGGATATAGTTTCTTTTGATTTAGTTCAACATACCCTGAAAAATTCAATTTAATACCCTTAACCGTTCCTCAGGTATCGCAAATACATTCTATTGACAACCTTGGATGCATATATTGTTTGTTTTTTTACTATAATTATTATTTAGTTCAACAACCCCGACAACCAGCTCTGGCAGTTCCTACGCAATACAGTTAACTGTTCTTGGGATTTGCACAGATACCATTTCTGTCAGAGCTGACAAAGCAAAAGTTCTCTTGAAGCAATTTGAAGTCCAAAATGTGCTAAAAAGTATGTGGTTTTTGTTTAGTGATTGTTAATAATTAGAACGATTGCAAAACATTACTTTTAAAGCCTTTTTCTTAACTATCCCGGTAAAAGTTTATAGATGGTGAGATTTTTATATATTTGAATTTTTTTTTTGCAACCAACTTTAATACTAGTTGTTCTAAAGAACTCCAGCTAAATGGGTATGGAGAATTTTATTAAATAAATGGATTAGAAATGTCGACTTCTGTAGGGTTGAATTCATTTTGGCCCGCACCATGTTGCGATATTTGAATACAAAAATATTAATCGATCATTGCCGTTTCCTTTAATTCCCTTTACCGTTCCTAAATTGTCGCAGATGCACTCTTTTGAGAACCGTGGATGCAAATAGTGTCTTTTGGTTTAGTTCAATATCTCCCTCAACTCGGCCTGAAAGTTTTAGCTTAATATTTGTAGCTGATGTTGAGATATCGCGGGTCCGTCTTACTGACAAACTTGGGTGATGATCGTATCGAACCAAGGGTCATCGAAGATTAGGAGAGGGATCATTCGAATAAAGTTGAAAGTTTAAGTGACCAAAGAGATTGGAGGACAACTAGCCCCCTTCCCATTCCTCTTTTTCCCCAAAGGCCTCCGAAGAAAATATGTTAATAGCTATTTGCTTCATCATAATTTAAAAGGCCCAACCAATATGCTTGGGGCTGGTTACCCTCCGATATTTTTTTACTCTTAGTAAGGGCACTAGAACTTTCGATTTGCAATCGAATGAGCCGCCTCCAAAGTTTGTACGATCAATCCTTACTTAAAAACCTTATATGTTAACAATGGGCAACTTGTATGAATTACAGACCATCTCCAGGGGTGGAAGTTTTCAACCCCGAAGGCATAGCTACTTTACCTCTGTACTATTTTGAACAAACTGACTATCACAAAATATTGATCGGTTGTATTTGTTGGGGGAAAATGGCGTGCGTGGCCGGCTGCCCTTCCAACACTTGACTTTTAAAAAGGGCGCTAGAAGTTTTGATTTCCAATCGAATGAACCCCTTAAGTTTATACGACTGCCCCTTCTATCAAAACTTCATGTGTTAACGTTGGGCGAAATGTGTAACTTACAGCCCCTGTCCTAGGGCTGGGGAAGGGGCTTGTAAACCTGGTGGTATAGCCATTTGAAATTTGGACTATTTTGAATAAAATAGAAATCTAAAAATTTTGATCGGATACATTTGGGGACCTCTGTCCTCTGATTACTTTTGACCCCTTAAAAGGGTACTAGAATTTTTAATTTCTAGTTGAATTAGCCCCTCTAAAGTTCATGTGGCCAGTCCTTTCATAAAAGCCTTTGAACTATTGTGCGAGCGGGGCCGGCTGCTCTTCCAACACTTGACTTTTAAAAAGGGCGCTAGAACTTTTTTTTCCAATCGAATGAGCGCCTTAATTTTATACGACTACCCCTTCCATCAAAACTTCATATGTTAACGTTGGGCAAAATGTGTAACTTACAGCCCCTGTCCTTGGGCTGGGGAAGGGGCTTGTAAACCTGGTCGTATATTCATTTGAAATTTGGATTATTTTGAATAAAATAGAAATCTAAAAATTTTGATCAGATACATTTTGGGACCTCTGTCCTCTGATCACTTTTGATCCCTTAAAAGGGTACTAGAATTTTTTATTTCTTGTTGAATTAGCCCCTCTAAAGTTCATGTGGCCATTCCTTTCATAAAAACCTTTGAACTATTGTGCGAGCGTGGCCGGCTGCTCCTCCAACACTTGACTTTTAAAAAGGGCGCTAGAAATTTTGATTTCCAATCGAATGAGCCCCTTAATTTCATACGACTGCCCCTTCCATCAAAACTTCATATGTTAACGTTGGGCAAAATGTGTAACTTACAGCCCCTGTCCTTGGGCTGGGGAAGGGGCTTGTAAACCTGGTGGTATAGTCATTTGAAATTTGGACTATTTTGAATAAAATAGAAATCTAAAAATTTTGATCAGATACATTTGGGGACCTCTGTCCTCTGATCACTTTTGATCCCTTAAAAGGGTACTAGAATTTTTAATTTCTTGTTGAATTAGCCTCTAAAGTTCTTGTGGTCAGTCCTTTCATAAAAACATAGTCCTTTCATCGAACCTCTTCCAAGGTTTATACGACCACCTCTTCCAAAACCTTATATATTGACGATGGGCAACTCGTATAGCTTACAGCCCTTGCTCCAGGACCTGAGGGAAAGGGTGTCAATCGTGGAGGCATAGTTATTTGACTTTTGGACGGTTTCGAACTAAAAGGCAATCTCAAAATTTTGATCGGATGCATTTACGGGTAAAAAGGTGTGGGGGCCGGTTACCCTCTAATCTTTTTCAACCCTTCATAGGGGCTCTATAACTTTTGATTTTCAGTAAAATGAACCCCCTCCAAAATCCATGTGACATTTTTTCTATAGAAACCTTATATGTCAGCAGTTGGCAACTTGCATAACTTACAGCCCTTGTCCCGGGGTTTTGTTAACCCTGGAAGCATAGCTATTTGATCTTAGACCTATTTTGAACTAAATGGTTATCTCAGAATTTCAATCGGATGCATTTTGGAAGGTTTGGTGGGTGGGCAATCCTGGAGGCATAGTTGGTTGACCTTTAGACTATTTTGAGCAAAATGACAATATCAAAATTTTGATCGGATGCATTTGAGAAAAGGCGTATGGGGCCTTGCTGCCCTCATATCACTTTTGACCCTTATGGGAAGCACTAGAACTTTTTGATTCCCTGTTTAATGAGCCCTCTTGAAAGCTCATACGACAGCCCTTTCATAAAAACTATATTTTATAACAATTGATAACTTAGATAACTTACAGCCCTTTGTCCCGGGGGCTGTGGGAGGCCTGTCAACCCTGGAGGCATATTAATTTGGCTTTTGGACTATCTTGAACAAAATCGATGTCTCAAAATTTTTGGTTAGATGCATTTGAGGGGAAAGGGGCGTTTGTGAGGGGGGCAAGTTGCCCTCCAATCACTGTTGACTTACAAAAGAGCACTACAACTTCTGATATCCAATCAAATAAGCACCCTCTAAAATTTATACAAATGAGGTGAATGGTTGCTTTCCAATCACTTTTGACTCGTAAAAGGAGCACTAGAATTTCCTATATCCAATCGAATGAGCCCCCTCTGAAATTTAAACAACCATCCCTTCTGTATGAAGTGCCTCTGGTAAAATACTAATAAAAGATAATATTTAAGCCTTATGATCTCTTTATTAGCGCTACGCTTTGTTATCGTTGCCTACTGATCTGGGTTCATCTTTCATTTATATTTTTGCTCAGAAAATGTGATAAACTGTTTGATTCCACTAAATTTTTTTTTATTATTATTATTATCTTACTGAAAACGGCTAGCTGTTTTTTTTTTGTTTTTTTTTTTTTCTTTTTAACTGACAGTCTGGTCATTTCTTACCCCTTAAGACATCTGATCGACATTTCGAGGTATCTATTTTATACTTTCTCTGCGGCTGCTCAATTTTATATACTGGAGAATTTTCCTAGGAGGGACACCTAGCACCATGAAACAATTTGCCTCTTGCATAATTTATAGCTCTTGCCCCATGGGCTGGGGGGGGGGTCAAGACATCCTCAGAGGCATCTTGAAACAGCTATTTTGTTCAAAATACCTTTAGGTTATTTTGTACAAAATAGCTGTTTCAAGATTTTTCTCGTGTTTTTCTGGGTGGGGGGCTAAAAAGGGCGCATGGCCTGGTTACCTTCTGATCACTTTTCAACACACTGTGAAAATATCAATATAATACCATCGGCCAGAACTGTTTAAAAGGGGAGGGGTGACCAGGGAAAGCTCTCCTGGGCACCGTGGCAAAGAGACTGCCCATTTTGATCAAATTTCTCACTTTGATTCAGTTGTTTTGCTTATATTTGAGTCAGGAGAGGAGTGGTGTAATTAGTTTTTCCTCGTTTGCCATCAATCCTAGGAACAGCTCTGCCATGAGTGGTTTCAGAGATGTTACTGCTGCGCCACCTTGACTGCCAGCATGCATATAGTTGGTTTAAATATGTTCGACACTCCCTTAAAACATTTTCTGAAACTTTTCTTTTGACACTATGAACCTTCAAATTAAGTTCTGGTGTTTGAAGGCACTGTCGAAGTAAGCCCTAGTCTACTCCTCTTAGTTTTGCCTCGTTTTGAGTTCGAATCGGAAATTTATTGTAATTTATGCTCGTTTTATGTTTCATTTATTTGTTGATGATTATTTATGGTAGCCTAATTTTACGCTTGAAAACATTAATTGACTTTATTTCTGCTCATTTTTAGTTTAATGTAGCTTTGTACTTTTCTTTGAAAAACTTCTTTTGTGGAAATTTTTTTTAAATTAATTTTTATTCAGGTTTAATTTACATAGTCTAAAAAATATCCTTTTTATAGGACACTTGTGAATTCTTTACCTGATAAAGGAGAGAAAGTGAGAGAGTCCGTGAAGAGAATCGCGGAACTAATAGGGAAGAAAAACAGAACAGTTGATTCAACAGTTGGCTCTCTACTTGAAAAACTGACGATTGGTCCCAGAACTACTCTTGAAGAAGAAGTACAATCTGTTGAATGGAAAGGAAGAAATATATCAAAAACGATGTTAGATTCAGACGACGATTCAGACGCTGATGAAAAATATGCTATTGGAATACTAGCATCAACTGCAATACCACAAAAGATTATTAAGCAAAAGAGGTAGTTTATTAACTTAAAGTATATTGACCATAGATGAAAGGAGCAGATTAGTTTGGACTAATCCGCGCATTTGTAAATTAGAATAGGACTTCATCCTTTGTGGCAGGGCTGGAATAGTAGTTACGGCCTTAGAAAAGGTGATCTACGGCCCATAGATAAAACGAAATAAAATAAAGGTTTAATTAAATAAAGGTGGACATTGTCCGTCACGCTCCAGCCCAAAATCAATCCAATCTTTCATCCCTTAGATCTATGACTATCTACCTTAGTTCTGCCCTAGGAATGACCTATGGACGGATGATAGATAGACTTATCTATCAACAAATGAACTTACATTATTTTTATACAATCCTGAAAAGGGCTTATGACAGATTTGCCTCTCACTCACTTGGACTATCTGTCTTGGCTTTTTCTACAATTAGCCATGGCCTGATGCCCATAACTACTTAATTCTAATTTAAAATCAAAGGATCAAAATCAAACTGGTCCAGTGAAAAGCTTCCCTGGTTAAACTATTTTGAAAATAGAAATTTTCATTCTGATTCAACCGAAATATTTTCTTACGAGTAAAAAATTTTCAGAGTTTATAAAAAACAAATGCTTGAAAGACCTCAAAGACCAATTGAAATAAAAATTACTTAATTGAAATTACCATTGTCTCCCCAACTTTACCCACGATGAAAATTACATCTTTCAATAGGTTGCAATTGTGCGTGTTTTTTTTCCTATGGGTGATTGTATCAAAACAATTGTTGTAGAACAACAGAAGTAGGCTCAGTTAAGCATTAACAAAAACACAATAGTCATCTTTTTCAACAACTTATTTCAGCCGTTTTTTTTTTATGTAAAATGCCAGTTTTTGCCAAAATTGAACCGAAATGCCTAACAACACAGATTGTGAGGCGGCTAATTGACATGAAGTAATGTAAAATCTTTAGCATAGAGTTTAAACTTCTCCATTTCGAAAACCGAGTAGATTCGTATCATAGAAACAACATATCACTGATTTAATTTTTCTCAACAAAACTACTTCAAGCAAAATCTATATTCATAGAAATCTTTAACTCATTATCTTGCTGAAAAAAGCCATCGGCTTGTATCTGTTTTTTTACCTTACACATTATCCTGACTTCGAGAATATTTGTGTAATATACCATACAAGCACTGGACCTTCAGAAAAGCTTCTGAATGCCGAAAGACCTCTAAGCGGTCTTTTACCATTGTTACTCAGCGACTGGTATAATTTTCATCAAAATGGTTTCTCTCTTTCGGGTTTTTCTCTCATTTATAAAATGAGGAAATGGTTGTCTTCGATAGTATCAGGATCAATTTTTTTTAATTTGCATATTGAAAATTTGCCTTTCCATCAATGATGAACACTATTTAGCCAGCAACGATAGCGGAGAAATGAAATGTAGGGGGGCTAGCTAGAATTAATCTGTAATGCATCAATGAACTGAACTGACTTACTCAATTCTGGTCTTTAAGCAAAATACTAGCTGTGGGAATATACATGAAACATAGAATAGTCGAAACAAATCTGTCCTCAAAAAGGAAAGAAAATAAATACTACAGTAAAAGAAAGAAAGCAGTTAGATTTTTCGTGCTGCTCTTAACTGGCTTTCCACTTTGTTCCTTTTTTATCTGCTTAATCCCAGTAACCCAAGCTTTTTCTTTGACTGTGTACCGTCTTATCCAAAACCAATGAGCGTATCTACCATGATTTTAAAAATCAGCCGTACTTATTAGAGTAAGCTGAATTGTCTTTTTATGTTCTTGATAGTTCAATACATGCGGTAAAACTATAGTCGGTTCCTGGTTACCTGGGTCGGGCCTCTTTGGAGCTGAAGTAGGGACAGCAGCCTGATAATTTCAGTACCAAGAAGTGTGAAGGTGTCTAACAAAAGGAATTCCGATTGCTAGTTGGTATTGGAATTTGATGCATTCCTGGGTGGGCTGCCTACAAAGCATGTCTCATCGATTTTACGTCTGGCTGTCGTTCTTCCATGAGCAGGAGCAAAGCAATTAAAATAGCCATCTGGCTTTTGTCTTTATGATTAAAATGGGTCTTGAAGACTCACAAGGAAAAATCCTTTATAGCAACGGCATAGTTATATTCAAGTGTGCCCAATGATACCACTTTTGAACCTACAAATTTTCATTCCTAATACATCTGGCCCCGATTGACCGGAGCCAGTTGTGTTTGCACACAAGTGACCGATATCGAGTCTTCAGTAGAAAGTAGCAATGTCTACAAATTTCGTCCATCCTTAAGATCTACCTCTTACTTCAGCAGCACTGTTTCACTGTTTGCGACCCTTTCTTCAAGTACAAGATTGAATTAGTCTTTAGAGCACTGCCCTTAATCCTGAGAATTTGGGATGGAAAGTCTAGAACGGTATACTCTGCCCTATCCTCATGGATCTTCCAATGGGACCAAAGAAAATTCTCACCGTCGTGAAGTATTGTTGTTAGTGATCTTGTGATATTGACTGGTATAGCTGTTTTCGAAATGACTTCTTAATGGAACATTGTTTGAAAATCTTGCAAAAGGAAATAGTTGCTCTAATGCTCAGGTCCAAATTGAACATGAAGAAGACATGCGATTAATTAAAGAAATGTGATGAATCTCTAATCCTTTTGCAATTTCCAATTACCAGTGATTTATTGTTCAAATTAAAATAAAAAAATTACCTAGTTGTGAGTAGCTGCTTATTGGATAATAAAAACTTGGTGTGATCACATTTAATGTGAAGAATAAATTGACGTGGACACAACTTCTTCTCTGCATTAGCAGTCCAATTTTTTTCTCTAGGGATTCAACTTCGTGTAATGTTGTTTTCAAACCTAGATCGATGCTTCATTTATGGATGGGATTGGATTTCTTAACTTGAGTGTTCAAACAAAAGGTGCATATTTGCGATCTACGTACAGGATTTACCTATTACCGACTTATTATACTCGCAAATTAAGTCGTTTTTAAAAAATCGTGAATCATGATTTTAGAAGAAAAGACGAAAAACAGTCACTTTGGCCTCGATCGATTTTGGCTGATTTCATACATGCTGTAGAAAATATTTTTCCGGTTCAAATGATACCAAAATCAAAACTTTTGCAATTTGTTTGAGGTAACCCCTAAAATTAATCTAGATTGACTACTATTGCTGGTTTCTGGGCTCACTAAAATTAACAAAGTAATGTAGATGACATGATAGTATCTGCATCAATACAGGACACCAGTGTTGCAATTGCTTGCTAAAACCATTACGCTAGGAAAAGAGTTAATGGCATGTATATTTGACATTTCGGGATACAACTGTTTTGATAAGCTACCTCTACCCCAGCTTACCACTGAAAAGACCTAAAATATTTTTTTCTTTAAGACAAAAATGATTATGCTGCAAATTTACATTTACTGGTTAAAGTAGCACCTGCCTATGGAAAAAAGCTCACCACGGAAAAAAACTGGATTGGGTTTATTAACAGGGAAGTTTGGCTACATCACTTGGGGCAGCAGCTACATTAAGTGGAAAATTCCTATGCAGGAAGAGGGGATTTTGGTACTGATCTCTTCTTCCTCTCAGATCCTCGAAATTTTTCTTGCAACTGTATTTCTTCTTAAGAAAAAAAATTGTTTTATATTAGTCTGATCAGCACACTTGTTTCGTCCTATACAATTCAAATTTTGTTTTATATCACTTGCTTAAAGTTGTTGAAGCTTTTAATTTTTTTTCAAAGTCGAAAATTCCTAGTATAAAGTGGTATTTAGTTTTTCTACATCCTATGGCTCCAGTATTTGTGCCTATTTTATTATGTTTGTTATTGTCTTGGTTGACACTATATTTTTGTCTAAATATCGTTTTAATCGTTTAAGAAAATTAAAAAAAAACTGCATACTAGGACAAATCTGTCAGAAAAAATACCTCTCATGACAAATAACCTCTTTTACTCTCTTTGTCATTGATCTTCATCTTTGGGATAATTATTTCCTGCGTATGTAAATAATACAAATCAAACTTCCAAATAGTCTAGTAAATTGTACTTCTAGAGCCTTTTTGAATAGGCTTAAACATAACATATTTGAATAAGCATGAAGAATAAAAAAAATGACAATCTCAAAACTGTCGACAAACAGAGTCGAGATGGGCTGACTCTGGCTGAGCTAGCGTAGTCATACCGCTGAACCATACTCCAACAAATATAATCAGCTACAACTAGGGTTTACACCACAGGATTACAAGTCCAGCGTACCAGCCACTTGGCTAGTACGAATGAGACGTAAAAAAAACTTGCACAAAATTTCTCCTTTCTCTCTCCTACGTTTCAAGTATGTATGTATATGCAGAGTCTTTTGACTGTGATCCAGACGAATGGACGAACAAGAATCTTATATCAAGTCTCTATAACACATTACAGTGCTTTTGTGCGTTTGCATGTGATAATAATTTATAGACATTGACAAATCCTGTATCTGTGGATCTAATTGACAGAAGATCTTTCGTATAAAGGGTGTTTAGTAGAATATACGTTTGATAAAATTTTATGTCCTTAACCTCATGAAATGTTTCAATAGAACATATAATTGTGGACTTTTGAAGCTCGATTATGGTTCTTTTTAAAGTTTGAAACTCCTGATGAAAAATGGTATCTAGTCCCTCGTTGACCTAAGGTTCAGGTGTTCTTACCAGTTTTATTATGATTATTTTATTGATTTGTTTTACATTATGTTTATCTTTATATCATCCAAATCTTTGAAGAAAATTTAATAATGTTT
The DNA here is from genome assembly GCF_032884065.1 of Artemia franciscana. Taxonomy (NCBI): domain Eukaryota; kingdom Metazoa; phylum Arthropoda; class Branchiopoda; order Anostraca; family Artemiidae; genus Artemia; species Artemia franciscana. The sequence continues at coordinate 58,105,736 of NC_088863.1, read as the reverse complement.
GTATGCTGGAAAATAAATCTACTTGGAGATTTGTCTCCCACAACAAATGAACTCTTACCTTTTGTGACTCTCTTCATCATAACAATATAGAGTAAACTTCCCAAAAGTGTTCTGACTTTTGCTTCTACATCCTTTTTGAATAAACATCAAACACTTCAAAAAGATGAAAAAATTCTTAAACTTTTTTACATTCAGAAAGTCACCCGCGTAGTGCCTCATTCTCTGCTCTCGGCCACGAGTGTTGTGCGTGGTTGTGTGAAGTCATCCGATGCTTCCTGTGTTTTTCTTCTAGATTTCTTTAGGCATATATTTGGAGCTGGGTCGATCCTGACTGAGCTTACAGAATGACACTGCTAACCCATATTCCAAATCAGATAGCCAGTGACACCAAGACTCAAACTTCTTCGCTTATGGACAAAGGATGGCAATTCTATCGTGCCAACCACTCAGCCAATATGAAGAATCCATAAAAATAGCATAATCTTCTCTCATATATTTGTCAAAGTATGTATGTATATGCAGCGTTTTGAATTTGTAACTTGTTCTATATTGTTTATGTAGCTCAAATTTTGTTTGTATCCTGTCTAGCCTAGAAACTAGTCGAAACATATCACTTAATTCTGATCATTGGGTATCCTAGATTTGTAATCAATATGTTTTTTGTTTTTTTTTTCACAACAAGAGAAGAGAAGCCTTTAATTTCCAAAGAAGAAGTTGCACGACTTGAAAATATGAGTTTGAAGACTTACGAAGCTAAGATCATTGAATTGAAGAAAAGAGCCGATGCCTTAGAGAAACAAAAATTAAGAAAGAAGTTTCATCCCCACAGGTAATTTTCGATAAAAACTGTTTTAAAACAAATCATTTCAAGACCGCAGATAGGCTCAAGGAAGCTGGTTGTTATGCCCACTCTCCGGATTAATCTCCACAGAATATATTTCTACTGTAGCATTTAATTTGACGCAATTAAGGAACATAGTACTATCCAAGTACTATTTTAATATTAGTCTATCAATCTACCCTTCAAAGTCGACATTTTTTTCCGACACTTCCCCTCTCTAATCTAACTCGAAATAAACAAACTAATGAGCCACCTTCTCACTTGATCATGCTGTTGGTACCCCTGTGCACTGATCTCAACTCTTTCCTTGTTTTTTCTGGTTTTTTTTCTTCTTGAAAAGTTCTGATTCTTTAAAGTTTTTCTAGATGATTAAGGATGGAAAGAAATTGTAATCGTTACAATTATTGTTTTTGTTTAATTGTACCTTTGTACGTACTTTGGGTATAAAACACTGAGTTGGGCTCTGAAATACAATGGTTTTTACCTATTCTCTATACACCACTACAGTTATTATCAAGAACAGACTTGTTTTACCTGATTGTGCTCCGTCAATTCCGACTGACAAAAACAAATTTAATGTTTTTAAAAACAAACAAATAAAATAAAACAAATGTCACAAACCTTTACAGTCTAAGAGAGATTTGAGCTATTTTGATATCTCGCTTTGTTATTTTGCTATCTTGTACTATTTGTTTGCCAGATTCAATAAGAATTTGTCTATAGGTTCGCTTGAAAATCCTTTTGAGTAGCCAGCTATTGTCAGAGAATTCCTCTTTAAGTGTCAATATTGATTCTGAAACAAAATTCTCTCTTTCCCTGAAAAAAAAATCCGTACCGACAATATTTAGTATTAAATCGAGACTGGGTTGTAGCAATATAGCCATTTATTGAAAGTAAAATTGTTAAGTTGAAGACTTATAAGATACAGTAGGCTTCACTCTACCTGATATTGATTAAAATTTGGGGGCATATTAATAACTGGACTCTAAAATTTTCTTAATATCTCAAAGTAAGGGGCAGTTCAGCATTTCACTTTTTATAAGTTGTAATTGTAAATTTAACGTAAGAATAAGGCTTTTTTTAGTCATTTTATCTTCCATACTTCCTTCTCCAAGGAAATCATTGGCTATTGACCATCCACAAACATAAACTGAAATACTTGATTTGGTTGAAAGCTCTACCCGCTTGATAAAACCATTGTAAAGCTTCAACCAGAGGTCTTTAATTCAAGAAGTCTTTATGTCAATGGGGATACACTTTAGAGCAATGAACAGAATAATTCTGAAACTAGGGGCTATAGAAGGGTATTATTATTAGTTATGTTTAGTAGGGTTCTGTTAACGAGAATATAGAAAAAGATTTTAACACCCATTCTCTTTGTACGATGCTGTTTACTTCACGGAGGAAAATTTCATCGTATTTTTCTTCCGGAAACGAGAACTTGAATTTCAGACTTGGCCTTTATGTCACCTTAATTATTACGCGTCACTCAGTGTATGGTCTCGTGGACTAATCTTCTTTTCTTCTTTATTGGCAGATGAATATTCGGCCATTCATTTCGCTGATATTCGGCCAATGATATTCTTACGTTTCCTTTGAATTGTTTGTAATAAAAATAAGGAAAATTCAGCTAAACGGAAAATCTAAATTTTTATTTTGAGTCTCCACCTAAACATTATAATGTTTTTTTTTTTGTGTGCTTTCAAAGTGTGTGATAATGATTAAAAGGGATTGGAAAGGTCTATTCTGTAGATCTAATCGGAAGAAGACCTTTCGTATAAATGGGCTTTAGTAGAGTAGATGTTTCGTAGTAGATTATGTCCTTAACCTCATAGTATGTTTCAGTAGAACATCTAATTGTATATTTCTGAAGCTTAACAAGACAGTGTAATCTGAAAGAACATCGAAGTAACCCTAAAAAATACTGTGCTAGCTTCTGTTCCGATAATTCAAATTCAGATTGATAACGCCGTGGCAAGGCTTATCAGCGAAAATTGAATCTATGACTGGTAGTTGTCAAATATACTTTTTGCTCCATGCATCGGTGTATCTCTTAGGCTATTAAAACCTGACGAAAGCTTTAGAGGATGTGTCTTCCTTGTGGATAATTTATTGGGGTAGTCATATTTCATATTCTTGATTTAACAGTGGAATCCAGTCTCTTGTACGAAAATTCTGAAAAATTCATTGAACATAGCATAATATGTTATTGTTCAAGACACTGTTGAGAGTCACGAAAAAAGAAATGTTTCCTCCCATTTTATGAATTTCCCAAGAGAAAAATCCCTTTCCTCCCTTTGTGCAGGTATATCTCTAGGATTATCTTGCGATCACAAAAATCTTTGTCAAGTCATGTTGGAAATCACGCAAAATGTTAGGTCTACATATTTCCTTTTAGCTAAAAACTGCCTTTGACTTCCCAACCTACGAATATCTTCTTATATTCACTGAAATTCTGTTTAGTTCTTCAGCAATCCAAAGTCGTTTTCACAGATGAAAGTGAAAGCACTGATTAGGCAATATATTTTGCTTGTTACTTTTTTGAAAATGCTATATTGAAGTAGAGAAACATATCTAGCAGCATTTTTATAACAGTAAAATTTGGAGTAGCTGATCCTTCTACTTCAAAAATTGAAAGGCAAAATTAATTTTGTAGTTGATTGATCGGAACTATGATTTTTGTGTGTTAGTCTTTATAAAGAGATTCAAAGCAATTGGATAGGTTCACTAACCAGGGTAGTATTATTAGTAAAGATGGCAGATGCAGTTGGCAGATGTGAAGAAGTAGAATAACCAAGGCCAAGAATGCTCTTTCATGATTGGGAAAGATTTGGAAAGAATATTAAAATAAGTTCCCAGTCCTAGATTTGAATATTGGAAGCTAAAGCGATAAAAATGGTGATGTAAGGTTCAGAAATGTGGGTACTTTGGAAGAAAGAGGGAGATTTATTGGATGTTTTCCAGATTAATTTTGTACGGATAATTTTGGGTACCCATTTGAATTGCCCTTTTCCAAATAGTAAGCTCTACGAAAAACATGGCTGCACTCCACTGTCTAGGACTCTAAGTAAAGGTAAAAAAAAGGTAAAGGATACGGCATTAGACTTTACATTCCGTACCGGCGGTGCTGATCTCCGTTTCTTGGCCCTTCAGCCAGGAAGTGCAATGGGGGGTCGGGGGCCAGCCATCCTGTGCTTTCGCACACCCTTCCTGTTTACCTTCCCCAGATTTCTCCAGGTACCCATTTAGAGCTAGGACTCTAATGACAGAATGGCTCAAATGGCTTGGACCCTTTCTGCGCATGACAGATGGCATATTGCCAAAGATCGTCATTTTCGGCTATTTATATATGGTCAAAGCAGGTTGTCTCCAAATGGAGTGGGAAGATGTCGTAGGAATGAATTTAAAGGAAATAAAGAACTTCTTGGGGGGGTTGTAAAGGAGTAAGTTCTGAAGAGATTTGGGTGGAAGAAGATCGTGCGCAGCTGTGTTGATCTGAGGTGTCTTGGTGCTGCAGTTAGCTGTTAGTACTTAGTAGTAGCGGTATTCTCTTAAAATGTAATTTATTTGATTTTATTTCAAATGTTTTACTAGATTTACTGGATGTTTTTGTTTTTTGTGCATATTAAGTTGCATTTGTTATGATTCTTTTTTTTTCTTATTTTGTCTAGATTTTTATGGCTCATTTTCTTTGAAAAATTTCTGAAGGAAAAATAAATCTCTCTCGGTCATTAGCGAATAAGTTAAATGAATACACTTTAATTAACGCCTCATGAACCAATGAATATACAATGAATGAACGGATACATTGACCTTAGTCTCTGTCCTTCTAGATCGCAACGAAAGACTAATTAATTGTGATAGTGCAAAATCAGGGTCGCCTCCCCCTAGTGATTTATCACTTTTTCAGTGATTATTTATATTGCCTAAACAAAAAAAAATACTAAATCAGAACATAAATTACTAGATTACTGAAGAAAGTCACAAAAAAATCACTAAATAATTACTAAAATCTAATGTTTTTTACCGGGTGGCAACCCTGCGCAAGATCCATGAACTGAAGGCTGTGATTTGTAGAATCATGTGATTTACAAGATACAAATACAAAGAAACTGGTATAAAAGTTCTGAAACTATTTGATTTTAAATTTTAGTTGATGAGATACAAATAATACAAATAGATAAATTTGTGTGGTTTTATTTTTAACCTAAAACTCTTTTTTTTTCCTGGTAGGAAAACACTTGATTCCGTTACACATTTAAATATACTGTAAATAATTAGGATTTATGTCAGTTTTTGTACTAAACTCTCCAAATTTCTTCCAGAAACCTCAAATCTGCATATGTTCCACAAAACGAGTCTGATACTGAGAAGTCAAAACCAAGCTGGAGAGAAGATGAAAGCGCGATCTCTCCTCCGACTTTCTCCAAGTACTGTTCAGGTGGCGTGGCATTTTCATTAGAAGAGGCTCTCATTCTTGAAAAATCTCAGCAACAAAAGTACAAGGTTAGTCCATAGGCTATTCTATATTTTTTTTTGTTAGCATTGCTGATTTTTCACTGTAGATACTACTACTACTAACAACCTGCCGCAGCAGCAAGCCATCTAAGGCCAACACAGCTACGCACGCTCCTCTTCCATACCATCCTATTAAAAGCCTCCCTCTTTACATCCTCCTAGGAAGTTTCCGTTTCCCTTAAATCTTTCCTTTCGACATCTTCCCAACCCAACCGAGGACAACCTGCTATCCGTTTAACCCTAGACGGTTGGCCGAAAAGGACAATCTTTGGAAGCGAGTGATGCTTCATTCCGGTCGCTGTTAGTGCAGGTCAGGTAAGCTAAAAAAAGGGTAATAGCATTGTGGTACTCTCAAGTTCCCTAATTTTAGTTTCTTTCAAACTGGGAAATTCAATTGCAGGGATAGAATACGGTATTTTAATTAAAGGAACATGAATGCGTTTCATAGAACGCCGGTTAAGCGGGCTCTTTTTCTATCACATATTTTCGATCATCCTGATTTTTTGAGAAATTAACCAAATTTGGGAAAGTATCAATATTATTTGCTTGTGTTTGCTATTGAAGCAACACCTTTGTGTTTCCCCCCTGTTTTTCTGTCTATCTCCTATGTTGCGTAGTTTCTATTTATTCCAAGAAAGTAAGAAAAGAATAACCTCTTCAGCTATTACGGATAGAGGGGACCTCAGGCTGGATTGTTGGACGTGACACTACATTTTGGAAAGCTGGGATCAAAAGAACAGTTTTGAGCCACTGTGGGAGCTGAAGCAGGGATGTCATTTTGAGTTGTTCTACCAAGCCTTAATTTCTTCGTGCCAAGTTTTTACTTTCGAGTAAGAGCCTCCATACAAGAAGGCAAGCGAGAAGGCACCAGTTTCAAATGGAGGTTAGACTAAAATCGAAAGTGTTCACTATGAGTTACGGTCCCCATGGCAATACCCCATTGCCAAAACACCTTTTTAGTAACATTAATAGAAAAATTCTGAGACAAAAACTGGAATATCTTCCAGCTGATCCAAAAGCTATCCATCTACTATCAAAATTTGTGATTTTTTCAGTTACATTCGTTATTGAATTTTCTTCGTGTTCTATGCTCACACTTTATTCCTCTGCCAACTGAGGAAGAGGAACGGTATCATATATTTAACACTTATAGATTTTAGTCTATCTTCAATTTGAAGCTGGTGCCTGCCTGCTTGCCTGCTAGAACAGAGCTTTCCACTCGAAAGTAGAAACATGGTTTGATGAAACGAAAGCTTGACTGCATAACTTCGGATAGTTCTCTCTGACACAGGCTATAGAACTCCACTTCACTTCACACACTGTAGGCTCTGGCTCAAGGACAAGCAAAAACCATCCTTTTTGGCCTTGTTCTACGAATCTTTCCAAAATGCAAAGTTATATTCATCAATCCGGCCTGATGTGTTCACTTTCCATTAAAAATGCAGGGGTTAGACCCTTACCACTTTTTAGGAATAAGCAGAAACCGGAGTGCTAGGAAAAAAAAACACGACAAAACCAAAGTGTTGCTCTCGCAACTCAATAATCCAGCATTAGCCTGTATACATAGTAAAAACATTGATTAGGTGTCAGGGGATGGAGAAAAAATTTAATTTTCAGTGGAAACATATTTCACGGATTTCAAATTTGAAAAGTTTTTAAGACTGTGTTCAAAGACCGTGTTATGGTTTATTTTCGAAAAATTAGAAGCAACATAAATCTAGTTTCATTGTGTAATGGAATGAGGTTAATCGGTTAACCTCATCTATACGAGAAATTCATCAAATTGATGAAGTTTATCACATATGAAACTAAATCCAGTTAAAAAAAATGGATATATGTCCTTTTTTGTAATAGCAACTATGATTAAACAACGAAATTTTTATCCACGCCTCGAAGGATTATTCGCTGAAATTCCAGTTTGGAGAACCACTTCAACAACTGGCACTCCCATTGGGTTTGTAGATGTCTACAAAAAGATTAGACTCTCTAGTCTAATCTTTTTGTAGACATCTACAAACCTCGTGAACCTCGTTTCATATTGACTACATTAATGTTTTGTAAGAAGAAAACTTATAGAAACTTCCAAATCTCCTCACTAGATCGCACCTTCAGCACACTAAAAGAAATCTCTAAGGAAAATAAGTACCAAAGTCTTATACAAGAGGCTGGTAGGCTAACCTCATCCATGTCAATTTAATCGAGTCTTAATGTACTAAGAGTCAGTGTTTATGGAGGTTTTTAGCCCATTCGAGCTAAACATAAGATGACTCTGCAACTCAAAAACTTCAAGGGTCACTTAGCTTGAACAATCTCACTCAAGTTGGTGTCTACATTAATAAGTCCACGTATTACTCAAATTTGCTTTCCAAATGGATAAAATTTACCTTAGGGTTGAGCTTGCATTAGTGTTGAATGGAGTGTTGAACTTCAATTTATTTCTAAAACATAATCTGAAACTTCTGAACTGTTTATTTAATTTCCTTTTTCTTTTTTCCATGAGGTGGTGCTTATATTTCAAGCACAATGTATAGCAAGTATTTTCCCATTACCTACTTTTCACACCAATACAGTACGTCCAACGTGACCTTGATTGGCTATCTAACCAGGACATAGATCATACGCTGTTGCTACTCCATATCCACAAAAACTTATCAAACGTAACAAAAAATAGTTCATTTTCAACAAATTGCCAAAATAAGTTATATCATTTTAACTGCCATTGATAAAAGTAAATGTCATTCCAAACTTTGAAGCTTCTGAAGGTTCAAAATTCTTATCGGCAGTGAGGTTTCATAATAGAATTAGGAGCTGCTATGCTTCTATAATTGTTTTTGTCCTTATCCATGTTTTTGTCTTCATACTATATTCGAAAATTGAAACGAAAACTTACTTTATCTCACGAGGTACCTACACAGGAATTTATTTCGGGGGGGGCGTGCTATGAATTATCCATAACCCCTTATTTGGATGATTTCGTCATATAAAATAATGGAAAGCCAGTATGGATGGATTATTAATTTTCACTTGTAGGCTATGTACTTGATAGTTTCATTTATTTTTTTTTTTAGTCGTTGTATTAGAACAGCAGACAAAAGAAAAATATTGTGATATTACCATAATTGTCCTTGCCCTTGTTCTTAGCTGATTTAAATAAAAATTTCTAACAGATGGGTTCTCTAACAGATCATTCTGCCGAGTTAAGGTATACAAAAAAGAACAATATCTACAAAATTTACATTACATATGCATATATACTTATAGGAATTGATGATGCAGCAAGCTATGGCTCGAATCACCTTTGGACCTGGTGTTCCCGTTGTTGAAAAAGAGAATGACTCATGGTCAGATGAATATGATGAAGTATACGATGATGAAGATGACGACAAAGCTGGCACTGTGACTTTCTCCTTTAAAGAATAAGTTTAACATGGATTTGTGTGGTTTTATTTGGAATTTTGAATACAAATGAAAATTTCTGTTTGTAGATCAAACCTCTAATATTTTCAGCATCCAAACATTGGATTTTTCTTATTAGTTTCATTAATCTCATTAATAAGCCAGTTAGGCCGCTTGATTCAGTACCCATGTTGAAAAATTTTGTTAAATTAGTGTTTATTTAGTTAAAATTATAAATTTGCAACCGGAACCCCTGCCGATAATCCACAGACCTTATATGAGGGGGTCACTATCCAAATGAAAAAATGGGGCTTGATGAATGGAAGCCGTGAAAAATGATATTGGCCATGAGTGATGGGCTGAGCTGAGGCAACGATTAGACACTCTGTGGAAAGTGATTGGAGACAGCGGGCACCCCCTCCCCGCCTATCCCGAAGCGAGAGCGAGAGAGCGAGAAGCTTGAATGCTATACAGTGAACATGGGCTAAATGGGAACCCCATATGAAAATGAGTATATTGTTGGTATGTGTGAAGCGGATGGTTACTACCACTTATCTCGTTAATTTCAAATAATATTTCATTATTTTAGATCCCATTAACTTCAAGGTCCCTTTTATTTATGTAACAGCTAAATATTTCTTCGTGAATTTTCTCACCAAAAATTTACAAAAACAAAAAATAGCGAGTTATTACACTGTCCGTTGTACAAAATTCAATCGTCAATTATCATGGGGCTTGGAATAAATCAACGTAAAGTATTCCTTTGAGCTGCGATTATTATTTAAGCTTGCTTAGATCAAAGGCTATTGACTAGGTGATGAGGAGCCAAACTAAAGTTACAAGTTTTAACTTTTTTACCATCAAAAACTTTGATTGAAACTTGACATTTTATGGTCAGGCGAATACACAAGGAAGGATGCTTTCGATTTTCGACCCCATTTACTCCCCTCTCATCCAGAGGCTTAGTTTGTTATAGGACAGGAGGCAACTACGCCCCAACTCCAGTTTTTCCCCTAGCTGAAATTTAATTTCTTCAAAAATCTGGTCAAAACTGAGATAGGCCTACTTAATTCAAGCATCCACGGAAACAGATCAGTTTTCATGAGTATATCTTGCCTTTTTGGTACTATATGGCTCATTTTTCACTTGTCATTTTCACTTGACTTGGGAAAATCACCCCCCCCCCAGGGCTTTACGTCCCTACTTTCGTCCCTAAATTAGACCAGGATTTTTATGGCTTTATCAATAATTTCATGTATACCTTTTTTTATAATTCTTTTGTCTCCTGGGTTTAATCCAGATTTTGTACTCTTATCAAATATAATCTTCCCTCGAAATTAACTTCTAAGAAAGTATGTAAGGATTTTCGGTCTACAAAGCACCCAAGGAGTGCAAAAGCAAGTTAATGCATGGATTTTGAAACAAGTGAACGAAATATAGAGGGACTAAAGCCACGTCAAACAAGGAAACTTCGGAGAAATTTTGCTCTGTCATCTGAAATAGCAGTGCCAAGAGATCGAGAATACACCGATTAAGTGTTTGGAAAACAGATTCTTTCAGTATTTTTAGAGTGAGTTAAGAAAGCCAACTACAACACTGAAATATTTGACGAATTACTTTATGAGTCTCATAAGCCATAGACCAGCCTAGATTTCTCTTTGGTATAACTAGGAGGAACGAGAACAAGAGAAACCTATTGGATATTTTTACGTCTACCTAGTATTTTTTTATTTAATTTTTTAACTTGACTATACAAGAACACAAAAAGCAGAAAAAAAACATGGTTCACAAACCTTAACCAACGAGTAAAGGGTTGACTTCTTAAGATATAAGATGTTTTTCATTCAGGTGGACATCTTTATTCAGTGCCATGGAAAACCCTATAGCAGATCTTCTAGATGCCAGCAAAGTAATTTTCTAAAACACCGTATGACTAGTAAAAATACAATTGAAACCTGAATTCAATTTGAACTCATTCCACAAATATCAAAAACTTCGACATTAATTAATTATTAATGTCTTGTCGTTGGATCAAATCGTTTTACAACTCAATTTGACTAACTTTTTGTTGAATTGAGCGAAATTAAAAACACTAAGGATCGTTGGTTCCATTTTTAGAAGAAGTACATCAAAAATCTCCTGTTAAAATATTCAATCCCACAGCGCAAAAAAAGAAACAAAAAAATTCGGTAGGTTTTCAAATTTGTAACTTAGTTCTACTGGATGAAAGCAATTTTTTAATTAGGCTCATTTATTGACCTTGCGGCAAATTTAACTAATTGTATAAGTAATTTTTATGATTATTAATTTATAGTATTGCTATGATTAGTAATTTATGATAATTGATTTAATGCTTTGATTTCATCAGCTAGTTAGTTAGTCGGGTAGTCCAACCCGAATGACAACAAAACCCTTTAAAACACTCGCGGCCTCTTTCTAAGTGCCGATTAATTAAAAGAAAGAAAAATATGAATGTAAAGATCGATCTGAAATTTAGAACAAACAAAAATCTTTGCTTCACAGTTTATGCAAGATATATCTAAAAAATTGATTCAAATAGACTAACTTGTGACATTTCCCCACATTTGTTGAATTCTCAAAAACTAGTGCTCTACTGAGAGCAAAAACCAACGCAACAAAATAGAATTAGGAATTTAAAAAACCCTTAGATAGCCGATGCCCCGGTCCCTCCCCTTTCGAAAGTCCCTAAGGCTCTCAATAGACTTATCTTGATCATGTAATCAGTAAATTTTATGACACATTTCTTAATTATCAATAAAATTCGAGTAAGCCCTGTTTTTCATGTACGTGTTGCATAAACTGTGAAGCAACAATTTTTGTTCATTTTAAGTTCCAACTTCGCTCTTTATTTTCATAAAAATTTAATTTTTCAATTCATTTTGTTCGTTTTCGGGACTTAAGATATGTACAGTAGAGCTTAAAAAAGGGTTTTCGTCCAGCTTTAGTAAAGAAACTAAAGAAGTGAACATAAGTTTTTTTTCGTTATGGGGCAATAAACATAGATTTTACTTAGCAACTTTACTTTTCTTAAACTCACCCCTAAAAATTTTTGCAATTTTGTCACATAAAGAGTTCGAAAGGTAAATTATCCTTCTTATAGCTGAGGAGTTGCAGATTTACAAAAAAAACTCAAAATCCTTTTATTATTATTGCAGTTTTTTACTGCGATGGTGTAAAGTTGAGCACCTAAAAAGAAAATACACTTTCATTATTTTTCTTTCTTGAACTTTAGCATTTTTCATTATAAAAAATAAAAGTTTAAAATAAGAAACTTGTCTAAATTCAGGGGGTAGGCCACTTCCCCTGCTCCCAAAAGACAGAGCTGTGGATGGCATCATAGCTAGTGATCAATTCCTTCACACCTTGATGAAAGTAAAGCTCTAGCTGTGAAAACTTCACATGGTTTCACATTTGAACGCTCCTACGATGTCCCAGTGTTCCGCTAGCGCTAGAGAGACAGAAAAAAAATGTAGGCTATATCATGGTTTCAAGCTGTTGCTGAATTCACGAAAATGTGTTTTGGGGTTTTGCTTTTACTGTTAGGAAAAACATGAACAGTATTTATTATCAATCCTGAACAAGATTACATAAAAAAAACTAGTTTTTTTAACTGAAAGTAAGGAGCGACATTAAAACTTAAAACGAACAGAAATTACTCCGTATATGAAATAGATTGTTCCCTCCGCAATCCCTCTTTCTTTACGCTAAAGCTTTTAATTGTTTTAAAAAGCAGAATTGTGGCAAAGAGTCAAACTTTAGCGTAAAGAGCGAGGGATTGCGGAGGGAACAATCTATTTCATATACGGAGTAATTTCTGTTCGTTTTAAGTTTTAATGTCGCTCCTTACTTTCAGTTAAAAAAACTAGTTTTTTTTATGTAATTTCTGAACGTTTTTGAATTAATTCATGTTTGATTTTGACTCTCCACACGTAAACTATTCAAATGAAATTTGCATATTAATTCCTTTTTTGGCTAAATGGCTTTCTCTTAGTTTTGATCATACGATTTTGAGAAATATGGGATGGGGAAGGAGGCCTAGTTGCCATGCAATTTTTCCGTTACATAAAAAGGCAACTATTAATTTTAATTTTAACGAATTTTTTTATTAGCAAAAAATATACGTAACTTTAGAATTAACTTACGTAACAAACTTTTATATTCTTTAATTATTATTATGTATATGAGGGGGTTTGTACCCTCGTTAATACCTCGTTCTTTACACTAAATCGTAAGTTTTGTCCCAATTTTTTAAGAATGACCCCTGAATCAGAAAGGCCGTAGAATAAATAGTTGAAATTACTAAAAATACTTTAGCATAAAGAGCGAGGTATTTATCTCCTCCTAAATACCTCGCTCTTTATGCTAAAGTATTTTTAGAACCCCTCATATGCGTAATAATCTCTGTTCGTTTTAAATTTCAATGCTGCTTCTTCCTTTCATTTGAAAAAACGTTTTCATGTTTATTTTTCATTGTTTTCTTATAGTAATGCTAGAGAATCCTGCGCTTTTTTCATTGAATTTTTCTTCCCCCATGACAGATTCCTCCAAAAAAAGATCCTCCAACATAGCCCCCTCTCCTCAGCCCCACCCCCAAACAAAATAAAATCCCCCTGAAAACGTCTGTACACTTCCCAATAACCATTACTATATGTAAACACTGGTCAAAGTTTGTAACTTGCAGCCCCTCCCCCAGGGATTGGTGGGGAGTAAGTCATCCCCAAAGACATAGTTATTAAGGTTTTCAACTATGCTGAACAAAATGGCTATCTCAAAATTTTGATCCGCTGACTTTGGGAAAAAAATGAGCGTGGGAGGGGGCCTAGATGCCCTCCAATTTTTTTGGTCACTTAAAAAGGGCACTAGAACTTTTCATTTCCGTTAGAATGAGCCCTCTTGCGACATTCTAGGACCACTTGGTCGATACGATGACCCCTGGGGAAAAGAAAAAAAAAAAAACAAAAAAAAAAAACAAACAAATAAACACGCACCCGTGATTTGTCTTCTGGCAAAAAATACAAAATTCCACATTTTTGTAGATAGGAGCTTGAAACTTCTACAGTAGGGTTCTCTGATACGCTGAATCTGATGGTGTCATTTTTGCTAAGATCCTACGACTTTTAGGGGGTGTTTCCCCCTATTTTCCTAAATAGGGCAAATTTTCTCAGGCTCGTAACTTTTGATGGGTAAGACTAAACTTGATGAAACTTATATATTTAAAATCAGCATTAAAATGCGATTCTTTTGATGTAGCTATTGATATCAAAATTCAATTTTTTAGAGTTTTGGTTACTATTGAGCCGGGTCGCTCCTTACTACAGTTCGTTACCACGAACTGTTTGATTTGAATTTGAGTGAAAACATTTGTCACTAAGCTGCTTGTTTTTCAAAATTCAATTTTTATTAAATTGACTCAATTACTAAAGGGTCTGGAAGGGAAATGCATCCAAGCGAAAGATTTTAAGCATTTGGTCAAGAAATTTTTTACCATAGAGATTTCAATAGTACAAAACGTAAGAAATCCTATTTTGGCTCCGCTTGGCACCGTGCGCAGGTGCTGTCAAGAAAAATGTATTCGAAACATATGCATGTAAGTGTTGACTTTCAAATGAACTCATAGATAGCTTTCTGTTTACTTTCTTTTTGGCAACCACTAGCGCTGAAGAAATAAAATGAGTTAAGAAAAAAAGACAGCAGGATTTTAAGCTATCTTCTGAATTTTCAAAAAAACCATTTTCGTGGTTAACTTTACGGTTAAGCTAAAAATGGATAATGATAATTATTCCAAACAAAGTTTAATTTTGTTTTCCATTTGCTATTTTTTTCCCAGAATAAGTTTTGTATTCATCAAACAGTTCGTGGTAACGAACTGTAGTAAGGAGCGACCCGGGTCAATAGTAACCGAAACTCTAAAAAATTGAATTTTGATACCAATAGTTACATTAAAAGAATCGCACTTTAATGCTGATTTTAAATATATAAGTTTCATCATGTTTCGTCTTACCCATCAAAAGTTACAAGCCTGAAAAAATTTGCCTTATTTTAGAAAATAGGGAGAAACACCTCTTAAAAGTCTTACAATCTTAACGAAAATCTCACCATAATATTCAGCGTATCAGAGAAGTTTCAGAAGTTCGTATCAGAAGTTTCAAGCTCCTATCTACAAAAATGCGGAATTTAGCATTTTCTGCCAGAAGAAAGATCACGGATACGTGTTTATTTGTCTGTTTTTTTTTTTTTTTTGCCCAGGGTCGTATCGACCAAGTGTTTTTTTGTTTTTTTTGTTGTTGTTTTTTTCCCCAGGGGTGATCTTATCGACTCATTGGTCCTAGAATTTCGCAAGAGGGCTCATTCTAAAAGAAATTAAAAGTTCTAGTGCCCTTTTTAAGTAACTGAAAAATTGGAGGGCACCTAGGCCCCCTCCCACGCTCATTTTTCCTCAAAGTCACAAGATCAAAATTTTGAGATAGCCATTTTATTCAGGTTAGCCAGAAAACCTAATAACTATGTCTTTGAGACGACTTACTCCCCTACAGTCCAAGTGGGAGGGGCTGCAATTTACAAACTTTTACCATTGTTTACATATATTAATGGTTATTGGGAAGTGTACAGGCGTTTTCCGGGGTGCTTTTTGTTTTGCTTTTTTTGGGGGGGGGGGGAGTTGAGTTGGGTTACGTGGGAGGATCTTTCCATGGAGGGATTTGTCATGGGTAAAGAGAATTTCAATGAAGAGGGTGCACGATTTTTTAGCAATATTTAAAAAAAACAATGAAAAAATAAATACGAAAAAATTGTTCAACAGTAATTAAGGAGCAGCAATAAAACTTAAAACGAACAAAAATTATTACACATATAAGGGGTTCACCTCCTCGTAATACATCGCTCTTTACGCTAAAGTATTTTTAGGAATTTTCACTATTTATTCTACGGGTTCTAGCTACCTTTTTAAGTAATCAAAAAATTGAAGGGCAACTAGGCCTCCTCCCCCGCTCCTTTTTTCTCAACATCCTTGAATTAAAACTATGAGAAATCCATTTAGCAAAGAAAAAAAATATTAATATACCAATTTCGTTTTAATTATTTATGTGCGGAGAGCTGAAATCAAAACATGCTTTAATTCAAAAACGTTCAAAAATTAAATAAAAAAAGAACGTTATTTCATCTGAAAGTAAGGAGCGACATTAAAACTTAAAACGAACAAAAATTACTCCGTACATGAAGGGGATTTTTCCTCCTCAACACCCCGCTCTTTACGCTAAAGTTTGACTCTTTATCTTAACTCTACTTTTTAAAACAGTAAAAGCTTTAGTGTAAAGAGTGGGGTGTTGAGGAGGAAAAGCCCTTTTCATATACGGAGTAATTTCTGTTCGTTTTAAGTTTTAATGTCACTCCTTACTTCCAGGTAAAAAAAACTAGTTTTTTTATTTAATTTACTAAAAGGGCTGACAGGGCAAATATATAAAAGAGGGAGTTCTAAACTTTCAGCTAAATATTCTTTGCCATGGAGATTACAATTCCCCTTTTTATCCTTTTCAGTGGTATAAATCCGGTAATAGTGCTAAAAATGACATTTTTGGTGCCATATTACATTTTACTAAGACATTATCAAGAAAAATCTACGTAAAGCACGGTGGTATAACCAAAAGCTTTGAATCGAGCTAATTGCTCGACCCTTTCATGCCTGTGGTCACCATACGGATACCGCTCGCCTCCTATTTTTTTTCTCTCGACTCGACAAAGTCACAACCGTGATTTCTTTTCCACTAGATAGCGCTTGCTTGACTCTGTCGCGTTTGAATTTATTGTCCCTCAAGGCTTTACCCGAGCGGTCGAGCGAGCGTCCAAGTTTAGACAAAACATAAAATGTCGAAAAAGAGGAAAGGTGCAGATTTCGACCTCGATGACCTGGACGTTTCTGGTAAGTTCAGAGCCTGATTATGATCTTATTTTGTAGCTAAGAATGCGTTCTTTCGAATGAGATATCACTAGTCTAATTCTGAGCTGTAGTTTAGCCGCAAACAAGGTTGCTAACGATCGGTTACCAAATGGTCACGTCAGGCATTCAGTGCCAAACCATACCTAGGCAGATTTGTACAGCAAACGAGGCAGCAAGTCCTTTTTATGATCGGGAATAGGCACATTTTCTTTCTTTTCCTCCTTTTTACTGAAACAAGGGTAAAAAAGCTATTTTGTGGGATGCCTCAGGCAAGTGTTGAGGCCAATGGCCTATTTTATTGCAGTATAATATTATTATTGTTATTATTAAGTGATGCACTTACCTTGAATTTCTTTTCAGCTGATCCAAGCACGAGCTCTGACTCCATGAGAGGTCATGGTCCCAAGCCCTTGGAAGAGAGACTGATCAAGGAAAGAAGTAGAAGAGTTACCAAGAAAATGACTGCAGAAGAAGCAGCAAGGCTTTTATTCATACCTGATTGTGATTCAGATCTCGATATCTCTTCCGACGACGACGACCCAAACTGGGCACCAGACAATCCAGATCAAGAATTTCAGCCTTTACGTTCTCTCAACTGTTATGGCAATGAAGACGGAAGAGATGAAGAGGATATCGACCACACAGACGACATCCCTTTAGCAATGCTTGGCAGGTTCGAGTTAGACAATGGCGATGACACGGATCAATTCGATTTGCCTCTCCCGGGCTTGAATGATACAACAGCGTCAAACAGTTCTTCAAGCACATTATCAGCACCAGTGTCAGCTTCTTCTGCAATACAGTCAGCAACAGTTACTGCACCTGCTGAACCCTTTGTCCTTACAAGAGCTCAAAAAAATGCTCCTTCCCAAGCAATGGCCGGTCTAGTAACTCCAACTGATGCTCCTCAGGTCACGGCAAAACCAGTAGCAAAAAAGAAGGTAGCGAAGGAGGCAAAGCAATACAAGTGGATAAAAACGGAGCCCGAACCTCGAAATATTACATGGAAGGGTTCTATGCCACACTATGACGAGGTACAAACGCCCCTTGATCTCTTCCGAATGTTTATCACAGAAGACATTCTTTCAAACATTGTGGACCAAACGAATCTGAATGCCATGAGAAAGAAGAATCTTGCTCTGAAACTTTCCCTTGAAGAGCTGCGCAGATTTCTTGGAGTTCAAATGCTTATGAGCATTTTCAAACTTCCGGCTATTAGAATGTACTGGGAGAATGGAATACGATATTCCCCGGTGGCTGATACCATGAGCAGAGATAGGTTCATCAGCTTGAGGTCTTTTTTCCACATTTGCGATGACACCTTAACGATACCGAAAGGGGAGGTTGGTCATGATAAACTGTTCAAGATCAGAAGACTATACGACGCATTCAGGGAGAATCTGAAAAAAATAGACCCTGAAGAGATCCAAAGTATTGACGAACAGATGATCCCATTCAAAGGAACAATTGGATTTCGACAGTACTTGAAGGACAAGCCCCACTCGTGGGGTGTAAAGGTTTTCACGAGAGCCGGCATCAGCGGAATAGTGTATGACATACAGATATATACAGGAAAAGGAGCTGTTGAAATTTCTGAACTTGGCCAAGGTACTGACGTTGTCCTTCGGCTTGTAGAAAATCTGCCAAGGTTCATGAACTTCAAGTTGTTCTTTGATAACTTCTATACTGGCATCGATCTCATTCACAAGCTCCGGGTTGAATATGGCATCGAGTCATGTGGTACGATACGCAGCAACAGAATGAGGGGTGCTGTTCTAGATACCGACGCCAACATGAAGAAGAAAGGACGAGGGTCAGTGGACTTCCGTTTTGAAAGACATTCAGAAGTATCAGTAGTAAAATGGTATGACAACAAAGCAGTCCATTTGGCTTCTTCATACTGTGCAGTCACCCCAATTGATAGGTGTCAGAGATGGGATTGGACAACACGGAAATACGTCGAAGTTGATCGCCCCCGAATCGTCCGTGACTACAACAAATCAATGGGGGGCGTAGATCTTGCTGACATGTTCCTGGAGCTTTACAGGACTGACATTCGCTCTAAGAAATGGTATATGAGGATTGTGTACTACTTCTTTGACATGGCTGTGAACAACACCTGGCTGATACACCGCCGACAGTGTAAGCAGATCAATGTTCAGCACATGTCTCTGCTGTACTTCAAAATGGACATTGCTCGTGGGTTGGTTCTTACTGGCGTATCTCAAAGTCCTCGAGTTGGAAGACCATCCTTATCAGTGACCAAGCGCAATACGACTAACTCGCGAGACGGGATGCCTTCGGAATCAGTGAGGTTTGACCAGACCTCGCATTTTCCGGATACGACTGAAAAGGGAAGGTGTCGCTATGAGAAGTGCGTTAGGGGTGGAACCAGTCGAATCATGTGTTCGAAGTGCAAAGTTCGACTGTGTTTGAACTCAGATCGCAACTGTTTCACAAATTTTCACCTAAAATAGTATATGTATATACCTGACGTGACCATATGGTAACCATTCACATTTTGGATATGGAATGAAATAAAAATTTAAAAAAAATAAACCTGTTCTAGTTGAACCTCCAGGATCACTCTCTGCTATTTTCAGAATTTTTACGCAACTCCTTCTTGGTTCATGTCTGAAAGGGTTAAATATGCCTCTACAGTAGACAAATATATCAGAGCAGGGGGGAAGGGGGTGCAAGAAAAACGTGAGATTTCAAAAACTTGGATCAAAACTGTGCCAACTTGTAAATTAATAGTGAACAATTTATCATTTTTGATATTATGAACAGCTCAAAGCCTATACTTGGCAATGACGGAGAGCCTGAGTCTAATTTCGAGTTTTTTAAGCTTTTTGTACTTGGACATGCTCTTGGAATTAACCCTCTACCTTTATTTAATTCATTATTCTTAATGCGCTTTATTCTTAACTTGACAAATTTGCTACCTTAACTCAGGCTTAACTTAACTCCAAAATTAATTAGTCCCAGAGCTGTTTCTATTCGGGGGAGGGGGGGACAGGGCGGTTGCCTCGGGAATCGTTCTGTAGGACACCAACCTTAGGAAAGGCTCTGATTAGTTTTACATACCCAGGTTTTACTTAATGAGATAGTCTTTCTTAAGCAGTTTGAAATCACTGTAAGGCTAACTTGAATTTCGAAATTAGAAACTAGCAGCCTGGGACTTGTAGTATTGTGTTGATTAGGTAGCAGTAGATGTATTGTTGCTATTAATTTTTTTCAGTATCATAGTGTCATATCATAAATAAACTATTGTAGATATAAATAACGATGAGCCCTTGCGTTATCTATGGCCATAGCTCCGAAAACGCAGCCTTGTGCAAAGCCCTACCAAATTCCGCCATTTTCTTTAGTTCATTTTGGAATCGTGAAACAAGAGGGTCCATACGAAGGTAATTTTCAGTTAATTTTTCTACGTCGAGATTTGTTTAATGGCTG
The DNA here is from genome assembly GCF_032884065.1 of Artemia franciscana. Classification (NCBI taxonomy): domain Eukaryota; kingdom Metazoa; phylum Arthropoda; class Branchiopoda; order Anostraca; family Artemiidae; genus Artemia; species Artemia franciscana. The sequence goes on along the minus strand of NC_088863.1, from coordinate 58,085,571 downwards.
ACTGATTCTGCTTAATAGCTGCTAAATTCTTGCTTCTCATGTTTGATGAGTTATGTATGTTTTATTTCAGTTTGGGATTATACCTCTTGGTTTATTTAGGTCCTATGCCTACCCAAAAAGATTGCTAATTTGGAATAGGAACCAGATAAGTATTATTTCAATTAACCTGAGTAACTTAACCTTTTTTACTTCCTTCTTGTTGGAAATTAGGCTACTTTATAAAGCCAATCTGTTAAACCCTTGAGCTAAGTTCTCTTGGGCTACTCTTAATATGCAATTTGTTAGAATGTGGCTTTTTCAGGCAATTTGCCTGCACTTTTTGCTTCTTCTGGAAGCTCCATTGTTGCCTCTTCTGGCTCAAAAGGCAGATAGCCTACCGTGCATTTGAGGTGACTTCAGAAAGTCAATCTGGTGAACGAAATACCTGGTACCACTTGAACAGCTTACCTAACTAAGTTGTAGATGATACAATGCCTTATCTAAATGATTATAATCAGATAATATTGACAAAAGAAATCAAAAATGTCAACAGGGCTCTCTCACATGTTATTTTCTTCAAATACACTAGTCACAGCCTACCCCACGTGTCTAGGTTGCAAACTTCTCCTTTTATGAACTCATTTACCAGCAAAATGATGAAGATACTGTTGATGCATCTTAATAGGCTAATTTCTGAACACAAATTGCTATGTTAACCTTTGCAAGTGTACTCTTTATGAGCCCCTGTAATAGCTTAGTTGTAGGGTTGGGTATAAGCATTTATCAAATTGGATTTACAGAAGTTTGCTGATCACAGGCTATGGGGTATCTTTTTCAACAGGCTGTGAATGAGAACTAAACACTAAAGTATTATGTGTGCCTAGAAAGATAGCACACTCATGGATAGCTAAGTGCTGTATTCTCTATTAATGCAGGAATGTAGACATTTGTTGGTCTTCATATAGTAGGGCAAAAAAATGAAATGTACTTGGTATAACTTCAGACAAGGTACTTTTCACTATCTTGGAAGGTGGGTATGTTAGGAAAATGAATATTTCAGTAATGGATGTACAGTTTAAAGTATGTCCCTGGAAAGTATTTTGAAATATTCTACCTACCTCTGCTCCTATTCCTTCCGAAGGGTACTGACACCTTAGCTGAATCAAGAAAAAAAAAATTAACTCCCTTCACCAGGTCCAGGCCTTTATGAAAAGTACTTATTGATTTTTATACGCTTCAGCTATTTCTAATCTAGACCACATTTTGTTCACAATATCAAGTTCAGCCAATTTGAAAATAGGCTAATTAGTAAACATCTATACATACTCTTAGAGTTATATCTTACCCTATTGGGGGGGGGGTTGCTTAGGATGTATTTTACATAAATTTTGGAAATACAGTTCTAATAGCCTAAGACTTTATATTCTAGTAAATATATATAGGCCTATAATATTCTATAGGCCTAACTGACATTAGGAAAAGAAATGCTGCTTTATTCTTCTTTGTATGGTCTTCTCTAAATATGTTGACCAATTCAATTACAAATTCCACCCCCCCCTCTCTTCCAAGTCCCATGGAGGTAAATATATACATTGTCACATAATTTAGCCAGGTTTAAAGGGAATGCATCCCAGTGGATGTCTTCCCTCTTGGAAAGCCAAACAGGCACCATTAGAAAAGAGAAGAACCTCTTCTTTTTCTCTAAGACTAATAAAATTCCTCTTTTGGAAGAATACACATCACAGCTATAGTTCTTGCTCAAACTTTTTTACCCCTCCTAGAAAAAGTTAGCTCCTTGAACTCTAATACTGGGCTTAGGATTTAAACTTGTGCTTGAATGTAGCAGTGTAGTTTCAAGGTTGTTGCCCAAACAGTGTCCAGTTTGATCTTTTTTTAAATGGAAATCAGTACATTTCTACCAAACCAATTTTCTATAATTCTGAAATTTAGTATTGGTAATATTGTGCCCAATAATTATGGATTTAACATTATTTCTCACTAAATTGCAGTACACATTAGAGCTGAAATCGAAAGATTGAAAATGAAAGATATACCCACTGTCCAATATTCAAAATTTGGTTACAAAAGATAGTTATACAAAGAGGCATAGATGTTGATAGAGGCCCTTCTCTTTAGGGACTTTGCAGTTTGCACTATGTAGTCTTCTTATTTTACTGGTTTTGTGACAGTGAATTACTGGGACACGGTTTGGTAAACACTATAAAATTTTGATAATGGATGATGCAAACATGACACAAGAAACTACTCAAGCAACTAAGTATTTACTTGGTATTTTGGTTAGAGTAGTATAATATATGCTATTTTTACCTCCCCCCCCTAATGTTCAAATATATAGCCCATATTTGTTTCTATTTTGTTTTATTTCATTAGCTTTATCAAAAGGTTGGGCTATATATCTGCATATTAGGGGGTGGGGTGCATTATATCAAATTCCTGACCACCTCTATAGAGAAAATATTCCATTAAAATGTACCTACATTGTAGTTTGTTTCACAAAAGAACTTAACTTCACTTATTTAATGTGTTCTGAATAATACACAAGCACTGGTGATTCTTGTCTAATATGTAAATGGTATGTCAGAAGTTTAATTAGAACATATATCAATTCTTCTTCCAATTTCAATCTTTCCTATTTACCAAAGAAAATGAGCCTCAAATCTATGCTAATTCATCAATAAAAAAGGTAAGCATATAATTTCTTTCATTGAATATGTAGTTTGACCATTATTGCAATGAATTTTTACGTGAAGAAAAAGATACATGAATTCCAGTAAAATCTCAAAGTCTTGTTTTTCCAAAATGCTTTTTTAATCTACACTCTCCTTCAAATTGCCTTTTTGTAATCATTTAGGAGGATATAGTGTATTTAAAGGATCACTTGATCTTGTCATTCACAATTATTTTTTCGTTTTGTAGCTTCAACTGTTTTAAATTAATCAGGTGGTTTGTAGCAACTTGTACAGTTTTGATAAGATCTGAATGAAGAACAGAAAAGCAAAGTCAGCAAAAAGTAATATGATTTTTTGAAATTTTCCAAGAAATTAGAAAAAAAAATCATTTTACTCCTGTCTTCCAGAGAAGATGGATATTCAGGTTTTACTTTATTTATTTCTTTGGTTAAACAAAGCAGTTTTCTTGTCAAGTTTCAAGAAGAACATCTCTAAGTATTCTAGATACCTACTTCCAAGACACCAAAAACAAGCCCAAAGCAAATATCATCTGAATAATTTGACAGCTTTAGAATTTCCCTTTTGTGCTATCTATCTTGATTGAAACATGTGCCGACCAGGGACCATATTATTTATGCCATATATATATATATTGAATTGACAGGGCTTTGCCTAATAATCTGTAAGAGATGTTTTCTTGATTCTTAAGTAACTGTTGCTGGTTTTTAGAATCTTGACACATTTCAGACTAGACATCAATTTTTACAAAAATCTCATCAGAGTTCCTCGTTATGTCTCTGTCATAAAGACAAGCAGCCAACGCTGGGACCCGTGAAATGATTCTTGAGGTGTTGAATGACCTAAATATAACTGAGTAGTTTCCTTGTAGATAATGATGTCAAGACTATACGTTGGCAATCTGTTAGACAGTGTCCGCCGTGAAGATCTGGAAGATGAATTTAGCAAATATGGGGCTTTGAAGAACGTTTGGGTTGCCCAGAATCCCCCTGGTTTTGCCTTTGTTGAATATGAAGATGAAGCCAATGCCAACGATGCTGTCTCAAACATGAATGACGCAGAATATTTTGGATCAAGGATCAAGGTTGAGGTATCTGCTCCAAGACGCGGTGGAAGAGGAGGCCGTGGTGGTGGCCGTGGCTTTGGGTATGTACAACTGCTATCTTCTGAATTGTTGCCATTATTCCAATTTAATAGATAAGCTTTTTTCTTGAAAATAACATCTTATGTTTTAGCCCTAATATCAAATAGCTGTTCATCACTGATCTCTTTTGGTTTTAAAACTGAATAAGCAGTTACTTCTATAATTTGTCTTTATTTTATTCAATTATATCCTCAATTTTCGTATTGATTTTAAAAATTCATATAATTTCACTTGTTTTACAAATTCAGTAATTCAGGTAAAATTTAATTCCCTTTTAAATTGCAGAATTCGTTTACCTTGCAGGAATTATGTAAGGGTTTATTGTTCATTTTGTTTTTTCATTGAACAGAGCAGAAAGAAGATGTCTCCATTTTTTCTCTTATTGTTTAATTTGTTTCGCCTTGAAAAGCTTTCTGAATAGGTTTGCTTCTTGTATAGGAAGGTATGAGCAAGGCGTATATAATTTTTGGGGGTATACCATGACATGAATTTTCTGTTATGTGCCTCTGAAATGCACTCTTTTATAGACAGTCCCTCCATTCTGACAGGAATGCTATGTATGATATGCTGATACAGCCTCCCCTGCTAAATTCCTTTCCGGTCGCCTTCCTTAATATCTCGGGAGTTGCTTTGAAGTCTTTTTACCTCTGCTCTAAAACCCCAAAAACACGTTGCTGAAGCGAGACACAGCTGTGCTGTCTCTATCTGTCCAAGGGAAAGATCGAAGTCTAGAGTTGCACTCATAAGAGCTTCTACGGTCTGGCATGCTTTCTACTTGAGGATTCCTCAGCACTGTCCATTGACTGTACATACTTAAGATAAGTGATCCATGTCAGTTAATGGGAACAAGAACGATGTCAGTAATAAAAAAATGAGACTTGGGGTCTATTCAACTAAAAAAAGAGTTGTGATAGTATGCCTTTGAACACTGGTTGTGTATGTGACGACACTGCTTAAACGTTGACAGTTTCTAAAGCTTGAAGAGTGTTTTGTTATAATAAGTCATCGGTAGTACTGGTAAGTGCAGAATGCTTTGGATTTATTCTTATGAGTTTTCTTTTTGTCTAGTGGAGGCCGTGGTGGTTATGACAGAGAAGGTGGTGGCCGAGGATTTAGTCGTGGTGGTCGTGGCAGTTATGGTGGTGGTGGTCGTGGCAGTTACGGTAGCCGTGATGATGACTACCGCTCGTCCCGTCCACGAGGAGGTTACAGTAGTGGTGGCGGAAGGTATGATGTTTTTTTCCCAAACTTTTATAGTATTATAAATTATGGAAAACTTAAAAATAGTTACAAACTATTAAGTCTTAATTTCGTACCTCGTTACTGTTTCTCAGGGTAATGGAAAGACTCATTTGACAGTTCAAGAAAACAGGTGATAAGGAGACAATCCCTGGCTGACATAGGTATCTTTGTATACCCCAGTGTCAATGTGCTTCCAAAAACAACGGTTTCTAACTTTAATGCTAGGTTGTCTCTTTGGAAATCAAATGGGAATCCTTTTTTGAGGTTATTTTCCAAATTGTACGCTCTTTTGAGAAAAAAAAAGTGAAGCGTTGGTACAAAAAAGAGCCTAACAAGCTATATTTAGATCCATCCCTAAGCAGAATCGATACTATTTCAGCCTGGTAATGATGAACCAGTCCTTTTTTCATAGTATTTTCGAGCAAATGTTATGTCCTTGAACAAGGATATTGAAATGCTCAAAATGTTCCATATTGAGAGAACAAAGGTGACTTGCACGTACGCAGAGCATATCATTTTTAATTCTTTATGTAGGTGGGATCCTAGTTATATGTGGTATTACGGAACTGTAAAAAGCTGTGTAGTACCTAATAAGAAACCCAAAAACACAGTACCTTGTAATGGGTGAGACTACTTCCTGAGTTCTTTCAAAATTAAACTGGGTCAATTGATGACATTTTGGACTAATTTTTCTATCAGGTACAGAATGCACTTAGAAATTCGGCTTGGAGGGAGTAGAACTCATTTCCTTTTTCTTCATTGGAAGGGTGCATCTATTTTTTTTTCTTTTTTTACGAGTATTACTGAACTAAGACCGAAGAATTATCATAATACAATACACAGATACGCACTCAGCTATGCTAGGAACTTGGCGGTGGCTGACCACGTATTATATTCAAGATCATAGTAGATAATTACGATGATGAAATACTATTTTGAATAGCAAAATTGCTCATTGCCAGCCCCCCCTCCACCCTTATTATGGCCTGGCTATCTGGATTTACTACTAAAGTTTCTGTTTTGACTAGGGGGTAGTCAGTTGGTGAAAACATTAGCTCATAACATTTCTGAATGGAAAAGTTAGATTTACAAGCTCTTATGAAAATAGGCCCTGTCTGGGATCAATCGTCAGAACCAAAGTTGAAGCGTTTTTCTCTACATTTTTTTTCTCAGTTGTGTTATATTTCATTTATTTTATGTATTTAATAGATATTTTATTGTATGAACTACTAAATACAGCGCATAACGTTTCAAACCATCTTTCGAGGCACTTTAACCAAGTCCGACTAAATGGAAATTATGTAAAATTATTGGAAAACTAGTCTAAATTTGGGTTTTTTCTTTCTTGAACCTGCCCAGCTTGTTGCTATAAAAAATATAAAGTACAGATTATCTTTACGTTCTGCTTTGCTAGTTGCCCTATCCAATGGTTCTAAAACATAATGGTTAGCTCACTCGTATCAATTTAGGGTCCTTTCCATTTCAAGGGTTATTATTTTTCGCCGTGCAATGAAAATTAGAACGTATTTTCTCAAGTGGTAATCTAAGTAAATCTCTTCATCCTTCATCTTAGTTACGTTATTCAACTTAGGCTGAGATCTATCGCTTGTGGACAAGCTTTTGTGATTCCTTCACTTCTATGAATTAATAGTTACAAATTATGGAATGCAAATTTACAATGTGTAGCAACTGACAAAAACAATAAACATCTAGTAATAAAAGATTCCGTTTGTAAAGGTTTAGTATAAGTCATATTTGCTGTGATGAATTCTGAATTAAATTTCTTTCACCAGTGCAGAGGAAAGTGGGAGTTGTTCACATGGGTAGTTGGCAATTCAGTATGATTAATTGATTCTTGGGTTTAACATGTCGGGAATAAATGAGATCATGCAATCCTTTAAATTACACTTTTTTCTATTTTCAACTTGCCCTAAGATATGTTTAAAGGATGTCAATTTTTATTGCTGCTTTTCGATTATATACACTGCTTTATATCGCTAACCCAACGCTCATTTCTTCACTACAGCCGCTATGGCGACTCATCAAGTTATGGTGGATCTTCTTACGGCAGTGGCGGTGGTGGCCGATCCTATGGTGGATACTAAGAACTTGACAGTATCTACAAAATACTCTTCTTCTTCTTCTACAATGTGCAAAATTATCGCTGAGATGTTGTTCCTTTACACTCGACCAATTCGCAATCGGAAAGCTTCGTATACGTTCAGCGTCTTCAGCGTTCTTCGATACGGACCCATTCGTTTCGCATTCGTCGTTTTGTAACTGTATTTGATAATAATATACAAATGAATATAACTTCTACATCTTTGCCATATATTCGAGTTTTAGATCATTTTTTGTTCCTTTAAATTGGGTCAAGTCTCTTCTGGTAAAAAGAGAAGCAGCATTAACATGCCATCGTACGAGCTCGGTGCTACGGTTGAAATACTAAAATTGAATCTTTTTGAATTGAAGCTACAGTACGAGAGGATTAATTTTTTGTCAGCATTTAATTTCTGAATTGTACTATTGAAGTGTTTTCGTCTGTAATGATAAATAATTTCAAGTAACCTGCCTTCTTTTAACTTAAATTTAAATACAAAATCTAAAAATATACGAAGAAACAAGAGCGATTTCAGACAATCAACAAGATCAGTGGTAAAAATATTATTTTCTCTGTTTTGGGGTACGTCTAGGAAACATTTCCTGGCTAAAAACAAAATTTTCGTCCTAAGAGGGAGATGGAATCAATAGACAACTATTCCTTTTTACTAGACACTTTCTGTAGTAATCTGATATCATGTGGGTTAAAGTCCTGAGTAATAACAATTCCTTTAAGCTACCTTCATAAAATTCCAACATTATCACTTCGGTTGCTTTGGGTTATAGGAGGTGATGGGGCTACGAATTTTTAAACTGATTTATAATTACTGTTTGTCCTTGTTGGTTGGTTGCTTAATTTATATCCAGGAGAAAGTATAGCAAAGGCTTTGAGTATAAGTTTGTAATGAGACTATTAGGCAGTCATGAGCTACCGACAGCTATTTTTGATGGGTTTAGCATGAAGCAAAAGGAGTTAAAAGCAGTATATTCTAAAGGAACTTCCGAAGAAAAGTAGCTAAAGTAAGTTATCTATTATTCTTAATAGACTTTTCTTTATACGTTGTAACTACTTGGTATTGAGAAGAAAGTGTTCGAGAGTACATTTAAATGCTGAATGAAAAAGGTTCATCTGTCATTTGACTTATTTTATTTAACTCAAATAGTTCCGAAAGTGAAATTTATGCCCATAGAAATAAGATAGCTTAATGGCAAGTTACGAATCTGGGTCCCACTGTATTTGACCCTCTGTGGGTAATCCTGCCAGGATCAGTTAGAAAGTACATCCGCAAGGGGTGTGAGAAAAAAAGAAGAAGTAGAAGCTATGTAATGGGAAGTAGAAATGGGTATATAAGAAGTTCCGATTATCCCACCATTTTGTATCATGCACTAGGTCTATTCTCCAGTTAGTGGTAGCAGTACTTATATTTACTAGCGGGGGCTAATTTTATAACTTAATGCTCATTTAAGGGAAAATTTGAAAAGCCGAGAACCCGATTGTTGTTGCTGTAACATACTAAATACAGTAGAAATGGGTGTATTAACTAAATTAGTAAAGTGCTTGGTCGATATACTCTAAAGGAATTTTTTTGATACATAAAGATCAAGATGTCAAATGAATGTAGTTGCTCAAGCCGACTGCATTAGTAGAATGGTGACTTATTTGGGACAATGTGCTAAGGCTCTGTAGTGTAATGAATGTATCTAGCCTCGGCAACTTCGGTTTTGGTGTTTTTAAAAGCGTCAACTTAATGAAATAAACCGAAATTGCTGTGTTTGAGTGGCTCACGGTTTTTATGGCACTTGGTATTTACCAAATGCCAGCAATCGCAATTTCTGTCGGTCGGCACCGGTTTTGCTAGTTTGAGCACTTCCAGATAAGCTAGGACGATGAAATTTGGCAGGCGTATCAGGGACCAAACCAGATTAAATTAGAAATATTCGTTTCCCCGATTCGGACATCTGGGAGGGAGTGGGGGGATGGTTAATTCGGAAAAATTAGAAAAAGTGAGGTATTTTTAACTTACGAACGGGTGATGCGGATCTTAATGAAATTTGATATTTAGAAGTATATCTTGTCCCAGAGCTCTATTTCAAATCCAGACCGGATCCGGTGACATGGGGGAGAGTTTGAGGGGGATAATGACATTTAATATTTAGAAGGACCTCGTAGCTCAGAACTCTTATTTCAAATCCGGACCGGATCCAGTGTCATTGGGGGGGGGGACCGGAAATCTTGGTAAATGCTAAGAGTGGAGAAGTTGGGATGAAACTTGATGGGAAGAACAAGCACAGGTCTTAGATACGTGATTGACAATCAGATAGGATTGGCTCTTTTTGGGGAGTCGGGGGGGGGGGCTAATTTGCAGATAAAACTGCTGATTGTTCTTGTTAAGTAAGGCTTGTGGTTCCAGGGGTATGGTTCTCGCTCATGGTGCGAAACATGGTGCTTATTCTACTTGAAGAAGATCCGAAACGTGATCAATATAGCGATCGCGGAAAGTTGGCAGGCGTATCAAGGACCAGATTAAATTAGAAATAGTCGCCTCCCCGATTTGACCGTCTGGGGGGGGGGAGTGGAAGGACGGCTAATCCGGAAAATTAGAAAAATGAGGTATTTTTAACTTATGAAGGGGTTATCGGATCTTAATGAAATTCGGAATTGAGAAGGAGCTCATGTCTTAGAGCTCTTATTTCAAATTATTTCGTGTCTCAGAGTTTTATTTTGAATCCCGATCGGATCCAATGATATTTGGGGAGTTAAAGGGAACCGGAAATCTTGGAAAACGCTTAGAGTGGAGCGATCGTAATGAAACTTAGTGGGAAGAAGCTCTTGGCTTTTCCCACCTCGTCACTAGTGCCGTATGAGCTCTTGTTTTTATGTTACTTGGAAACGAATCTTCTGGTTTTAAGGTGTTTATTTGCTGAGTGGAAGGTCTCAAAACCCTTATGTTTATAAACTTAAGTCTGCAATCTGGCTTTTTGCTATTATTTGAAATACGTCTTGTGTCTTCGAATTATTTTTATAGAAGTGAGTCAAATACAAGCGACAAAAGTGAAAATACTTTCCAAATTAAAATTTTGGAGCCAGTGTTTTCTTCTAATATTTAAAAAAATCATATAAAAATTGTTTTACTCTTATTATTTTTTTCAAGATAAAAAGCGTTAGGGAGAAGTCTAATTATGATTCAGTGAATTGGTAGATTAGTTCTGAAACCAATAGTTATAATGATTCAAGAATCTTCATTTCGATGTAAGTAAACATAAATATTGAAATCGATCAACAATGGGGTCTTTAAAGGCCAAACGAAAGCACTGAAGAAACATACAATGCGAATATTTCGAGAGAACAACCGCCTCTCTTCAGCGCGAACAAAATAATATAAGCAAGGAAAATGCCGAAGAAGAAAAACACGGAAAGTGAACAAAACCAATGAAAAAAAATTAACAGATAGATAAAATTCAATAAAAGCCAAATACCTAATAACCATATTTTGGATTTTGTGCAAATTGTGAATATTGGCGAATGACACACTTTATGGTTCTTAGGTATCTGGGTTTAATTCTTTTGTGCCAAGTTTCGTTCTGTTGAACAAAACTAGAACATTTTTCTCTGTCTGAATTAATGTTTTTTTTCTGATCTTGGCTCGCAGACTTATGTTCTTATCCCTCCTATCTATTTTCAGTTGCATTAATATCTCTATGGCTCGACTATTCTACTTACAAAATTTTCACTGGGTCGACCATCATTACTAATAATACCACCTAGATAAGTAAATTGTCCTCTTGATCTATCTTCTCATTCCCCAGCATCACCTTTTCAGCTTAACTTGCTCACAGTCTTATCGACTTAGTATTTTTAATATTAATTTTCAAACATATTCTTGCACCCTGAATCCTCAAAATATATATATAAAAAAAATATTAATTTTGATGGTATTTTCAACTAGGACACCAGTCATTACCACGATGTAAGTCTTTGCTTTCTCATTTGATTGCATGCTCCCCTATAGCCTTTGCCATGTTCCTTAATACATTCCACAAGAAGGATCAGAATAAATGGGTATCGAACGCAACCTCGCTCAATTCCTATTCAATGCACCAGCTACTAAAGTGATTTCCTACCTTAATCCAATGTCGATCTCGTACGTAAATAAAAAAAAACAAGTTTTTTAACTGTAAGTAAGGAGCGACATTAAAACTTAAAACGCACAGAAATTACTTCGTATATGAAAGAGGCTGCTACCTCATCAACGCCCCGTTCTTTACGCTAAAGTTTGACTCTTTTTCTCAATTCTTCTTTTTAAAACAGTAAAAAATTTTAGCGTAAAGAGCGGGGCGTTGATGAGGTAGCAGCCTCTTTCACACACGAAGTAATTTCTGTGCGTTTTAAGTTTTAATGTCGCTCCTTACTTCCAGTTGAAAAAACTTGTTTTTTTTATATTTAATTTCTGAACGTTTTTGAATGCATGTTTTGATTTTGGCTCTCCGCAGAGGAATAATCAAAACGAAATTTGCATATTTTTTTTTTGCTAAATAGCTTTCTCGTAATTTTGATCGAATGATTTTGAGAAAAAAAGAGCGGGGGACGAAGCCTAGTTGCCCTCCGATTTTTTGGTTAATTAAAAAAGCAACTAGAACTTTTAATTTTTTACGAATATTTTTATTGGTAAAAGATTTACGTAACTTATAAATTAGCTTACGTAAAGAACTTTTGTATTCTCATGTTTTTATTACATATATGAGGGGATTCGCCCCATCGTCAGTACCTCGCTCTTTACACTAAAGCTTAAATTTTATCCCAATTCATTAAGAATGACCCCTGAATCACAAAAGCCGTAGAATAAATAGTTGAAATTACTAAAAATACTTTAGCGTAAAGAGCGAGGTATTAGAAGGAGGTGAGCCCCTCATATGGGTAATAATTTCTGTTTGTTTTAAGTTTTATTGCTGTTCCTTACTTCCAACTGAAAAAGCTTTTTCACATTTATTTTTTAATTGTTTTTTTTTAAATAATGATAGTAAATCCTGCTCTCCCTTCATGGAAATTTTCTTCTCCCATGACAAATTCTCGATGGAAAGTTCCCCCAGCATATCCCTCTCTTCTCAACCCCTCCCCCCAACCAAAAAAATCCTCCTGAAAACGCCTGTATACTTCCCAATAACCATTACTATATGTAAGCACAGGTCAAAGTTTGTAACTTGTTGCCCCTCCCACGGGGACTGTGGGGGAATAATTCGTTCCCAAAGACATAGTTATAAGGTTTTTCGACTACACTGAATAAAATGGCTATCTCAGAATTTTGATCCGTTGACTTTGGGAAAATAATTAGCGTGGGAGTGGGCGTAGGTGCCCTCCAATTTTTTTGGTCACTTAAAAAGGGCACTAGAACTTTTCATTTCCGTTAGAATGAGCCCTCTTGCAACACTCTAGGACAACTGGGTCGTTACGATCACCCCTGGGAAAAAAAAACAAATAAACACGGCTCCGTGATCTGCCTTGTGGCAAAAAATGCAAAATTCCACACTTTTGTAGATAGGAGCTCGAAACTTCTACAGTAGGGTTCTCTGATACACTGAATCTGATGGTGTGATTTTCGTTAAGATTCCAAGACTTTTAGGGGGTGTTTCCCCCTATTTTCTAAAATGACGCAAATTTTCTCAGGCTCGTAACTTTTGATGGGTAAGACTAAACTTGATGAAACCTATATATTTAAAACCAGCATTAAAATGCGATTCTTTTGATGTAGCTATTGGTATCAAAATTCCATTCTTTAGAGTTTTGGTTACTATTGAGCCGGGTCGCTCCTTACTACAGTTCGTTACCACGAACAGTTTGACACTGGCCACTTTAAAGTATTTTCCTGGAATACGTTACAAGGATAGGACCTTCACTAGCAGGGGGCGAAATTTACTACGGGACAGGGGGACAGCTGCCCCATCCTGTCCCCCCACCCCAGTTTGCCCCTAACAGCTTTTGTTTATGCAAAAAATCTTGCCAAAACTAAGATAGCCTGCACAATTCAAGTATCCAACCTAAAATCTTGAAAAACGCTTAGAGTGGAGGGGTCGGGATGAAACTTGGTTGTATAAAATAATCGTAAGTCCTAGATACGTAATTAACATAATCGGAACGGATCCACTCTCTTTGGGGGGGCTGGGGGGAGGGTTAATTCTAAGAAATGAGGTATTTTTAACTTGTGAAGGAGTGATCGGATCTTATTGAAATTTGATGTTTCGAAGGATATCGTGTTTCAGAGCTCTTGTTTTAAATCCGACCGAGTCCAGTGACAGGGGGAGTTGGGGGATCTAAAATCTTGGAAAAAGCTTAGAGTGGAGGGATCGGGGTGAAACTTAATGGGAAAAATAAGCAAGTCCTAGATACGTGATTGACATAACCGGAACGGATCCGCTCTCTTTGGGGGAGGAAGGGATAATTCTAAAAATTAGAAAAAATGAGGTATTTTTAACTTATGAAGAAGTGATCAGATCTTAATGAAATCTCATATTTAGAAGGACCTCGCAACTCAGATGTCTTATTTTAAATCCCGACTGGATCCAGTGTCATTGGGGGAGGGGGAATCTTGGAAAACACTTAGAGGGGAGAGATCAGGATGAAACTTGGTGGGAAGAATAAGCACAAGTCCAAGATAAGTGACTAACATAACCGGACCGGATCTGCTCTCTGGTGGAGTTGGGGGGGGGGGAGAGTAATTCGGAGAAATTAGAAAAAATGGGGTATTTGTAACTTGCGAACGGATGATCAGATCTTAATGAAATTTGATATTTAGAAGGATCTTGTGCTTTAGAACTCTCATTTTAAATCCTGACCAAATCCAGTGACATTGGGGGGAATTGGAGGGGGAAACCGGAAATCATGGGAAACGCCTAGAGTGGAAAGATCGGGATGAAACTTGATGTGAAGAATAAGCACAAGTCATAGATACGTGATTGACATAATTGGAACGGATCCGTTCTCTTTTGGGGGAGCTGGGGTTGTTAGTTTGGAAAAACTAAGGAAAAATAAAAATTTTAAAAGGTATGTTTAACTTAGGAACGGGTGACCGGATCTTAATGAAATTAATGATCTTAATGAAATTTGTTGACACTGGGGGGAGTTGGAGGTGGAAACTGGAAATCTTGGAAGACGCTTATAAATGTCGTAGATTCTTGATTGACGTAACCGGACTGGATCCGCTCTCTTTGGGGGAGTTAGGGGGTGGGGTTCAGTGCTTTGGCGAGTTTGGTGCTTCTGGACGGTGAAAACTGGTAGGCATGTCAGGGAGCTGCACAAATTGACTCGATAAAGTCTTTTTCCCCGATTCGACCATCTGGGGGGCTGAAGGGAGAGGAAAAAAAATGAGGTATTTTTAACTTACATGTGGGTGATCAAATCTTAATGAATTTTGATATTTAGAAGGACCTGGTGACTCAGAGCTCTTATTTTAAATCCGACCAGTGTTAAGCCTCTAATTTTCCTTTTAAAGCTCTCTATTGATTCTTGGAACTTTGCTAGAGCTCATACCACATGAGCTCTTGGCTTTTGGCTCTTCCGACCTCGTCACAAGTGCCATATGAGGTCTTAGCTCTTGTTCTCTTAAAACTTTGTATACAGTATCTTAATGTCTTGAAAGTGTCATTATACTAAGTAATTGGGTTCTTACAGGAACCAGTCTAATGCTTCTATAGCTACCACACTTACTCTCATCACCTTTTCCTTGAAGGGGCTTAATTAAAGCTTTCCTAAATTTGCTAGGCACTTCCTCCTTTTTAGAAATCATGTTCAAAACTCATTTACCTCACTGTCAGCATTTGGGATCTTATTATTTTAAATATTTTTGTTATGTTCTCTAATTCTTTCTCAAAATAAATCTTGCTTTACTTCTAAAATGTCAAACTTTTTCTTGTAGCTTTGTCACGGTATAACACTCAAAATTTTCTGTCCGTCTCTGATTAACTCTTTCCTTATCACTAATTTTGGCCCTGTTCCTACTGGGGCAAGTCCAGATTGACAAGTTCCCTCTAAATTTTTTTACATACCAACGCAACATTTTACTTTTATGCTCTGGCTACATTCTCCAAATGGTCAATGAGTTTATCCATGACCTCAGCTTCACACCTTAATTCGTATTTGAGTGCTTTCTCTACTTTCAACAGTTTCTAAATTTCCTCCCTAAGACACCATCTACTACTTCACAAGCCATTTTCTTAAGATTCTTCCATCCATTATATTGTCCAATTTATGAATCTAGCCTACTATTCAACTGATCCTAGAAGCTTCGTCTTAAATTCTCATCTTGGGAGTCTACCAACGTCATAAATTCACGAAAGGTAATTACCCTTTCTAAATTTCAGCTTTACATCAACCCTAGACGCTCTTACCACCACGTTAACTTAAGGCTACTTTATGATTATATATTAGGTTAGTTATAGCTAGATTGTTATACTTGGAAAAGTGAGTAGTATAGCATAACCGTTGCTATTTTCTTTTCTTGCACCAAATTTACCCTACTACCAGTCAGTAGTGGCGTAATTTCGTCAAGATCCTGGGGGGGGGGGTAAAGTTGAAGCCAATTTTCCCAAATAAAAACTGAAAAATGAGCCATATGGTATCAAAAAAGTACTATAAAGATACTTTATAGTGCTATAAAGGTAAATATATACTAAAATAAAACTGATCCATTTCTGTTGATGCTTGAATTATGCTAGTTATATTGTGCTAGTTATACTAGTTTAACAAGATTTTTCAAGAAACTTTTTTTCTGGGGGTCCAAATTTAGATCTGAGGGGAAACCAAGGCCTCAAAAGGCAGTTGCCCCCTCCCTGTCCTATAGCAAATCACACCCCTGCCAGTCACGCCATTAAAATACCTTATTTCAATCTGGGATCCTTTCTATTTGTTCCTGTAGCTGTAAGTGGAATTTATCTTTAAAAATTCCATTTGTAATTTTATACAGGGGCATTTATTACTATTACTAATGCTTTGCTCTTTTTAGTCGTAAAATGGGCAACTAGATATGTATTATTAACACCTTCCAAACTTAAACGAGACTTGGTAGCTCCTTATTTATCATGAGCCCTACTCCCTGTCTTCACCCCATTCTTCCTGCCAGCGTTGTAGTTTGCCATGGGGCAGGTGGGCAATTACCACTCCCGACCTCCGTTTGCCTCCTCCCCTCAGCTGAAATTTAGTTTCTTCAAAAATCTTGTCACAACTAAGATAAGCCTGCATGATTCAAGCATCAACAGAAACGGATCAGTTTTCTTTAGTATTTCTTAATTATATATTTACCTTTATATTACTATAAAGTACCATATAGTACTTTCATGGCACCGAATGGCTCATTTCTCAGTTTTTACTGTCATTTTGACATGGTTTGAGAAATTTGGCTCCAACTTCACCCCCCCCCCAGGATTTTGACGAAATTATGCCAGTGCTTCTTGTCTGAGTGAATAAAGTATATAACCTAGGTTCATGTTTCCTGAGTCTGGGATGTGAGGTTCTGAAACCTCTTACAAGTTCCATCCAAAACTTCCCGATTCGTTTGTCCCAATGTCAATACGATTGTTGTTTTAATGTTGTAAAATTCCAAGTTGCAATCCAAATGATTTGAATAATTGAAATGTCTTCATTTAAATTATTATGGTCTCAGGAAAAGCAAGCGATCCAGAACCAGTGCAGAACAGGGACAACATATCCTCAAGTCTATCTACTCGAAGCTCTTAAGCTGGCTTAGAACGGCACAGCCAAAAGCACCCTATGGTCTCCAGTATGAACCTAGGCTTTGTGGATCCTGGACCCATCGTGACCACAACATGGTTTTTCGCGCTTGGCGTTTGTCTTCTATCAATAAAAGTCAAAATCCTGTACAAGCAACCTCAGGCCAGTTACCTTCGAAATTATATAGCCCTGCTTGCAAGTATTTAACTACTACGGGGAGGCAACCCAAAAAAGATAACCTCTAGTGAGTAATTTTTTAGCTTAACAAAAGCCATCCGAATGAACAAAACCGAAAAGAATTTCCTTTGGATCAGAATCGAGTGTAAATTCTGTTCGTTTGATAGGTTAGAGTTTCCTCAAGGGGCGCAACTTCTTAGGGCCACCCTGCAACGCCGTTTGCAGTCACGGTTCTGGCTAAGCAAACTCATGAAATGTCCACCCTGACGCCACAATGAGGGCACTCAAGAAAGATTCCCCTTTTGAGGATAGGTAGGGAGGATGAAGCTCATGGTGGAATGCATCTGAAATGGATGATTCTTACGAGTTGGTGAAGAAAGTGCGTCTGACGATCGGGGAAACTACATCTGATTCTGGAGGCAGCACTAATGATCTAGTGCCATTGTCAATAAATGTTGGGCTGCAGAAGTTGCGTAAAACCCTCAAGCTGCTGGAAAAAATCGAATGTCTATCGTGACATATTTGAAGGTCTTTGCCAAAACATACGGCTGAGTGGTCATTTACCTCATGGCATGAAAGTTCACTGGAACAACAGACAAACCTTTTTTAGTTCCTACCTCTTCGAGATATTAAGATTAAAGAACTGGAACTGTCAGAGTCGGAATGGCTGATTGATTATTCGGGGCACATCTAGTTGTTTTTGCTCATTTAAAGAAGTAGCCAAAATTGTCAATAATTCTAACTACACAAAATCCATCAAAGTGTACATACTGGTTAAGGGACTGGTAAGCTTCTCCGAAGTGAGTTCAATAAATCTGCTTGAAAATTCTCCCAAGGATCAGCCCTTATTCCAGTTTCAGAAGTACTTTGTTCACAACCCTATATTCAAATTGGAGTTATACCAACGTGCAGCTTGCTTGGATCCATTTCAATATTAATGACTGGTGGAGTGAGTGACAGCCAGACAGTCACTAACAAGTCTAATTAGCTGCTCATGTGAGCTCCCTCCCTTAGGTGAGAATAGAAATATGAAAGAGCCCTCTATATACAAATATAGTTCATAGAAATATGAACTTCTGAATGAAGTTGTTGACTACTTTTCTCGGTTTTTTAATAAAACAGGACTTACACTCTCTGTCCAAAGATCAGGTGCTACAGCAGGTTGTAATTCGGAAAACACTAGTCAAACCCTATGAAGAGTTCTCGTCTAACTTTTTGAGCGCCGACGAAATGGCCTGTCGATATTTAACTTTTTGTATATATTTAGTTAGATCATGTAACTAATGCTTAGTTAGCTAAGAAAAAGCTCTGGTTTAACTCCAAAATATTGTTCGGAAATTGAGAACCTGGAGCACAGTATATACTTTATAATTGGTCAGAAACAGTGAAAGAAGCTTACAGTAACGTTAACTTAGACCCTGGAACAAAATAAGTAAGGTCAGTGAGTTTGCAAAAAAAGAGGAAAGGGGTAAATAGTACCTATGAAAAGTTCTCGTCTAACTTTATGAACGCCGACGAAATGGCCTATTGGTATTTAACTTTTTTATATATTTAGTTAGCTCAAGTAACTAATGCTTTGTCAGCTAAGAAGAAGCTCTGGTTTAACTCTGAAATATTGCTCGGAAACTGAGAACCTGGAGCTCAATATATACTTTATAGTTGATCAGAAACAGTGAAAGAAGTTAGCAGTGACGTTAACTTGACCCTGGAACAAAATAAGTAAGGTCAGTGAGTTTGCAAAGAAGAGGAAAGGGGTAAATAGTACAAGTCAGTAGAAAAGGTGGCTCTAGCGTTTTATCAGTGTCTGTGTCCACAGAATTTTAGTCACCATGGATGCAGCAGTAGCTGCAATCTAGTAAAAGGTGAATCTCGGCCCGTAGTAACAAAACATAAAAAATAAATGTGTTTTCAGAAGAACTATCCTATGAAAAAAATTATTTGATGCTGATTCAGGAATGCTATCTAATACCCACGTTCTACTCAATGTAAATCTTGAGCACGAAAACAAATAACCTATATTTTCGGGGAAAAAACCCGAAACCTTTCTAAAAATGAAATCAGATCGAAATAAAAATTGTCTCATTGAAATTGCCATGATTGAAAACATCTAACCGGAGGAATACAATCCCCAATCCAAAAAACTGAAGAAGATCTTTAGTTTACAGTTAATGCTTTTTTTTTGTAAATAAGATTAATAGCGCCAGTTTAAGTGTGTTTTATTTTTCAACCTTCCGATGTGCCACTTACCATACTTTCAGTTAACTGATCCGTTTGAGTTTTAGTCAGAACCACGTCCCATAGCTCCCTGAATATGCTCTCGATCATCTCGTGACCCCTACCACAAGTTTACCCAGTTAGCAGGTATTTAGTATGGCTTGCTACTCTATTCGCAAGCAGTTTGCTAGTACAACTACCAGAACCCTTGAAACAAGAATGTTTCTAAGTGACATATTCAAAGTTTGAACTTGTTACTTATGAAGAAGTTTCAACCTCAAAACTGGTTGTATTTGAAAGAAAAGTTTTTTCTATTATTTTATGGTCCGTAGTTCAGCATCTTGAGATAGCAAGAATGAAATCGGGGATTGTCCAGGTCCTCAAATAGGTTTTAGAATTACCTTTACTGTCGGGGTTGTATCGTATGCACATGTGGTCGATTGAAAAAAAAAGAAGATAGATTAGCGGAGTTGGGATGGTTTCAAGGTGGCTTTTTTTACGTCAGCTTGGGAATTGTAGTGCATGATCTTGCCCAGTGAATATGACGGGGTGCAACATCAAACAGTTCGTGGTAACGAACTGTAGTAAGGAGCGACCCGGCTCAATAGTAATCAAAACTCTAAAAAATGGAATTTTGGTACCAATAGCTACATAAAAAAAAATCGCATTTTAATGCTGATTTTAAATATATAAGCTTAAATATATAAAAAAAATATATAAAAAAAAGAATATATAAAAATAAAAAAATATAAATATATAAAAAAAAAGCATGGAAGAACAGACACTACATATGGAAAACACATTTACAAAATATTACATAAATTTTCAAATGCAGGGATTCTCATGACAAGTAAAAGGGAAAAAGAAGATGATTTAGAAAAAAAATAAAGATGTAAAATAGGAGATATATAAACCTACCACATTCAGGACTGGCACAAAATGAAACAAGAATTATAGAATGTTGACTAGTCGCAGTGTTTGTTGAATGACTGACATGAAAAAAAATATGAAAATTCTAGACTATCTTGTGAGTATCGAAAGAGAACTGATTCTTCTTTGGTGCTCAATATATAACGTCATAAAATTGTTTCCAAATTGAGAATTGGGTGGAAGCTACCGGCACTTTCTAATCAAACAGTTCGTGGTAACGAACTGTAGTAAGGAGCGACCCGGCTCAATAGAAACCAAAACTCTAAAAAATGGAATTTTGATACCAATAGCTACATCAAAAGAATCGCATTTTAATGCTGATTTTAAATATATAAGTTTCATCAAGTTTAGTCTTACCCATCAAAATTTACGAGCCTGAGAAAATTTGCGTTATTTTAGAAAATAGGGGGAAACAACCCCCCAAAAGTCATAGAATCTTAACGAAAATTACTCCATCAGATTCAGCGTATCAGAGAACTTTACTGTAGAAGTTTCAAGCTCCTATCTACAAAAATGTGGGATTTTGTATTTTTTGCCAGAAGGCAGATCACGGATACGTGTTTGTTTGTTTGTTTTTTTGTTGTTTTTTTTCCCCCAGGGGTGATCGTATCGACCCAGTTGTCCTAGAATGTTGCGAGAGGGCTCATTCTAACGGAAATGAAAAGTTCTAGTGCCCTCTTTAAGTGATCAAAAAATTGGAGGGCACCTAGGTACCCTCCCACGCTTATTATTTTCCCAAAGTCAACGGATCAAAATTCTAAGATAGCCATTTTATTCAGCGTAGTCAAAAAACCTTATAATTATGTCTTTGGGGACGACTTACTCCCCCACAGTCCCCGTGGGAGGGGCTACAGGTTACAAACTTTGACCAGTGCTTACATATACTAATGGTTATTGGGAAGTGTACAGGCGTTTTCAGGAGGAGTTTTTGGTCGGGGGAGGGGTTGAGAAGAGGGGGATATACTGGGGGAACTTTCCATCGAGGAATTTGTCATGGGGGAAGAAAATTTCCACGAAGGGAGCGCAGGATTTACTAGCATTATTTAAAAAAAAACAATGAAAAAATAAATATGAAAACGTTTGTTTCAGCTGGAAGTAAGGATCAGCATTAAAACTTAAAACGAACAGAAATTATTACCCATATGAGGGGCTCACCTCCTCCTAATACCTCGCTCTTTACGCTAAAGTATTTTTAGTAATGTAAACTATTTATTCTACGGCTTTTGTGATTCAGGGGTCATTGTTAATGAATTGGGGCAAAATTTAAGATTTAGTGTAAAGAGAGAGGTACTGACGAGGGGGCGAACCCTCTCATATATGTAATAAAAACATGAGAATAAAAAGTTCTTTACGTAAGCTAATTTATAAGTTATGTATATCTTTTACTAATAAAAAGATTCGTAAAAAATTAAAAGTTCTAGTTGCCTTTTTAATTAACCAAAAAATTGGAGGGCAACTAGGCTCCTCCTATGCAAATGCAAATTTCATTTTAATTATTCTACTGCGGAGAGCCAAAATCAAAACATGCATTAATTCAAAAACTTTCAGAAATTAAATAATAAAAAAACAAGTTTTTTCAACTGAAAGTAAGGAGCGACATTAAAACTTAAAACGAACAGAAAGTTTTTTACTGTTTTAAAAAGAAGAGTTGAGAGAGAGAGTCAAACTTTAGCGTAAAGAGTGGGGCGTTGATGAGGAAGCAGACCCTTTCATATACGAAGTAATTTCTGTTCGTTTTAAGTTTTAATGTCGCTTCTTACTTTCAGTTGAAAAAACTTTTTTTTTTATTTAATCCTAAAAAAGATGAATATAAGCAGAAGCAAAAAACAGCTGCTCTATTTTAAAAACAGATTTTTTTTTTTCCAAAAACAGAACAGAAACAGGTCGCCTGTTTTTGAAGAACCTGTTTCTATTCTTCTGAAAAATAAACAGTGCCGAGGCTTAGATTAAAAAAAAAATTTGGGTTTGAGAAGCTCTTATTGGAACTGGAAAATATCGGGTTCCGCTGGCTTTTGGGACATAAAAGTCGGCTACTATGAGTGGTGGTACCATTCGTTTTTGGCCCAAAGTCGATAAAAATTTTTCCTGTGGAAAACCCATAAACTATTTGTGCTTAATTTCGGCTACTCGGTCGCTTGACTTCGGAAGTTTTTTTTTTTTTTTTTTTTTTTTTTTTTTTTTTTTTTTTTTTTTTTTAAGAGTCAGTTGTTGATTCAACACCAAAGCATCTAATCCCACATGTAACGCTATATTTTTTTTCTGTTTAGCTACATGATCTTGTTCTGGAATGCGAGGTAGTGTTCATTCAGTAGGGTACCTTTTTCAAACTTTTTTTTTAAATACTGAAAATTTGTAGACTAAATCTTCAAAACCCATGTCCTTCTGCATTAGGTTCTTTCGCCTGTCTAAATCTTTGGTACTGACATGAGTATATAACAAGGATTGCTCCTTGGCGGGATAGGCAGTCGGTTAACTAGTGATTAATCTTCAAGCTTTTCTCAAAACTTGACTTTGAATGCGCTTTTGAGGATTTAATACTCTGTTTCACACTAGCTATTCACATGGAATCCAAAGTGGTCCTTTAATTCAGAATTAATGTTTGCTTTCCGTAAAAAATACTCTTTAGATGCCTTATTTAAGAAACATTTGCCATCTTAATGTAATACCGTACTAATAACGTCTAAATGATTAATTAAAATTTATATTGTAATTGTTAAGACTAATTTTTTCTACACAATGACAAGAAGAACAAGAGCTAAGAGCTCATATGGCACTTGTGACGAGGCGAGAAGAGCTAAGAGCCAAGAGATCATATGGTATGAGCTCTTACAAAATTCTATGAATCAATAGATTGATTTAAAAAGGAAAATAAGAGGCTTAATGCCGGTCAGGATTTAAAATAAGAGCTCTGAGTCACGATGTCCTTCAAATATAAAAATTCATTAAGATCCGATCACCCACTCGTAAGTAATAAATACCTAATTTTTTCTAATTTTTCCTCTCCCTTTAGCCCCCTAGATGGTCGAATCTGGGAAAACGACTTTATCAAGTCCAATTGTGCAGCTCCCTGACGTGCCTACCAATTTTCATCGTCCTAGCACGTCCAGAAGCACCAAACTCGCCAAATCACTGAACCCCTCCCCCCAACTCCTCCAAAGAGAGTGAATCCGGTACGATTCTGTTAATCACGTGTCAAGGACATTTGTTTATTCTATCCACCAAGCTTCATCCCGATTCCTCCACTCCAAGTGTTTTTCCAAGATTTCCCCCTCCAACTCCCCCCAATGTCAAAAGATCTGGTTGGGATTTGAAATAAGAGCTCTGAGACATGAATTCCTTCTAAAAATCAAATTTCATTAAGATCCGATCATCTATTCGCAAGATAAAAATACCCCAATTTTCACGTTTTCCAAGAATTCCGGTTTCCCCCTCCAACTCCCCCCACTGTCACAGGATCTGGTCGGAGTTCAAAATTAGAACTTTAAAGCACTAGATCCTTCTAAATATCAAATTTCATTAAGATCTGGTCACCCTTTCGTAAGTTACAAATACTTCAATTTTCAAAATTACCCCCCCCCCCAATTCCACCAAAGAGAGCAGATCCGGTCCGGTTATGTCAGTCATGTATCTTAGACAGGTTTCTATTCTTCCCATCCAGTTTCATCCTGATCTCACCGCTCTAAGTATTTTCTAATATTTCCGGTCCCCCCAACTGCCCCCCCCCCCTAATTACGCTTGATTCGGTTGAGATTTAAAATAAGAGATCTGAGTTACGAGCTCCTTCTAAATATGAAGTTTCATAAAGATCCGATCACTCCTTCGTAAGTTAAAAATACGTAATTTTTCTTAATTTTCAGAATTACCCCCTCCCCCTCCAATAGAGCGGATCCTTTCCAATTATGTAAATCACGTATGTAAGACTTCTGCTTATTTTTCCCACCAAGTTTCATCCCGATCCCTCCAATCTAAGCGTTTTCCATGATTTTAGGTTCTTCCACCCCAAACTTCCCCCAATGTCACCAGATCCGGTCAGGATTTAAAATAATAACTTTGAGACACGATATCCTTCTAAATATCAAATTTCATTGAGATCCGATCACCCGTTTGTAAGTTAAAAATACCTAATTTTTTCTAATTTTTCAGAATTAACCCCTCCCCCAACTACCCTAAAGAGAGCGGATCCGTTCCGGTTATGTCAATCATGTATCTAGGACTTGTGCTTATTTTTCCCACCAAGTTTCATCCCGATCCCTCAACTCTGTTTTCCAAGTTTTAGGTTTCCCCCTCCCAACTCCCCCCCAATGTCACCAGATCCGGTCGATATTTAAAATAAGAGCTCTGAGACACGGTATCCTTCTAAATATCAAATTTCATTGAGATCCAATCTCCCGTTCGTAAGTTAAAAATACCTTATTTTTTCTAATTTTTCAGAAATACCCCCCCCCCAAGTACCCCAAAGAGAGCGGATCTGTTCCGTTTATGTCAATCATGTATCTAGGACTTGTGTTTATTTTTCCCACCAAGTTTCATCCCGATCCCTCCACTCTAAGTGTTTTCCAAGTTTTAGGTTTCCCCCTCCCAAATCCCTTCCAATGTCACCAGATCCGGTCGGGGCTTAAAATAAGAGCTCTAAGACACGATATCCTTCTAAACATCAAATTTCATTGAGATCCGATCACTCGTTCGTAAGTTAATAATACCTCATTTTTTCTAATTTTTCAGAATTACCCCCCCCCCAACTACCCCAAAGAGAGCGGATCCGTTCCGATTATGCCAATCATATATCTTGGACTTGTGCTTATTTTTCCCATCAAATTTCATGCCGATCCCTCCACTCTAAGTGTTTTCCAAGATTTTAGGTTTCCCTCCCTCCAACTCCCCCCAATGTCATCAGATCTGGTTGGGATTTAAATTGTATAGTGCTGTGAACAATTTGCTTTCGATAATTGGATAATTAAAATCGTGTACGCAACTATTGAAGTTGTGTAACGTGTTGTATAGCGCTGTGAACAATTTGCTTTGAATAATTGGATATTTTGGATAATTAAAATTGTGTACGCAACTTGTGAATATACATCTTGTGAATATTGCTACCTGATTTGCTTTTGCTCTTACTGAAAACTATTGTGGCCCCGCCCACGAATTTTGATGAAATTCGATCATTTCACCGGATGATGCCAGGTGAAAGAATTGTCTTGAATCCCGTGTTGAATTTCATTTCACGGGCTAGAAATGCAGGTTGTTCAGCTGATAATATCGTAAAAATTGCTTGCGATTTTTTAAAGGAGAGATGGTAATTGAAGCAAAGAAGATTTTGTGGGCTGAGCGCCCCAAAGTGACTGATAATGTAAGTGATATGGTTCGAACCTTTGATCTTTGTGACGAGAAAAAGATCAGCCTACCTCAGTATCTGATTTTCGAGCCAGATCAGGTCCCATGTGTGCCAGGGGAGACAACAGCTACGTTAACTCGAAAGGTTAATGAACTCTACATGGAATTTAAAAGCTTCGCTGAGCACCATAAAGCAAGGTCAGTCGTGCAAACTTCCGGAAATGAAACCTCCTCCACCCGCAAAACCTTCCTATTCAGTTATTGTGAAAAATCCACCAAAAAACTTGCATAATCCTGACGCTCGAAAAGATTTCCTGGATAAAGCTTGTCGGGGTGTCTGTTCAAGCATAGTTGTTTTGAGGCCTAGGAGGGATGCATGGCAAGTAGTTCTGTCGGACAAGGGTGCCGCCAATACTTTGGCAGATGCATTAAGCAAAGCAGACCAATCCATTAATGCTAAAGTGAAGAGTCCTGCCTTTTTCCGTATAGTACGCCGAGTGCCTGACGGAACATCTAAAAGTGACCTATGCGATCTCGCTAATAACTGTACAGAAGTTGTTCAGTTAGGAAGTACGAGGTCTTTTCGATTAAAGTTTGAGTCACGTGACCACCTAAAGTATGCCACTGAGAATCCCCTTGTTATTGGTTACGAGCGTCTACCCATAACTGAGTACAAGTTTTTGCCTACCCAGTGCTACAAATGCCAGTGCTACGGCCATACTGCAAATAACTGTAAAGCTTCCCCGAGATGCTCTAAATGCGCTGGTGACCACCAGAACTCCAAAGAAAACCCTTGTCAACTTGTCATGAAATGTGCTCTCTGTGGCTCCTCCGACCACCCCTGTTATTCGTATAAATGTCCAGAAGCACAGAAACCACTGCTTAAGAAATGAATAGTCAAACAAACACAAGCACAAGTACTGTACAAGATTTTACGTTTCTTACTAATTTATCACTGTGCAATAATGTTGTTTTTAATTATTACTATGACAAAAATAATCAGTCCACCAACACCTTAGCTAGCCCCGATAGCCCTTTAAACCAAATTAACTGTAAATATCTCGACACTTTTGATTTTGTGAAAAATGTGAAACCTAAGCAAATGGAAGAGACCAAACTTAATGTAATTTGCTTTAATATCAGAAGCATACGGGATAAGTGGGCTAATTTTAAAGATTTAATTTTAACAAATGGTTACTGCCCTTTCGACGTAATTGGAATAACGGAGACGTGGCTTTCAGAAATTGACGATGCTAATTATTTTTCCCTCACTGGCTTTCAAGCTATTCATATTGAAAGAAAATTAACCAAGTCCTCTGGTGGCATTTCTCTTTACATCCGATCAAGTCTAAAATTCACCAGACTATTAGACTGTGAATTCTTGTTCTCGCAACCTATAAATAATAAATGTATTTATTCAATAATCGTCGACGTAAGTGTAGACGAGAATTCTTTTATTTTTTCGTTATTTTATAAACCACCCTCATTTCCGACACCTTTCTTTTGTAATCTGTTTGATGATTTTTATAGTTTTATTAATTTACCACAAAAGAAGGCAATAGTTTTTTGGGGACTTCAATTGTAATTTATTAAATGTTAGCAATAACAATGATTGTGGTACCTTCTTTGAAACATTTACCTCAAGTGGTCTTCTTCCCACAATCCTTTTTCCTACTAGAGTTGATCCCATGAGGTCTACCGCTACTTTAATTTATAACATTTTTGTATCCACTTCCCTGGGAAACCACCTGTCCTCCAAAATAATGTTTTCTGACCTGTCAGATCACTTTCCAATCTATCTTTCCTTACCCTCCCAATCAGCTACTCAACCCCGTAGAACTAATACCCCTACGTCTAATAGAACCTATAATACTATGAATATTAACCGGTTCACGGATTGTTTGAAATCCTTCGACTGGTCCAAGACTTTGGATTGTCAGGATGTTAATTCAGCCACAAGTAGTTTTACACAGGGATTGAGTGATCTTATCAGTTCAACCTTTCCAGTTCGTAAATCAAACCGAAAAACTACCCATATACGCCCCTGGATGTCAAATAGCCTGATAATCTCTTCATACCAAAAAAATGACCTACATAAGTTAGCTTGCAAAATCAGTAGCGTTATTGACCTGACTAATTATAAAAAATACAAAAACGTATATACCAAACTCATCCGGGAAGCAAAGAAAAATTATTATTATTCAAAAATCTCTCACTGCAAAGGGAACTTGCAAAAAATTTGGTCTACAATAAATGAAATTCTTTCAAAAAAAAAGGAATTCAAGATCTGTTCCTATTAACCTTAGGGACATCAGTGGCAGATTAATTGACCCAATTTCAGTACCGGATGCTTTTAATAATTATTTCACTAATATTCCAAATGCTAACTCCTGTTCCTTCTCACAGTCAGTACACCCTAGCAAGAATCCCAGATCCATGTTTTTCTCTCCAACTGATCGCAAAGAGGTGCTTCAAGTTATCGAATCTCTCTCTAATAGTAGTACACCTGACTTCTTTGGCATAAGTAATAAGCTTCTTAGGACCGTATCTTCCTATATTTGTGAACCCATTGTGCACATAGCAAACCTGTCTATGACCAATGGAGTCTTCCCAGAAATATTTAAATCAGCAATTGTTATCCCGATTCATAAAAAAGGCGATCCGTCTGAGATAAGCAATTATCGTCCAATCTCACTTCTCCCAGTTATATCTAAGGTGCTCGAGAGAATTGTATTCCGACGTCTTTCTCCCTTTGTATTTGGGAATCATTCGTCAGATTCGTTGATTTCTCCTCATCAATATGGCTTCCGTGCCAAATTTTCAACTGCTCATGCACTAATAGACGCCACACAGTTTATACGTTCCTAACTTGACCTTAAAAATACTGTATTGGGCTTATTTCTGGATTTTTCAAAGGCCTTTGACATGGTTGATCACATTTTTTTTTATTAAGTAAACTCAATAACCTAGGGATTCACGGAGTCCCTTTCTCATGGTTCGGCTCTTCTCTCTCTGGCTGAGTACAGAGTGTGAGATTGGGCGGGGTGACTTCACATCCCCTACCTGTCCGGAGGGGCGTCCTACAGGGCTCTGTTCTTGGTCCAATACTTTTTCTCCTTTATATTAATGATTTGATTACGGACCTGGGCCCATCAGTGCACCCAGTACGTTTTGCTGACGATAGCAACTTTTTCATCACCGGTCCTAATTTACCATCCGTCGTCACCTGTACTCAAACCCTTCTGAATAGAGTACAGGAGTGGTGTCTCGTTAACTGCATGACCATTAACAGCAAGAAAAGTCAGGTGGTATTATTTCGAACCCCTTACAAAAAATGAAGCTCAACCAGCACTTGGCCTAAAATATTCTACCAATCTCCTCCCGCAGGTCAAAGTTGCCAAGTTTCTTGGTGTCCACATAGACTCCTGCCTATCATTTTCAACACGTGTGTCCTATATCAGAGCCATAATTTTGCGACAGGTAAGTATGATTAATCGTGTGAATTATTTTCTTCCTCCCGATATCCTTGTCACCCTTTATTATTCTTTTATTTACCCATATATCTCACACTGCGGGTCTGTATGGGGCAATACTTATCCTTCAGTTACCAATAAATTAAAATCTGCTCAAAACCGTGCCGTCAAAGCAGTTTTTCGGTTGCCACGACTATATCCCACCAAGGACTTGTACTCCGATTTTGGTATTATCCCTTTTGAACAAATCATCAAAAAATTAAATCTATCCCTCGCATACTCCGCTTACCATAAAAATCTTCCTCCCCACTTATTATCTTATTTTAATAGTAATAATTCTGAAGGCCACTGTCTCCGTTTATCCAACCGTTCCTTCATTGTCCCCAGGTACATCTCTAGTTCCGCCCAGCGATCCCCAATTTATAAATCTATAATTCAATGGAATTTAATACCCTCCAGTGTCGAGCTATCCACAAGTTTTCGGACGCTATATAACAATGTACTAAAATCTTGATATTATATTTCTCTAAATGTTTATTCAATTTGCTTTAATTATCCTTGTTTTCTCTTTTCTTTTTTTCTTTTTTTTCTCTTCTTCATTTTCAATTTTTTGTTGTTTTGGTCCTTAACAAGTTCGCTTCTAGGATCTTTATTATTATTGTTGTTATGTGTTTTATTTTCTTTTTGAATAAATTTAATTGAATTAATTGAAATTTCATTAAGATCCCATTACCCGCTCATAAGTTAAAAATACTTTATTTTTTCCGAATTAACCGGCCCCCGACTCCCCCCCCCCAGATGGTCAAATCGGGAAAACGACTATTTCTAATTTAATCTGGTCCGGTCCCTGATGCGCTTGCCAAATTTCATCGTCCTAGCTTACCTGGAAGTGCCTAAAGTAGCAAAACCGGAACCGACAGACAGACCGACAGAATTTGCGATTGCTATATGTCACTTGGTTAATACCAAGTGCCATAAAAATTCTGTCTTGTAAACTCTTCTTTTGCTAAAATTTGAATACTCTTACAAATAGTCCTTGTTATGCCAGTTACGTGCTGCCCATAATAACTGTTCATCACCTTGTCTCTTACTCCTTCTGGCTTTACGTATGTGCCTTTGACCCCGGGTTTTAGTTTTGGATTTCTCAAAAAGGGACTTAGTCGGAAGTCTCCGGTTTTTATCCTGCTTTGTCCAGCAATATCATATTTAAACCTGTTTCTCCCCTCCGTTGGGTAGTTTTGAACGATGATAAACAAATAACCTGCAGAATATATCAGTCAAATATAGGTAAAATACGTGAAATGGGTAAAATATCAATTTAACTTTTCTTTTGAACCATTTAAGGTACAAAGTATGCCTTTAGCACCACCAATAATCTTTCACCTTGCTAAAGTCAGAAACGTCAAATGACTTCCAATCTGTTTGATTTCGCTTTCCTTGTCGAACACTGGGTGAAAGGCAATTGGTCTTATTAATAAATTTTTGGGATATGTAATTTTAACATTTCTAAGGGGTTGAGAATTCAATTCATGGCGAAGAGACAAACCCAAACTGTTGCTTTTGCAACACTGTTGTGGGTGATACCTACCAAAGATCGCAGAAACGCTTCACGTTGCCTGAGCAAAATAAATCTAGTTTTGTTTTTGTGTATGGTTTAAGTTTTTATTACAATTATTATTGTTGTTTGTCTATAGATTTCCTTTCACTCTATTGAAAATAGCAAAAATAAAGCTAAAAAAAAGTAACACCTGACCATTCAGACACAACTAATAAGAATTAACTTTACATGGTCGAGTTGCATCTACTGAACCTTTCATCTTTTCTAAAGGTAACCAACTGAAAGGCCTAAACGGGAATCTTTCTATATTTTTGATTCAAATTATTTAATTTTTTGGTTAAAATTAGCTGGTGGGACATTTACAGTCGCTAAAAGTTTAGGAGTTTGTCATTTTCGTTTTTCGTTCCTGGTTATATCTTCTGTGAATACAAACATAGAAATAATAGGAAAGCAAGACTTGTTAGAGTTTTAAATATTCCAAATTATTATTGCGCTTCTTCCTCTCCCCACGACTTCAGGATCTACAGGTATGTATTTTTTTTTTTTGTACCAGGCGATTGGCTATTTGATTGAAAAATATTTTGTCTTACAAAATATTTCTGTGTACAATTTGATAGTATAATTGTAAAATTCACAAAAATAGAATGCAAAAAATAGTTAAAATAGACTTTGTCCACAAACTTGTCGGTTAACAACTTGGGTTCTGTATTGATCTACTAGTTATACATATTGTTTGATGGGTGCATCGGCTGTTAAACCAAGTAATATGTCACTTGCAACCAAGTGACATATAGCGATCGCAAATTCTGTCGGTCTGTCTGTCTGTCAGTCTGTCCTGGTTTTTCTACTTCGGGCACTTCCAGGCAAGCTAGGACGATGAAACTTGGTAGGCCTATCAAGGACCAGGCCAGATTAAATTAGAATTTCCCGGTTTGACCATTTGGGGGTGGGGGGGGGGTTAATTCGGAAAAAATAGAAAAAATGAAGTATTTTTAACTTCCGAATGGGTGATGGGATCTTAATGACATTTGATATTTGGAAGGATATCGTGTCTCAGAACTCTTATTTTAAATCCCGACCAGATCCGGTGACATTAGGGGGAGGTGGAGGGGGGACCTAAAATCTTGGAAAACGCTTAGAGCGGAGGGATCGGGATGAAACTTGGTGGGAAAAATAAGCAGAAGTCCTAGATACGTTATTGACATAACCGGAACGGATCTGCTCTGTTTGGGGGAGTGGGGGGGAGTTAATTATGAAAAATTAGAAAAAATGAGGTATTTTTAACTTAAGGAGTGATCGGATCTTAATGAAATTTGAAGTTTGGAAGGATATTGTGTCTCAGAGCTTTTATTTTAAATTCCGACTGGATCCGGTGATATTGGGGGGAATTGAGGAGGAGAACCTAAAATCTTGGAAAACGCGTAGAGTGGGGGGATCGGGTGAAACTTGGTGGGAAAAATAAGCACAAGTCCTAGATACGTTATTGACATAACCGGAACGGAACTGCTCTGTTTGGAGGAGTTGGCAGGGGGGGGGGGTTAATTATGAAAAATTGGAAAAAATGAGGTATTTTTAACTTACGAAGGAGTGATCGGATCTTAGTGAAATTTGAAGTGTGGAAGGATATCGTGTCTCAGAGCTCTTATTGTAAATTCTGACTGGATCCGGTGACATTGGGGGAATTGAGGTGGGGGACCCTAAAATCTAAGAAAACGCTTAGAGTGGAGGGATCGGGATCAAACTTGGTGGGAAAAATAAGCACAAGTCCTATATACGCAATTGACATAACCGGGACGGATCAGTTCTTTTTGGGGAGTGGGGGGAGGGTTAATCCTGAAAAATTAAAAAAAACAAGGTATTTTTAACTTACGAAGGAATGATCGGATCTTAATAAAATTTGATGTTTGGAAGAATGTCATGTCTCAGAGCTCTTTAGAAAAAGTGAGGTATTTGTAACTTACGAACAGGGGATCAGATCTTAATGAAATTTGATATCTAGAAGGATCTTGTGCTTTAAAACTCTCATTTCAAATCCCGACCAGATCCGGTGACATTGAAGGGAGTTGAAGGGGGAAGCCGGAATTCTCGGAAAACGTGAAATCCAGGTATTTTACGAATGGGTGACCGAATCTCAATGAAACTTGATATATAGAAGAATCTTGTGTGTCTCAGATGTTCCATTTTAATTCGAATCGGATCCGGGGACATAGAGGGGTGGACGGGGGAAACAAAAATCTTGGAAAACGCTTAGAGTGGGGATATCGGGATGAAACTTGATGGGAAGAATAAGCACAAGTTATAGATACGAGATTGACATAATTGGTATGGATCCGTTCTCTTTGGGGGAGCTCGGGGTTTTTAATTTGGAAAAGTTAGAAAAATTAAGGTATTTTTAACTTGAGAACGGGTGACCGGATCTTAATGAAATTTGTTATTTAGAAGGAACTCATGTTCCTTCTAAATTTTCATGTATCAGAGCTCTTATTTTAAATCCCGACCAGATCTGTTGATATAGGGGGGAGCTGGAGGGGGAACCAGAAATCTTGGGAAATGCTCATAAATGTCGTAGATACGTGACTGACGTAACCGGACTGGATCCGCTCTCTTTGGGGGAGCTAGATGGCGGGGTTCAGTTCTTTGGCGAGTTTGGTGCTTCTGGACGTGCTAGGACGATGATAATTGGTAGGCGTGTCAGGGAGCTGTACAAATTAACTTGATAAAGTCGTTTTCCCCGATTCTAACATCTGGGAGCTGAAGGGAGAAGCAAAATTAGAAATTGAGGTATTTTTAACTTGCGAGTGGGTGATCGGATCTTAATGAATTTTGATATTTAGAAGGACCTCGTGACTCAAGAACTCTTATTTTAAATCCTGACCGGTATTTAGACTCTGATTTTCCTTTTCAAGCAATCTATTGATTCGTAGAATTTTGCTAGAGCTCATACCATATGAGCTCTTGGCTCTTCCGACCTCGTCACTAGTGCCATATGAACTCTTAGCTCTTGTTTTGAAAGTTTTCTAACGTCACTGCTTCTCCGTCATAAGATAACTCATAGAGATCCATTTGTAAGATAATGAAACTTCTATTTCTTTCGGATTTGAGAAACCCCTGGTGCACCAACACACGGTGCAATCTTGATTGTCTTACTCTGAAACATTGAAATAGAGCTAACCTCCATTTAATAAATATAAAAGGGGGCTTATTAGTTAAAGATATCAGTGCTGATCTCATCTTAGAAAACACGACCCATAAAATACAGCCCCCTTTCAAATACGACCTGTAATATTTTTCTCGTCTTTGTAATATAACTTTTACTCTTCGTCTTTTATAATATAATTTTTTTTAATCCCAAACATATTAAAACACTAAAAAAAGAAGCATTTGGCTGTATGTAACTGTCCCCAAGGTAGTTGAATTACGTGTGGATGGTTTAAAAGAAGGTAACATATATCGTAATATGTTCATTTACTTATCTGCTATATTCTGAAAAGTGCCAGCGACAAAACACTCGATGGCTCCACGCGGTATCTTTGTGAACTTAAAGAACTTCAGCTTGGCGTGGATTTTCTTAGATTCGGATGTCTCCAACATCCCCCCCCCCTACACTGGAAATTGTCTAACTATTGGAAGGTTCTAGCATTTTGAAGCCCTGACCTGGTAAAAATATAAAAAAAAGATGTTATTTGCTGGTTACATAATGGTGTAAAAGAAAATCACTCGTGACCCAACAAACCCCTCCCTCAAACAGAATATTGGTTACAATCTTGTTAAGGAGATTTTGCATGACTATTTTAATTAATTGTGAGGTCAATGGATACTATTTTTAGTCATAACGGTGAAATAGTTTTAGTGATCATGTTATATGGATATAGCTTGCTATTGATAATAATGATTATTGTATAATCGAAGTAATAATTTCAAATTCTTGTTTTTTTTTGTGATTTATCTAATTAACAACGGGAACGAATGCAGCGTGTGTAAACCATGAATAAATATTCGTTAAATTAAATTGACAGTAAATATTATACATAAAATAATGGAATTTGGTCAAGATTGTCTCTGTTGAAGGATGTATGGAGCCTTTAAAGCGTTGAACTTACTGAGAGGTCGAATTTATTAAATTCAATGCGACTCCTACAAATAGTTACCTTGTATTGCTTATTTTACAATTGTATTATCCGAAGTAAAATTACAATTTGAAAAAAATGAGCTTTCAACTTACTCGCCACGTTGAAAACAAAAAGAAAGAAAATTCAACTCTTATCAGAATTTCTCAATGTTTTCTTTTATTTAGGATCTCATTCGTGATCCATTAACTGGTTGAAATCATAACGAGCTTAATGATGACAGAGGATGAGCCAATGTTGGGCAAAGCTGATGGATGAAGCTCAATCTTATTTGGTGAGCAAAAACTCTTGTTTATTATAGCGATAACTTTAAAGAAATACAACATTCAGGGTACACGTTCCTAGTAAGGATCTAAGATGGAGCCGTGGAGTCTTAGAGCCTAGTAAGGTCCTGTTCTTTTTTCTTGTAATATCGAAGGAGCAGCTAAGCTTCTTCCTTTGGAGCTTTAAAGGCAAGTTTTTGGGGGTGTTTATCTAAATCTAAACACAATACGTGCATCCGATGCTTTCAAAGGGTTTTTCTGCGATATCTAATGAACGGATAAGTTTATCAAATTGAAACTTCCAGGACTTGCTGGGGGATTTTGAGCTAAACCAAAAGAACCATAGCTTCTTGGTTGTAAAATGAGTATACATGCAAGATCTTAGGAATATCTATGGGTATTAAGTTGAAACTTTAGGACGTGTTGAGCTGAATCGAAGGGCACTATGTCTATCTAGATGCCCAAAAGAACGTATCTGGATTGTCTCAGGAATGGCTAAGGGCTTTCTTTCTTTTGGCTAAAGATTTCGAACGGCTAAAGACTTTCTTGACATTTTGAGGGAGATGTTGAATTATACCAAAAGGCACTATGTAAATTTAGGGTTGTCAAAAGTGTTTCTATGCAATATCAGGAACGCTTAAGAGAAATAATTTGAAACTTTCAAGGCATATTTAGGGGACTATGATAGTGGTCAGAATGACTGCAACCCTTCAGACGACCAAAGATTAAGTACATTTTCAATTCATTTATTTGAATAATATTCCACATACCTACCAATTTAAGGTTCTATAGTACAACTATCGTCAAAATTTACTGCAGTATTTTGTTCAATACATAAGTAGCGACCTAAAATCTTGTTAATTGAAGAGAAAAATCAAAATGGGTTTTTCAAATATTCGTCATAAATTACTCTAATAAAAATGTGTGAATTAAAAATGAACAAAAATTAATTAAAAAAAAAAACACTATACAAAAGAAGTTTTTCAAAGAAAAATAAAGAGCTTTATTAAACCTAAGGCAAGTGGAAATAAACTCAAATGACAATTCAAGGGGGATCTTCTCAATAATCTTGGCTAATACGATGATTTTTGTTTATGTCATTACAAATAAAAACTCTCAGTCTGAAATAAGAATTGTTTTTAGCAAGGTGCATGTGACGTTCTGTTCTTTACAAGGTATAGGGGGCGTTATCCCTATTCCTGTTTGATAAAAGTAAAGAGCGAAGTTAAAAACTTGAAAGTTTATGCACAAAAATTCCATCTGGGGTCAAAGGAAAAGAATGGCCGGAGAAGCAGTCATAACGAAGGAATTTACTGAGGACTGGAACTCCGTCGGAGGAGATAAAGACTGAAGCTTAAAACAAGGCTGGAGGAGGAGCGTACGCTTTCTTTGGCCTCTGGTGGCCTGGTGCCGCAATGCATTGCTAGCAGTAATAGTCGTCCACTACTGACCCTTCTTCATCTTTATAAATTGTGTTCTTCGATTATCACACAGGTCTTTATGTAACATTCAATAAAAACATATTCAGATCTAGACGGCACATTTGTTTTTCTTTATAATAGAAATGACTGATGAGTCATTATTAAATAATATAATTAGTAATTTATCATTATAATGATTTTTAAGGTTTTTTTTTTACCGTCTTAGCCTAATCCAACGTTTTATTTCTTTTTAAAATGCAAGACCAATGCTTTCATTTCGTCTCTCAGTCCGGTTTCAGACACGAGAAAAAGGTCAAATCCCGAAAACACGTGAATGCAAAATCACATGGGAAATCCTCTTTAAGGCTGCGTTTTTGAAGTCTGAGATAATATTTTTACCAGATAAAAATTTTATTCAAAGAACTAATATTATGATAGTTGATTTCTTTGACTTTTTTAACAATATTTTCTTTTTATTTATTTTTATTCTGAAGTTAAATGGTTTTAACTAACCAATATTTATGATTTTGCGCCATTTTCTAATCATTTGATATTTTGACACCTTCGTGATTAGAGGTACTCGGAAATACGGTTTTGCGATTGGAATGGATAAAACTTAGTATAGACCTATTTTGTGTTTTTCTTTTTAATTTTTTTAGTCATACTGATGTACTAACGTAGTCTAGGCTTCTTATTGGTTACTTGTAAAATTCTTGTTTAGCTACTTTTTGGTACCTTGTAAATGGGCTAGGTTAGGAAAAGAAACTTTCAGGGTTGGGTCATCAGACTAGAGTATGTCCTGGGAAGGTATTTCGAAATACCTACTTCCACTTCTCCCTCTAGAGGACCTTAGAAATCTGCGTTATAATATTGAAACCTTGAAAATAGATCCTATGGTTAAATGAAGTATCCTACAGAAACCTATTTTCAGCTTCATAGCTATGCTCAATCTCAAATCATGAGGTTTCAAAGATCTTCAGGTACATTTTCCTAGCTTAAATTAGAAAACCCTTTGGTATAGCTGAAAATACCACTCAAATAACAGGAATTGAATTTTCAGAACTAAAACTAGACCCACCTCTACTCCTCCCTCTAGAGGGCCCTGAAATTTGCTTACATGACAGGTCTATACCTATTGAAATTTTAACAAAACAACATTTTACCTTAATTTTCAGTTACTAGTTGCTTTTTCTCTACTTCTGAAAAATGAAAATTCTTGTTTTTTGAGTAGAATTTTAGCCATATCAATGTTTTTTTATTTTCAAAATTTAAGAAATGTATTTTCACATCTTTAAAACCTTATAAAATGGAATTGAGCAAAGTTATGAAGCTGAAAACAATTTTGTTGTACTTCAATTAAGCAGAAGGTCTATTTTTTCAAGGTTTCACTTTTATAACATATTTTTTAAAGGTCATCAAAGGTCAGGGCCCTCTAGAGGGAGAACGAGTGGAGGTAGTGGCTTCAAAATACCTTCCTGGGACATACTTTAGTCTGTAGATTCATCCATGAAAGTCTTATTTTCCTAACCTAAATCCTTTCTGATATAGCAAGAAGTCAATTAACTAGAATTTTGCCCTTTTTTTATTGAAGGGAGAAGAGCCAATGAATAAATATTCAGTAGTCAATTCAGAGCCTAAGCTGTGTCCCAAGGCAGTGTTTTTGTGCTCATCTCTATTTCTTCCCTATTTCTAACTTTTAGGCTATTTGATCTTAACCAGGCCTAGGCTAGGATTTGGCTATTTACCATGACAGCCAGAACTCCTCATATAGGCCTAGAACTTGATCTTCTTTCCAAATAAGCTATATTAACTGCTAGGCTAACATTACAACTTCAATTTTGAGCTCTTAATAGGCCTAGGGTTCAAAGTGTACTAGGCTATGGTGACACATGGTGTGTTTTGGTTTTGGATCTTAGGAGACTATTTCAATTATCCTTACTTTATGCTTATATAATTTAGTTCTGCTCTAGGATGGATAATAGACAAGGCTACCAACAAGAGAAATGAATCATGTTTGTACCATTCTGAAAAAGCTCTGTCAACTCTCGCAGTAACTCTATTTAGCCATGATCCTCAAGTTTTTACTCACCTCCACAAAGTCGATTTTAATCATATAAAAAAAAAATTTTAACTTAGGCTTACTATTCAAGAATTAGTTATGTGTTCTACTGATTCACACTTGAAATATGGAGTTTGGTAAATGCTAATGAAATAAAACAAAATATGATGAAAATATAATGGTTTAGTAACAAATTTATTGAAACTACAACAGAGAATTATGGAAGGGGGCCACACGGGGCAGATTATATTAAATATGTAACCTAACCAAAATATCAACTGAATATTTAAGTAAAATATAGCTACAATGCAGTTTCCTATCAAGCCAAAGCTAATTATCTGGTATAAACACTGAAAACCAGGTAATGTCTCATGTTCACAATACAAGTTCTTGAGTGCATATCATATAACATGTAAGTACAATTCAAAATTCTTTCCAAAGTATAATAATCATTTGGCTACTGTTGCAGTTGCCCTCCAGCCTGTCCCATAATGTAGTCAGATGCAAAATAGACTAGGAAACATATCTGGGTTTGCATTATTGGCAAAGTTCTTGTATAAAATTCTAGTTTAGACTTTTTTTTTATGGGAATATATAATTTGGGCTATATATTTATATATTAGGAGGTTGGGGGTAAAGTATAGTGCAAGTACCTCCAAAATGTGTTAGCTGCTTTTTTGTAAATATTGTGAAGTAAAAATTGTTTTTTGAAAACATATCTCCTTCCCAGGAATTTAATTTCTGCATTAATACCTTGAATGACATAACACTAATCCTTCTCCCAACAGAAAGCCTTTGACAACCTTTATCAATTTTAGTAGCTTCCAGTAACATTCTTAGTAACTTCCAGATTTTTTGACCCTAGATTAATCCTTGAAAGCTATTCACCAAACTCAACTTGTTTCTAACACAGCAAGAACCTCCCTAAACTAGAATTTTACCTCTAGGGCAAAATCCTGGTTTAGTTTTATTTTAGTTAGCCTAACTCAACTTGTTTTTAAGATAGCAAGAAGTCCCTAAACTAGAATTTCACCTAAAGTCCAAGTTTAGGGGCTTGCTACCTTGAAAACTAGTCAAGTTAGGTGAATAAAACTTTCAGGGATAACTCTAGGGCCAAAAACACCATAGTAAGGTATTTGTCAGTTACTAGGTTTACTCTTGTGCTGACAAAAATATTTTAGACTACCTAAATTTTGGTGTTTTAATCTTCTTTTTGTTGACTTCAGTTTTTGAAAAGCTGATTCTTGTTATTTCAATCAGGTTTACCAAGTGCTTTTTGTTAATTTTAAGAGAAAGATTCATGGAATATGCATAGTTTTGGTTAAATATTTGTGCATCAGGTAGGGGGGAGAGAAGTAAATTACAGTGAAGTGCTTTTAGGAATCATATAAGTGTTTACTGAATTTTTTAGGGTTCGCTTGGAGTCTTAACAAATAAAATAGCACCAAGTTCTGTATGAAAGAGCTTTACAACTGTTGAAATTAGGCTATATGTTAAACCAGAGTAAAGTTTAAAATGAGACACTCTCCTATCTTGGGAGGTTATTGAGTTAGATAAATGATTTTCTGAGTGAGTCCAGGGCCTTTGATATAGAAAAGTAGCAAAAGTCTGCATGCCACAAAATTAGTATTAGCCTTTGGCTGTTTCCTGGCACTAGGGTGAGGGAAGGTCAATTAAATCAACTCTGAAGAGAACAGAACAAACTGTAGGCTACTGCTAGCAACAAATTTCCAACTTTATAACGTATTGTAATATTGATCTACTAATCTTGACCAGAAAATTCAAATAAAACATACTTTTGAGTTTAGCAAAAAAAGGAGAAAAGGGTGAAAACCAAGAGCACCTTTCCCTGTAAATGATACTTTATCAGGTTTTGAAAGAATAGTTCATTATTAAAACAAATTAAGATTACGTTATGGGCAGACAAACCTTGGTAGGTTAAGAGGCACTTTGAGTGATAGACCCGCTCATGACAGAGTTTAGCATCATTTACTGTCTACCACTTTTTAAAGTATACAAAAAGAGAAGTATGTAGCCATTTCGAGTAGGCTAAAAAATAAACAAACTATTTGAGTTAGGCCTCCAATAGCCTAATGCTTAGTTCTCATAAAATGGAAAACTTGTAGTACTGCTATCTGTGATATCTATCTCAGTCATTGAAACTTCACATCCACACAAAAGTTTTTCCAACTTCAATCACTTTTTTTTCTTGTGAGTATATTCAACATGAAAATTTTTGCATGGTTTAGATAGGAACTTTCAATTACTAACTAAGCATCAAGTGAGTTAGAAATTGTCAGACTTGGTGATTTATTTCCATTCATCCTAGTTCATTCTAATTCCATAGATGCATGTTGTGTTGGAAAAATTTAGGTGTAATTTAGGCAAAATATGCAGGTTTTATTCAGTTTTCTCATTCTATTTAAAATGATTTTGCCGCTTTATGGGATGTGTATTGATTCTTTGCAAGGAAAATGTTTTCCCACGAATTCCGGTTTCCCCCTCTAACTCCCCTCCAATGTCACCAAATCTGGTCGAGATTTAAAATGGAAGTTCTAAAGCACAAGATCTTTCTAAATGTCAAATTTCATTAAGATCTGATCACCGTTTGTAAGTTACAAATGCCTCTTTTTTTTGGGGGGGGGGGGCTGCAAGTATTTTTAATGTTTTGTTTTCTGTATTCATGGTTTTTAATCTTTCAGTGTAAGACATCAGTTTTTCTGTCATTTTCTAGCTTGATTTCAGCTGTGCCATTTTTTAAATATGATTTTTGAAAATTGCTTGCCAACTGATACAAGTACCCTGTGCTTTTGGTTTGAGTTACAGCTCTAGGCATATCAAAAACAACATTTTTCACTGAGAATATGAATTTTACCGAAAAAATCTAATTGTTTGATGTCAATGTATATAATATAGAAAGTAATATACTCCCCCATTTATTATAGTTGCATATTTTTTTTTTGCAAAATTTTTCAATAATTGATTGTTCAGTTAATTTTTCAATTAATATCAGTCATGCAGGTCTTTGGTGGCTGAAGACGTTATAATTGAAGTCAGTATCTTTTGCTTGTCCATAAAAATCTAAATAAATGTAAATGCAATTTAGAAATGGGATTCAATTTGCTAAGTAGGCTCTTCTTGATTAAGGTACACTTTATCTAGCCAGGTCAACTTTCAGTATTCTGGATTTTAGTGAAGGCAAATTTTATTTTGCTTATATCAATTCCTGTTTCAATGGGCCAAAATTCAGGTTTTGGCACAACAGCAGTTGATAAATCTGTAAATAGCTAATGGAAAAAGAAAGCTCTATAATTTTGGACCAGTCTGGTCATCAGTAACAGAAAAGTAGCAAAGAAGAAAATAACATAATAAAAAAAATAATTTTATACTAAAAGATAGTATCAAACACAATAAATGATGCAATCTATATTAAGGAATATAATGACACTTCCTTCCACGTTAGGATATACTTTATGCTATATTATATGGACAGCAGACAGGGAGTATTTTAGGCATATTTTAAGCTAATTGTGGCTTCAAAGTTCCATATTTTAGACCCCGAAGCCGTGCCGAAATAAAATTCAGCGGTGGCGAACACAAACATGCCAGTGGCGGTGCTGAAAATCGTCTGGTGGCGTGCTGCCGAAAAATTAACAGCGGTGCGCTGTCTTTTATTGGCATTTTTCAATTTTTGGCTATATTAAAAAGTTTGAAAATTAACTTGGTGTCAGTTTTGATCAGAATTCAGTCCACAATTCCCTTTAGCTTCATTGCCATGATCGAAAAAAAAGGACAAGACATCAATATTAACTTCTCACAAACATTCTTTTAACCCTAATGATCAAGGCCCGCTCTTCTTTTCAAGAGGAGTGGCCCACTCCGGCTTTTCAAGGGCCCACTCCTCTTTCTCCAAAAGAATTTCTATTGCACTATCACAAGTTGAAGTGGAGGGACCTGGAATGCTGATTGGACAAGTTCGGTTCACAAGAGATGTAATAAATTACCTTATGTCAGCCGCCAGCACTAGAGGCTTAACCATTTTGAACAAGAATTCCCTTCTTGTCAGTCAACCATCAAGAAGGTTTAGACGCTCATCAATCTCATTTTTGAATATTTCGAAGTCCAAAAGTACAGCTGTCAGCACTAGATCATCCCTTGGGAAGCGAAAGTCAAACTTATGTTTCACATTTTCTTTTAGAAGCAAAATAGAGCTACCATCATCAGGCTGTTCCTCAAGGAACAGCCTGATTCAATGATTCAGCCTCAAATGGTTGCGTCTACTCAGTGTGTTGTACAGAGAATAAATGCTTAGACGTGACCTGGAGAGATAAAAAATATCATTTAAGTAGTTTAATTAGGAGGTCTACAAATGGATAAGAGTAACTGCTACAACCTGGTCTGGGATAGGATGAAAAATGATTTAAATCTTTGGGGATTTCTTAAAATAGTAAGAGACGGAGTTTTTTTTTAGAGAGTGTAACATGAGCAGGAGTGTTCTCCAGTTTTCAACCTCAAATGTCTGAGCCCATGGACAAATTCCTTCTTATCCAAAATTAAAACATATTTCCTGTAACAAATAGATCGTGCAGTTTGAAGTAATTGTGCTGTGTGATAAATAGTTGTAAATATTATGTATAATTACAAAGACTGAATAAAGAAGGAGACATCTAACAACTTCATGACAAAAAAATAGTTTGTTTTTTTTTTTCACGGAGAAACTATTAGACAAGCCTTAATTCAATGACAATGGAAAAGAAAATGTCACTGAACTGTTGGACAGCCATTCTGAGTCACAAAGACTCTTGTTATGTATATTCTAAATGTCCAAAAAGACTTTTATTATTGCATAATCAAGGTGAACATAATTACAGACTCTCTGTTCTCGTTGTTTGTACGCTGATTTAACACATGATAAAACGATGAAACTTATACAGTTCTCTATCTGGCTTTATTTTCCCTCTTTTTTTCTGGTCTTTTACTTTGTGGATGAATGTGCCTTTTTGCTATGCAACAATACCAAGTGAATCA
Organism: Artemia franciscana; assembly: GCF_032884065.1. Lineage (NCBI taxonomy): Eukaryota > Metazoa > Arthropoda > Branchiopoda > Anostraca > Artemiidae > Artemia > Artemia franciscana. The sequence goes on along the minus strand of NC_088863.1, from coordinate 58,042,099 downwards.
GTTATAATGCTAAATTCTTCTAGATTCCTCATCAATAATAATATCGACAATGCCACCTTATGGAGATAGAGACAGAGATAGTGGTGCTCGAGTCTACGTTGGAAACCTTCTAGAGACGGTCCGTCGTGAGGACCTTGAGGATGAATTTAGCAAATTTGGTGAATTGAAAAACGTTTGGGTTGCCCAAAACCCACCTGGTTTTGCTTTCGTCGAATTTGAAGATCCACAGGATGCCAACAGTGCTATCGACTCCTTAAACGGTGCTGAACTCCTGGGCTCAACAGTTAAAGTAGAAATGTCAGTTCCAAGACGTAGTGGTGGGCGAAGGGGAGGTGGTGGAGGTTATGGAGATAGAGATGGGGGTTTTAGAGGAGGACGAGGTGGTGACCGTGGTGGTTATCGGGGTAGAGGTGGAGATCGTGGAGGTGGAGGTCGTGGTTTCAGAGGAGGCCGTGGGGGTGGTGGATATGGAGGAGACAGAGACCGATACAGGAGTCGATCGCCAGGCTCGTATGGAGGAGGAAGGTACTACTTTCGATTATCTACCTTATTTTTTGTTGTTAAAATCAGTACCTTGTTCTATTTGCTTCGTGAACACTTTCAAGACGAACTTTGCTATCAGACTTTTAAGTAAGAGTGCCTACTTCCAGCTTTGTAATGGACCATATTTCTGCTTTTGATACTATTCCCTAAGCTAATATAATTTCTTACCAACCACAGAAGGCGTATATGCAGCGCCGTTCAAGAAAAGTCTGATCCAGCGCTATTTAAAATATTTTTTTCTTTAACATGGAGCTCTTGTGCATAAAATTCATACATTTAGAGCTTGTCCATTATTTCTGCAGCAGGAAGAACCTCCTCTACCCTTACTTTCTTACAGCCAATAATTTATTTATAGTCTTCAGCGTACAAGTTCAATCTCGTTTTTTCTGCGAAAAAGGCAAAATCGGTACTCAGTATTCATATATAGCGCATTGTAAGTTTTCCTGTAAAGTAATATACCAATAAGTGACAAGTGGTCTTCTGTCCAATAAATGTGTCAAACAATTCTTAGTCCTTTTTTGCTCAATAGTAAATGCTCCTTGGTACATTGAAATTTTTCCTTTCGAAAGCAAATTTCAGGTTTGGTACATATTCTCAACTACTTTTCCCTTTTGTACATCGTTTTTAATCCCACCGCCCTTATAGCGTTAAAATGTGGAAGTTCTTATTGGTAACTTACATTTCTGTTTGTCTCTACCAAAATTAATCATGATTATTTTCTGCAGTGAGTCGGTTTACCTATATTGTTCTTTTTTAATATTTGTAGCTTTTATTTGCATCTAAAGCTAATTTGAAATATATTTGTAGGGGGATTGAGGTTAGGTCATTCCCTCTCCTGTACGTGTTACAGGAGAGGCTTTACAGTTTGTGACGCAACTACTATCAATGGATACTAAATACTCGTTAATTAAAAAAAAATACTTCCCTCTTATTTTCCTAATGGTGTCTTCATTAATTGCTTAGCAATCTAGATCGTTCCAAAATTCGTCAGCAACAGTCACACATATTTTACGGTTGAAATCTGAGAATTAAATTATTCATCTTAGTGATAAATTGGGGTTAGTACTGTTCTTCGGGAATTTTTTTCTATCAAATAATAGTATGATCCTTTGAACCTTTTTCAGAAAAATAGTCAGCACTTTTACTATTTAATTTACATGATATTATTGCTTGTTCTCCCGTCTTTTGTAAAATACACAGTCCTAAATATTTTGCCCGAATAAACTGACTTTATGATCGCTTTATGACTTACGTACTATGATCACTTACGACTTCATGAAGACAAACTGTCTTCAGCCGTATGCTTCTTGTTTGATCCTTATAACATTTGAAGCCAAACAAAGTTCAGATTTTTTACCAATTCATGCTTTCGTCAGTTTATTTGCTGAATTTCTTAATACTTCTGTGCCATCACAAACATCTTTTTTACTTTTATTTAGTCGCTATGGCTCCTCTGGCGGAGGTTATGAAAGAAGCTACAGCTCGGGCGGCTACAGTCGACAAGAATACTCCGGTGGCTATTAACAAGATACCTTAGCAAGATCAGTATGACGTGGCATATTATTCGCGTTTACATATTTAAGTCTACATATGTTTGTCGTTATTTCTACAACAATCGTCTTTTTTATACATAAATATATATGACATCTTCGTCTTCTTGATTTTTCGCAGACATTGCAAATTTCTCGTCGACTATAAAACACTCCATCTACGTCAAAGCAGAACTTAAACATAGATTGGCCAAATAGAAAAATGGGAACATAAGAACAATTGTTGACTTTTATTGTTAAATATGTTTTTCCACATCCTTGGTTTCTATTTTCGTGTGGACTAAATGTTTTGTATGGACTTAAATTCTTTTCAGCTATTGAAGAACTGCCCAAAATCAATGATGTAGATTCCGAAGCTTGGAACTGCATTTCTACTCACTGGTCAATCTTTGTTTTTGTACAATAATTTTGTACTAAAATTTTAAACTTGTCTTGTTTATTTATTCCACAAGAAACGCTGGCTTTAGGCTTAGCCTATTCAAATTTAAGGGTTACTCTATTACTTTTAGGAAAAAAATTCTGAGGTTTAAAAACGTTTCAAATATTTGTCGTTATTACGACTGAATCGTAAGGATTTTACAAAAAAAGATAAATACTATGTTTTAAACAAGAAATCCATTGTTCACGCCTCCATAATGTATTGGTAAATCACAAAGTATTTGTTCTGGACAAAACGAGGGGACCACGCCTGAACCTTATGGTGGTTCTGCCATTTAGTTGGCGCGCCAGCGCGCTATTTAATTTTGATCCCTGCCTTATGTATGGCTGAAAACGCCCCGGTAGAAGATACTGGTTCTGGTGTGGGGACAACCATACCGAACAACTCCATAATCGGTTTTGACCTACAAGAAGCAGTTACAAAGTCGCATCTCTACGCGTAATCACCAGCAGGAGTAGTACGTCAAATGAACCGCAAGATTCTATTCCTGTTAAAAAAACAAAAACATGACGAAACTTTAAATACACCGTGTTGATTCAGGTGCCTCCACCCTAAATATTGGGCCAGTCGATGTAAACAGTCGACTACTGATATTGCATTTATATGATAAATTTGAAGCTCAGATACAAAGGTATCTCGCGAAGTTAATAGCTTAATGTCATGCAAGGGTAGTTGTTGTTGTTTTAGGCCCAAATAAAAATTATGGACTTGGGTGCTTTCCTTACTCATTCAAAAAAATAGTTGCATCCAGATATTTTTGAACGGTTACTGTTTTTCGCCCGCAGTTGCTATTTTTGGTATTTTCTTGTTCTGCCTAAAATTTTCACTCCGGCCAATGAAGTTAGTTTTGACAGAGCTTGGGGCATATTTGTCTCGTTTAATAGGCCTTAACAGGAACTAATGAACATAATATAGTGTGCGGGCATGATTAAGCTAGAGCTTGTAATATGTTCTCGTTTCATGGTTTAGAAGTGTTAATATTTTGAAGTGAAAGTATATGCAATCTTTCATTCATACCTCCTTTGAAAAATAGGGATACCAGAGCAATTTGTGTTGAATGGTGTTTGGTCGTTTAATACTTATATTTCAGCAAAGTCAGATTCTATAGAAGCGAAACTGATACATGTGACAAGTACAAAAATCTCCAATGAGTTTCTATCAATTTTTGGTGTGGTAACTTTTGAAATAAAGTTTCTTTACGCCTACTTCCTGCTTATTTTTACCTTTTTGGCTGTGGTAATTCGAAGGCGTTACGTGATTTAATTTTATAAATTTTTCAACCAATTATATCTGAAAACTCTTTAAGTGATGACTTATTATATCTTAAATATATGTTTCTCACGTCTCTCAAAAATTTGTTTAATACATCGGTCATGTCCGCATTCCAGTATACTTTTGTTTCACAGAATGTTTTGAGATATTGGTCCTTTTGTGTATGCTGCCCATTATTCTCCCTTTTCTTGTTAGGAAAGTTACAAAATACGACTTTTGTGTTACAATTGGACTACACTTGACTTATTCGTTTTTTTTTTTTTTTTTTTTTTTTTTTTTTTTTTTTTTTTTTTTTTTTTTTTTTTTTTTTTTTTTTTTTTTTTTTTTTTTTTTTTTTTTTTTTTTTTTTTTTTTTTTGGTGCTGCATGTACCCTGTCACTGAAGGTCTTATGAATTACTGCAACCAAGTTATCGATCTATTTTGTCTTTCCAAACATTGCGTCTAAACAAGAAGCGCGGAGCCGACAAGTGCAAACACGCTAGCCGCATAGGCTGTTAGAGACACTGCAGCAACCTAAAACAAAGATGTTTTAATTCAGAAGCTTTTTAAAGGCACTTTTTAATGAAAACAGAAACTTTATTCAGTTAATCTTTATAAGATTACATAAAAAAAACTAGTTTTTTTAACTGAAAGTAAGGAGGGATATTAAAACTTAAAACGAACAGAAATTACTCCGTATATGAAATGGGTTATCCCCTCCGCAATCCCTCACTCTGTACGCTAAAGCTTTTAATTGTTTTAAAAGGCAGAATTGTGGCAAAGAGTCAAACTTTAGCGTAAAGAGCGAGGGATTGCGGAGGGGACAACCCATTTCATATACGGAGTAATTTCTGTTCGTTTTAAGTTTTAATGTCGCTCCTTACTTTCAGTAAAAAAAAACTAGTTTTTTTTATGTAATTTCTGAACGTTTTTGAATTAATACATGTTTGATTTTGGCTCTCCACACATAAATTATTAAAATGAAATTTGTATATTAATTCCTTTTTTGGCTAAATGGCTTTCTCTTAGTTTTGATCAGACGATTTTGAGAAATAAGGGATGGGGAAGGAGGCCTAGTTGCCATGTAATTTTTTTCGGTTACATAAAAAGGCAACTATAAATTTTAATTTCTAACGAATTTTTTTATTAGTGAAAAATATACGTAACTTAAGAATTAACTTACGTAACAAACTTTTATATTCTTTAATTTTTATTATGTACATGAGGGGGTTTGTACCCTCGTTAATACCTCGTTCTTTACACTAAATCGTAAGTTTTGTCCCAATTCTTTAAGAATGACCCCTGAATCAGAAAGGTCGTAGAATAAATAGTTGAAATTACTAAAAATACTATAGCATAAAGAGCGAGGTATTTATCTCCTCCTAAATACCTCACTCTTTATGCTAAAGTATTTTTAGAACCCCTCATATGCGTAATAATCTCTGTTCGTTTTAAGTTTCAATGCTACTCTTTACTTTCAATTGAAAAAACTTTTCCATGTTTATTTTTTCATTGTTTTTTTTATAGTAATTTTTGAAAATTCTGCGCCCTTTTCATTGAATTTCTGTTCCTTCATGACATATTTCTCCAAGGAAAGATCCTCCCACATAGCCCCCTCCCCTCAACCCCACCCCCGAAACCAAAAAAAAATCCCCTGAAAACGACTGTACACTTGCCAATAATCATTATTATATGTAAACACTGGTCGAAGTTTGTAACTTGCAGCCCCTCCCCCAGGGACTGTGGGGGAGTAAGTCATTCCCAAAGACATAGTTATTATGGTTTTTGACTATGCGGAACAAAATGGCTATCTCAAAATTTTGATCTGTTGACTTTGGAGAAAAAATGAGCGTGGGAGGGGGCGTAGGTGCCCTCCAATTTTTCTGGTCACTTAAAAAGGGCACTAGAACTTTTCATTTCCGTTAGAATGAGCGCTCTTGCGACATTCTAGGACCACTTGGTCGATACGATGACCCCTGGAAAAAAAAAACAAACGAACAAATAAACACGCACCCGTGATTTGTCTTCTGGCAAAAAATATGAAATTCCACATTTTTGTAGTTAGGAGCTTGAAAATTTTACTGTAGGGTTCTCTGATACGCCGAATGCGATGGTGTGATTTCTTTTCTGCGATGGATCGTTAAGATTCTGTGACTTTTAGGGAGTGTTTTTCCCTATTTTCTAAAATAAGGCAAATTTTTTCAGGCTCGTAGCTTTTGATGACAAAGACTAAATTTGATGAAACTTATATATTTAAAATCAGCATGAAAATCTGATTCTTTTGATGTATATTTTAGCATCAAAATTCCGTTTTTTAGAGTTTCGTTTACTATTGAGCCGGGTCGCTCCTTACTACAGTTCGTTACCACGAACTGTTTGATATGCCTAATACATTGGATGGAAGATGGCACATTGCCAACGATTGTTCTTATCGGCCAACCATCTAGGGCCAAATGAAAATCAAGTAGTCCCCGAATGAGGTGGGAATATATCGTTAGGAAAGATTTAAGAGGAAATGGGAACTTCTTAGTAAGGTGTAAAGAGGGGGGCTTCGAATAGATTGGGACAGAGGATCTTGCGTAGCTATGTTGGCCTCAGGCGGCTTGGTGCAGCAGTGAGATGTTAGTTGCAGTAGCAACAGGATTAAATTGAGAAACTGAAATGAGCTCTTTTTGGTCCTAGAATTAAAACTCTACTTCAAATATAACTAGTTACACTGATTTCAGAAAACGAAATCCTCGTCGTAATTCACAGTTCCGAGCAAGAAAGTCTTTTCATAAGTTTTTCTGCAACTGGGTAATCTCCAGGATAAGTTTTTAAATTTCAGTGTAAAAAACAACCATTCATCGAGATAGATTTACGAAAATCCTTACGCAAAGATTACGAATTATAAAGACTTTATTTTTAGATGTAGAGTACAACACTGCATTACAAACATTCCCTAAAAAATTAAACTTTTTTTTCAAATAGCATGTTGTAACTCCACGAAAGAACGTTTTTCTTTTTTTCATGTTTTTTCGCTTATTTACGTTAAATCGCAAAAATCCAATAGGAATTTTTTTATTTTTTAAGCTTTTCATAATATTTGGATGTGCAATATACATAATAAACAAGAGCTAAGAGCTCATATGGCACTTGTGACGAGGCAAGAAGAGCTAAGAGCCAAGAGATCATATGGTATGAGCTCTAACAAAATTCTATGAATCAATAGATTGATTTAAAAAGGAAAATAAGAGGCTTAATGCCGGTCAGGATTTAAAATAAGAGCTCTGAGTCACGATGTCCTTCTAAATATCAAAATTCATTAAGATCCGATCACCCACTCGTAAGTTATAAATACCTAATTTTTCCTCTCCCTTTAGCCCCAGATGGTCGAATCTGGGAAAACGACTTTATCAAGTCAAATTGTTCAGTTCCCTGACACGCCTACCAATATTAATAGTCCTAGCACGTCCAGAAGCACCAAACTCGCCAAATCACTGAACCCCTCCCCCCAACTCCCCCAAAGAGAGCGAATCCAGTACGATTCTGTCAATCACGTATCAAGGACATTTGTTTATTCTATCCACCAAGCTTCATCCTGATTCCTCCACTCCAAGTGTTTTTCCAAGATTTCCCCCTTCAACTCCCGCCAATGTCAAAAGATCTGGTTGGGATTTGAAATAAGAACTCTGAGACATGAATTCCTTCTAAAAATCAAATTTCATTAAGATCCGATCATCTATTCGTAAGATAAAAATACCCGAATTTTCACGTTTTCCAAGAATTCCGGTTTCCCCCTCCACCTCCCCCCCAATGTCACAGGATCTGGTAGGAATTTAAAACTAGAACTTTAAAGCACACGATCCTTCTAAATATCAAATTTCATTAAGATCTGGTCACCCTTTCGTAAGTTAAAAATACCTCAATTTTCAAAATTACCCCCCCCCCATTCCACCAAAGAGAGCAGATCCGGTCCGGTTGTGTCAGTCACGTATCTTAGACAGGTTTCTATTCTTCCCATCCAGTTTTAACTTGATCTCACCGCTTTAAGTATTTTCTAAGATTTCCGGTCCCCCCAACTGCCCCTCCCACCCAATTACGCTTGATTCGGTTGAGATTTAAAATAAGAGATCTGAGTTACGAGGTCATTCTAAATATGAAGTTTCATGAAGATCCGATCACCCCTTCGTAAGTTAAAAATACGTAATTTTTTTCTTATTTTTCAGAATTAGCCCCCCCCCCCCAATAGAGCGGATCCGTTCCAATTATGCAAATCACGTATGTAAGACTTCTGCTCTTATTTTTCCCACCAAGTTTCATCCCGATCCCTCCAATCTAAGCGTTTTCCATGATTTTAGGTTCCCCACCCCAAACTTCCCCCAATGTCACCAGATCCGGTCAGGATTTAAAATAAGAGCTTTGAGACACGATATCCTTCTAAATATCAAATTTCATTGAGATCCGATCACCCGTTCGTAAGTTAAAAATACCTTTTTTCTAATTTCAGAATTAAGCCCTCCTCCAACTACCCCAAAGAGAGCGGATCCGTTCCGGTTATGTCAATCATGTATCTAGGACTTGTGTTTATTTTTCCCACCAAGTTTCATCCCTATCCCTCCACTCTAAGTGTTTTCTAAGTTTTAGGTTTCCCCCTCCCAACCCCCCCCCCCAATGTCATCAGATCCGGTCGGGTTTAAAATAAGAGCTCTGAGACACGGTATCCTTCTAAATATCAAATTTCATTGAGATCCGATCACCCGTTCGTAAGTTAAAAATACCTCATTTTTCAGAATTACCCCCTCCCCCCCAACTACCCCAAAGAGAGCGGATCTGTTCCGGTTATGTCAGTCATGTATCTAGGACTTGTGCTTAATATTCCCACCAAGTTTCATCCCGATCCCTCCACTCTAAGTTTTTTCCAAGTTTTAGGTTTCCCCCTCCCAACCCCCCCCCCCCAATGTCACCAGATCTTGTCGGGATTTAAAATAAGACCTCTAAGACACCATATCCTTCTAAATATCAAATTTCATTGAGATCCAATCACCCGTTCATAAGTTAAAAATACCTCATTTTTTTAATTTTTCAGAATTACCCCCCCCCCCCCCCCCAAGAGAGCGGATCCCTTCCGGTTATGTCAATCATGTATCTAGGACTTGCGCTTATTTTTCCCACCAAGTTTCATCCTGATCCCTCCACTCTAAGTGTTTCCCAAGATTTTAGGTTTCCCCCTCCCATATCCCCCCCACTGTCACCAGATCCGGTCGGGATTTAAAATAACAGCTCTGAGACACGATATCCTTCCAAACATCAAATTTCATTAAGATCTGATCAACAGTTCGTAAGTTAAAAATACTTCAATTTTTCTATTTTTTCCGAATTAACCGGCCCCCACTCCCCCCAGATGGTCAAATTGGGAAAACGACTATTTCTAATTTAAGCTGGTCCCGTCCCTGATACGCCTGCCAAATTTCATCGTCCTAGCTTACCTGGAAGTGCCTAAAGTAGCAAAACCGGGACCGACAGAATTGGCGATTGCTATATGTCACTTGGTTAATACCAAGTGCCATAAAAACCAATAAAATCCTTATACAAAAGCTACGAAACAAACACCGGAATGCATTTTCCAATTCTACACACTCACTTTTGTTGCAGAACTTTCTCAACAACAAAAATTGGCGTATTATTATTATTATTTTTTAAGCGTTCCGTTTGTTCGGATAAAGCTGAAAAAATAGCGAAACAGCATTAATTTAAAAGACCATGTAAGTGAAAACAATATTCATACCTTAAAATAAGTAGAGTGTAAAAGAACGAAGACTAACTGAGATAGAAATTCAACAGAGAAAACTCCATGATTCATCAAAATAGAGCTTTATCCTCCCCTCCCCAAGAAAAAAATTAGATGCGATCCTGCTTCAGTATCACTGAAAGTTGTCTAACAGATTTTTACTTTGTCTAACAGAAACCTTTTCTACTTTCTTTAATTGAATCCTTCCTTTGTAAAGATGAAGGATTATTTCATAAAGGTCGAAACCATAGCAAACAAAAAAAAAAATCCTACGAAGTTAATTGCCATTATGTGAGTAGGCCGTTTTTAACCATAGAGATTAGAGACAGTTTGCATGTCCCACAATTATTTACAAACCTTCCTAATTTGGAGGGTTTCATTTGACTCTCCCTTTGAATGTTCGTCCAATACGAGAAACTCCCAACTAATTATTACTTGCCCATATTCTTAGGTAATTATAGGCCCATCATTAGTTAAGACAATTGTATTCTTAAACCGATTACTGATCAAAAGAATATAATCTAGCTAAGTATTTCATCAAAGAGGGCAATGCAAAGTGTTGCAAAGTATGTATGGCACCAATATATGTGATTAGTTGGATGGTGGGATAGCCTAGAAAGGCTATTCCTTTCTAGGAAAATATATGATTCTCATTTCGTCTCAGTAAGCTCTAAGTAAAGGCACTAAGAAAATATAACAAAACGAGACCTGTATTCGTTAAAAAATTACAACAAAACTAGCGATTCATTCATCATTTTGGGAACAGAACAAAATAATAGACCATAGAACATGAATAAATCACTCATGGTTTCAAGATCCGTTTATAAAGAGATAACTTCATATGAAAATACAAAAAAGGAGTTTGCTGATTGACTACACTCGCACTTGTCATTCATACAATTGAAATAAGTCTAAGGGGCAATTCTGAGATTACATCATTCCACCCATACCTCCCATGCCCCCCATTCCACCCATATCGGCCTTTTCTTCTTTCGGAACTTCTGTAATAACGGCTTCTGCCGTTGTTAACAGTGATGCAACGCCAGATGCATCTGTCAATGCAGTGCGAACAACCTGAAATGAAATGAAACCGCGTTTAACAATACTAGAATTAAAGAAAAGAGAAGCTAAGATCTAGATTTAAAAATATACCTTTTGTCTTTTACGTTTATTAAAAATTAGTATCCCTGATAGAAAAAAAATACAGAAAAAAAAGTTTGCATGGACAAAATTCTAAATCAAATCGCTACAGTCATGTTCAAGCATCACTATTCTTTTAAGAGACATATCTCGGCCATGTTACATAATTCTTCACTTTCAAATATTTGTTTTAACCTTAAGGAGACATTATTTTTACCTTAAGTTCCAGAATATTCAGAAACTAGGTCCACAGCATTAGTTTAAAGGTTCCTGAGAAAGACATTCCATAAGGGATAAGGGTTCCGTAAACAAAAAAGGACATACAGGGCAAATTCCACTCTAAACTAAGATCCTGGATTCGCCATTAACTACCTTTCTAAAACGAATTGTTCTGTTTCTAATTCTAGAAATATTCAGCAATTTCCAAATATTGTTTTATCTCAATGCGTTAAATACATTTCTCACTTTTAGAACAAGTTAATAAATCATAATTTATTGAATCAGAATTGTTTTTGCTGTACCTTTGATGTAAATAAAATTTTTTAGTCTTACAGAAAGCTGCAGAAACCGAATCACAAAAAAAAAAGATTTGCCTTTCGTTCTTTTATGCAATAATTTGTCGATAATATTGTGAGAGGGACTGATTGCCATCGGGATATTACCAGGAGGGCAAGTGCTACCAGGAACTGCGTCTTTACCAAACCTTAGATGACAATTTTTTCCCACACTTATTTTTTTTATTTTACATACTTATTTTTGATGCCTTATTGTTTCCCAGTACGTAATAGTATTATACTTATCAATATTAAGTCAACAAATTCTCCTGACAGTAACGTAGTTCCAGTTTGTTTTTTTTTTTTTTTCAAAATTAAGGGGTATGAAAGACTAGTAAGTAAAGTTACAGGAATACTCAAACAAGGGAATAATTTACGAAAAATTCAGATCATTCTGAAAAACAGGTTAAGGAACTTTCAGACTGATGGTAAAAACAATCGGTGTAAACCCCAGCTATTTCTGACAGTTCATTAATTTAAAATCTCGGTACTAATCCAGTGTTACGCCAAAGTTTAAGGATAAGAATTATAACAATTAAAATAACAAACAACACAAACTGAGTAACATTCACAAATTCCAAAAACCATGAAAAAAAAAGGTTACGTTAAGTAAAGCGGGTCGGCATGCAAAGTGTATTAGCTGCAGTTATTCTAGATAGTATGAAATTATAAATTGTTTTCTAACTTCATGCTGTTCAAATGCTTCACTGTAATGCATACGGCTTATATGGCTCCTTATAAGAGATTTGGTTTTCGATTAAATGGACCCTCTCCCAATCTTCTACGATTACTGGTTCGACATGATCACCCCTGGGGAAATATGGCTCTTTTTTAGATCTTAAAACATAACATAATTAGGAGTCCAAAATCTGTGGAATATTGACTGACAGTTTAAACAGTAGTTTCAGTGATCGGACCAAACCTCTCTTCGTCCACTTTGGTGCATATTTCTTCGTACTTTTGTTCTAAGTATTCTGGTCAGGTATCAGCGTGAGGGACCGAATCAGTCAACCGTCTATTTTAGGTTGATTTCCTCACTAACTTCCAGAACTCTGTTGCATCATTCACGCTAAATTTTTTCGCATTTTTTTGGCTCTCTTCCTCTTCTAAACATCTCTTCTTCAGCTTTAGTAGCCTTTTATATCTTCTTCGCTTGTCCCTAAAAACGTGCAACTTTTTTTCAAGATCAACCGAACAATCTAAAGGCTTCTAAACTCCCTTCTTCCTTCCTCACATTCCTTATCAAAAAAATTCCTCAAACCAAAGCTACCGTTTTTTATTGTTTTAATAAGTAGAGTTGTGACAAAGAGTCAAACTTTAGCGTAAAGAGCGAGGCGTTGAGGAGAAAACAACCCCTTTCATATACGGAATAATTTCTGTTCGTTTGAAGTTTAATGTCGCTCCTTACTTGCAGTTAAAAAAACTTGATTTATTTTATTTCATTCAATTATAGGTTCTGTCCTATTTTTATAGGATTCCCGGGCCCAAATAAAGGCCAAATATATGATTTTAGAGCTCTCCAAAGTTTCTTTTCATTCTCGTCAACTTTAAAAGAAGAGCCATTAGCTAAATATTATTATTCTGGGAACCTCCCCAAGAATAAAAAAATAAATAGTAGATTGGACTACTTTCATTTACGATACCAAAATCGCAGTCTTTCTATGACTGGCGAACGTAACCCTTTAATTTAAAAGACTTAATTCAATACAATCTGTAGGCATAAACTAAATGAGCAAAATACATACAAAAAGTTCACATACACCCCACTGGAGGAGCTCGCAGGAATGATAAATATATCATGTAAACTTGTAAGGAAACTATACTGAAGAATAGGCGAGCAAGCGATCTAATTGCGAACATAGCATTTAAATTTTTTCAGAAACTCACACATCACTGCAATTTTGCTAATAACTTAATTTGAAGAAGAGACAAGCCGCTCAGTCCTGTGGTGGCGCAGTGGGTTTGACCTTAGCTTGGTAATACGGGACCCAGAGATCGAATCATGCTGCAGCAATGCACTGCAGGGCCGACGCAGGGACCTTAGTAGTCAAGAAGCGTCGTTAATCTGATACAATACAATAAGAAGCCGTTCATTATATTCATTTAAATTATTTAGAGAAGGACCAATGAATCAGTAGAACAAAGAGACTTATTTCGAATTGCAGTTCGCGCAACAAACGGGGTGATCATATGGGGGACATCTTTCCTGATTTGAATTTCACTGTCAAGAGTACACTTCAGTAAAGCCGTATCTGAGTTCTTTTTGGCATGGGACTTTTTGTTATCCAAAACACCAACTTGCAAGCACTTTAAGCTAAGAAATCGCACAAGACAGAATTTGTGCAATTGATTACCGGTAAACATTTGATAAATAAATCGAACAAATAATATAAAATACTTGCCAAACTACTTTACTTTTTCTTTTACAAGTAGAATTCCGAGTGGCAATAAGATCGAAAACAACCAACTGTCCCCTCAAAAAAAAAATACAGTAAAAGACATATCGCCACCCCTGGCAGTGCAACTAACAGACATCTGCTCAGGCCCATAATACCTAGTATTTTCTATTCAGGAATAATGTGGCCGTAACTAAATAGGTGCTACATTACAGATCCCATTTTACAGGCGAGTGGAAAAACCGAAAAACGAGTTTTGGCTACTGCATGCACACGAAGTTGGACAAAATTTTCTTTTTTCTATCAACACCAGACTATGCGTAAAGCAAGGTGAATGACAACGCAAACTCCTAGATCGATGATCAAAGAAGATAGGAGAAAGCAGCATGCTTCATTAGAAAAAACTGACTTGTCTTGAGGGGACATGTAGCATAATTTTGCCAACAATAAGAAAAGTGTCACATAACGCGATTTGAACCACCGCATCCTAATTAAGGCACGAAGGGAATATATTGCAGGTACAGCTTGAAATAGAAATTTAATTAAGAGTTTACCTTAGTGGGGTCAATTATCCCTCTTTCAATCATGTTAACATATTCACCAAGCATAGCATCATAGCCAACTTCTTCGGGTGATTCTAGAATTTTGGAGACAACGACAGAAGCATCAACTCCTGCATTCTTGGCGATGGTCATACAGGGCATTTTCAGAGATCGTCGAATAATTTCAATGCCTATATAAAAAAAATAGATGTTAACCTAAATACATATTCACAGCTAAAAAGATATTCTTGTTGCAGAAGAGATCATAGCCGATGTTTTCAGACAAAACTTGTTCAGTCTGATGACTTATTGTACACAAGTCCTTCGAACTTTTGACATATGTTTTCTTTACCTATTTGGTCAATCAGAACCAAACAATTATGGATATCCTAAATGTCATTGCATCGATACGAAATACTTTTTCCAACTTTGTTTTCCTTAGTAAATAATCTTCAGAATGTAAAAGTTTGTTATTTTTTGAAAGCGCAATTCAAACAGAGGTTGAAACAAAAACAAAAAAAAAACTCCCCCGATGAAGTCGGATTCAGAACTCAACAATTTTGTAAGGATTGTAAGGAACCCAAAATGAGAAATTGTCCTTATCATGTTGAATACGAGCAAGAGTCACAAACCAGATTCTGAGGATAAAACAAGACGAATAAAGACTACGAATTAATCAAACAGTTCGTGGTAACGAACTGTAGTAAGGAGCGACCCGGCTCAATAGTAACCAAAACTCTAAAAAATGGAATTTTGATACCAATAGCTACATCAAAAGAATCGCATTTTAATGCTGGTTTTAAATATATAAGTTTCATCAAGTTTAGTCTTACCCATCAAAAGTTACGAGCCTGAGAACATTTGCGTTATTTTAGAAAATAGGGGGAAACGCCCCCTAAAAGTCATAGAATCTTAACGAAAATCACACCATCAGATTCAGCGTATCAGAGAACCCTACTGTAGAAGTTTCGAGCTCCTATCTACAAAAATGTGGAATTTTGCATTTTTTGCCAGAAGGCAGATCACGGATGCGTGTTTATTTGTTTTTTTTTTTTTTTTTTTTTTTTTTTCCCAGGGGTGATCGTGTCGACCCAGTTGTCCTAGAATGTTGCAAGAGGGCTCATCCTAACGGAAAGAAAAGTTCAAGTGCCCTTTTTAAGTGACCAAAAAAATTGGAGGGCACCTAGGCCCCCTCCCACGCTAATTATTTTCCCAAGGTCAACGGATCAAAATTCTGAGATAGCCATTTTATTCAGCGTAGTCGAAAAACCTTATAACTATGTCTTTGGGGACGACTTACTCCCCCACAGTCCCCGTGGGAGGGGCAACAAGTTACAAACTTTGACCTGTGCTTGCATATAGTAATGGTTATTGGGAAGTATACAGGCGTTTTCAGGAGGATTTTTTTTGGTTTGGGGGAGGGGTTGAGAAGAGGGGGATATGCTGGGGGAACTTTCCTTCGAGAATTTGTAATGGGAGAAGAAAATTTCCATGGAGAGCAGGATTTACTAGCATTATTTAAAAAAAAATAATTAAAAATAAAAGTGAAAAAGCTTTTTCAGCTGGAAGTAAGGAACAGCAATAAAACTTAAAACAAACAGAAATTATTACCCATATGAGGGGCTCACCTCCTTCTAATACCTCGCTCTTTACGCTAAAGTATTTTCAGTAATTTCAACTACTTATTCTACGGCTTTTGTGATTCAGGGGGTCATTCTTAATGAATTGGGATAAAATTTAAGCTTTAGTGTAAAGAGCGAGGTACTGACGATGGGGCGAATCCCCTCATATATGTAATAAAAACATGAGAATACAAAAGTTCTTTACGTAAGCTAATTTATAAGTTACGTAAATCTTTTACCAATAAAAAGATTCGTAAAAAATTAAAAGTTCTAGTTGCCTTTTTAATTAACCAAAAAATCGGGGGGCAACTAGGCTTCGTCCCCCGCTCTTTTTTTATCAAAATCATTTGATCAAAATTATGAGAAAGCCATTGAGCCAAAAAAAAATATGCAAATTTCGTTTTGATTATTCCTCTGCGGAGAGCCAAAATCAAAACATGCATTGATTCAAAAACGTTCAGAAATTAAATAAAAAAAACAAGTTTTTTTAACTGAAAGTAAGGAGCGACATTAAAACTTAAAACGAACAGAAATTACTTCGTATATGAAAGAGGCTGCTTCCTCATCAACGCCCCGCTCTTTACGCTAAAGTTTTTTACTGTTTTAAAAAGAAGAATTGAGAGAAAGAGTCAAACTTTAGCGTAAAGAGCGGGGCGTTGATGAGGAAGCAGCCTCTTTCATATACGAAGTAATTTCTGTTCGTTTTAAGTTTTAATGTCGCTCCTTACTTTCAGTTAAAAAAACTTGTTTTTTTTATTTAATTCAAATAACCAGATTCTGAGGATAAAACAAGACGAATAAAGACTACGAATTAATTCAAATAAGTACTGAAAACAAAATTTAGTTGTTGTAAATTTGTCCTGATTGCAAACACACCAAGTATAGATATTTTATTTTATCTGGCAATTCCACCCCCACCCCCCCCCCCAAAAAAAAAAAATCAAATACACTTCTACTGTATATACTGTTTGATTCTTGAACAATCATAATGTAATTACATATGCTTGAAGTAAAATAAATAAGACCATGAAAACATGGAAGAACTGTTTATTTTGTTTTCATGTCCAAATATACAAACTTTAAAATTATGCTATCCTTACGAATAAAGCTATGCAAAATCTAAAAAGCGCAATGTGCTCTGTAAGGGAGGACATTTTTATAACGCCTAATTTTCAAAAATATGAACAGCTTTTACATAGATTTCGCATAATTCATAGAGTAATAGCTACAGAAAATTACTAAACAGAAGATTCGAACCAATGGCTCAAGCACCTGGTCGGAAACAGAACAAGAATTTTACGAGCCGTGCTCGTAGTAAACTGTAAAAAAAAAAAAAAAAAAAAAAAAAAAAAAGCTAAGAGCTCATATGGCAATTGTGACGAGGCGAGAAGAGCTAAGAGCCAAGAGATCATATGGTACGAGCTCTAACAAAATTCTATGAATCGATAGATTGATTTAAAAAGGAAAATAAAAGGCTTAATGCCGGTCAGGATTTAAAATAAGAGCTCTGAGTCACGATGTCCTTCTAGATATCAAAATTCATTAAGATCCGATCACCCACTCGTAAGTTATAAATACCTAATTTTTTCTAATTTTTCCTCTCCCTTTAGCCCCAGATGGTCGAATCTGGGAAAATGACTTACCAAGTCAAACTGTTCAGGTCCCTGACACGCCTACCAATTTTAATCGTCCTAGCACGTCCAGAAGCACCAAACTCGCCAAATCACTGAACCCCTCCCCCCAACTCCCCCAAAGAGAGCGAATCCAGTACGATTCTATCAATCACGTATCAAGGACATTTGTTAATTCTATCCACCAAGCTTCATCCCGATTCCTCCACTCCAAGTGTTTTTCCAAGATTTCCCCCTCCAACTCCCAAGCTCTGAGACATGAATTCCTTGTAAAAATCAAGTTTCATCAAGATCCGATCATCTATTCGTAAGATAAAAATACCCCAATTTTCACGTTTTCCAAGAATTCTGGTTTCCCCCTCCAACTCCCCCCAATGTCACAGGATCTGGTAGGAATTTAAAATTAGAACTTTAAAGCACAATATCCTTCTAAATATCAAATTTCATTAAGATCTGGTCACCCATTCGTAAGTTACAAATACCTCAATTTTCAAAATTATCCCCCCCCCAATTCCAAAGAGAGCATATCCGGTCCGGTTATGTCAGTCACGCATCTTAGACAGGTTTCTATCCTTCCCATCCAGTTTTATCCTGATCTCACCGCTTCAAGTATTTTCTAAGATTTCCGGTCCCCCCAACTGCCCCCCACCAAATTACGCTTGATCCGGTTGAGATATAAAATAAGAGATCTGAGTTACGAGGTCCTTCTAAATATGAAGTTTCATGAAGATCCGATCACTCCTTCGTAAGTTAAAAATACGTAATTTTTTCTTATTTTTCAGAATTAGCCCCCCCCCCCCAATAGAGCAGATCCGTTCCAATTATGTAAATCACGTATGTAAGACTTCTGCTCTTATTTTTTCCACTATGTTTCATCCCGATCCCTCCAATCTAAGCGTTTTCCATGATTTTAGGTTCCCCACCCTAAACTTCCCCCAATGTCACCAGATCCGGTCAGGATTTAAAATAAGAGCTTTGAGACACGATAACCTTCTAAATATCAAATTTCATTGAGATCCGATCACCCGTTCGTAATTTAAAAATACCTCTTTTTTCTAATTTTTCAGAATTACCCCCCCCCCCCCACTGCCCCAAAGAGAGCGGATCCGTTCCGGTTATGTCAATCATGTATCTAGGACTTGTGCTTAATATTCCCACCAAGTTTCATCCCGATCCCTCCACTCTAAGTTTTTTCCAAGTTTTAGGTTTCCCCCTTCCAACTCCCCCCCCCCAATGTCACCAGATCTGGTCGGGATTTAAAACAAGAGCTCTAAGACACCATATCCTTCTAAATATCAAATTTCATTGAGATCCGATCACCCGTTCGTAAGTTAAAAATACCTCATTTTTTTAATTTTTCAGAATTACCCCCCCCCCCCCTCCCAACCACCCCAAAGAGAGCGGATCCGTCCCGGTTATGTCAATCATGTATCTAGGACTTGTGCTTATTTTTCCCACCAAGTTTCATCCCGATCCCTCCACTCTAAGTGTTTTCCAAGATTTTAAATTTCCCCCTCCCATATCCCCCCCCCAATGTCACCAGGTCCGGTCGGGATTTAAAATAACAGCTCTGAGACACGATATCCTTCCAAACACCAAATTTCATTAAGATCTGATCAACAGTTCGTAAGTTAAAAATACTTCAATTTTTCTATTTTTTCCGAATTAACTGGCCCCCCACTGCCCCCCAGATGGTCAAATTGGGAAAACGACTATTTCTAATTTAAGCTGGTCCCGTCCCTGATACGCCTGCCAAATTTCATCGTCCTAGCTTACTTGGAAGTGCCTAAAGTAGCAAAACCGGGACCGACAGACAGACCGACAGAATTGGCGATTGCTATATGTCACTTGGTCAATACCAAGTGCCATAAAAAACAGGAAGACATTTTATATCTGAAATATATTTCAGTTAAAATATTAGCGTTCTGTTGCGCGTTGTAATCAGGGTCATGTAAATATTTTGACCTACGCACTCGCTGAATTCTGAAGCAGAGAGCCCCTCCTCCGCCGAACTTCATACAGACCTAAAACATATTTCTTGACTTGTCATTATTCAGGGATCATTTCGCAAGTTAACACGGAATGTATTTTTTCGGTATCTAGAAGAATGATGAGCGCGCCGTAACTTTTTAGAATCAGGATCCTTCAAGAATTACTCAAACATAATGGTGGAAAAACTAACTCCACCTCGACTTTCCCTGAGTTGAAATATTCTTTCGTCTAAATAACAGAAATGCCTGAAGTAGGGCCAGAGCCTCACTCAAACCATTATAGGCATATCACAGGGGACTTATCTCGACTCATGATCGTAAAAGAATCATTTAGGGAACTGTCTGAAATGATCAAAGAGCCGTCCTTAAAACAAAACACAGCAATGACCTATTTAAGACATGGTAGATCGAAAACAGTTCACGATGTTATGAATTAAAAGTATGGGGTTAAAATAGTAATATGGACCAAAGAACCGCATACAGCCTACAAATTTAGTATTATCTCCAATTTGCATTGCCATTAGTACGGAAATATTCCTTAGTTTTTACAATTGGAGAGCTCAAAGCACGATCTTGACATTCAAGCCCCCCTCTCAAATAAAAGATCTCATAAGCACAGACCTATTGCTTACATTTGTACTCATGGTTGTTCAGGGAGTATTAAACTGCAAATTCTAAGTGAACAGATAACTGCGTGAGACCAAAACACATCAAGAGCACATATCACAAACCGAGGTTTATTTCCGTCGAAAGCTAGCATGAAGGGTTCCTTAAGAACACCCTTTATAAATTTTTCAAGATATAGCCCAAACGAAGGCATTTGGTTGCATATGGTGAGATCTTTTACTATTTTCTTAGTGACTATACGGATGGGAGTTCCCTTAGATGGCCGTACTAACTAAAGTGCCTCCATCAATAAATTAAATAAAAATATTAAATTCGACGAAATTCAGCACTACAGATAAAATATTCACAACAAAAATACAGTATTTACTCTGCAGAAAGCATCCAGCCCTCTAACCATGTAAGCATCTACAGCGAAACTTCTACCACCACTTCCCCTAAAACTTCTCTACAGCTATCATCCTGACCAGGATTACTACAACCTTTCTTTTTTACAGCTATTCCTACAAATACGACCATAACAGGAGCTAAGAGCTTGGATCCAGTCCGGTTACGTCAATCACAAACCTACGACATTTATAAGCGTTTTCCAAGATTCCCGGTTTCCCCCTCCAACTTCCCCAAATCTCAACAGATCTGGTCGGTATTTGAAATAGGAGCTCTGAGACATGAGTTACTTCTAAATATCAAATTCCATTAAGATCCGATCACACGTTCTCTAGTTAAAAACTCTTCAATTTTTCCAAATTAACAACCCGCAGCCCCCCCCCCATAGAGAACGGATCCTTCCAATTATGTAAATGACGTATCTATAGCTTGTGCTTATTCTTCCCATCAAGTTTCATCCCGATCTCTCCACTTTAGGCGTTTTCCAAGATTTCCGGTTTCCCCCTCCAACTCCCCCCCCCAATGTCCCTGGATCTGATCGGGATTTAAAATGAGAGTTCTAAAGCACAAGATCCTTCTAAAATTCAAATTTCATTAAGATCTGATCACCCGTTGGTAAGTTACAAATACCTCATTTTTTCTAATTTTTCCGAATTATTCCCCCCCCCCAACTCCACCAAAGAGAGCTGATACGGTCCGGTGATGTCAGTCACTATCTTGACTTGTGCTTATTCTTCCCACCAAGTTTCATCCTGATCTAGTTTTCCAAGATCCCTCCCCCCCCACAATGACACTGGATCGGGTCGGGATTTAAAATAAGAGATCTGAGTTACGAGGTCCTTCTAAATATAAAATTTCACAAAGATCTGATCATTTCTTCGTAAGTTAAAAATACCTCATTTTTTTATGTTTTACAATTAACCCTTCCCCCAACTCCCCCAAAGAGAGCGGATCCGTTTCGGTTATGTCAATCACGTATCTAGGACTTGTGCTTATTTTTCCCATAAAGTTTCATCTCGATCCCTCCACTCTAAGCGTTTTCCAAAATTTTAGGTTCCTTCACCCCAACTCCCCCCAATTTCACCGGATCCAATCGAGATTTAAAATAAGAGCTCTGAGACAAGATTTCCTTCCAAACATCAAATTTCATTAAGATCTGATCACCCGTCCGTAAGTTACAAATACCTCATTTTTCTCATTTTCAGAATTTACCCCCCCCCCCCAAAGAAAGCGGATCGGTTCCGGTTATGTAAACCACGTCTCGAGGACTTGTGATTATTTTCCCCACCAAGTTTCATCGCGATCCCTCGGCTCTAAGTGTTTTCCAAGATTTTAGCCCCCCACCCCTAACTCCCCCCAATGTCACCGGGTACGGTCGGGATTTAAAATAAGGCTCTGAGACACTATATCCTTCGAAACATTAAATTTCAATAAGATCCGATCGCTCCTTCATAAGTTAAAAATATCTTATTTTTCAGAATTAACCCTCCCCCCAACTCCCCCAAATAGAGCGGATCCGTTCCGGTTTTGTCAATCACGTATCTAGGACTTGTGCTTATTTTTCCCACCAAGTTTCATCCCGATCCTTCCACTATAAGCGTTTTCCACGATTTTAGGTTCTCCACCACACCTCCCCCCAATGTCACCTGATCCGGTCGGGATTTAAAATAAGAGCTCCGAGACACGATATCCTTCCCAACATCAAATTTCATTAAGATCTGATCACCCGTTCGTAAGTTAAAAATACCTCATTTTTCTAATTTTTCCCATTTAACCGTCCCCCTACTCCCCCCAGATGGTCGAATCTGGGAAACGACAATCTCTAATTTAATCTAATTTGGTTCCTGATACGCCTGCCAAATTTCATCGTCCTAGCTTACCTGGAAGCGCCTAAAGTAGCAAAACCGGGACAGACAGACCGACAGAATTTGCGATCGCTATATGTCACTTGGTTAATACCAAGTGCTATAATTACTGTTCTTGTTACCACTTTTCCAAGCACAATAACACCTATGAGGGCTACCCCAGCCACAACTACTGCCACACGTTTCTACAATTAATCATTGGCATTGAAAAAAAAAAATGAATATTAATTTTATAAGCCGTTAAAAAAAACTCTACTTATTACAGGTTGATCAGTCTAACATGCAACTAATTTTATTGTGTTTTCTTTCTTTAAATCTACTTTCAATTTATAGAAAATCAACTAGCTACAGAAAACTTTTAATTAAAGCAATCTATTTACTTTCCATTATAACTCAAATGATACTCTATTTGATATGTTCGAGTGGGGGAGGGGGTATTATCATCATTATTCGTGCGAATTATATTTAAGTTGGACACAATATTAACTGCAATATTCGTTTAAAGTTTGACGTCTAAAAATCAATTTCTGTTCCGTTTTAAGTTTTGAATTAGTTCTTTACTTTTCGTGACCAAATTGTGCCTTCAGATTATTTATCACTATGACTTTGCACAAAGACAACTATTACGGGGAAATTACTAACAAAAACTTATCGCTGGTTTGGCAAATTTATAAAAACAAATAATCATAAGTTTAGTTTTAGTAACCTTTAAATCCCTGATGCGCTTGACCCATTCATCTGTAGAAGAAAAGATAAAAAAGGATAGACAGTATTGCATGACAATGAATTGCGGAGAATACAGAAAAATAAGACACCCAATTCTAAAGAAGCTAAACTTAAAGAAATTAGCACATACCAACTTTTTGATCTTCATTAGCAGGGTTAATTTTATCTAAGGCAGGAAGACATCGAAGAAGAGCAGTGCCACCACCTGGAACAATGCCTTCCTCAACAGCAGCACGCGTGGCACAGAGTGCATCATTAACCCGGTCTTTCTTTTCTCCTACTTCAACCTCACTGGAACCACCCACTTTCAAAACAGCCACACCAGATGCAAGCCTTGCTAAACGTTCTTGCAACTTTTCTTTTTCGTATTCCGACGTGGTCGAGTCAATTTGGTCACGCAATTGGTCTACTCGACGGTCAATATCTTCTTTCCTGCCTTTGCCCTGAAATTTTGCAAAATTAACATCAAAAAAGACCAGCCGATTCACATTGGTTGAAAAAGTTAATCACTGATGAGGATCAGCATTTATATGCTTGACAACTTTAACATACTAGTCATTTACAAATTATGGGTTTAGAAGCAACAGCATATAGAAGAGAAATCCCCTTAATTGGCGTCTGGTGCCACTTCTTCTAAAAAAAACTACCAGTCGTAACTGCTTAACATTAAAACAGTAAAATACTCCTTGGATCTAACGTTTAGTCTAATTTCAGAAAAATTAATATTTATCACAATTTTTTTATGCTAACATGTAGAACAACCAATTATATACACTCGTTGGTTCCGAGAATTATGATTTTGATCTTGAGCGACGGGAGGGGCGTCATAAGGTGAGCTTTCCCAAAGATCCATTAGCGATAATATTTCAAAAAACACCAAGACACAGCCAAGACTTTTGCTGACCTTTTGGGTTAACAGTCCCGGACACCATGTCTACTGGGGCTCTGCCTTAACTGGGCCAAATGTGTTTAAAATTACAATTACACGAGTGATTTGTGACTTCGCGAAGTGCATCACAGAAACAGCTAAACTTCTGCCCTTTTGAAACCCAGAATCACCCGACCATAGCAATTAGGTTTCTATCACTCTTTAAATATTGGATCCTGTCTTTACCCTCATCTTATACCCTAAAAGATGTGGCAGTAAAAATATCCCACAGAATAGGTTAAACTCATCGAGGTGTGGTAACTGCAAAACCGTATATCCCATGTGTTAATGAAAAGCTAAAAAAAAAAAAAAAAAAAAAAAAAAAAAAAAAAAAAAAAAAAAAAAAAAAAAAAAAAAAAAAAAAAACTGTTGAAATACAATAATGAAGCTTGGTTTGCGAGCACATATTTAATCCCTTCAATTATTTTGTGCAGATTGAGGACTCTTTATTTAATTCTACAACAGTAGTTTCATACAAAGGGGAAATTCATAAAAAAAAGGGAATAAACAGATACTAGAAATAAAGGCACTCAAATTCAATATCTAAGAAAAAATCTGCTTCAGATTCAAGCAATATGATTATTTATCAAAAGAATTAATTTCTTCTTTTTTTTTTAGCTTTACTTGTCTTCTGGATGCGACAGAAGTAGTTGGAATTATTTATTTTGCAACTAGATGGGGTTTTCGGGCACAGCAACAGAGCAATTGGTTTGATTTTATTTTGCATTCTACGATTATTTTTCGTATTCTCTTTTGCAACTTCTCGACTAGCCTCTTTCTTATTTTAACTGCGCTCACTGAAACTGTTTTAAACAGGTAAAAGTTTCGATTGCTTCATCCTTTCCTCGTGTTTTCACTAGTCTTGGAAATCCATTTTGTTTTTTTCCTTGGGTCTCAGAACCACTTTTTTGCTGAAAATTCATTTCTATTTTTACCATCTTACAAAAAAAAAAAAAAAAAAAAAAAAAAAAAAAAAAAAAAAAAAAAAAAAAAAAAAAAAAAATGAAGATAAATGTGTACAGGTAGGTTAAGAGTATAAAACTCATTCTCATTCCCATGTTTAAATTGCAAGATAAGGCACACCTATACTTTCCAATCTTGAATAACCTAAATTAACTGAACGTGAAGCTTGGTTAAGGGAGATAATGACCTAATCCTGACAATAGAGAATTCCAACCTTCAATCATATGCTGCCTTTTTTATACTACCGTTGGTATCCGTTTAGTAGCATTTTGATTCTTTCTTACTGTAATATGGAAGTTATTCTTAAAACAAATTTTTCATTACACCCGAAAGTAAGTCTAGCAATAAATTATGATTCGTCAAGCAGAAAAAAATGAAACAGCTGAATTACACCAAAAAAATCCAACAAGACCCCCCCTTGCACTAGAGTCCCGAATTTGCCCTTGAAGGGGGAAATAAGAGAGAAAATCGATTTTTTTTCCTATAAATATTTAAGAGTTCAAATAGTCGTTTCCTATCAAATAAAGCAGGTTGACTCCAGATTTGAATTCGGGTTTCCATTTTTCCTCACTTTTATGCCCATTTCCACCCTAAAAGGAGGGGGAGAGGAGTTAAAACTTGAAATTAAGAGGTTGTCGCATTTTTGATCGTTTCCTATGAAATGAATGGTTGCGAATCCGAAACAAAAGTAAAAAACTTGATTCTACGTAATCAAGTACCTCCGGAAAGAAGTGTTTGAACTTTGTGTGTCCATCTCTTTGTCTACTGCTTTCATCAATAGGGGTCGGCTCACCTCTTCTAATATCTTCCACTGGACAGGCTATAATGCAGGAATACAGAACACGGTGTTTAATGTCTCCTATACAAATAGGACTGACTCCGCAGCTGCATCACCATTCTTCATCCCGGTTTTGAATTGACACACTGCCACAATCTTGGCTTCTGCTTTTCGCACTTTGAAGCAAAAAATTTGAAAGATATTTAAGAGACAACGTCGATCGTGATATTACTCCTATCGACGGCCTGAATACTTTTCATGGAATGGGAATTATTGACGTGTCTACACCTGAGTTGCCGACAACGGAGCTTTTAGTACCAAGAAAAGAAGTAAGATGAGTTAAAGTCAATCGGCACCGTGCCATTCTACACTTACGAAAAAACCGCCGCGTCGCAACCAAGGACTTTTGTTTGTTTGACAAGCAGTAGTGACACTCATGACAATGAATGGAAGGTTGAAACACTCCGGCGCACCTCTGGATTTTTGAAAAGCTCATACAAGAGCTGTTCGACCTTTCTGTGATCAATACACCAAAAGCTACCTCATCCGGGAAAGTCGAATATTCATTTTTGACCAATGATGAGCCACAACCCACCTATATTTCCTGTGTTTATTCTACACATATGCATGCTAACGAGCGCGCTAATCGAGCTGGAAAAACTCTAGTCATTCCCTTTGACTAGAGTTTTTCCTTTTTGGAAAGTTTTTGTTTTTACTAGAATTTTGTACTTTATTGGAAGGCAAAATGTATCGTTGATACAGAGCAAGCCAGAAGTGCGTCAATAAATGCTATTGTTCTCCTAAGCGGATTTCACACCCGCATCAGTTTGCTAGGAGCCATTAGCTTCCTTAGGGCTGAATCAGGACTTTAGAAAAGTCAATTCAAAGTCTACTTGGCTGTTCCTGCAGTTGATTTTTCAGTTAAACAAGGACAACCCACAACAGTACACAATGTTACAGGAATACCTGCTAATCTAGAGAACTGACAACTACTGGACGACATTTTCTCCTGATTTGGTGATCGAAAAAACGTTAATAAGAAATATAAAAACGAGTGACGGTCTGACATTATTACAGGCGCTTCACCAGCACAACTCTGCTGAAGATAGTGCGGTGTCATTGCACCAGCGGGCACGAATCTCACAGATGCAGCTGTCGTCAGAACGGTTTACCCTGAAGGGAGTGTACAGAAACGTTATGTGCTAACCCTGCAGCAAGACAGGATGAGGACGATACGTGTAAGGAAATTAATTAGCTTTAGGTTTTGCTTTAAAATCAATATGTTTTTGTGATTAATTTATCTGAGTTCTAAACGTTCCTTTTTTTTAACTGATTGATCTGAAGTTTTGATCTCGATTAAAGATTTGTTTATCAAGAAGTTATGCTTATCAACCCCTCAGAGGTGGAAATCAGGTAAATAGTAAAAAAAAAGTTCTTTTTGACTTCATATTTGGCAATACACTACTTTATTTAATATAAAATGATATTTTGGTCGCAGGAATACGTCAAATAATGATCTGCATACTTTAACCAACCCCTCCCCCCATTCCACTGAAAACTGTAACTCTGATATAGAAGACTATGTCTTGCGTTGTATTAGGATTGGTTATGCTTAATTGGATAGGAAACGAGAATTTTAGCTCCAAAACATTGATAAACACAAAAATCAATTTTTTCCTTCAAGGGACACTTGTGCAAGAGGTATTTTGATGATTTTTTTTTTGTGTAATTCAGCTGATTTTTGTGAACATTTTGTTGTAGAAAAAACAATTTTGTTGCAATTTCCACGAGGTCAAACCGTATTTTTACTCCACTATTAGCAATTTTTGATGGTGTAAACTTAAGAATTCTAACTTTTAGCAGCATGCTGTCATCTTTTGTGATAGTGACTTCGCCAACTTCTCCGAGATCTTGGATCTGAACATCTTCAAGCTTGAGCATATTAGCTTCATCACCAAATACAATGCCACCCGTAGCCATGGCCATATCTTGCAATGTTGCTTTGCGATTATCACCAAATCCAGGAGCTTTAACTGCAACAACTTGAAGACCAATTTTGAGTCTAAATGATAAATTAAACAAACCTAAACTCGTTTAAACAAGAAAAAAACGACAGTAGAAATCAGCAATTTCTTCCATACAGGAGATTTTAAGTGGAGGACTGTATTTAGAAAATTAGAATAACTGATCAAACCGTTTCTGAATAGTAGACAAATGCACGGCTTTTACTACTGTCAAACCACACACGTTAAGCATTTCCGAAGCTTCATTTTACTAAAAACTGACCCATTTCTATATGTCGGTTAAACTGAACTGTATAGTGCCTAAAATAATTGTTTAGTAAGTCAAAAATCCGTGGTTCCAAATAAAACATAAACCAAATAAGTTAGCCTAACTACAAAGTAACAATTCAACAGGCACCAAACTTCTTAGGTAGCAAAGCCTCATACCGATTATAGAACGCCCGATGAACGGAACCGGAATGTTACCAATTCACAGTAAGATCAAAGGAAAAACAGCAGCATAAATTTACTGAAACATCAGCGTTACCACTTGAAGTCAGGAAACAATTTGATTTTCTGGTGTTCCAGTAAAAAACAAGAGCTAAGAGGTAGAGCACTTGTGACGACGTCGGAAGAGCCAAGAGCTCATATGGTATGAGCTCTGGCAAAATTCTAAGAATCAATAGATTACTTTAAAAGGAAAATCAGATGCTAAATGCCGGTCGGGATCTAAAATAAGAACTCTGAGTCACGATGTCCTTCTAAATATCAAAATTCATTAAGATCCGATCACCCACTCGTAAGTTAAAAATACCACAATTTTTTTTAATTTTTCCTCTCCCTTCAGCCCCACAGTTGGTCAAATCGGGGAAAACGACTTTGCCAAGTCATTTTGTACAACTCCCTGACGCACCTACGAATTTTCATCGTCATAGCACGTCCAGAAGCACCAAACTCGCAAAAGCACTGAAACCCACCCCCTAAATCCCCCAAAGAGAGTGGATCCAGTCCAGTTACGTCAATCACGTATCTACGACATTTATAGGCGTTTTCCAAGATTTCCGTCCCCCCCCCCAACTCTCTCCAATGTCAACGGATCTGGTCAGGATTTGAAATAAGAGCTCTGAGACATGAGTTCCTTCTAAATATCAAATTTCATTAAGATCCGGTCACCCATTCTTAAGTTAAAATACCTCAATTTTTCTAATTTTTCCAAATTAACAACCCACAGCTCCCCCATAGAAAACGGATCCGTTCCAATTGTGTCAATCACGTATCTATAACTTGTGCTTATTCTTCCCATTAAGTTTCATCCTGATCTCTCCATTCTAGGCGTTTTCCAAGATTTCCGGTTTCCCCCTCCAGCTCCCCCCAATGTCACCAGATCTGGTCAGGATTTAAAGTGAGAGTTCTAAAGCACAAGATCCTTCTAAAGACCAAATTTCATTAAGATCTGATCACCCGTTCGTAAGTTACAAATACCTCATTTTTCCGAGTTACTCCCCCCCCAACTCCACCAAAGAGAGCGGATCCAGTCCGGTTATTTCCGTCACATATCTCGGACTTGTGCTTATTCTTCCCGCCAAGTTTCATCCTGATCTCTCCGCTTTAAGCGTTTTCCAAGATTTCCGGTCCCCCCCCCCCCCCAATGACACTGGATCCGGCCAGGAACTTAAAACAAGAGATTTGAGTTACGAGGTCCTTCTAAATATGAAATTTCCTTAAGATCCGATTACTCCTTCGTAAGTTAAAAATACCTCATTTTTTCTA
Source organism: Artemia franciscana (assembly GCF_032884065.1). Taxonomy (NCBI): domain Eukaryota; kingdom Metazoa; phylum Arthropoda; class Branchiopoda; order Anostraca; family Artemiidae; genus Artemia; species Artemia franciscana. The sequence goes on along the minus strand of NC_088863.1, from coordinate 58,012,625 downwards.
ATTTTTTAAGAATTAACCATTCCCCCCCCCCCCGCAACTCCCCCGTAGAGAGCGGATCTGTTCCGGTTATGTCAATCACGTATCTAGGACTTGTACTGATTTTTCCCGCCAAGTTTCATCCCGATCCCTCTACTCTAAGCGTTTTTTTTTAATTTTAGGTTCCGCCCCCCCCCCAGCTCCCTCCAATGTCACCGGATCCGGTCGGGATTTTCAAAAAGAGCTCTGAGACACGATATCCTTCCAAACATCACATTTCATTAAGATCCGATCACTCCTTCATAAGTTAAAAATACCTCATTTTTTCTAATTTTTCAGATTTACCCCTCCCCCCTCCAACTCCCCCACAGAGAGTGGATCCGTTCCGGTTATGTCAGTCACGTATCTAAGACTTGTAATGATTTTTCCCACCAAGTTTCATCCCGATCCCTCCACTCTAAGCGTTTTCCAAAAATTTTAGCCCCCCCCCCCCCCCAACTCCCCGCAATGTCACCGAATCCGGTTGGGATTTAAAATAAGAGCCGGCCGGGACTTAAAATAAGAGCTCTGAGACTGGTCTGAGACATCTGGTCTGGTTCCTGGTAGGCCTGCCAAATTTCATCGTCCTAGCTTAATAGCAAAACCGGGACAGACAGACCGACAGAATTTGCGATCGCTATATGTCACTTGGTAGATACCAAGTGCCATAAAAAATCTGACAATTCCCACTCTACATAAACCTGCATGAACAAAAAGCCGAAAAACTTAACTAGAAATAATGTCAGCAAGCACCACAATACTATAGTACCGAACTGGACAGAAAGTTAATCGAACCAAAGCAAGCCCAATTCACAGAGAAGCAAAGAAAAAAAAAAGCAAATCTTTCAAATTCAAAATACACTATCAACGTTACCACTAAAGGAAGTTTGCGAAAATTTGATATCTCTGCATATTAAAGTAAGAAGATCTGACAAAACTGACTAAACACACACCAAAAAAGAATTTATTAGACAAGGAGGTTTCTGAAACGAAAAATGGAAGCAAAGGTCTCTAAAAACATTAAATTGCTTACAATTCTAGCTTACCCTTGGATGATAAAGATGCTCAGAAAACTAACAAAAATTATCTCTTTCATGACAGTAAATGACAAAGTCATTACACTAGTATGTCATTAGAAAACAGTCGTGAAAAAGATCTAACGAGCAGAGTTTTATCCTAAGGATAAGTAAAAAAAATTTACGTCTTTCAAAAGATAGGAGATCAAACAGAATTATAAGTATATTTTTGAGCCAAATTAGAAACTGACAAGAGATTGAACTCCAAGTTCGTTTCAGACCAAAAAAAATCATTGATCTTACCTAGTTAAATCATTAACACAAAGTATAAAACATAAATTCCATTTTTCCGAGCAATATAATTAACTATCCAGCCCTTTTCAGACTGTTTTAAAATACATTTTTTTTTAGGACAGAATAATCTTCTGGATTTTATTGCAAACACGAATTTTAATCAATTGAGATAAACTTGTTGAATTTTTCTAGTTTTGTTCAGCAAAACTGTAATAAGAGAAGATTTTACACCTCATCAAGTCCGCATTAGAGCGCTTGAATTTTCGCCCAAGTCCATTCAAAAATCCATAGCTTTTAACATTTAGATCCACATGCGAATTCAAAAACGTTTCAAATCATTATTTACCTATTAACAACAAGCGTTGTAAGGGCTTCTCCGTCCACATCTTCTGCAATGATTACAAGAGGTTTCCTATGAGAATTGGCCAATTCCAAAGCTGGGATAATTGACTGGATAGATGAGATCTTTTTCTCACTGAATAAAATTAGGGCGTCTTGATATTCAACCTTAGCTCCTGAAAAGATTATTTCTTTTAGGGAGTCAGCAATGGATACTAAACATTGGATCTCGTAATGGTTATAAAAGGGAGTCGAAGAGGCGTTGGATGTTTATAAGAGGAGACTTTAGATCACCCTAAATCGAGATATTTTACATAAATATACATTTTGATATATATATATATATATATATATATATATATATATATATATATATATATATATACATATATATATATATATATATATATATATATATATATATATATATATATATATATATATATATATATATATATATATATATATATACATACATATATATATATATATATATATATATATATATATATATATATATATATATATATATATATATATATATATATATATAAATGCCTTGACCTTAATCGATAAAATATTACACTAACCTAGTCCTCAAAAATTGTATGAAGGTACATATATAAATTTTTAATCATTTTAAACGAAATTGAGTTTCACTTAGGCGAAAATTTTGCAAAGCAAACCCATCCAGGCTAATTCTCATTAGTTGGATCAGAAATAAGCATTCAATAAAAAATTGTAAGGTGTTTATCTTGTACATTAGAATAATAATATTAATAATAAAAAAACTGACAAAAAACGAACAGGCACATCATTACATTTTGCATTTAACAAAAGAATTTCGATTACAGCAAGAATAAAAGCTACAGTTTTCATAGAAATAGAAAGCAGCTGATGTACTGTTAAAAACCTTGTTGCGAGCAAAAAAAGAAAAAAAAACAGAAGAATAAAAAAGAAGGAAAATAAAAGCAACAATACATGCCTTTGGTTGTGTTGATAAAGTATGGTGAAATATATCCTCGATCAAATTTCATTCCCTCGATGACTTCTAATTCGTCAACTAGGGTCTTGCCATCTTTAACTGTGATAACACCATCTTTTCCTACTTTTTTCATTGCATCAGAGATCAGTTGGCCAACACTAGTATCACCATTAGCGGATATAGTTGCGACCTGAGCAATTTCTTCGGGAGTTGATACTGTCCTTGACATCGTTTTTAAGTGGTTCACAACTGTTTCTACTGCCATCATAACTCCTATGAAGAGAAAAACGAATTAATAACTTATTGCACTTCTACCAGAGCTGTTATGTTCTAAACTAGTCATTTATACATTTCAGTTAGATGTCAGAATAAGGAACGGCTTTTACCTGGCTTTAGCTAACAAAAAGTTCAGCAAAAAAGGCCATAAAATGAGCCAAAGTGAAGAGAGCTATTCCAAACGCATGAACTGGCCTTTTATATACATATAAAAGAGATAAGGAGTTAGAAAGAAATGCTTGCTAAGAGTTGATTAACCAAATTCGAACTGAAGCATTAGAAAAGCATAAAACAACCCAGGAAAGGTGTTAGAAGGATTATTTTTATTTACAATCCCTTCCATTTCTTAGAGCGACTGGGAAAACTTTAATATGGAAGAATTGAAGGGGAGGTGCATAAGAATAATTTCACACTATATATTCCAAAGCAAAAGGTGATTCTTCGAGTTAATTTTTCAGAGAAGGGATCCCAGCACTCCAGGTTACCACACGAGAAAATTATGTTGACTGGGGTTCAAAACTGTCAGCCGCAAGGCCTTTCGTATGGACAGGGTAGGCCTTTCATATCGACCTTTGATGTAAATATACCAACAACAAAAAATCGATTTTCAGCTTCCGCATGTTGGCCCGGTGCAACTTTGGGCCACTATGAATTGTTTTCAGCAGTATTATTCCTCTTTTTTGCAGGTGTATCATGTAAGATTATAAACTAAATTATAATTCATAATCCAATTGACTTGCTAATGTAGCTGGATATGCAAAAACCAATGAAAGACCATTGTTTTTTTAAGGGACTGGTTGATGTGTCATTACAAGTAAGGCGTATTATTTTTATATTATTTGATAGAGGTTGATAAGAAAATTTTGGGGAAAAAAAGCTCTCCAAATAAAACTCATTTCTGTTAAATCGCATGTACAATTAGTTTTTTTTTACTTTGGCAACTATTTCCAGTTTCAGCCATGGATATATCTGCATTTCGTCCATAATTATATTTTATTATTATAAGAAAAATCTCATAGTGAGAAAACCAGTTGGTCCCTGGCTTTGCATCAGTAAATTAAATACATAATATTTTGTGCAAAAGCTAACAATGGTGAGACAAATTACCATAAAACAAAGCATGTTAATCCAGATTCTTAAAATTTTAGTTTTAATTTTGAAGCGAACACCATCCCTTTTGATGGATATCAACCCCCCCCCTCCCAAAAAAAAATATTGAGTTTAAAGTTATGGGCAAGGCAGTATTTTATTCTTATTAGAAAACTGTTTGCAACTTCCGTATTGCATTAATGTATTGCTGCGCTGGGGATAAAAAAATGATTACAGAGTATCCTTGAAAGTTTGAGAATATTGCATGTTTTCTTTCCTCCGTTCAAGGTTCATGGTTTTTTATCAGGAATAACAATAAGCCAAGAAATTTTACATTTTTTCGTTGGCAAGGAGCAGAGCTCGTATAATACTGAGCAAGAACAAAAAAAAAAAAAAAAAAAAAAAAAAACAATTCACCTTATCACTGAAAAAAGAATTGCTCATGCCTAAAGTACATTAAAAAGAAACAACATTGACATGTCACTCCAAACTACCGCCAATACACATCCATACACATCTTTCATAAAAAAATAATTTTTTAGTTGCCGAAGCATTGCATGAGCAACGTTCAGAGCCGAGATCTAATGGCAGCAAGTGACAACGTTACATCTACAGATGTAACAATTATAGACGAAATACAAATCGAATAAAAATGGGAGTTTTGCTCGTTTTTACTTCCAGCGTATTATACTTCTGGGACATGAATGGACATTCTTCATTTAAAATATTTTGGAAATTTTTCGAGGACATCACTGTAGACGCTTTAAGGCACTTCAATTCCAGAATATAATTCCAATCGATTCCAGACAACTTAGTTATGAGATTAGAAATATTAACTTTACTAAAGTTCCTCTTTCTTAATATTCACCAACATTTTTAAGGTAATAAGTTAGGCATAGATCAGACTCATCATTTAGAAGAACTTGTGCTAGGAAAAAATTAATTGAAAGGCCTTTGCACGCTCATCCGTCCTACATGCCCGATAAATTTTCGGAAAATTGAGCAGCATTCACGAAGACTTTAAACATGACAAATAGAAATAAGTACAATACTAGAGAGCACCATGTCAATGTCAATTAAATATAGATTCTGGGCTTTCCCTCTTCTTTGGTAATCACTAAAGAGGGAAAAGGGATCTACCACAGACTTAGCTATTCCCCTGAAACCCTATATTTTCAAAGTTTCGCCAATAAGTAAAAAATTTTTTTGCTTACTAGAACAGATTTTTACGTCAGCCATTGTACAAATATACATTTAGTGATGAACTTTCTTCAGGGAAGCAGTGAAATTGAAGTTTTCTTGGCATGACAGGGTGCTAAATTAACAATAGGATTTAATGAACTGAAAACATATGTACTTGGTATGAGCTATCAATAATATAAATCAACCATACTTCTCACTAGATAAATAAGATAACTTTGATTTTCTAAGGTCAATTATTCTTCTATAAAAATTCTCTATTTAAAGATTCGTCATCAGTATACAAACATATAAAGCCTTTTTTAAGGTTCCCCGTTTCTATAAACTGAAGAAACAATTAGGTAATTACAGCTGAAAACGTGGAATTTTGCGAAATAATTTTCAAACCACAAGGCATTTCTTTGAGATTCAGCAATTTTATCATAATGCAGCAATCATCTGATGATTTTTGTGTCTAAAAGGTTTCAGTGAAATTTGTTTCAGTCTTTGTTTTAGTATTCAGTAACAAAATGATTACTTTCGCAAAATCGTCCACTTGCAACCCAAATTATATAAAAAAAAGAATTTCTTACCTTTCCTAATCTCAACAGGATTGGCACCCTTGCTAATTTTTTCAAAGCCTTCCTTGGCAATTGCCCTGGCTAAAACTGTAGCTGCAGTGGTTCCATCACCAGCCTCTTCATTAGTGTTGTTGGCAACGTCTTGGACTAATTTAGCACCAATGTTTTGAAATTTGTCCTTTAATTCAATAGCTTTGGCTACTGTTACGCCATCTTTTGTGATTTTAGGACTACCCCAAGACTGTTCGATGATAACATTACGTCCCTTAAAAGAAATAACCGTTTTAATTGTATATTAAAGGTTGAGAGCCCTTGTTAAAGTAACCTCAAAGACTTAAAGGAAGCTATCTTAACAATAGCTAAGAGCTCATATGGCACTTTTGACGAGGCTGGACAAGCCAAGAGCTCATATGGTAAGAGCTCTAGCAAAATTCTAAGAATCAATAGATTGCTTTAAAAGGAAAATCAGAGGCTTAATGCCGGTCAGGATTTAAAATAAGAGCCCTGAGTCACGAGGTCCTTCTAAATACCAAAATTCATTAAGATCTGATCACCCACTCGTAAGTTATAAATACCTAGTTTTTTCTACTTTTTCCTCTCCCTTCTGTCCCCCAGATGGTCTAATCGAAGAAAATGACTTTATCAAGTCATTTTGTGCAGCACCCAGACACGTCTACCAATCTCCATCGTCCTAGCACGTCCAGAAGCACCAAACTCGCCAAAGCACTGAACCCCACCCCCTAACTCCCCCAAAGAGAGCAGATCCAGTACAGAAACGTCAATCACGTATCTAAGACATTTGCTTATTCTACCCACCAAGTTTCATCCCGATTTCTCTACTCTAAACGTTTTCCAAGATTTCCGGTTTCCCCCTCCAACTCCCCCCAATGTCAACAGTTCTGGTCTGGATTTGAAAAAAGAGCTCTGAGACATGAGTTCCTTCTAATTATCAAATTTCATTAAGATCCGGTCGCCTGTTCTTAAGTTAAAAATTCCTCAATTTTTTAATTTTTCCAAATCAACACCCCCCAGCTCCTCCAAGGTGAAAAGATCCGTTCCAATTATGTCAATCACGTATCTATAACTTATGCTTATTCTTCACATCAAGTTTCATCCTGATCTTACCACTCTAAGTGTTTCCCAAGATTTCTGTTTTCCCCCTCCGACCTCTTATGTCCCTGGATGAAATTCGAATTGAAAATGGAGCATCTGAGACATAAAATCCTTCTATATATCAAGTTTCATTAAGATCCAATCACCCATTCGTAAGATAAGGATACTTCAATTTTCACGTTTTCCAAGAATTCCGGTTTCCCCTCCAATATCACCAGATCTAGTCGGGATTTAAAATAAGAGCTCTAAAGCACAAGATCCTTCTAAATATTAATTTTCACTAGGATCTGATTACCCATTCGTAAATTAAAAATACCTCATTTTTTCTAATTTTTCCGAATAGCCCCCCCCCCAACTCCACCAAAGAGAGCGGATCCAGTCACGTGTCAGTCATGTCAGTCACGTATCTTAAACATGTTTTCATTCCTCCCACCAATTTTCATCCTAATCTCTCTGCTGTAAGTGTTCTCCAAGATTTCCTTGTAGAATTTGGATGTCACTTGAGTTTTGGGGAAGACTTATACACCTTGGGTGTGGTATATTGTGTACAAAAGCAAATCCCAGTAATTCACGATTTTTTTAATCTAATGCTCCCTTTAAATTTCAATTTGAAAATAATTCCATTGATTCTTTTAATTTGAAGTCGTTAAAAAAAAGAAAAAAAAAGAAAAGAAACTCATACAAATAAGCCATTGCAAAAATAAATGACAACAGTTATTTGTTTCTGGCCTTACCTTCGGCCCCATGGTTACTGCTACTGCATCAGCTAGAACATCAACACCTTGAAGCATAGCAGCTCTGACCTCTCCACCAAACCTGACATCTTTGGCATAGTATCTAGATATTGAATGGGAGGACTTTGAAACAGTTTGGCGAAGAATACTAGACAAACAATGCATCTTATTTAAAATCTGAAAAATTGAAAGTACTTTACATAGAGACAAAGCTTCTTAATAACTATTTACCAGAAATTTTTTGTTTTGTTGAATGATTTTTGAAAAATGAACATCAAGAATTTTAAACAAATTTTAAACAGACAACTTGTATAATTACCACAACTGTCTAATTAAAACCAAGATCTATTCAAATCCATTCATTGTTTTAACATTGCCATGGTAATTCAAATGGGGATCAATAAGTGGTAAAACTTTGGGTATCTGGTGAAAACTGTGTCATCAAATAACTATAGAGCAATGCACTTAAAATTATGAAAAAGTGTGTAAGACTCTGACTTCCCATCACCTGGTATATATCTTGGAACGCCATGTGTGCTGCATAGTTTCGCCACTGTTGGCAGGACAGTCTCCAAAATCCTTGGCACAGTTCCGCCACGCATGGCAAGCACCACTTGGTGTTTATTATTTATGAGAGCCTCAGCATATTAAGCTTCTACTGAACCATTTATGCTCAATAAGCTTCAAGTCCAAAATACATCAATTTTTTCAGAATAATTGGTGAGGTCTCCAGTTAAAAAATATATATATGGTATTACTACTAGCAAAAGCTAATTATAATCTTCGTGGGGCTCTGGACAAAAAGGACATAATGAATATTTAAATGGCATCATTTATTAGTTCCTGCTATTGATGTCATAATACTGCCTGTAGTAATAATTTTTTCTTAAAATTTAATTTCAATTTTGAATGAAGATTTTCCCTCCAACCCCACTCCAAAACGATCGTAAGACCATGCTTAGATTAAAAATCTATGAGGACTGTTTTTCTGTGACTGGATAAATTTAAGTTTTCTATCTTTCAAAGTGATCTTTCCTGATAAACAATACCCATTTTAAATAGGTGCTCAACATACCAGGGCCTGATCTGTGATAGAACAAACTTTCTTGTTAGTATATGGTCCCTCCAGTTAATATTCAGTATTCTGCAAAGACTGTTGTTCTTGAAAGCAAGAATCCTCTTTTCTTGCTGTTGTTTCAGTTTCCAGCATTCACAGCTAAAGGAGGGCAGAGAGGACATTACTGTTGAACAGCCTCAATTTCAGTTTCAGGGAGTACTTTTCTGATTGCCCAGCCTGCTTTAGTCAATTAAAAGCTCCACTAGCTTGTCCAATCTTAGACTGTACCTCCTTTTTGCTTGATCCCATTTGTTCAACTGTGCTTCTGAGGTAGGCCTATCTGAATTCCACTACCTGCTCTATTAAACTGTCCCTGTGCTTTATGCCAAGTGGTGAGTCACTCATTGCCATGTTTTTTGTCTTGTCCAAACTAATCTTCAGTCCCAAAAGACTTTCTTTCTCTTGTATGACATCAAGAAGCTCTTGGAGCCTTTCCTTGTTTGCCTTAATCAGGGTGATGTTGTCAGCAAAATCAAGATCTGCTAGTCGTTTATTATAGCATATTTGGATCCCAAGCCCTGTGCAATCTTGGAGCACATAATCAATAACAAGGACAAAAAGAAGAGGGGAGAGGACACATCCCTGCTTGACCCCAGAAATGATGCTGAAATACCTTGCATTTTCTTTATGGGTCTGAATGCAGCACTCTGTGTTTTTGTAGAGTGCAATGATCTGGGATACCAGTTTATCTGGAATACTATAGTGTTGGAGGATTTTCCACAGCAACTCTTGGTGTATTGAGTCAAAGACTATTTCAAAATCCACAAAGACAAGATAAATCTTTTGCCTTCATTTGTTGCTTCCTCAATCAAAACGCACAGGACATGTATAAGGTCTGAGCATGAGCAAGATGGGTGATAGCCATGCTGTTCATCTCTCAAGTGCTTATCTAGCACTGTTGTGAGAATAGTTTCCCCAGGCTAGAAAGGAGGCTGATTCCCCTCCAGTTATCACAGTTTGATGCACCTCCTTCCTAGAAAAGCTTGATGAGTTTGCTTTTTCTCTATTCTCGGGGACTATTCATGAATACCAGGTGAATGCAAAGAGGCACCTAAAGAGGTTTTAATCAATTCTGCTGATATCTTGTTGATTCCTGGTGCTCTACTGTTCTTCATCTTATGGGAAGCTTGGATTATTTCTTTGGTTGATGGCTCTTCTGTATTGGTTTTAAGGTCTAGGAAAGAGGTTGTAGGGATGTCTGCTGTGTTCAGAGGGCTAGGTCTGTTGAGGACTTTCTCAAAATGTACATCCCAAACATCAGAGATTTCATCAGGGGCTGCAGCCATTTTGCCATTTTCACCTTTAACTGGGCCATTTAGGTTACGTTGTTTCCTGATGATTTCATTGGTAATTTTGTAAACAGCTCTAGATTTCTAGTTTGGCTGCTTCTTCTGCTGTAGCTGTCTTCTTTTCAAGGAAGTCCTGTTTATCTCCCCTTGCACTCTTCTTCATTAGCTTGTCTTGATGTCAGCATAAATGATTTCTCAAGACTTTGTCACAGTTATCTCCACTGTTTAAAAGACATTGTTTTAATTTCTGATGCTCTTCAATAAGGATCCATGTCTGATTGGATAACCATGTATCTTTGGGTCTTTTTTTTGTGTCCAAGCATTTCTGGTGCTCTCTGGTTATAGGCTTCTTTTAGGGTGTTCCAGAATGACTCTACAGTGCCCTCATTGTTGAAATCTAGGGCCAAGCTCTCAAACCTGTTTGTAAGCTGGATGTTGAAGTTATGACAAACTGTTGCATTTGAGAGTTTTTCTGAATCATAGGTGGGCTTTTCTTTGGATTCTGACTTCTGTGTGGATTTCAGCTTGAAGGACAGTTTTGCAATCATCAAGGCATGGCCTGAGGCAAAATTGAATCCTCCATGGTCCCTAAAATCCTGGAGACTTGACTTCCACTTTTTGTTTATCAAAATATGGTCTATCTGATTATGGATTCAACCATCCAGCAAGTTCCATGAGTATTTGTGGATGTTTTTATGTTGAAACAGAGTTCCACCAACGTGGAACTGTTATTTTACATGCAGACAATGAAAAGTTGATAGATCTACATAAAAATAAAAAGTTAAATTTTATTCAAGGTGACTCATCTGATCTATCTCTTTAGCTTAATTATGGGGCTTATAATATAACACTGGCAAGAGCAAATTTCTCCTTATTTCCAAAAAATCTAAGCAATCTAAATTGAATCTATAAAAAAAAAAAATCTAAACTGATGGACTTCATCCTAAAGAGCACAACAAAGGCAATGGGAGAACATAGAATGAAATGGATGCACCAAAAAAGTTGAGCTATTAAGATCAGTGACCAGCATTCACAAGATTTGTCCTTAGTGCTGGCAAGTGGTTAAAACTCTCCTGGGCATAGATTATATTGATAATTTAAGCATCCTAGATGGAAATGCAAGAAAAATGAACAAAGTGGTTTACAACTGCAAGAGTAGGTTTGAAAATAAATGCCAAAGAGACTAAGACTAGTAAAGAGTGAGGGTGAAGAAGCAATGTTAAGAAACAAGAAGTTTCAAGTGGACAGCTTCATTTACCATGGTAGTAGGCCTATTAATAGAAGAGATGGTGAATGCAGTTAAGATGCAGGTCTAGTGAAAGCAGAGGGTGTTTTTCACAGTTGAAAATCTTGGAAGAATAGAAAGATAGCCTATCTGCAAACCAAAATCAGAATAATATTGAAATTTACAGGGATGGCAGAGGTCACGCATAAGTGCTCTGAAAGGCAGGGGAATTACTAGATGTTTCTAGAAAGTTGCCTAGCCTATGGATTAATTTGGATACCCAACTGACTGACTGTATCTCAAATTGCACCAAGTAGCCTAGTGTGGTTTAATCTATCTTTCTAAGGCTATGAGAGAGGGATGAAAGGGTTAGAAAATGTTCTTTAAATAGAGAATGACAGATTGCCAGATTGTCCTCAACAGCCAACCTTCTAGGGCAAAACAAAAAGCAGGTCATCCCAAAATCATGCAGGAGGATGTTTTAAGGAGAGATTTAAGGGAAATGGGAACAAGTAAAATTCATGTTTAGTGACTTCTTGGAATCTTGGAAAGGGTTTAGGTTAGGAAAATGAAACTTTCAGGGATGGGTCTACAGGCTAAAGTATGTCCCAGGAAGGTATTTTGAAGTACCTACCTCTACTCCCTCTCCCTCTAGAGGGTCCTGACCTTTAAAAGTATATGTGTTATAAAAGTGAAACCTTCAAAATAGGTCTTCTGCTTGAATGAAGTACAATAAATTGTTTTCAGCTTCACAACTTTGCTCAATCCCAATTTATAAGGTTTTAAAAATATGCAAATATATTTCCTAAATTCTGAAGAAAAAAAAAACATTGATATGGCTCAGAACTAAGATAAAATGTTGTTTTGTCAAAATTTCAATAAGTGAAGAGCCCAGCACAGAGCCCTGAGGTAGGCTACACCACACTTTGCAGGAAAAGATGAAAAGAATACATCATTTAAAACAACTTTAAGGGACCAACCATAAAGTTAGCTCTTAAACCATCTTAGACAAATTCCATTTATTCCAAGACTGAAGCAATTAACAATGTCATATAGCCTAAGGCAAGTTAGACTAAATAGCCTATGAAAACTAGTCTATCATTAATTTCATCAATGAATAGGTATTGGCCCTATTGCTTATTTTACACCTAGTCTATAGGCTAGGGAATTTTCACTGCAAGAATTCTATATAGGCTAGATGTCATATAGGCAAATTTCAGGACCCTCTAGAGGGAGAAGGAGTGGAGGTGGGTAATTTAAATTACCTTCCCAAGATATACTTTAGCCTGTAGACCCAAACCCAAAATTTCATTTTCCAAGCCAAACCCCTTTCCAAGATAGCCAAAAGTCACTAAACTAGAATTTTATCATATGCTGGCCTTAGAAAGCTAGATGTTGCAGTGATTTGTTAGCAAAATTGGCAGTGACAGTTGCACCCAGCTCCTCTATTAATGAGATCAGGTACAGCCACAGGCTGCAAGGGCAACAGATTTGGGACAGGTGAGGATCCAGCACCCTCATTCCTTGTTTTTATCTTATTTTAGGATAAGTTTGTTAATTATTGGCACCTTTATCACATTACCCCCCTCCACCGAAATTTTACCTATTGGCGCCCTTGTTACATCCCCCCCCCCCAAGATTTTGCTCTACATCTGCCCCTGATTTGGAATGGGTGGACTTCCACTAGCTTTGCCAAACCTACATGCTCATTAAGAGAACAGGACCCTGAAAAATATTATTCTAAAATCTCATGAGATCAAGTCTAGGCTACCTGTAGTATTCAGATTAAGAAATTACTTTCTGAAAAGTAAGCCAGCAAACTTCACCTCAAGCCCAGCTTATTTGCCATAGCCTATTATTTTAAATACGACTAATATCCTAGGCTACGTGTAAAATTACAAACCTAAGCTGGTAACTTATAAGCACAGAACCAATATGAGAACTGGTAAAAGAAAATGATGTAACTGAATAGAAAGAATATTTTTACATAACTTATTGGTGCTGGAAATTTCTAGAAGAAATCCACGCGGACTGAAAAGCAGATTCTCAGCTGATTTTTCTTTCTTCTGATTGTAGTTGTGTTGCATCAATCAATAGATAGTCAGCATCCAGATCCAGTTTGGTATTGAACTCAATCTGTTAAAAAAATTTAGCAACTAAAAAATGGTGAGTTCTCGAAACAATAGTCTAGACCTATGTAGACTACTTCGATTTATTCATGAATATTGATTCAGACTATTTTCAATTTTTTCCAGTAGGCTAATCTTAGTTGCTAAACGATGCCATTTAAGTTAGACTAATTAGCCTATGAAAACTAGTCTATCAATAATTTCATCAATGAATAGGTATTGGGGTAAAATTCTAGTTAATTGACTTTTTGCTATCTCAGAAAGAGGGTAAAATTCTAGTTAATTGACTTCTTGCTATATTGGAAAGGGTTTAGGTTAGGAAAATGAAACTTTCAGGTATGGGTCTATAGGCTAAAGTGTGTCCTGGGAAGGTATTTTAAAGTACCCACCTCCACTCCTTCTTTGAAATTTGCCTTGAAAGAAATTTGCCTACATGACAGGTCTATACCTATTGAAATTTTGACAAAACAACATTTTACCTTAATTTTCAGTTACTAGTTGCTTTTCTCTGCCAACAGTTCTGAAAAAACAATTCCTGTTATTTGAGTAGAATTTTGAGCCATATAAATGTTTTTTTTTTTTTCAAAATTTAGGAAATGTATTTACATATCTTTAAAACCTCAGAAAATGGAATTGAGCCAGGTTATGAAGCTGAAAACAATTTTGTTGTACTTCAATTAAGCAGAAGATCCTATTTTGCAGGTTTTTACTTTTATATCACACATATTTTTAAAGGTCAGGGCCCTCTAGAGGGAGAAGGAGTGGAGGTAGATGCTTCAAAATACCTTCCCAGGACATACTTCAATCTATAGCTGTTGCCAAGATTCAGAGTAGAAACATGACAGAAAGGCTGGTTCCCATACTGAAGACATTACTGTATATGACCCCTAGCATTAAAAGACAAAGAAATTGCACCACTGGAAAAAAAGAGATAAGCCTGGACACTATGAAAAGTACGTTCAAGCTTGGAACAGACTACAAAACTTAATTAAACAACTGTACCAAAATTTTGAGCTTGGACTTGCCAATGAATGCAAGAGTAACCCAAAAAAGTTTTGGAATTATGTCTCTAGTAGAGACCATGCTAGGCGCTGTGTTAAATGCCTCACTACTGATGATGGAGGAGAAGTGACTGACACCCAGAAACTAGCAAACTTACTGAACAACCAGTTCGCTTCTGTCTTCACAACAGAACCAGATAGTGAGCCTCCACTCCCTCCTAAATATGACATACCATCTCCCATGAGTACGGTTGTTATCGCTGTACCTATGGTGGAAAAGAGGCTAAAAAACCTTGATGCCAACAAATTAGCCAGCCCTGACGGAATCCACCCGAGGTTGCTCAAAGAAACAGCCACCAAGATTTCCCCTGCTTTGTGTCATCTATTTCAGTTTTCTCTCAATTGCAGAGTTGTTCCCTCACAATGGAAGACTGCTTATGTTACACCCATATATAAAAAGGGTGACTGGTCTAAAGCTGAAAACTACAGGCCTATAAGCCTTATGTCTGCTGTCACTAAGGATTTAGAGAGAATTGTCAACAACGCACTTCTCAAGCACCTAGTTTCCAACAGCATTATCTCAGACAAACAACATGGTTTTCTTCCCAGGAAGTCAGTTAAAACCAACCTACTCAAAACTTATGAGCTAATTACTCAGCTTCTTGATAATTTCCTGTCAACCTAATTCTACTAGACATTGCCAAAGCCTTCAACAAAGTCCCCCATAGTCATTTGCACTCCAAACTTACAGCTGTGGGCATTAATAAAAAACTAGTTGACTGGCTAATGGACTTCCTTGGTGGCAGAACACAAAAGGTTCAGCTCTTTACCACAGACAGAGAAAAGATCTATTCAACACCTTGCCAAGTTCTGAGCAGTGTCCCTCAAGGAACTGTCCTTGGACCCACCTTATTCCTCATCTATATCAATGACCTGGTAGCTGAAACAAAAAACCATTTGACTCTTTATGCTGACAACTCCAAGCTATTTGGTACTGCAGACAACATTAGCCTACAAACCAAATTCAAGCATGGGCAGATAAATGGCTTCTGTCCTTCAACATCTCAAAGTGCATCACTCTTCATTTTGGCTGTGGTAATCTGCAGCACCAGTACACTATGTACAATGGCAAAACGTCATCGACAGTCTTGATTCCTACTTCTAGTAGTGGTAGAGACCTAGGTGTCCTGTTGGATGACAGCTTAAAATTCCACAAGCACACCGCCCAAGCAGTTTCGAAAGCAAATTTGGGACTCTTGAAAAGAACCGTCAGTAGTCAATCCTCCACAGTTTTTCTGAAACTATATAAAGCTCTGGTCAGGCCAATCCTAGATTTTGGAACATGTCTTGCTGGTCCTTTTTACAAGAGAGACATCCAGCTTGTTGAAGGTGTCCAGAGGAGATCCACCAAATGCATCAATGGTTTACACAGTCAGCCCTACTGCAGAAGATTACAATCTGTTAACCTCCCAACACTCGTTTTTCAGCGTAGGCGTGGCAACATGCTCCTCACCTACAGGTACCTCCAGCAAGCAGATCAGAAGCTGTTCACTTTCTCTCCCCACCAAAAGCAAATACGAGGACTTTCCAAAAAGCTGTTCAAATCCAATGTTAACGCCAAAGTCCGACTAGAGTTTTTCTGCCAGCAAGTGGTGAATGATTGGAACCAACTAAGCCAAGAGACAGTCTCTGCAACCTCACCCAAGGAATTCAAAAAGAGGCTTGAAAAGGAATGGGAGGCCAAACCATGGAGATTCCAGTGGGAAAACCCCTCCCAGCCCTCACTACCATAACAGTTGTGGAAGACAATAGAGGGTTAGCTTGGAGGATGATGCGGATTATCATACACAACCATCTCACACACTCTATCCAAAGTTGCTGTTGTGTGGTGGTGCCAACTCTAAATTACTGGAGAATGGTCCTTGAACCATACCTACCATGTGATCGCCGTTACCGAGTGGGCTTAAATTGCATCCCTCCAGCACTCTCTAGTCCCTATGGTTTGTTGCTTGACCTTGGCACAGCGACCAGATCTATCGCCATCATCAACTACGGAGCATCACAGTTCTCGCAACTAATTCGCTCTGAAGTGCGAATTAATGTAATTAAGGTATAGTTTCATCCCTGAAATATTCATTTTCCTAACCTAAACCCTTTCTGAGATAGCAAGAAGTCAATTAACTAGAATTTTACCCAGAAAGAGTTTAGGTTAGGAAATGAAACTTGATGGCACAGCTCATGAGTGTAGAACGTCATCCAGGGATGAATCTACAGACTAAAGTATGTCCTGGGAAGGTATATTGAAGCAACTACCTCCACTCCTTCTCCCTCGGGAGGGCCCTGACCTTTGATGACCTTTAAAAATATGTGTGTTATAAAAGTGAAACCTTGCAAAATAGATTTTCTGCTTAATTGAAGTACAACAAAATTGTTTTCAGCTTTATAACTTTACTCATTCCATTTTATGAGGTTTTAAAGATATGCAAATACATTTCCTAAATTTTGAAAAAAATTTACTAAATTTTGAAAAAATTCTACTCAAATAACAGGAATTGCATTTTCAGAACTAAAGGCAGAGATAAAGCAACTAGTAACTGAAAATTAAGGTAAAATGTTGTTTTGTCAAAATTTTAATAGGTATAGACCTGTCATGTAGGCAAATTTCAGGGCCCTCTAGAGGGAGAAGAAGTGGAGGTGGGTACTTCAAAATACCTTACCAGGACATACTTTAGCCTGTAGACCCATCCCTGAAAGTTTCATTTACCTAACCTAAACCCTTTCCGAGTTAGCAAGAAGTCAACTAGAATTTTACTGGTATTGGCCCTATTATTTATTTTACGCCTAGCCTTTAGGGCATGTTCATTGCATGAGTTTTTGTGTGATTGAATAGTTGTAGGCTAAGCTATTCAAATAGCATTATTAATGCTGAATTAGCCTACTCCTATTGCTCTATCATTCCTTTAAGTACATCTCTTTATTTAACCCCTGTGGAACAGAATGAAAAGGGGAGTGCAGGGTTCACCATGGTCAGAATCCAGGCAACTTTAAAATTATAGCCTAGAGAAATGTTAAATGAGTGAAACTAAAACTAGGTCTGCTCCATATATGACAATGGCTGTCCCCTTTGTAACACCCTGCTAAAGTTTTGTTTTCTAAAGTTTTAAAGTTCCTGCAAAAGCTGAAGTTTTTATTAGGCCTAGGCTACTTTGAAAAGTAGAGTTCTGACAAAGATTCAAACCTCAGCATAAAGAGTAAGGTGTTGAGGAGGGGGAAGCCCCTTTCATATAGGCTACAGAATAATTCCTGTTTATTGAAGTTTGAATGTTGCTAATTATTTTCAATTAAGAAAACTTGTAGGCCTATTTAATTAATTTAGCCTACTAGCTCAAAAACAAACATTCTGTCCAACAATCTTTCAAATAATTTAAAAATTCATAAAATATCATATTTTGGTGAATATTTTGCAGTTCATATAATTGAATTACCAATAAAGTGAATATACTACTCAATGCCTTTTTCATGTTCTTTACAAATATAATAATTGCTTCTATTACAAATTCAAATTTAAGTATTTTATGAGTTCTTAAAAATGACAAATTTTCAGTGAAAGCAAGTTATTAGTTGTTTTTGACAATATACCTTGTTTTCTCAGTTCTGTTTTCTTGGTCATTTTCAACAAAATAATGCTGTGTTTTCTCAGTGCCAAAATTATTTATTATTAAAATTATTAATTGGTAAGTCAATTATATGAACTGTAAATATTCACCCATTTTTTTATGCATGATTGATAAATTCCTACATCTCTAACTTGGACTAAACTAGACCAATAATAAGAAATAACTGAAGAATTAAAGCAGCTGTGGTACCTGTATGATATACCCCCTACCAGTGCTGCAACAAGTACTCCAAATTTTTACTTGTAACAAGTATTAAGTACTCATTGTTTTTTTTACTTAAATATCAAGTAATAAGTACTTTCCAGATTCTTACTTAAGTATCAAATATCAAGTACTTGCCAAAGTTGTACTTAAGTATTACTTCAAGTACTACTTCAAATATTTATTCTATATATATATATATATATATATATATATATATATATATATATATATATATATATATATATATATATATATATATATATATATATATATATATATATATATACTAGCTGTTGGGGTGGCGCTTCGCGCCACCCCAACACCTAGTTGGTGGGGGTGCTTCGCCCCCCCCCCTCCAAGCCCCCCGCGCGCGTAAGTCGTTACGCGCCATATATATATATATATATATATATATATATATATATATATATATATATATATATATACATTCTTCGCTGTCCCATTGTCTGTACATATAAATAGATTGTCAGGTTTACCGACTCTTGAACGTGCAACATATAATTGCCCATGGGAAAAACAACCCGTATTCAGATCTATACCTCATTATTCTAATGATTGCCCTTGAGCTTTGTTGATGGTGATTGCTAATCAAACATTCCCTGTGTCCCCATCGTCATTTATATATCCCCCCGGCGTCCCCGTTGTAGTTGTGTCCCAGTCGTCATTTATAGTCGACAAACATGACGTCAGTCGACACACACGTCCCAGTTGTCATTTGTGTCCGTGTGTCCCAGTCTGTAATTTCTCTTTGAGTGTCCCCGGTCGTCATTTATATTCCCTGTGTCCCGTTCTGTATATACATTCGTTTTTAAATTGGTATATAATGAAATAATTTTTTTATTTTTTCTTTTTTTCTTTTTAGTTTTATTTTTGTTTTTATTTTTTTTTTAGTTTTCTTTTTCTCCTTTATTTTTCAGTTTTTTTCCTTTTTTTAGTTTTTCTTTCTTTTTTGTTTTTTTTGTAGTTTTTACTTTTTTTTTATTTTATTTTTTTAGATTTTAGTTTTGTAGTTTTTATCTTTTTTTAGTTTTTTTTTCTTTTTTTTTTAGCTTTTTTTAGTTTTTATAGTATTTTCTTTTTAGTTTTTTTATATATATATATATTATATATATATATATATATATACATATATATATACATATATATATACATATATATATATATATATATATATATATATATATATATATATATATATATATATATATATATATATATATATATATGTATATATATATATATATATATGTATATATATATATATATATGTATATATCTTTTTTCCTCAATAATAAGAAATAACTGAAGAATTAAAGCAACTGTGGTACCTGTATGATATACCCCCTACCAGTGCTGCAACAAGTACTCCAAATTTTTACTTGTAACAAGTATTAAGTACTCATTGTTTTTTTTACTTAAATATCAAGTAATAAGTACTTTCCAGATTCTTACTTAAGTATCAAATATCAAGTACTTGCCAAAGTTGTACTTAAGTATTACTTCAATTACTACTTCAAATATTTATTCTATATATATATATATATATATATATATATATATATATATATATATATATATATATATATATATATATATATATATATATATATACCACCCCAACACCTAGTTTGTGGGGGAGCTTCGCCCCCCCCTCCAAGCCCCCCGCGCGCGTAAGTCGTTACGCGCCATATATATGTATATATATATCATTTGAATCATCAAGTTCAAATGATTGCCCTTGAGCTTTGTTGATGGTGATTGCTAATCAAACATTCCCTGTGTCCCCATCGTCATTTATATATCCCTCCCCTGTGCCCACGGCGTCCACGTTGTAGTTGTGTCCCAGTCGTCATTTATAATCGACAAACATGACGTCAGTCGACACACACGTCCCAGTTGTCATTTGTGTCCATGTGTCCCAGTCTGTAATTTCTCTTTGAGTGTCCCCGGTCGTCATTTATATTCCCTATGTCCCGTTCTGTATATACATTCGTTTTTAAATTGGTATATAATGAAATAATTTTTTTATTTTTTCTTTTTTCTTTTTAGTTTTTTTTTTTTAGTTTTCTTTTTCTCCTTTATTTTTCAGTTTTTTTCCTTTTTTTAGTTTTTCTTTCTTTTTAGTTTTTTTTTGTAGTTTTTACCTTTTTTTCATTTTTTTAGTTTTGTAGTTTTTACCTTTTTTTTTAGTTTTTTTTTGTAGTTTTTACCTTTTTTAGTTTTATAACTTAAATATGAAGTCTGATAATAAAAGTATATATATAATATACATTTATTATATATATATATAATATATACATATGATATACATATATATATACATATATATATACATATATATATATATATATATATATATATATATATAATATATACATATAATATATATATATATATATATATATATATATATATATATATATATATATATATATATATATATATATATATATACATGTATATATATATATATATATATGTATATATATATATATATATATATATATATATTATATGTATATTATATATATATATATATATATTTATATATATTTATATATATATATATATATATATATATATATATATATATATATATATATATATATAATATATATATATACATATAATATATATACATATAATACACATATATATATATATATATATATATATATATATATATATATATATATATATATATATATATATTTCTGATATAAAGCCCATGCTACCTTTTTTTTAATTTCTTAGCCCCTTCCCTTGCCTATAAGATGTCCCCCGTCATTCCTCTCTTGGAATTCTTAATCAAGAACCAGAATTTCCGTTTTTAACCGTTTTTAACCGTTTCCCTTGTTCGGCTGGTACACACCCAATGAAGTCCAAGAAAATAATCTTAACCAATTTTCAACACAACGGCTTGAAAGGAAAAGACTATCAAAATAATTAAGCGCCGTCAAAAAAAAACTCTTGATTGGATCAGACATATCACACAGTCCACGTAGAGTTGAACTTCTGGTGATTAGTGTTCAATCAAATCTGGAACGTTTGAAAAAATACAGGGTTATTCTGAAACATGTGGAAATGATAAAAAAAAAATATTGAAAATATTTTTTTCCCTTGTTTGGGTGGTAGACACCCAACGACGTCCAGAATATAATCTGAACCAATTTTCAACACAATGGCTTGAAAGAAAAAGACTATCAAAACAATTAAGTGCAGACAAAACACTTCTGATTGGATCAGACAGATCACATGACAGGATTAATACAGTGCACATAAAATTGAACTTCGGCGATTAGTGTTCAGTCAAATCTAGAACGTTTGAAAAAATACAGGGTTATTCAGAAAAATATCGGAATGGTGGAAAAAATATTGAAAATGGAAAAATAAACTTTGGATTTGCTTTAAAACAGATAAAAGGTAATAAAGTAGTTCAGTATCTGATTCAATAAGTAAAAACCTTAACAACAAAAAAACTCAAATTTAAAAGTAAGGAGCCAAGTGAGTCAGTTGTAGACTTTTTTAATAAGAGAAATCAAAGCACAATAATCAAAAATCAATTGATGACATGTCTCGTCTTCGGCACCTTTTCAAGGAAACTGCCTCAAGTTTTCAAGTTAAATTTCAGACACGCTATGAAAATGTATGGCATCTATATCCTTTGGCTGGTTTTCACTCAAGCAAGCCGCATGCTTTGTAGTCAATTCAGATGGTCGGTAAAACTCCCTACAAACATATATTATAAAATCACGGGCCTGCAGCAAGCCTGCTGATTCAGACGCATTCCATACGGCTGGTCAAACTGCAGAATGAATCAATGAATGAACTTTATCAGTAAAAGTATAAAAAAAACACTAAGTACGGAAAAAACAAAACGATAAACAGCAAGAAAAAAAAAACTAACAAAAGACAACATGGACTAATTAACCAGTATCAATATGGAAAAAAAGGCTGCAGAAGGTCGTTAACGTGAATAAAGTAGATAGTCTTTTTACATAAATCATCACTGGAAGATCGAATCCAAGAAGGCATATGTATTAAACCGAATCGAGCAATTATTTTTCTGTTTTGGTGCCATCTAAGAAGCCGGAGGAGGAATTTGCAATATCTGAAATAAGCCGCTCGTAGAGTATGGGGATTTTTCTTACGAAACAGATGAGCCATGCCTGATAAAAACAAAAGCACAGGGGCGTAATAAGCGTTATAAATCATGCACAAACCGTTGCGGTTTGCAACGCATAGGTTTTTCACGGCTTGATTCACTAGGCATGAAAAGGTAGTAGAAAGTGTTGAACCGAAACACAGACCAAGCCAACTAACTAAAGAAGAACATGGCAGAATTGCAGTCCCAGCAACGAATGGAGCGACCGCATAAGGGCTATTAAAACAAATAAACTCGCATTAAGACGCATTAACTGACAGTCCAATCTAAGATAGTTCATTGGTTAATATAGTGAAATTAGAAAGCAATCAACGGCGAGTCCGGGCAACAAGAAGAACGTCGTCTGCATATGAAACAGAAGACAAACCAATATTACCGTAAGAAATAGAACTTTTAAAGGGACGCAGGCACGATGCAAGCACACATTTAAATATACTAGAAGACAATACGGTAGAAGTTGCAACCTATCTATTTCTAGCAGCAGTTTTCACACCATGAAGTGGCAAAAACCATGAGACTAAGTCGAAAATCTTCTGAGAAAAAAGGAATTAAACAAGAGCTAAGAGCTCATTTGGCACTTGTGACGAGGTCGGAAGAGCCAAAAGCTCATATGGCATGAGCTCTAGAAAAATTATAAGAATCAATAGATTAATTTAAAAGAAAAATCAGAGGCTTAATGCTGGTCGGCATTTAAAATAAGAGCTCTGTGACACAAGGTCCTTTTAAATATCAAAATTCATTAAGATCAGATCACCTACTCGCAAGTTAAAAATACCTCATTTTTCCAATTTTTCCTCTCTCTTCAGCCCTCCCAGATCGTTGAATCGGGGAAATGAACTTTATCAAGTCAATTTGTACAGGTCCCTGACACGCCTACCAATTTTCATTGTCCTAGCACGTCCAGAAGTACCGAACTCGCCAAAGCACTGGACCCCCCTAACTACCCCAAAGAAAATGGATCCAGTCCGGTTTCGTCAATCACGTATCCACGACATTTGCTTATTCTACTCACCAAGTTTCATCCCGATATCTCCACTCTAAGCGTTTTCCAAGATTTCCGATTTCCCCCTCCAACTCTCCCCCAATGTCACCAGAACTGTTCGGGGTTTAAAATAAGAGATCTGAGATATGGGTTCCTTCCTAATATCAAATTCAAAAATTCCTCACGAACGGTCACCCACTCTTAAGTTAAAAATGCCTCAATTTTTGTAATTTTTCCGAATTAACACCCCCTCCAACTCCCCCAAAGAGAGCGAATCCATTTCGGTTATGTCAATCACGTATCTAGGACTTGTGCTTATTCTTCCCACCGAGTTTCATCCTGATCACTCCAATCTAAGCGTTTCCCATTCCCCCCCCCAAATCCCCTCAATGACACTGGATCCGGTCGGTATTTAAAACATGTGATCTGAGTTACAAGGTCCTTCTAATATGAAATTTCATCCGATGAAATTCAAGATCCGATCACTTCTTCGTAAGTTAAAAATACCTCATTTTTTCCAATTTTTCAGAATTAACCCTGCCCCCAACTCCCCAAAAGAGAGTGAATTCGTTCTGTTTATGTCAATCACGTATCTAGGGCTTGTGCTTATTTTTCCCACTAATTTTCATCCCGATCCCTCCACTCTAAGCATATTTTAGGTTTCCCCCTCTAATAATTTAGGTTTCCCCCTCCAATGTCACCTGATCCGGTCGAAATTTAAAGTAAGAGCTCTGAGACATGGTATCCTTCCAAATATCAAATTTAATTAAGATCCGATCTAACTTTTCCAAATTAACCGTCCTCCCACTCCCCCCCCCCCAGATGGTCGAATCGGGGAAACACCAATTTCAAATTTAATCTCGTCTGGTCCCTGATACGCCTGCTAAATTTCATCGTCCTAGCTTATCTGGAAGTGCCTAAACTAGCTAGACTAGGACTGACAGACCGACAGACCTATAGAATTTGCGATCACTGTAAATACCAAGTGCCATACAAAGTAATTTTTCTCTGGGGATGGAATATTTGGTCGAAGATTGGCTTCAGTATGACTTATTTTGGAAAAGGTTTATTTCCAGGCTTTGGGCAAGCCATGGGTGGAAGTAGTTATAGGCCCTACTAAACTGAAGGAAAACTCGACTTTCTTATAACTTGAAATTCCCTCCCCCTCGCCCTATTTTAGATAGGGCTTGTGATATCAGAGCTCGACATGAGCCCTGATCCTATTCATCTTTGGTCTAGCATTCTAGCATTCATTGCTCCATTCGCAAGTTATACTAAATCAAACCAAAAACTTGACTTTTTTCAGCACTTAAAACCCACTCCCTTTCGTTCTATTTGAGCTAGGGTTTTCATCTCAAAACTCGATGCCTGTCACGGTCTTAGGCACCTTTGATTCAATCTTCACTGAGATCCATCAATCTCTCGCAAGCTACACTGAATTAAATGAAAAACTCAACTTTTAATTAAGCTTGGGTCTCCATCCAAGAACTCAATGTATATCATACTCTTAGGTATCTTTATTCAATTTTCATCGAAATTCATCATATGCAAGTTACAGTCAATTAAATGAAAACTCGAATTCTTTTAACGCTTAAAGCCCCATAACCCTAAATAAGCTAAATTTTAATCCAAATAATTCAATTTCAATACCAATCTGACTGGCAGTTCTCCTGCTATACTCGATTGCACAGACGGGCGGACAGACAGACAAATCTCAAAAACCTATCTTAATGGATATTTTCCACTATCCAAATAGATGATGATACCTGGATGATGATATGCCATTTTTTCCTTTTTTTGGATCCAATTAGCCAACATGGCTACCTAAGACGTTGCAAAATTCGTACGTCCGTCTGTCTGTCTGTCCGTCCGTCTGTGTAATCACGTATAGGGGGAGAAACGCTAGTTGGATTTGAATGAAAATTTTGATGGCCAGATTTGGTGCCAAGGATCATGAGACACATCAAGTTGAAAGATGAAGACCCTAGCCCAAATAAAACAGGGGGGAAAGGGCTTTACCTGCTAAAAACAGTTTTTCGTTTAATTCAGAGTAACTTGCGACCGGAGTGATGGATCTGAATAAAAATTGAACCAAAGAGGCCTAAGACCATGACACATCAAGTTTTGAGATAAAGACCCTAGCTCAAATTTAACAAGGGGAGTGGGTTTTAATTCCTGAAAAATTTTAGTTTTCTGTTTAATTTAGTATAACTTGCAAATGGAGTAACGGATCCGAATGAAAACTAGACCAAAGATGCCTAAGATCAGGACTCATATCAAGTTCTGGTATCACAAACCCTATCTCAAATAGGGCGAGGGGGAGAGGGTTTCAAGTCTTAAGAAAGTTGAGTTTTCCTTTAATTTACTAGCCTTTAACTTATGAACGGAGTGACAAATCTGAAGTCAGATTCGTCTGAATACCTGAATTTGCTGGAACGAATTTGACAAAATACCACTACATTGGATCCAGCTAGAATTCCCTAGACTTGTTTATTGCAGACAACATTTAGATGGGCAAAGATTCATAGCTTCAGTAGTTGTACCAATAATATGGTCCTGAAGATGATGAAATGGGTAGAAATCTGGTTCAGTTGACAAGATGACAAAACTTAAGCACTAATACCAGAAATATAAGCCCAAATGTACTACAGTATGCAACATTTAGCACAAAACAAGGGATTTTAGCTCACTGTCGACCAGTGAACTGTGAAATGATTTCAATTTTCTTTGTCATATAACTTTTAAACAAAAATTAAACCAAGTTTTAATCATACTATAATTTTTTTCGTCAAAAATAAATACCTTATTTCATATCCTAAAATAGGGCATGAAGCTATATCTGAGTTTACTCTAAATCTAAAGGGTGATGTTTTCTTGTACATTGCCAAAGCACAGACACACAAAAGCTATATCTGAGTTTGCTCTAAATCTAAAGGTGATGTTTTCTTGTACATTCCCAAGGAACACACATACAAAATTTTCGTGTCAAAGGTAAAGTATTTGAAAAACAAGTACATTGAAAGTATCTTAAGTAATAAGTATTTCGTAATCTTACTTAAGTATCAAGTAATAAGTACACCCTAGAGGTTTTACTCTAGGTACAAAAGGTACTTAGGTACTTTTACTCTAAGTACAAGTAATGGAAAATTTTACTTAAGTAGTACTTCAAGTAAGTGACAGCACTGCCCCCTACCACTCAAGTTGTTCATGTATTGATGCACTGTAAGCTGATTTCTTTTGCTAGTTTCTTTCAACTTACCATGAGAGAAGATGGTACTTAGCCTATCAGTTATATGATAAAGACTTGGGAAGTGAAGTTAGATTAATGCTAATGAAACAAAATATGATGAATATATAATAGTTTAGAAACAAATTTGGGCTATATATTAGCATATTAGGGGGGGGGGTAAAGCATAGCATATATTAAATATTTAAACTAACCATTGCTGTATTTAATAGATGCTATGCTTTACCCCATCCCCCTTAATGTGTAAATATATAGCCCAGATTTGTTTGCATAAACCAAAATACTTAAATATAATATAGCTACAATTTATTTCACAACCAAACCAAAGCTAATTGTGTGGCATAAAGAAGTTGCTGGTTTCTTGTGTCATGCTCGCATCTTTTGCAATCAAAATTGTATAATGTCTATTATATAACCAACAAGTACCAAAAAGACATGGAGAAGTGACAGAATAGATGGAAAACATATAATTCGGGCTAGCCTATATATTTGCACTTAAGGGGGGTCTGGGTAAAGTATTTGGACTGTGTGAAGTCAGAAAACAATTCTTACTTCATAATATAAGAATAATTACAGCTAAAACATTCTGCATGCAGACCTGCTCTAGTCCCCCCCCCCTAATGTGCAAATATATAGCCCAAATTTTTTTCTAAAGTATTATATTTTTATCATACTTAGGTATATTTTATGTTTTTCCAGTTATATGGTTTGAGTCAATGTGGTTTGTTTTGAATGGGATTGTGTGTCAATATGGGTTAAATTGAATTGAATTTGTTGAGTAAAAATTGTTAGCTGTGAAAAATAACATCCTGCATATGCCTTCCATTTTCTGCTTCAAAAATTGCTGCTCTTTTGACTACCTCTGTCATAACCTTTTCCTAAGTTTCTGGGCTTATTTCTCTAGTGATGTTTTCCTTTAGCTCCATTAAAGATTGCAATCGGTTGATATAAACTTTTTTCTTTAGATAGCCCCACAAGAAAAAGTATGGGCTAGTGAGATCAGGAGAACAAAATTGCTGGAGCAATTGCATGCTTTCTCTTGCAGTATGAGCTGTTTTTCCATCCTGCTGGAACCTCGTTCCAACTCGATTTTCAATTCCTGGCATAAGAAATTTTGAAGCATTGCTCTGTACCTCCCTCCTGTCAAATTCTTAGGATTTCCATCATCATATTCAAAAAAGTGTGGCCCAATAATTTCATTTGAAGTTATTGTGCACCATACAGTGCACTTTACAGTGTGAAGTTCTCTCTAATGCTTTGGGTTTTCTGTTGCCCAAAAGCGATAGTTTTGTTTATTGACAAACCTATTTAGGTGGAAGTTGGCTTCATCAGACATGATTAGTTTATCCTAAAAATTTGGTTCATTTTCAGCAAGTTCTTAAAATCATATGGCATACTGTAGTCTAGTCTGAAAGTCCTGTGGCTTTAATGCTTGGACGAGTTGCACTTTGTTTGGATAAAAATTTAGACTTCATAACCCTTCTTAAAGATGTTTGAGAAATTCCAAGTTCCCATGATTGTCTTTGGGTAGAAGTTGTTGGATTTTCTTCAAGATTTGCATGTATCCTTTCTTTGTTTTCATCTGCACAAACAGCTTTAGGTCTTCCAGATTGTTGCAGATCACTTACAACTCCTTGATCTTCAAATCTTTTAACTATGCTCTTAATTGTAGTCCTATTAGGAGCATCTCTCACTTTGAAATGCCTTTGATAAGCTTTTTGGGTTTGAATTACTGAGCCTTGATTTTGATAGTAAAATTTTACAATTTGTGTACATAGTATTGTACTGAATTTCTCCATAATTAATTTCCAGGATCTGAAAAAAATAAAAATATCAAGAAATAAAAAAGATTCTGAGAAATAAAAAGGGTTAGTGACTTTTGGCCCACCCCATACAATCAAAATTTTTCAGGATTGTATATAATATGTGTATGATGAATTTAATTGACACTAGTAATCATTGTTGTTGAATTTCCTGCTTGTAACTAATTTTGTTATTGTTTTTATGTAATCGTAACTTATAGTGGTATGATATAATTGTAACACAAAAAAAGATAAAACTTTTTCCACAGATATGAATCTGTCATAGGGAAAAACTACTTAGTGGCATTCCAAGTTGATTTGGGCACCAACTTTCCTATGGACTAAAGCAGTAAGTTTTAACACAAATGTCTGTCAAAAGGAATGGCAAGAGAATACAGAACACCAAAAGTAACAACATGCTTTAGACAACAGTTCCAGCTGTTTGAATTTAATGATAGTTCTTGCTTGGGATAGAATATTCGTGGGGGGATAGAAAATTCAGTGCGGAAATTTTTGTTGTTTAAAACTTTATCCTGGCACTATTTCACATTGATGGGTGGGGGGGGGGCTACAAAGTTCAAATGAAGGAGTCAGTTCACTGTTAAGTTTGTGCTAAGATTGCATCTGAATAGATCTAATTGAATTGATATATGCCTTGATAATATTTTTCCAAAGTTCCAAAAAAACCTATGATGTGTCTTTTTGCTTTGGTCAAAACTAAATACATACACAAAGATGATTAGGAATGACATATTAGCTATAAAATGACATTTCCCTGTAGCATCTCTATAAAGAAATTTGGAAGGAAATACTTGGTCCCTATGTTTGTAATAGGGATCAAGGTCCCCCTTCCTACTGTATGTAAGTAAATAGGTAGTTTTCCTGTGTAAAAATTAGTTTGTAACAATTTTTATTGTAATCAATATGCTACCCAGTTTCTATCCTGTTAATTTTGTATTTACTGCAGTTTAT
This sequence comes from Artemia franciscana, assembly GCF_032884065.1. Taxonomy (NCBI): domain Eukaryota; kingdom Metazoa; phylum Arthropoda; class Branchiopoda; order Anostraca; family Artemiidae; genus Artemia; species Artemia franciscana. Next base: position 57,983,173 of record NC_088863.1, on the reverse strand, counting down.
GGCAGGTTTACTGTTGCTTGAAACATTTAATGGGACTTCCAAAATTATTTAATGGAAAGCATGCTTGCTTTTCTGTGTAAAATGAAAATATTGAACACTTGATGGGTGTTGCTTATAGAAATTTCATAGTTTTCCTAGTGCTAGTGGCTTTGTTTTTTTTTGGGTGGGGGGGGGGGGGTTGCAAAGGGGCATTTGCCCCTCCATAATTCGAAGAAAATAACTATTATATAGCCCATGCCCCTTGACTATCCAGATATGGACCCCTCTTGCTCCCCTTTCCCTCCTGCCAATAAAAATGTTGATGCTACTCCCCTGCCTAGTACCCGTGGAACAATTGACCTAAAATAAAAAATGCATGCAACATTTTTTCTTTTTTTTAATGTATCAACATAATCGTGTCCTTCAGACTATCAGTAACTTAGGGACATCAAGCGCTTGGAGGACAAGTTTTCTACTTTATAAAGTTGATGGAATTCCAAAATAAAAGTTCTGTTTTGTTAGAACCCTTACAAATCTAACATTATATGAATCTACCCTGATGAATCTAACATAAAACATTATATGAATCTAATATCCTGGTAAACGCGCACAGCTATTAGACTGATACAGCTCTTTGTATGCTGAATGCTTCAGAATGGGACATTTGTTCCAGTAAATGCCAAAAGATTAGGTTTATGAACATTTGAGGCTAAACCACCTGCTTCCAGACAATAACCAGTCTAATCCATCACATAATTGATAAGCATCAGGTCTACCAAACAAATTATCACCTGGATGCCATCAAATCAGTGTTGAATGTGTTATCACCTCAAAGTCAGATTGAGATCAAGATTCACTAGACTAACTGAACACATTTTTACATATAACGGAATGCTTAGGCTGAGAAATATCCTTGAAAGCTCAATAGAAGTCATTTATGAACTCAAGAAATAAAAATGGTCTTTTGGCAAACCAGCTCAGTACTAGGCACAAGGCAGGCTTCTATATATATAGAGTCTCATTGTTGTTCCTCTTCTAACTGTAGACGTGAGCCTCTTCTTGATGCTATGGCATCACCACAGGTTTATTAAAACCATCGTGATAAAATACAAATTCTTCCTTACAGTCCTGACCTATTTAGATCGTTTTTGTGCCCAGTCATTGTTGTTCCTTGTATTTCAACTGTAGATTTCATTGTCCATTTTTGTTCATCTTTATCTCAGAAAGTTTTTTCCACACCTTGTGCTTTAGAAGTTTAGATTCATACATCATCTCATTTAATTTATTGAGACCTTATTGATTACAAATGCATCTTTCCCAGTTTCTAACCACGGATCACTGTTCAAAATTCCGTTTACAATTCAATTTACAGTACAATTCGATTCTTGCTATTGTTTGTTTCGTGCCCTTTTCTTTAGCTGTTGTGATTCTCACTTCCACTAGTTTTCTAATCACATTTATCTGTGCTTCAGTTTCACCAATCAATCCCTGAAACATTTTAAATTGCCTTAAATTAGAGTTAGCATCTTTGTAAAATTGCTTCTTTTTGTTATTCAACCTTTAACTTTTGCCTCGGCTTCTCCTTCTTTGTCACTATGAGAAACGTAACGCCAAACTTTTTTTTTTTTTTCTTTTTCTTTTTCTTTTTCTTTTTCTTTTTTTTACAGGCTCATGCAGTATCAGGCTCTTGGCTAACGTCCTTATAAGTTCTAGTGTTTTCAGTTCTAGCTATTTCCTTGTTTGGAGCTTTTATGAAATGTTGAACATAGACATTTCCCCTCGCTTGCCTTTTATAATTATGAAACGCATATTCCCGAGTTTTATATATATATATATATATATATATATATATATATATATATATATATATATATATATATATATATATATATACAAAAGCAGGGTGAGCATTGATGACCTTATCCATGTCAAAATACCAAACCCAATCATCATACCTATCATTTTCAATCTTGACATGTTTTTATTCTTGCTGTTGCTTATCTTCTAACCCCATTTTTCTTTCTTCTTCATTTTAGATTTTCATTACCTCAGACAATTTGCCAATGCCCTTTGCTTTAGCTGCCATTATTGATCTAGTTTTACATGATGGTCCTGGTTGTAGATTTGTCAATTATTCAGGTGGTAGGTCTAAATTTTCTTTTTCTTCCAATGAATTATCATTTATAATATCAATAAATTTTCTCTTTTTCTATATTGTCCCATTTTATAGTCCAGGGTGTTGATTTTCACACATCATGAATTTAATTTGTTTGGGCTGTTCTCCTGGTCTTACCACATTTGATAGTTCAGGTGGTTCCAAAGAACTATCATTTATATTTTCATCACTATCATTTTCAATTTTGACATGTTTTGATTCTCGCTGTTGCGTATCTTCTAACCCCATTTTTCTTTCTTCTTCATTTTGGATTTTATCACTTCATACAATTTGTCGATGCCCTTTGCTTGAGCTGCCTTTATTGGTCTAGTCTTACATGATGGTCCAGGTTGTTGATTTGTTAGCTGTTCAGGTGGTGGGACAAAAACTTCTTTTTCTTCAAGCAAACCATCTTCTTCTTTACTTCGGATTTTCGGTATTTAAGACAATTTGCCAATGCCCCTTGCTTTAGCTGCCCTTATTGGTCTATTCTTACATGATGGTCTGGGTTGTAGATTTGTTAACTGTTGAGGTGGTGGAACAAAAAATTCTTTTCTTCCAACAAATTATCATTTTTAATACTTACAAGTTTTCGTTTTTTTTTTGGGGGGGGGGGGGTCTTGTCTCATTTGATGATCCAGGTTATTGTTTTTCACTCATTGTGAATTTAATGCCAAAGCCCTTTGCTTTATCAGCCCTTATTGTTTGGCCTTTCAACTATGCTGAACAAAATGGCTATTTCAAAATTTTGATTGAGTGAATTTTAGGAAAAAGGAGTGGAAAGGAGGCTAGTTGCCCTCCAATCTTTTTGGTCACTTGAAAGGGTCATTAGAACTTTAAATATGTTCAAATCAGACCTTTCCCGATATCCTCAAATAAATGAACACACATCCATGATCTTTCTTCTGGCAAAATACACAATTCGAAATGTTTGCGGATGGGAGCTTGAAACTTCTACAATAGGGTTCTTGGATATGCTGAATCTAGTGATGTAATTTTCTTATGGGTGTTTCTCTTCTTCAAAAATTTTTTTCTGGCTAGTAGCTTAAAATGGGTGACACTAAACTTAATGAATGTTATATATTTGGAATCATCATAACAAGCGGATCCTTTAAATATATAAATAAAAAAACAAGTTTTTTTAACGGAAAGTAAGGAGCGACATTAAAACTTAAAACGAACAGAAATTACTCTGTATATGAAAGAGGCTTTTCCTCCTCAACGCCTCGCTCTTTATTCTAAAGTTTGACCCTTTCTCTTAACTCTACTTTTTAAAACAGTAAGAAACTTTAGCGTAAAGAGCGGGGCGTTGAGGAGGAAAAGCCCCTTTTATATACGGAGTAATTTCTGTTCGTTTTAAGTTTTAATGCCGCTCCTTACTTTCCGTTAAAAAAACTTGTTTTTTTTTTTATTTAATTTCTGGACGTGTTTGAATTAATGCATGTTTTGATCTTGGCTCTCCGCACATAAATAATTAAAACGAAATTTGCACATTGATTAATTGCAATTAATCGGAAGATTTTGTTAAAAAAGAAGCGAGGGAGGAGACCTAGTTGCCCTCCAAGTTTTTGATTACTTAAAAAGCAACTAGAACTTTTAATTTTTTACAAACGTTTTCATTGGTAAAAAATATACGTAATTTACGTAACGAACTTCTATATTCGTATGTTTTTATTGTGTATATGAGGGGGTTCAACCCTTGTCGATACCTCGCTCTTTACACTAAAGCTTAGATTTTGTCCCAATTCCTTAAGAATGACCTCTGAATCACAAAGGCCATAGAATAAATAGTTGACATTACTAAAGATACTTTAGCGTAAAGAGTGAGGTATAACAAGGAGTTAAACCCCTCATATGCGTAATAATTTTTGTTCGTTTTAAGTTTTAATGCTGCTGCTTACTTTCAGTAGAAAAAACTTTTCATATTTATTTTTTTATTATTTTTTTCAAATAAAGCTAGAAAATCCTGCGCCCCCTTCATTGAAACTCTCTTCCCCCATGAGAAGTCTCTCCATGGAAATATCCTCCTACGTAAACCCCCCCCCCCCCTCAACTCTCCCCTCTAAACCAAAAAATCCCCCTGAAAACGTCTGTACACTTCCCAGTAACCACTACTGTATGTAAACACAGGTCAAAGTTTGTAACTTGCAGCCCCTCCCATGGGGACTGCGGAGGAGTAAGTCGTCCCTAAAGACAGTTATTCGGTTTTTCGGCTATGATGAATAAAATGGCTATCTCAGAATTTTGATCTGGTGACTTTGGGGAAAAAATGAGCGTGGGAGGGGGCCTAGGTGCCCTCCAATTTTTTGTTCGCTTAAAAAGGGCACTAGAACTTTCAATTTCCGTTAGAATGAGCCTTCTCGCAAGATTCTAGGACCACTCAGTCGATACGATCACCCCTGGGGAAAAAACAAACAAATAAACACGCATCCGTGATCTGTCTTCTGGCAAAAAATGCGAAATTCCACATTTTTGTAGATAGGAGCTTGAAACTTCTACAATAAGGTTCTCTGATACGCTGAATCTGATGGTGTGATTTTCGTTAAGATTGTATGACTTTTAGGGGGTGTTTCCCCCTATTTTCAATATATACAAATGAAATTTGTATATTTAAAATCAGCATTAAAATGCGATTCTTTTGATGTAACTTTTGGTATGAAAATTCCATTTTTTAGAGTTTCGGTTACTATTGAGCCGGGTTGCTCCTTAGTAACAGTAACAGTTCGTTACTACGAACTGTTTGATATACTGATATCTTCGAAAATTTGTTTTTTAGGGTGTCTGTTACTATTGAGTGTGTCACTCTTTATACACAGTTGGTTACTCCGAACTGTTTGACAGTTCAAAGATAGATTTTCTTTGTCATATGCTCTAGCATATCCACATAGGTTTATACAAATACACCCTCTATGTAAATAAAAATACTTGCTTTGGAAATTCTTGGCTGTAGAAATGTTTTTAGTGAATCCCGTTTGGTCGCTCAAAGCAGACTTGTGAAAACAATACACTGAACTTGCTCCTCTGGGGTTTTCTTCATTAGTCACATTCATAGTTTAATAGCTGGTCTCTCCTATCAAATTATCACGAATATGCTGTCAATTATTATAAATTATTAGATTTGTAGTTCCAGGGGCAGAAGGTGGAAACTTTTCTCCTATTAACTCCAAATTATCATATATTACTACCAAAACTTAAGAAAAATGATAATTTTTATAGGTTATTTGAAAACTCAGACCACTTTATATTACAATAATTAGCAAAAACTCGTGTATCCTGTGACTGTGTTCCATGGGTTATTTATTGGAAAAATGTCGAGGAGTCTAAAAAGCTAGTTATAATCAAGAAGTCATCAAGAAGAATAAATAATTTCAAGCTGAATGTAAACGTACAGGATATATGAATGAATAAATGTATTGTAGATCGCGTTACAATTCGATAAAAGACTGATAAGAATGTGAAACACAGCCAATATAATAAGAACTACACACAATTACCTTATTATCGTCGATGAAGGGTTACTGGTCTTTATTCTTTAGTGGTACTTATCTAAATGTGCTATATGGTATTTAAGAGCCAAAAATTTCAGATTTATGATGCCAATTTTGTGTTTGTAAACCAATACATTGAGAGGTTTTTTTTTAAAAGAAAAATTATGAATTTAAGGTCTTCATAATCCACTGGCAGTATAGTAGTTACAATTTAGGTTTGTTTTATTAATTCTGATGACATATTTATTCAGTCTGGAGCGTTGAAGCGTCTTGTTCCCCTCTTTGACCGTGTTTTGGTCGAAAAAACAGAAGCTATTACCAAGACCAGGGGTGGTATTGTGATTCCTGAGAAGGCACAGCAAAAGGTTCTACAAGCCACAGTAGTAGCAGTTGGCCCAGGTGCAAGAAACAACGTAGGTGTACATTTTTTTAGTCGTTTCAACTTCAATTAACTTGAACTTCTCTGTTTAAATGAAGAATCGTCATAAATTCACTTATGACTTAAAAATTTTTTTATGTAGAACAATGAAAAAATTGTTGTAATCTGCCTTTATTTTTGTTTGTTAGATCATAAAGAGAAAAGAAAAAATGTAACCTTTTCTTGTTTTCAGGAATAATGTTCAATCATTATTTATAAAAACTGCTTGTTATCAATCCAGTTAAAAATAAGCCATTCTTTTGATTTATTGAGGGTGAAAAAAGATGATTTTTTGCTTGCATGAAATGCTAGATAAGAGAATTAATAAAATGGAGAATAACAATGGTATAATTTGTTGCTGAGAACATTAGAAGTGAGTAAAGTCGTGAAACTTTACAGAAAGGGAATATTAATGAAAAATGCAAGATGAATCCACCATAGAAATAGGCTAATTTTCTGGCATGTACGTAAGGGGGGGGGGCTTCGAGCCTGGGCCCCCCCCCGTAATTTTGTGAAATGTTTAATTTCCCCATGGTTTCTTGGGATTTCTGGCAAAAGCAGGACATTTATTAAGAATCTAGATACAGGTGTGAAGCCTTTTTTGGATTTTACAGCATGCAATTATCCGGTCAAGTCATTGCCCAATTATTAGCTCATTTTCTGTCCAACTTATTACCCTCCTTGAAGTAATTAGCGATTGTACTGTTATTTTTTTTTTTCGTAAAGAGAGTTTGCTTTCCTCAGCAAATTATAATTATCCTTGATATTAGGGTGTTTATCCCCCTTTTCAGGATAAAGTACAGCTTTCAATTAATCAATTTTGGAAACTAACATTTTTCATTAAAATCGACGTTTTTGCAATAGAAGAACTACCCCCCCCCCCACAACACCCATATTGCACTGTTAACCCTAAAATTTCCATTTCAGTGGGATATAATAGATTAATCACTGCTTCTAAATCGCTATGAACATAACCTCAGCCTAAAACGTACTTTTGAGGCTTCAGTCTTCTTCCCCCCCCCCCCCATCCGCTACAATACTACAGATTAAAGTTAATCTGTATTTTCTGATGTAGGTGCCTTTTGCATTTATTTAGCTACTAAATAAAAAATTACTACTTTATTTCTGCTGTTTCGAAGGTTTTGCCCCCCCCCCCCGAAAAAAAAAAAATCATGCGTACGTGCCTGCTAATTTTCTCGGAAGATTTTCTGGTGAAATGTTTCATGGAAAGTCTCACACTTACTCTATGCCTATTTACCATAGTTCTGCCTTAGGATGGACAGTAGGCTATGGTGTGCGTGTAACTGAACCACAAGCCATTGAACCCATGTAACCGAGTCATTGTGCAACTGAACTCTTGTATAACCGAACCCGCGTGCAACTCAACTTCGTTTAACTGAACCACTGAACTCATTGTTTCAATATTCTGAAAATGTGAGGCAATATTATTGGGTAAAACACAAGTTAGATTTTTTTTCATTTCCAAGCTTTTTGGAATTGTGGGTTTCTTAAAGTCATGATATAAACGCCTGTCAAGATCATTCATAATAAAGCTATTTTAATTTTCCAAAAAAACATCCGATGTCACAAACCATTACAGGTGATTCATTTCTCTTTTTTCAAACAGTTCGTGGTAACGAACTGTAGTAAGGAGCGATCCGGCTCAACAGTAACCAAAACTCTAAAAAATTGAATTTTGATATCAATAGCTACATCAAAAGAATGCATTTTAATGCCGATTTTAAATATATAAGTTTCATCAAGTTTAGTCTTAGCCATCAAAAGTTACGAGCCTGAGAAAATTTGCCTTATTTAGGAAAATAGGGGGAAACACCCCCTAAAAGTCGTAGGATCTTAACGAAAATGACACCATCAGATTCAGCGTATTAGAAAACCCTATTGTAGAAGTTTCAAGCTCCTATCTACAAAAATGTGGAATTATGCATTTTTTGCCAGAAGACAAATCACGGGTGCGTGTTTATTTGTTTTTTTTTTTTTTATTGTTTTTTTCCCAGGGTTCATCGTATCGACCAAGTGGTCCTAGAATGTCGCAAGAGGGCTCATTCTAACGGAAATGAAAAGTTCTAGTGCCCTTTTTAAGTGACCAAAAAAATTGGAGGGCATCTAGGCCCCCTCCCACGCTCATTTTTTTCCCAAAGTCAACGGATCAAAATTTTGAGATAGCCATTTTGTTTAGCATAGTCGAAAATCATAATAACTATGTTTTTGGGGATGACTTACTCCCCCACAGTCCCTGGGGGAGGGGTTGCAAGTTACGAACTTCAACCAGTGTTTACATATAATAATGGTTATTGGGAAGTATACAGACGTTTTCAGGGGGATTTTTTTTGGTTTTGGGGGTAAGGTTTAGGGAGGGGGCTATGTGGGAGGATCTTTCCTTGGAGAAATATGCCATGGGGGAAAAAAATTTAATGAAAAGGGCGCAGGACGAATCTGGTCACGTTAGAAAAAAACGTCAAATTAAGAGCTTAATATACAATGCTGGGTGTTCGGAGCCTCTCTATTATGGAGTATAATTTGAAAATAACACAACTATACGAGCGATAAAACATATATACCACAACCATAACTCAACTAACGAAAGAACTGCTAAGAGATAACACAACTATAAAGCGAAAACAGGTGAAAACTAACGGGAAAATAAACGGACTAAGAGGTGGAAGGGGCCCAGAGAAAAAATATAATCCTTTTTCAATTTTGAGCCCAACTTCCGCAAAGGAGTAATAATGTCAGAAGCCCCGAAATACCGAATTATTTTCTTTTCAAACAGTTCGTGGTAAGGAACTGTAGTAAGGGGCGACCCGGCTCAATAGTAAACGAAACTCTAAAAAACGGAATTTTGATGCTAAAAGATACATCAACAGAATCGAATTTTTACGCTGATTCTAAATATATAAGTTTCAATTAATTTAGTCTTTGTCATCAAAAGTTACGAGCCTGAGAAAATTTGCCCTATTTTGGAAAAAAGGGGGAAACATCCCCTAAAAGTCATAGAATCTTAACGAAAATCACACTATCGCATTCGGTATATCAGAGAACTCTATAGCAAAAATTTCAAGCTCCTATCTAAAAAATGTGGAATTTTGTATTTTTTGCCAGAAGACAAATCACGGGTGCGTGTTTATTTGTTTGTTTGTTTGTTTTTTGTTTTGTTTTTTCCAGGGGTCATCTTATCGACCAAGTGGTCCTAGAATGTCGCGAGAGGGCTCATTCTAACGGAAATGAAAAGTTCTAGTGCTCTTTTTAAGTGACCAAAAAAATTGGAGGGAAAATAGGCCCCCTCCCATGCTCATTTTTTTCCAAAAGTCAACAGATTAAAATTTTAAGATAACTATTTTGTTCAGCATAGTCGAAAACCATAATAACTATGTCTTTGGGAATGACTTACTCCCCCACAATCTCTGAGGGAGGGGCTGCAAGTTACAAACTTTGACCAGTGTTTACATATAGTAATGGTTATTGGGAAGTGTACAGACGTTTTCATGGAGATTTTTTGGTTTGCGGGGTGGGGTTGATGGGAGAGGGCTTTGTGGGAGGATCTTTCCTTTGAGAAATATGTCATGGGGGAAGAAAAATTCAATGAAAAGGGCGCAGGATTTTCTAGCATTACTATAAAAAAGCAATGAAAAAATTAACATGAAAACGTTTTTTCAAATGAAAGTAAGGAATAGCATTGAAATTTAAAACGAACAGAGATTATTACGCATATGAGGGGTTCTAAAAATACTTTAGCATAAAGAGCGAGGTATTTAGGAGGAGATAAATACCTCGCTCTTTATGCTAAAATATTTTTAGTGATTTCAACTATTTATTCTACGGCCTTTTTGATTCAGGGGTCATTCTTAAAGAATTGGGACAAAACTTACGATTTAGTGTAAAGAGCGAGGTATTAACGAGGGTACAAACCCCCTCGTACACATAATAAAAATATAAGAATATAAAAGTTTGTTACGTAAGTTAATTCTTAAGTTACGTATATTTTTTACTAATAAAAACGTTCGTTGAATATTAAAAGTTCTAGTAGCCTTTTTAAGTAACCGAAAAATTGAAGGGCAGCTAGGCCTCCTTCCCCACCCCTTATTTCTCAAAATCGTCTGATCAAAACTAAGAGGAAGCCATTTAGCCAAAAAAAAATTAATATACTAATTTCATTTCAATAATTTATGTGCGGAGATCCAAAATCAAACATGTATTAATTCAAAAACGTTCAGAAATTAAATAAAAAAAAACTAGTTGTTTTAACTGAAAGTAAGGAGCGACATTAAAGCTTAAAACGAACAGAAATTACTCCGTATATGAAATGGGTTGTCCCCTCCGCAGTCCCACGCTCTTTACGCTAAAGTTTTTAATTGTTTTAAAAAGTAGAATTGTGGCAAAGAGTCAAACTTTAGCGTAAAGAGCGAGGGACTGCGGAGGGGACAACCCATTTCATATACGGAGTAATTTCTGTTCGTTTTAAGTTTTAATGTCGCTCCTTACTTTCAGTTAAAAAAAACTAGTTTTTTTTATTTAATCTTTAGATGAATCAGACCTTCCTGAACGTTAAGTAATAAACATGTGTTCAAAGTATTTGACCTTTGTGAATCTGAGTAACAAATTTTGAACAAGTGTCTTTGAGGAGATTGCAGTTAAGCAAGATATAGGAGGGGGACTGGTTGCGCTCCAATTTTTTTCAACATTCCTTCAACATGCCCTTAGAGTTTAAACTTCATATCCTCAGGTGTATACTCTCAGCTGTTCTTGACGCATTGCAGATACATCGTCTTGTAAAACTGAATGTACATAATACCTTTTGATTTAGTTTCAGATGCTCCTGGATGTTTTCCGGACGATGTGGCGGCTGATACCATTAGCCGTTGTAAATACTGCTGGTATTCCCTTTTCACAACCAATAAAGAAAAAATGTTTTTTGATTGTGTTAGGCATTCTTCTTGACATTTTCTCAAGGTTTGACCTGAATGCTCTATCTTTTTTTTTTTTTTTTTTTCTTTTTTTTTTTTATAGGATCAAACATGTCCTGTTTTCTTGATAAAAAAAACTCCTTGTATGTTAACTATAGGCAACTTGCATGACTTTCAGCAATTGCTCCAGGGGCCAACCTGAAGGCATAGTTATTTAAATAACTTGGTCGTCTCAAAATTATCCATGGAATGTATTTGAAGAAAAAAGAGGATGTGAGTGGAAGTACTTCAATCACTTTCAACTCTTAAAACATGCGCTAGATCTTCTGAACTTCTATCGAATGACCACCCCCCTCCCATTTTGATTGGGTGAATTTGGGGGGAGAATGGTAGTTAAGTGGGAGAGGCTGATAGTCCTCTGATTACTTTGGATAGTGTTTGTTATTGGGAAACCTACAGACATTTTACGTGTGGGTGTTTTCTGGTGGGGGAGGGGTCTGGAGGATTTACCATCAGCGCATTTTTAAGGGGGAGGGGGGGGGGGTAAAACTTACATATAAATTCTCTTTTCCACTCTCCCTGGCACTTCTCTACTAAACTAAAAAATAACAGAACTAAAAAAAAATCAAATTTGGAAAACTATATTTTCCACAAGTTGGTATTTTTCAGGGGATGGTTTTCCATGGGAGAGGGGATAAACGCCTAGACCCGTAGACAGTGTTAGGGCGAATGGAACCCTTATTAACAGGCATCAAAAAAGGGGAGAAATAAGTCTGGTTTTAAGAGTTCGTGACGTCCGAATTTCTTTTCTTTTGTGACAACATAGCAGAGTTTTTCTATTAATCATCTTGACAGTCATTTATATTATGACTTTAAAAAGCAAACAATTCTAACTTGTGTTTTACCCAATGTATGCACGGCGGTTGATTTGCATGAAAGTTCAGTGATGCAAGGGTTCAGTTTCACGGTAGTTCAGTTGCCTGGGGTTTAGTTGCAATGGAACCATCGGCTATCGATCAAAAAGTTGAATGAATCATTTTTATACTATTCTGAAAAATTAATGCCAGCTCTAGTCTAATTAGCCAAGGCTCTTAAGTTTTTGATCACTTCCACCGGTTTGGTTTTAATTCATACATCCTTTGCCTCTTAAGCAGTTATTTTAGTGGAAGTGCACACATAGAAGACTTCAGTTAGTATTTCCGTACGTTCATAAAGAAGTACCATATACTTCGTTGTAATCTTGACCAAGTTTTGGTTTGTTTGTAGTTATTACAGGGTTGGTTAAATTGCCTACTATTGTGCAATTATTCTTCTTTTGTGGTTTTAGCTATTAATAAATTCAATGTCTTTCTCAAATATGCTGTAGCTATGAAATAAGTTTGCAGAGTTTCTACGGTCGTTTCTGCGAAAACTTCTACTTTTAATGCCAACTCTGTTAACTGATGACTTGTTTCATTTTTTTTTTTTTTTTTGTGTGTGTGTGTGTGTGTATTCAAAAGTTACATGAGTTTTCAGCAGATATCTTTTAATTCACTGGTTTAAGCACAAAAAAGGACATTATTTCTTTTGCGGAAAACTTTGTTACGGAAGATTATCCTGCAGGAAGATCAAGTTTTTAGCTTGAACTGTTTAGCTTTGAAGTCTAGGTGGATAGATAATAGTGAACAACAAAGAGAGATAAAACTGCACAAAAAAAGCCTCAAACAAAATTGTGGCCAGTAGAGAGAAAAAAGAGATGGAAGACTATAATAACGCGCATATTTAGCCTGTGTCTAAACTAGGTGTCCTCAGCACAAGATAAAAAGAAAAAAAAAACCGTAAACTAAAAACAAATAAAACCACCACCAATAATCAAATACAATTGTCGCTACTGACTCACGTTGGGAAAAGAAGCTATTAGAGTTGCTTCAATGAGAACATCAAAGCATTAAGACGTTCTCAATGAGAACATTAAGAACTTCCATAGATAATAGTCAGATAAACACAGGCTTTTTGTATATACAAATACATAAATATCGTCTCTGACATAACAATTGGCGAAAAGAACCTGATCCCCCCTTCTTTGTCTCCACCCCTCTATCTCCACTCAGTATCCCGATTTTCAAATGTAAAAAATAATGAAGTAAATCAGATGTCGTGAATCTATCTGTTAGATTGTGTCAAGTTCCATTGAAATATCCTTTGTACTCATTAATCTATCATGTACTTTTGTTTCTTTCAGACACTGCATCGTAAATATAGGATTCGAGTATTTATTCATTATTTTTCTTTTTCAGCAAGGTCAACATACACCAGTGACGGTTAAAGTAGGTGATAAAGTCCTGCTTCCAGAATATGGTGGAACCAAAGTAGAAGTTGAAGACAAAGAATATTTTTTGTTTAAAGAAAATGACCTTTTAGCTAAGCTAGAGTCATAGAATAAAAAGAAAAAGAAATCTGAAAAACTGCTTTAAAATTTGTATGCGGTAGTACCATTTATGTTACGTTTGTATTAAAAGTTTTTTTCATAAGATAATTTGTTGAAGAATAATATACGGAATTTTGTTCTGGGCTAGCCTACTCTGAAAAACTAGTCAAACAGTTCGTGGTAACGAACTGTAGTAAGGAGCGACCCGGGTCAATAGTAAACGAAACTCTAAATAACGGAATTTTGATGCTAAAATATGCATCAAAAGAATCGGATTTTAATGCTGATTTTAAATATATAAGTTTCATCAAATTCGGTCTTTGTCATCAAAAGTTACGAGCCTGAGAAAATTTGTCTTATTTTAGAAAATAGGGGAAAACATCCCCCTACAAGTCACAGAATCTTAACGAAAATCACACCATCGCATTCAGCGTATCAGAGAACCCTACTGCAAAATTTTCAAGCTCCTATCTACAAAAATGTGGAATTTTCGTATTTTTTGCCAGAAGACAAATCACGGGTGCGTGTTTATTTATTTGTTTTTTTTTTTGTTTTTTTTGTTTTGTTTTTTTCAGGGGTCATCGTATCGACCAAGTGGTCCTAGAATGTTGCAAGAGAGCTCATTCTAACGAAAATGAAAAGTTCTAGTGCCCTTTTTAAGTGACCAAAAAAATTGGAGGGCACCTAGGCCCCCTCCCACGCTCATTTTTTCTCCAAAGTCAACAGATCAAATTTTGAGATAGCCATTTTATTCCGCATAGTCAAAAACCATAATAACTATGTCTTTTGGAATGACTTACTCCCCCACAGTCCCTGGGGGAGGGGCTGCAAGTTACAAACTTCGACCATTGTTTACATATAGTAATGGTTATTGGGAAGTGTACAGTCGTTTTCAGGGGATTTTTTTTTGGTTTTGGGGGTGGGGTTGAGGGGAGGGGGCTCTATGGGAGGATCTTTCCTTGGAGAAATATGTCATGGGGGAACAGAAATTCAATGAAAAGGGCGCAGGATTTTCTAAAATTACTATAAAAGAACAATGAAAAAATAAACATGGAAAAGTTTTTTTCAATTGAAAGTAAGGAGTAGCATTGAAACTTAAAACGAACAGAGATTATTACGCATATGAGGGGTTCTAAAAGTACTTTAGGATAAAGAGCGAGGTATTTAGGAGGAGATAAATACCTCGCTCTTTATGCTATAGTATTTTTAGTAATTTCAACTATTTATTCTACGGCCTTTCTGATTCAGGGGTCATTCTTAAAGAATCGGCACAAAACTTGCCATTTAGTGTAAAGAGCGAGGTATTAACGAGGGTACAAACCCCCTCATATTACATAAAAAAATTTAAGAATATAAAAGTTTGTTACGTATGTTAATTGTTAAGTTACGCATATTTTTTACTAATTAAAAAATTCGTTAAAAATTAAAATTTATAGTTGCCTTTTTGTGTTACCGAAAAATTTTGTGTAGGCCTCCTTCCCCATCCCTTATTTCTCAAAATCGTCTGATCAGAACTAAGAGAAAGCCATTTAGCAAAAAAGGAATTAAAATGTAAATTTCATTTTAATAATTTATGTATGGAGAGCCAAAATCAAACATGCATTAATTCAAAAACGTTCAGAAATTACATAAAAAAAAACTAGTTTTTCTAACTGAAAGTAAGGAGCGACATTAAAACTTAAAACGAACAGAAATTACTCCGTATATGAAATGGGTTGTCCCCTCCGCAATCCTTCGCTCTTTACGCTAAAGTTTGACTCTTTACCACAATTCTGCTTTTTAAAACAATTAAAAGCTTTAGCATAAAGAGCGAGGGATTGCGGAGGGGACAACCCGTTTCATATACGGAGTAATTTCTGTTCGTTTTAAGTTTTAATGTCGCTCCTTACTTTCAGTTAGAAAAACTAGTGCCTTAGTTTCCTGTAATATTCAATTAGCTGTGATGCAAGTTTTCCCCTCAATTTTGGGTACAGCCCTAGTTTGGATCAGGTGGCTTGTGCTCAATAGGCGTTAAGTTGTAAAATATTGATCATATAGAGAATGAAAATATTGATAAACAATTTGACTGTGCACGATGTTTGTAAAATACGCAAAATTTATCTTTTATGCTGTAATAAGTTTAATTAGAAATACGATATACCGGCCTTAGTACTGATAAGTTCACTTTCCGTGTGTTTAAGTATTGCTTTAATTGATGGAAAGGGACGATGTCTTTTGGGAAGCTCCAAATTGAACTTTCCCCTTCAAATTGCAAATATTAGACTTTAAATTAGACAGGTAAAGAAGGCACACATATGGAATACAGGGCTGTAAACGAATTGTGTTGGCGCATTCAAAAACTCCATTCGAGTCAAAAAGGGCATATTTGTAGAAATAAGTAAAAACAAATCTAGGATTTTTTTTTTTTTTTTTTGTTTTTTTTGTTCTGAGATTCCTTTTGAGCCTTTTCTTTGGTAGAGTACCTCCATGAGTCTTCCCACGCGTTCTTTATTTTAAACTTGTCACCCCCGAGATGCCGAGATTAGAAAATGGTATTAGAAATTGGAGATTTTTTCATGAAAAATTGAATTCTTGTTCTTCCCTAATGTTTTAAGACGTATATGGTAGAGTAAGTTTCCACCAATTGAAAAAATAGATTTCATTTTTATTGTCCATTGAGACTTTGAGTGCTCAACAATCCCGTCCCTTGCAGAACATGAGAAGAATTATGCAAACGAAAGAAAAGACGAAATACTCAACTGCACTGCACACATCGTGTATGGGAAACAGGAAAAAAACGATGGACAAGTAAAAACAGAGTTTCTTGGCACTTGCAACTTATTGTCGTGCTCCTGAGACTATTCAAGTTTCAAAGTAATTCTACCTCGACCTTATTATATAATCTCAGAAGACAAACACCAGAATCCTGCTTTAAACCAAACGATGCAAAACGGCTTTTGATAGAAAAAATAAATTCAGCAACAAATAGGCTTAGACCTCTAATGGTAATAAAAAGTATTAGTGTTAGTAACTCAGCACGAATGGCTAAAGAAGTGTCTCATTTTAAACGACATAATGAAGAATAATTATTAACTTAGTGGATGTTTTGGAAGAATTCAACATCCTGGACAGTCTCGGTAATTCTTATAAAGTGCTTTGATTTAAGGGATAACTATTTAACTGTAGTTATTCTGCTATTATTGATTACCGTTGTGGCGGTCCTGGTCATGGCTACACGTAGATTCAATGCCCATTGTGTCTAATATTGCCAGAATTAAAAATGTTTGTAATTTCTAAAAATAGTTTTTCTGTTTGTGTAGTACAAAACCTATGCGTTAGCAATGGCTCTGGAAGAGCTTTATTAGGCCTGAATTATCAGCTGCAACCTAGTAAGGAGTGGTTCCCTGCCCATAGTAATCGAAAGTTCAGAAGCGCCTAAAAAAACCTTTCACTAGTGATTCAGGAAAGATAGTTTTTCTTTTGGTTTTCATTATTTGCGAATGTTTATGCAAAAACAAATCTACATAAATTTTGACAAGAGCTTGAAACCGCTCGAAATTGCTCGCACGTCAGAATGGTCAAAAATGCGTTATTGGAATAGTCAAAACATTTAAAACTGAAACTTTCCTTCCCTCATCGTGGAAACCTAAGGAAATCGTCGATACTTTTTTCCTGCTGCTAGAATGGTAATGGAAAATCGAAGAGAGCTGTTTAAGGACCCATGTGAGAGCGAGTATTATAACTATTTCCGTTTTATGCTTGAAAAATAACGTTCCTCGAATGGGAGTAAATAGCGAAGATGGCACTTGAAATGAACCAGATCATAAAATGAAAATAAAATTGAAAATAAATTGAAATGAACAAGATCATGAAATGAACACCCTCATAGTTATGTAATTAACTCGTGATAGAGAAATAAAACTGAGTGGCCATTTTTAACAAAATAAACTTTGCCGTAATATTCTCAAATGTTTGTTGAATTCTGCGAAAACTACCGGAGACAGAACCAACGCAATAAACGGTTTAGAAGCAGAAAAGTCGGAAATTAGCTGGAAGATCTTAGAAACCAAGCAAGGTCAGTTTTTAGTAAAGCACTAGCTTCTACACAATTCTACAAACCAGCATTGTAGATGTATGCTACATAAACTTAGACCTCTAATTTCTTGCATAATTTGTGTGCTAGTTATCCAAAATCAGTTAAAAAACCAATTTATCTCATTTTAAACTACATAACGTAAATCACTCATAATCTAACTTTACCAAAAAAACTACATAGAAGACACAGGAGGGATACTTAATGGTCATCTGGATTTAGAAAGTGAGCTTGATCCAGTTCAAAATGAGAAAAAGCAAGGGTCTAAGACCAGGGTCGGATTTAAGGTTTTGACACTCCTAGGCCCAAGCGTTTTTGCCGCTCCATTTTGTGAGATTTTAGGGGAAAACCCAAAAAAATTCGGGGAATTCCTGTGCTGTTCCAAGATCGATTTTCCGTGAATAGGTGGCGAGGTACGTGAGTGAACTTGGCGCTTTGACGATAGATCACATCAGTCCAGCTTTTGTTAAGAAACAAAAAAATCCGGGGACTGAACCCAGACCTATTGGTAAATCCTGGACAGTGTTAGTAATTCTAATGAAAGTGCTTTACTCAAAGGTGCAGTTATTTTAGCCAAAATTATTCTGGTATTATTTTGGTAGTTTTGTTATTATCTTATTTAAGATCAATTCGTTAGGCACAAGTTGTTTTTGGCTTTGTTTTCTGAAATGAGAACAAGTAATTTTGATGTTCAAAAGCTCTCTATTTTTTTATAACATGTTAGATTATATAACAGACCTTGGAAAAAATTAAAGTCTCTAAATATTATAAAAACCAAATGAGATAGAAGGAAGTGGATTGGATTAGTTTGACAGACTTAGTTGGGTTTGAGCAGGTAGTCTGTCAATCCAAGTTTAAAAAATATGTTTATTCCAAATTACTCGATAATTTAACGAATCCAATAGCTATGAACTCAGTTACAAGTTTGAATCCTATGAACTTTGCTTTATATGGCAAACATTCAAACAAATGAAAAAGACATTAAGCCATCTGAAGATCCAAATCTAAATTGACAGATCGAGGGCCACTTTTTGGGAACTGGTGGCCATTATTGACCCGACGCAAGCTTGTTAGACGTCTTGTACCAAAAATTGTTTTCAAAACGGTTTATACCGATTAGTTTTAAGGAAATAAAAATGTTAGCAGTTTTTCATAGGATTGCGTGCTGATGATCAGATTGGTGGTATGGAATCACTGGAGACAGCAGGGGGCCATGGCCCCCGCGGAAATTTGGGACTACAAAGTAATTATAAGGAAACCAAAGGAAAGAGAGCAGAATAGGGAAAAACCATGGAAAAATTTGTGTTGCCCCATTGTTGGCTGCCTGCCAATATATTTTGACCTTTTGAATAAGGTCAATATATTTTCCTATTTTGAATAAGGAAAAATATAAGTTCTAATTTGTGACTGAGTGACTCCTTTCCAGTTTACCACAAGCATTGCTTCCATATGATTTGGTTGGAATGTGCAAATACTGATCCTTAAACCTAGCCTGATTTCATCGCAAATAAAGCGAATCAACTTGGTTGAATCCAGTACTGCCACCGTGTTCATCTTAGATGTTGAATTTTATATATTTAGAATCAGTATAAAAAAGTCAATTCTACCAGTGTAGCAATTGTCATGAGAATTCCATTTTTAGTTTTGGTGAACATTGGTCTGTTGTAATCCGTATAGAGGACACAAGTTTTATTCACTCTGCTATACAACATATAACAATTCAATCTATCTATTAACTTTTAATTCCGGTAGCTACCTAACGTATTTCATTCAACGAAGCGCAATTCACCACTCCTCTACATCTGACTTTTTAGTCTCTCGACACGAAGCGTGATCTATTTAATAAATTGGTAAATGATTCTAGATCAAATCACCACATTCCCCTCCCTTTAGACACTTAGGTAAGGTAACACTTTTTTTTTTACTTTCACCGCATATCCTTCAAACGCTTTGCTTCCTCGGCATGAACACGAATCCAGCTCGCTCTTGATTTGACGGTAGATGTAGGGCCAGAAGAAGTAAGTAAGCAAAATCTTCGCTGTTGCGTTACGGCCTCGATGAACCAGCTTTCGGGAGTTCGAGGCGAACAGTGAGATTACAGGATTAGCTGACTACGGTAGTCCTCTGGTACCAATAGTTTGGAATGATTCGAACTATCTTTTCTTTTGGTACGCCGATATAAAAGACCGTCCCTTAGCTCGAAATAGGCTATTCTTTCATCGGCTTGGTTAGTGACTTGTAAGTTAAAAAAAGGGTGAGTTTGATGTCCTTCTGCTGACTATCCTTGAAGTTTTGGAACGGATTGGTCGTTCCTTTCTCTTCGAAGACCTTCTTCAGGAATACGGGCAGGGACTTGATACTAATCTACAAAGATATTAAGAAACATTATTATTATTATTTTTTTTCATTTACAACAGGAGTGACAATGCATAAGAATTCCCGTTTTCTAGCCCACTCTGACTATGAATATCATATTGGTACTTTTGGAGCGCCAGGGACCAGCGTTGTTGCTTCGAGCCACTTTCAACCGGTGAAGCAGGTTCTGATCAGTTTCGACAGTGAGCTTCCGACCTTCTAGGTAATACCTGTAAATTTTCCACCCCCAATTTTAATGCCAAAGCTTCACGCTCCTCTGTCGAATAGTACTGCTTTACGGGCGATAGCTTCCTACATATATATGCGATGGGATGCTCCTCTCCATTGCGTTGAGTCAGGACTGCTCCAGTTAACGTATTTGAAGTATCCGTTTGAACCACAAGCTCTTTGGCAGAGTCTGCACTGCTCAGAATAGTTGTAGTAGTAAGTGCAGTCTTCAGGGCCTTGATGGTTACTCTCTGCTTCTGAGACAGCGTAAAGTGGCTTGTATTTCGTTTCTGAAGAAGATCTGTCAGCGGCGACACAACCGAAGAGAAATTGCGGACAAAATCTTGGTAATACAAAAAAATTTGGCATATATATATATATATATATATATATATATATATATATATATATATATATATATATATATATATATATATATATATATATATATATATATATATATATATATATATGCCAAGGAATGACCTCACTTTCTTTATTGTGATGGGCTCTGGAAAATTCTTCACAGCCTTAACCTTGCTTTCCAGCGGTGTGATTTTACCATTTCCTACTTTGTGGCTCAAATACTGAACTTCGTCTAGTCCGAACTTGCAAGAATATGAAGACCAGCGGCCGCTATCCTCCCTAAAATCTCCTTTAAATCTTGCTCGTGATCTTCCCAACTGTCAGAGAATATTATAAGGTCGTCAAGGCACGCCCTTGCAAAGAAACGACATCCAGTCAAAATCTTATCCATGGCACGCTGGAAGGTTGCTGGTACCACATGAACCCCAAAAGGAAGTACTCTGATCTCTTAGAATCCGAACTTCGTTTGGAAGGCCGTCTTTTCCATGCTCTCTGGTGTAAATTCTACTTGCCAGTAGCCTTTGGTAAGATCTAAAACACTAAAGACCATTTTGTTACGTACTTGCTCCAGCAATTCATCTATCTGGGAAAGGGGGTAGGCATCAAACTTAGATACCCGATTTAAACCTTGGAAGTTCAAACAGAAACGAATGGTTTCATCCAGCTTGGCAACTACGACTACCGGAGAACACCAGGGACTTGAAGAAGGTTGCATAATCCCCAAATGCAGCATTCGCTTGAGTTCTTCTTGAATGGCTTGTTGTCGACTTTGCGGTACCCTGTAGGGTTTCTGATGCACAGGATGGGCATTACCTGTATCAATGTGGTGTCTGACCACTGATGTCGCTCCAGGCATTTTTGAGAAGGACTTTCTAAATCCCATTAGTATCCCAAAAAATCATTTCTTCCTCTTTTCCGTAAGGTGACTTAGCGAATCTATCACAGTCTGGATTTCCTCCTGGTTACCAGAATTATCTGCCTGGTGAAACGTAGGAATACTTGGAGCTTCATGGGCAAAGAGGAGGAAATCCGTTGGCCTACGCTGAAACTTCCGAAGAAGATTGACGTGTAGAATCTTTTCTTCTTTCTTCCTTCGGAGAACAGGACTTCGTAGTTTATAGCCCCGACTTTCCGAGATATCCTGAAGGGTCCTTGCCATCTGGTTTCCAATTTATGAGTTCCAGTCGGCAGAAGGATGTGAACACTGTCGTCCACCTGCAGATTTCGTGGCTTCGCATTTTTTTTTGTATTGGGTTTCTGCCTTTCAGACCCCTCCAGAAGATTTTTATGAGCTTCTTCTAGGATCTACGGAATTTGTTCTCGCACGGACAAGAGCTCATGTGCGGGTATGATGGTAGAGTTTCCAGCGTCTTCTCATTGCTTCTTGATGACGTCCAATGGACCCCTTGGCCTCCGTCCATAAAGAATATCAAAAGGACTAAACTTGGTCGAGGCTTTAGGTGTTTCTCGATAAGCGAACAAGACGCATGAGTCAAAGCGATCCCAGTCTTTCTGGTTATCCACAACGAACTTCTTCAAAAGCCGAACAAGGGCCCCGTTTAAGTTTTCAACCAGGTCATCTGTTTGTGGGTAACCAGTCTCTCGGGTTATCCACAATGAACTTCTTCAAAAGCCGAAAAAGGGTCCCGTTTAAGTTTTCAACATCCGTATCGGTTTTATTCCGTGAATTTTTTATACCTCGAGTAAGCTCTTAGCAACACAATTCGAACCCTGGTCTATAAGGATTTCTTCCGAAACACTAACCCGACAGAAGTACAGCTCAAATTTTTCTGCAATTTTCTTGGAATTCATAGGTCTCAAGGGTATTGTCTCGGGATAATGAGTGCAGCAATCTGATATCACCAAGAGGAATGGATGGCCGTTCTGAGATGGTACCAATGGTCCCACAGTATCTGCTGCAATCCTCCTGAAAGGCTCTTCAATGACCGGCAATCGTAACATGGGGACCCGTTCTTTTGGCTTAAGCGGTGCCACTAGCTGACAGGGCTCACAAGTACATGCAAACCGTTTGACATCTTGACGTACCCCGGGCCAGAAGAACCTATGGATGATACGATCCAGAGTGCTTGCAACTCCGGTGTGGCCGCTCGTTTGGGATTCATGGGTGACTCTCATCACGAACGACCTACAAGGCTTGGAAACTACCAGCTGTGTAATCTCTTCATTATTCAACCTGGTCTTGATCTATCTGTAGAGCAGACCATTGATGAGCTCGAAACCCTGGCCTGAACTAGCCAGAGTGAACACTTTGTCAGTGTAAAATCTTATTGTTGAAGGTCAGCTAATTCCTTGGAGGTTAGCTATTCTGGATCGACTTCTGAAGGTTTTTCTTCAAAGTTTGTTCGTCTCCACTCTGCTTTCTCCTTTCGTCAGCATCGCTGATTCTTTCTGTCTCTCTTGTTGCCCTTCCCGTTCTCCGACTCTACCATAATCTGGGAAACATCATTTTCTGGAAGATTTATTGCGGGAGCTTGTGTCTCAGCTTCCAGTCCAGTGTAGTCTTTCGCTGTAATCGATAGAAGAATAGAGACAGCAGGCCTGTCTACATTTGAACTTTGGCTACAAAGTTTTTTGTGTTTTTGGGCGACAAGCTTGCTACTTGTTTCTGTAAAAACACCCAGCAACTGAAACGTCGATTCGACGCCCTATGCTCCAGCAATGGCTCTGGAGGATCTTTACCCTTATCCTTTTATCCTACAAAGTTCTAGAAATCCTGGCAACGATCTTCTGATGATAGTGTTTACGGGTAGATCCTTACAAACTGCAACTTTTACGTTGCCTTGGAAGGTATAATTGCCACATCCTATCTCTACATAGCCCTCATGTAGAGGGTATTGCTTACAATTACCGTGGACACAACAGGCCTCCGTGGTTGACGATGTCTGTTCACCCAGGCTTCCAATGTACCTTCCATGGACGATAGTGATGGATGCTTCGCCTTCAGTAAAGAGTTATGTTGGCTTCCCATCTATTATACCCCTGACACGAAATCTCGCCTTGATTCTTTCTTCCAGGCTTGGACTGCGAGCCAACAAAATTTCTCGTCTTCTTGGTTTTCTGCGGAACGTCTCGACTGCTGGATCCTGTTGTTTAAGATTCTGCATTCACCTGTTTGTTCGCGGGTTTAACTAGTTGTGCTTCCATTGGAGTCATTTCTTTCCTTGAAGGCTGATATCAGCTTCCTTTCAATCCTTCGCTTCTGTCATCTTTGCGGGCTAGAAAGAAGTTTTCAGCCACATTGCAGACGGCAACGAGAGTTGGTTCCTCAAGTTCCCTCAAACAAATGCGTAGTTATCATTCTTAATGGAAGTGATATATTGTTCAACTACCAGTTTTCTAAGGATATCGGCTATCTTCGTTCGCAGCCCATCTGCGGGTCGCGATTGATCTGTAGTCAGGGACGTCCAATGATTTGGTCAGCAGCTGCTCTAGCTTCATACCATTTTCAGTAAATTATGGTCTGCTTCCTTCTGTGTCGTACGGAATAAATGGTGATTGGTTTCAGATGTCACTCGGAATCTTCTCAAAATAGTTTCTTTCATAAGGTCGTTGTCAGAGCTATCGGTTGTCGGAACAATCGCAGCAGCCTCTGCGGCTTTACCTGTCAGCAAGGCCTGGAGTCTAGCTGTCCATGTAGCACGACTCCAGTTATTTTGGGTGGCAGTTCACTCGAAGGTTGTGAGGTATGCATCGATATCCATACCATCCGTAAACTTGACAGTCTGGATCGTAGTATTCTGAGCTGTACATGGCGCATTTTGAATAGCGGACTGATTTGTCTGTGCAGCTTGAACCAGAGGGGTAAAACGTGAAATCAACGATTCCAGATGTTGTTGTTTTTGCCGTCGGCTAGTCTTCCTTTCTCGCTCTAGTTCTGCCTGAGTTTTTCCCATACTCACCTTCATGGAAGCACGAAACATGGCCATCAGGCGTTCTTTGTCTATTTCCTCGGCCTTGTATTTAGCTAAGCGCTGTTCCATCTGTATCTGTGACCTCGTTCGCACGTTACCCTTATCCTGCTCCTTCATGCTCATACTGCTGCGAACTTGGCTGTCGGTGATATACAGGCGTTTCCTAAAGTGCTAGGAAGCACAGTAGTGTGCTATAAAAGCACGCAGAGATATGTTATGAAGCACCTACAATATGCTATGGGATCACGCACAAATATGCTGTGAAGCACTCGCAATGTGCTATAAAAGCACGCACAAATATGTTATGAAGCACTCAGAATGTGCCATTAAAGCACGTACAAATGTGCTATGAAGCACCCACAATGTGCAATGAAAGCACGCACAAATGTTCTATGAAGCACGGTTGCACAGCTGGTACCCTGACACAACTAGGGAGGGAGGGGCTCACCTTGTTCACCAAGAACACGCGGTAAATGTAGACCTAGGTACCGACGGAAACCAATAATCGTCTTAAAATCAGCGCACTGCTAATACAGCAACTATCTCCCCTATCGAAAACAGTTTAACGCGGGAGATAATTTTCACAATTGGTAATAACGGTAAAAGTTTTTTTTATGGATCATAATAACTAGCTATCAAAACTGAAGCACAAACAGATCGTGAGTTGAATATTTTCAGCTTATAGATAGTGGAAAACTTGACACAAAATTGGGGAAAAGTCCAAGTAGCCGCAAATTCTTCGTTACTAACGTTTAACACTATCCGCAATTTAGAGACATATGGATGGAGATAATGATAACAAAAAGCCAAAAAATGTCTTTTTAACAGCACTAAATGCTACAAAAAATGTTGGGGGCTTTATTTTAATTTACGCTACAATTGAATTAGTAAAAAAATCCAAGTTTCACTTTATTGAGCTGAGTATCTCACTTCTGACACCACTTATGTCGTAATCCGTATACAGAACACGAGTCACGGAGCACAATTCACCACTCCCGTACATCTGCCTTTTTAGTCTCTTGACACGAAGCGTGATCTATATAATAAATTGATAAATGATTTTAGATAAAATCACCAGATGGCCTAAGTCACTTTTTGCTTCCATTTTTTTTATCACTAACTATTTGATAAGACTCTCCTGTGACGAAATTTTTTTGACCTATTCATTTTATTTAATTGATTAGGAAAATAAAAAGAAAAGGGTCAATTTGACAGCTGGATAGTTAAATTTAAATTTTGTTTTCTTTCGCTATTCTATTTTTTTGAAATATCTGAAGATATAAGGGATTTAAGTTCGAGGGGGAGATTGTCCTGGTTGTGAAATAGGTACATTTTGCATAGACGTTATAAAATCGAAAAGTTGTAAGAAACCAGTATCTATTGTAATCTACCAAAGCAATAAATCTCTCTGCAATTTTGGTTTGAGTGTGATTTATTGTTTAGGATTAAATGCATAATAATGAAATATATTATTCATTTAATAAATTGATCCTGTAACCAGGAATCCTAATAGTATGGCAATAGACACTCCCGTGCTTACATCATTAGCATAACCATATTAGCACAAAATTTTCATAACCGGTTACTATCCCTGTAAAAATTTGAATTAATGACCGAGACATAATTAACAAATATTCGACCTTCACTGAATAAGAGGAATGACCAGTTATTATAATACTTAATATTCAGTTGTCCCATGACAATTATACAAATAATTTTTTTATTTGTATTGAAGGAAACTGGTCTTATGACACGAGCTTGTGTAAATTAAACGGGACACATTTTATAATACGAGCCGAATGTTAATGAATAAAAAAAAAAAGAGAAATCTGCTACCCCTCAGTCTCTTATGACGTGCGCTTTGGTAAAGTAAACTTCTGAAACTTTGTTTCCAATGAATCAAAGGCGATGACATTTTTTCTAAAGCAAACTGATGGTCATCAATGTCCCAGCAGCAAGGACCTCTAATTTTGGTTTCGAGTTTTTTGGACGGGTGAATATGTTTTTTTTGGGATTTTTTCCATGCGGCTGCCCCCTTGGTACTTCGTGGCTGGTCATTGGCGGTACGTAGTTTATTGTATGTTTTAAATCCGTATTATTTGTACATTGGAAGGATAAACACTTACAACATACATTAAAAAGTGAAGATGAAATATTTCAAGGAAGTGTATGCACATGATAAAGTTGCAATAGCGCTGAATACTGACAAAAAATATTTGAACTATCAAATAGGCACTAGTAATAACCCTATTAGAAATGTATGCGTGCGTTGTCATGACAGTGAGAGATTAGATTCCTTTGAACTACTGAAAAAATTCACCATTAGTGATGGGGGATATGCGACGAGTAGTAATTCCAGAGATTATAGCACTTAAACAGAATGCAAACGTGAAACTATTAGTTGATGACGAAGGTCAACTTCCTGCTTATGGTTCCGGTAACACATCACCTGGTGATAAATCCTTTGAACACCATTCTGGTATTAGCATTCAAATAAAAGCAAGGGAACTTACTACTTACTATGTTATTACTACCATCGATCGCATATCAACAGATATAGTCAATAAACCCAATAATGCAAATGATGAAATTTTGAGTCGATTGAGAGAGAGAGAGAGGGGGGACAGAGAGAGAGAGAGAGAGAGAGAGAGAGAGAGAGAGAGAGAGAGAGAGAGAGAGAGAGAGAGAGAGAGAGAGAGAGAGAGAGAGAGAGAGAGAGAGACATACAGACACACAAAGTCAGACACACAAAGAAGAGTAAACAAACACGTACTCAGATACACAGTCACAGAGTTTGAGAGAGACAAACTCACAGATTCAGACACACAAACACACGAAGACAGACACGGGAACAAGTAAACATCTGCTAAGGCGCACAGAGACAGAGAGGAAGAGAGACAGATAGAGGCAAAAATACTTACAAATACATCAAGTTAGACACACAAACACATAAAGAGAAACAAGCAAACACGTTCTCAGACACAAAGGCAGAGAGTTAGAGAAACAAACACACATATTCAGAAATGCAAAGACAGACACCGGGACAAGCAAACACCCTCCCAGGCACATAGGCATAAAGAGAGACATACAAACAGCTATTCAGACAAATAGAAACACACAGACAGAAACATTTTTATTCCAAAAAATTTTAATTCCAAAAACATCTAAGCCCCCCCCCCCCAAAATTCCAAATCCCAAAAGTTCCTATTCCAAAAAATCTAGGTCCAAAAATACTACGTCCAGAAAATTATAAGCACAAAAAGTAATTGGGGGGCCCCTTGGAGGTGGGACATGGATGATCATATGTTGCCTCTTAAAAAATGCCATAGCAATTAATTCATTGGGGACAAAGATTCACCGGTTTACTCTACCAAAGCGCGTGTCATATGAAAAAAGGAATATCAGCTTTCTCGTTTTTTGATTCATTAACATTCGATTCGAATTATAAAATTCGTCCAGTTTACTTTACCCAAGCGCATGTTATAAGACATGACAAGCGCAACTATTCCTATAATTGTCATGAGATTGCTGAATTTTAAGTATTATAATAGCTCATCATTCCTCTTATTCAGTGAAGGTCGAATATTTGTTAATCATGGCCTGACAGGAATAAGCATGTCATTCACCCCAATTGTTACAGGGATTGTAACCAGTTTTGCAAATTTTGTACAATACGGTTATGCTAATGATGTAAGCACGAGATTGCCTATGGTCATGCTACTAATCCCTGTCGTTCAAAATTTACTGTATTTTGTTCCATTTTGCAAGAAATTTAATTACTCTTTTTAATTTTAGATTTTTCCCTAAAAGTAGTTAAAAATGAACTTATTCCTACGAAAACTATCCTAAAATATATTCACTGTCACCCAATCACCACTGCTATTTCGGCGTCTCACCCCCTCTCCTTGAAAATTTTCTGCTGGTGCCCTTGTATGGAATTACTATTAAAGATATAAGAACACTAAAAATGCCATTGTGGAAAGACCTAGAAAACAAACGAAGAAAAGACAAAAAGAGTAGAGCGTAAAAATGAGAATTAAAAAAAATTATCAGGCTTTTATAATGAAAAGAGAAATCACCAATGCAACAGCACAAACACATGAACAAAAAAAAAGAAAAAAAAGGGAAGACAGAAGATGAATGCATTACAGAAGACAAAAATGGGTGGGGAAGACGGGAAAATAATAAGGATGAAGAAAATTACCGAAATTGACCACCTGTTACGAAATATACGTAAAATCTAGATAATCATGAATTGAAACAGGTGATTTTCCGTGGACTCAGATTTTAAGGCAAATGACAAGTAAGTAGTGGGTAGCCTATTTACTTGTCATTTGGCTTTTGTCTTTTTCCATAAGAAAGGTGGGTAAATCTTGAGAGAGGGGCCACTTATACATTTATATAAAGAGTGTGGATCAAATCTTTTCAGAAGTTGGGGGGATAAACTATGGAAACTGTTTTTGGGAAAAACAATGCAAGACCATTAGTTGAATTTTGGCGTAAATTATTTTCTTTTTTTTTACTTTAGGCTGACTTATGCCTCTTGGAAGCAACTTACGTTTGCCGTTTATCGTCAAAGGACAGCTCCAACAGACATGCACGGCATGGGAATGCACGAGTTTGAATATGCGCGGTGCTTACTATTCCCTTTGGGCATCTCGAATCTTGACAGAACTTCTGGAGAAACAAGGAAGCAGTCAGGTTTTTGGTTTGAACGCTCAGTGTTAATTATTGGATGTATATGACTACAGTGTAAACGAGATTTAAACATTGGAATCAGGATTATATCTATTATCACTAGGTAGGCTACTTGATCTTGGATTCACTAGAGCACAGAAATTTTACGGAAGCTAAGGTTAAAATATCCTGCTTGAAGTAAGGTTATGCACAGGCGCCATTTGGACCAAATCTTGGGGTGGGCATGAACTCCACCTTGGCCCCCCCGACTCACTTCGTGTCGCGTAATCATCTAGGAAATGGGCATTTGACAGAACTCGAGAATTTTATTATGTATCTTACCTACTTTCAAAGTTTACAATGATTAATAGCAAATAGCGTAATTACCCCAAGGGTCGTCAAGTAAATAAGCTCTTTGGTTAATAGGCGTGCAGTAATTTCAAATCAATTGGACAGAATGTATTATGTTGGACATAATGGATTATTATGGCCGGCAAAGGGCCCTTTGTAGTGGAAGCTTGGGCCCCCTGGAAAATCTGGGGTGGGCATTTGCCCACCCCTGACCCCCCCAAATGGTGCCTCTGAGGTTATGAGGGGTATCAAAGTCACCCCTTTTGCGTTGTTCGAAACAGTTCCCTACGTTAAAAACAATCCAGCACCGTTTGATTTTTACTCTAACCACATTATAGGCTATAGAAAAGATTGTTGTGGCATGCCGGAAGGGGTCATTTAGGCATAAATTAGACCGGATCTCAGAAAAGGTTTAGGTTAGGAAAATGAAACTTTCAGGGATGGGTCTACAGGCTAAAGTATGTCCCGGGAAGTATTTTAAAGTACCCACCTCCACTCCTTCTCCCTCTAGAGGGCCCTGAAATTTGCCTACATGACAGGTGTATACCTTTTTAAATCTTGACAAAGCAATATTTTACCTTAATTTTTAGTTACTGGTTACTTTGGTAAAATTTTAGTTAATTGACTTCTTGCTATCTCGGAAAGGGTTTAAGTTAGGAAAATGAACCTTTCAGGGATGGGTCTACAGGCTAAAGTATGTCCCTGAAAGGTATTTTAAAGTACCCACCTCCACTCCTCCCTCTAGAGGGCCCTGAAATTTGCCTACATGACAGATCTATTACCTATCGAAATTTTGACAAAACAACATTTTACCTTAATTTTCAGTTACTAGTTGCTTTTTCTCTGCCTTTAGTTCTGAAAATGCAATTCCTGTTATTTGAGTAGACTTTTGAGCCATACCAATGTTTTTTTTTCTTCAAAATTTAGGTAATGTATTTGTATATCTTTGAAACCTTATAAAATGGAATTGAGCAAAGGGTAAAATTCTAGTTAATTGACTTCTTGCTATCTCAGAAAGGGTTTAGGTTAGGAAAATGAAACTTTCAGGGGTGAATCTATAGACTAAAGTATGTCCCAGGAAAGTATTTTGAAGCAACTACCTCCACTCCTTCTCCCTCTACAGGGCCCTGACCTTTGATGACCTCTAAAAATATGTTTGTTATACAAGTGAAACCATATGGTTTCATGAAACCATTTAAAAAAAAAAAAAAACCATATAGCTCAAAATTCTACTCAAATAACAGGAATTGCATTTGAGAACTAAAGGCAGAGAAAAAGCAGCTAGTAACAGAAAATCAAGGTAAAATGTTGTTTTGTCAAAATTTCAATAGGTACAATAGGTATAGACCTGTCATGTAGGCAAATTTCAGGGCCATCTAGAGGGGGAAGGAGTGGAGTTAGTTGCTTCAAAATACCTTCCCGGGACATACTTTAGTCTGTAGATTCATCCCTGAAAGTTCATTTTCCTAACCTAAACCCTTTGTGGGATAGCAAGAAGTCAATTAACTAGAGTTTTATCCATACTTTAGCCTGTAGACCCATCCCTGAAAGTTTAATTTTCCTAACCTAAACCCTTTCCGAGATAATATGAAAAAAACTTCGTTTTCTTAAAGAGTTAAAGAGGCTGCGTCCCAAAGTCGAACCTTAAAACGTACAGGAATTAGGAGAGGCAGTTGGGGGGGGGGGGGGGGGGGCTGCCGCCCCCCAAACCCCCCGCTTTTAAAGACTCTTTTGTACAGGTTTTTTGTGGTGGGGGGGGACTACATTGTTACTAATTACTAGTTTCGGCGCAATGGTTCTCCTGTCCGCTTGTGTTTAACATTTTTCGAAGTTATTCCATTATTCATTCATTTCAATTTTTTGTTAATTAAAAGAGGGCCTTTCCAAAGCCAAGAGCGGGGGGTTAGGGGGGCGGCAGCCCCCCACAACAAAAAACCTGTACAAAAGAGTCTTTAAAAGCGGGGGGTTTGGGGGCGACAGCCCCCCAACTGCCTCTCCTCATTCCTGTACGTTTTAAGTTTCGACTTTGGGACGCAGCCTCTTTAACTCTTTAAGAAAACGAAGTTTTTTTCATATTATTTCTGTACGTTTTTCTACAATCCATGGTGGATGTAATTTAATAATTCCTGTACTCCTCGTACAGGAATTAGGAGAGGAAGTTGGGTGGCTGCCGCCCCCCAACCCCCCGCTTTTAAATCATTGTATAAAATAGAAAAAAAATAGATAGAATGACCGAAATATTTCTTTTGCTCATAAGAAGCTAATATTCTGTTATCTCTCAAATGATAAGCAGTCCAGGTGTTATCAAAATTATACACTTTTATTTTGATCGCTACGTCCAAAAGCCTATAATAAAGAATGTATTCTAAAAATGCCTTCTCATATAGGAAACATTTTTAAGGTTCGACTTTGGGACGCAGCCTCTTTAACTCTTTAAGAAAACGGAAGTTTTTTTCATATTTTGTGAAAAAAAAACCGCCCGATAGGGGGCTTGAACCCTTGACCCGAGGATTAAAAGTCCCACGCTCTACTGACTGAGCTAACCACCTGCATGTGTGTAAATATAACTTTTAAATAACTTTTAAAAATTTCGAATTAACATGGGCTCTTATGGAGAAATGGATTAATTAAGTGGCTAATGCGTGGTTTCTGGAAAACAGGGAAGGAGTTATCGGATCGAGCTGAAATTTCGCGGATAAGATCCTGGGCCGTAGGGGACCTTAACTTGTGAATTTCAGCCCGATCGGACAACGTTAAGGGGTTGGGGTGGGGTTGGGGGGTCGAAACTTTCGGGGGGTTAAGATTTTCCTATGAAACTTTCAAGGAAACTTACTCGGAGAATTCCGCATCGAATGAGTCTTCGTACACCCAGATCCGATGTCGGCTGTGACCTGTAGGCGTAGCAGAAAAAAAAGAATATGAAAATTAAGTGGCTATGCGTGGTTTCTAGAAAACAGGGAAGGAGTTATCGGATCGAGCTGAAATTTCGCGGATAAGCTCCTGGGCCCTAGGGGACCTTAACTTGTGAATTTCAGCCCGATCAGACAACGTTAAAGGGGGGGCTGGGGTTGGTGAGTCGAAACTTTCGGCCAGATTTTCCCCGTGAAGGAAAAGTCGGAGGGGGATGAAATTTGGCAGGTTTCTTAGTTGGAGCTCGGGCTACGAAATGCATCCCTTCTCCCCATCCCTCTGCGACTACTGGAACCGAAGATCGCTTAACATTGTCGTGGTTCGCCTCTTTATAGAGGCACGAGTGTGCCTCCTTGATAGCAAGAAGTCAATTAAATTATACCAAAATTTTATGTCCCTAGCATGCAATTACAAGTTTCTGAAAAGTCAAGACCCTTTAGGGGGAAGGGATGAATGTTGATATTTGGAAACAATTCCTAAGCCCTAAATTGGTGTGTAGCTTTGTCCCCGAAAATCTGATTCGCCTAGCTCAATGTTCAGAGTAAATCTAAAGGGTAAAATTCTAGTTAATTGACTTTTTGCTATCTCAGAGAGGGTTTAGGTTAGGAAAATACTTTCGGGGAGGAGTCTACAGACTAAAGTGTGTCCCGGGAAGGTATTTTAAAGCACCCACCTCTACTCCTTCTCCCTCTAGAGGGCCCTGAAATTTGCCTAGATGACAGGTCTATACCTACTAAAATTTCGACAAAACAACATTTGGCCTTAAATTTCACTTACTAGTTGCTTTTTCTCTGCCTTTAGTTCTGAAAATGCAATTCCCGTTATTTGAGTAGAATTTTGAGCCATATCAATGGTTTTTTCAAAATTTAGGAAATGTATTTGCATATCTTTAAAACCTTATAAAATGGAATTGAGCAAGGTTATGAAGCTGAAAACAATTTTGTTGTACTTCAATTAAGCAGAAGATATATTTTGCAAGGTTTCACTTTCATAAGACACACATTTTTAAAGGTCATCAAAGGTCAGGGCCCTCTAGAGGGAGAAAGAGTGGAGGTAGTTGCTTCAAAATCCCCTCCCGGGACATACTTTAGTCTGTAGATTCATCCCTGAAAGTTTCATTTTCCTAACCTAAACCCCTTCTGAGATAGCAAGAAGTCAATTAACTAGAATTTTACCGAGCAAAGTTATGAAGCTAAAAACAATTTTGTTGTACTTCAATTAAGCAGAAGATCTATTTTTCAAGGTTTCACTTTTACAACACACATATTTTTAAGCTCATCAAAGGTCAGGACCCTCTAGAGGGAGAAGGAGTGGAGGTAGTTGCTTGAAAAAACCTTCCCAGGACATACTTTAGTCTGTAGATTCATCCCTGAAAGTTTCATTTTCTAACCTTAACCCTTTCTGAGATAGCAAGAAGTCAATTAACTAGAATTTACCCCCCCTTTCTTTAAGAACGACTCCTAAAACACAAAGGACGTTGAATTTGAATGAGAACTGTTATTGAAGAACTTTAAGACGTTAGTATAAAGGGTGAGGAAGGGGTCACCCCCCTCATACTAAACAACTTCTGTTTGGATTTAGTTTTAATTGGGCTCCCTACTTTCAGTTAAAAAACTTTTTTTTATTTAATTGCCGTTATAACACGCTGAGGTCAATAGTTGCTGGGAAAATTTTGGTTTTCATAATTACCAGGGAGGATCCAACATAAGCGGCTAAAATATTACGTTAACGAATGTTTTTCCGAGTGATTAAGATGAGATGTGTATCTGAAATTCCACTTGAAATGCCTTCATTCAGTAAATAAATTGTAGCTGTAAAATTAAATGAAGTCTCTCATAATTGAATGCAATGAAAGAGCTGAAAAGGCCTCCCATACAAATCAAGCCCATTTAACACAACCCTCTTACATTTCAGCCCTCATGTAATTTAGTCCCCGTTTAACTCCATCCCCATGCAACTCAACCCTTTTGTATCTCAACATCCATGTAGTTTAATCCAACATGCAGCTCAACACATTTTGTTCAAGTCCATTTTGTTGAAAGTAATAAAAAATGACTAGAATGAAATGCTCTTTATTCATTTGTCAATTGTTGTTTAAGGGTTCCTTTTTAATTTCATGCAGCCTCAATGCAATACAAACCCCTCCCCCATACAAACTTCGAAAAAAAGTAATGTAGCCTATCCTTCTGTTTTGTGTATTTATAATTGGCAGAACTTTTCATGCCGAACATACTAGAATTTCATCATTGCACCAAAGGGCCTATCCAAGATTCTCTTTTGGAAGGGAAGGATAACCTTTTTTGGTGGGGAGGGTTTACAAAATAATGCTCAAAAATTTTAGGGATGGGTTTCAAACCCCGCAATGAACTCCCTCCCCCCGCTCCCTGGATGTGGCCTTGGTTGCACCAATAGCTGCAACCTAGTATAGAGTAAACCACGGCCCATAGTAACCAAAAATTACAAAAATACGTTAAAAAAACTGTCTTGTGAGAAATGTTTTCCATGCTGATTCAGGAAATGTAACTATTATTTAGGTTCATCTTAGTAATAAATATTTATTGTGGTTAATAAATTTATGGGAATTCCGAAAATGAACTTAGAATCCCTCAAAAACGGCGCTGGATTAAAATGAAAGTACAAATTGGAATCACGGTCGAAATCCCGTTGGTAGGAGCTTTCACCCTCCCATTTTAAAAACCTTTAAAAATCATATTTTGCCTGTATATCACTGGTGTGTCCCATTTTCTTTACCGCTGTTGCCTCGCTCAAACGTTTCAGACAACTGTTTTAAGCGCTCGTTTGAAAGCCGATGCTCACCTTTTGCTCATAACTACAAGATTTTTGTGAGCCTTTCTTGGTCACGCCACCGTGCAATACCCTATGGTACCGAAAATGGGACTTCTTGTAATTGTTTCCAGAGTGGAAAGGCTAGGAAGTATACATAACAATAAAATATACTTATTTGAAAACCCTTAACTAGAGGTTTGCAGTCTCCCCTCTTGGATACAAATTTTGTCGTCAAGTTCTTCATAAACTTGAATTGGGCGTTTTAACGCCACCGCGGTTTTCCGCCACCCAGGAAATCTTGCACCATTAAGAGGATTAGTTGGGTCAGAATAGACAGGTTATGTTAGTCTCTGTTTATATCTATGTCTATATGTGTGTCTATGTCTGTTCTTATGTCTATGTCTATTCTGACCTACCTGAATTAAAAAGTGACAGAAAACATATGGTGGCCTAAAACCGCGGTGGCGTTAAGACACTGCTACCATAATCTTAAATGAATGTCGGGTTTCAGATCGAATAAACGCATGGCTTTCATAAACATCCGAGTTTTGACCATAGATGTTGCTATCTGTACAGTACTAATCTTTGAATAAACAAGTATAGGCTATGTACATGTAAGGTAAACAAACGTACTTTTTCTTACTCTTCCCTTCAAGTTCTTTACAATCTAAAATATGTATATCCAATTTTATACAGAATTCATAGACATTTCATAGGTATTTTCAAACAGTTCGTGGTAACGAACTGTAGTAAGGAGCGACCCGGCTCAATAGTAACCAAAACTCTAAAAAATGGAATTTTGATACCAATACATACATCAAAAGAATCGCATTTTAATGCTGATTTTAAATATATAAGTTTCATCAAGTTTAGTCTTACCCATCAAAAGTTACGAGCCTGAGAAAATTTGCGTTATTTTAGAAAATAGGGGGAAACGCCCCCTAGAAGTCATAGAATCTTGACGAAAATCACACCATCAGATTCAGCGTATCAGAGAACCCTACGTAGAAGTTTCAAGCTCCTATCTACAAAAATGTGGAATTTTGTATTTTTTGCCAGAAGGCAGATCACGGATGCGTGTTTATTTGTTTTTTTGTTTTTTTGTTTTTTTGTTTTTTTTTTCTTTTTCCCAGGGGTGATCGTATCGACCCAGTTGTCCTAGAATGTTGCAAGAGGGCTCATTCTAACGGAAATGAAAAGTTCTAGTGCCCTTTTTAAGTGACCAAAAAAATTGGAGGGCACCTAGGCCCCCTCCCACGCCAATTATTTTACCAAAGTCAACAGATCAAAATTCTGAGGTAGCCATTTTATTCAGAGTAGTCGAAAAACCTTATAACTATGTCTTTGGGGACGACTTACTCCCCCACAGTCCCCGTCGGAGGGGCAACAAGTTACAAACTTTGACCAGTGCTTACATGTAGTAATGGTTATTGGGAAGTGTACAGGCATTTTCAGGAGGATTTTTTTGGTTGGGGGAGGGGTTGAGAAGAGGGGGATATGCTGGGGGAACTTTCCATCGATAGTTTGTCATGGGGGAAGAAAATCTCCATGAAGGGAGCGCAGGATTTACTAGCATTATTTAAAAAAAAAAATGAAAAAATAAATATGAAAAAGTTCTTTCAGCTGGAAGTAAGGAGCAGCATTAAAACTTAAAACAAACAGAAATTATTACCCATTTGAGGGGCTCACCTCCTCCTAATACCTCGCTCTTTACGCTAAAGTATTTTTAGTAATTTCAACTATTTATTCTACGGCTTTTGTGATTCTGGGGTCATTCTTAATGAATTGGGACAAAATTTTAGCTTTAGTGTAAAGAGCGAGGATCTGACAAGGGGGCGAACCCCCTCATATATGTAATAAAAATATGAGAATACAAAAGTTCTTTACGTAAGCTAATTTATAAGTTACGTAAACCTTTTACTAATAAAAATATTCGTAAAAAAATTAAAAATTCTAGTTGCCTTTTTAATTAACCAAAAAATCGGAGGGCAACTAGGCTTCCTCCCCCGCTCTTTTTTTCTCAAAATCATTCAATCAAAATTATGATAAATGCCATTTAGCCAAAAAAAAATGCAAATTTTGTTTTAATTATTCCTCTGCGGAGAGCCAAAATCAAAACATGCATTGATTCAAAAACGTCCAGAAATCAAATAAAAAAACAAGTTTTTTTTAACTGAAAGTAAGGAGCGACATTAAAACTTAAAACGACCAGAAATTACTTCGTATATGAAAGAGGCTGCTTCCTCATCAACGCCCCGCTCTTTACGCTAAAGTTTTTTACTGTTTTAAAAAGAAGAATTGAGAGAAAGAGTCAAACTTTAGCGTAAAGAGCGGGGCGTTGATGAGGAAGCAGCCTCTTTCATATACGAAGTAATTTCTGGTCGTTTTAAGTTTTAATGTCGCTCCTTACTTTCAGTTAAAAAAACTTGTTTTTTTTATTTAATAATTTTAAAAATAGCTTTTGGCCTCTGTGTGTTATCAAACTTATAATGCGTTAGTATATGCACATGCAAGGAGAAGGTGGAATCTGCTGTATTGAATAAGTTGAATTGCTTTAGAGGTGTTATTTATGTCTTTAGAGATAATTTCTTTCAAAATACTTGCAGATAATTATATAGTAAAGTAAACAATCAGTTCCCTAACAAGCCTACATAGGGTAGCCAATCATTTTCCGAAAATTCCTCGTTTGATGTTTGAAAATAAAGTGTATGATCTAGTGATAAATGATTCAGCGAGTTCAAGGATATTTCTAAAAACGTTTGGCCCTAGGCAATAAACAAACTTTAGCCAACTTGGCAGATTCACATTTACTTTTTTGGTGTTTTCTCATCGACAGCTGGTTCGTAATACCAAACAAAGTCAGTTAAAAGAAAAAAGTGCATTTTTGAAGTATAGCTCAAATTAATTGTCGAAAATAAATTGTCGAAACTGTTGTGCGTGTAGACGCACAACAGTCCTTTTTCCCCCGGAAACCTCAGGTGATATCTTGATCAAAATTAAAAGATTTTGATTGTAATAAAAACGGACGAAAATTTCAAATTATGAAAAAATTAAAAAAATTATTAAATGAAATTTAAATTATTAAATTTCAAATTATTCTATATATACCTTATATGCCCCCAGGGCATAATTTACCTTGCCCTGAGGGCTGTGGAGGCATAATTTACAACCCTTGCTCTGAGGGCTGTAGCAGGGGGGTTTGTCATCCTCAAAGACATAATTTCCGGTTCTTTCAATTACGTTCAATAAAATAGCTATCTCATAATTTCAATAATTTTAATTTAATTTCGAAAGGGAGGAAACAACCCCAAAAAGTCAAGCGACCTCAACGAAAGTCAAACCACCAGATCCAGCATATCAGAGAACCCCTTGCAGAGGTTTCAAGCTCCTATCTACAAAAGAATTTGATCTTTTGTTTGGCAAAACAAAAGATTCTTTTGTTTTAGTTTTTTGTTTTTTTCCAGGAGTTATCGTCTCCCACGCCCATTTCCTCCCCAAAGACATCCAATTAAGATTTAAGATAGCCATTTAATTCAGCATAGTCGAATGGTTCAGTAACTATGCTATTGGATACGACATGACCCTTCATAGTCTCTGGGGAAAGAGCTGTGGTTTACGACATTTGCCCATATTGTTCACATATAACATTTGTTATTGGGAAATATACAAAAAAATTATCGGGGCAAAATTCTGTGGGAAAGTGACATTTTTCATGGTAAGAATTTTTTTTAGGAGGAAAGTTTCAGGTAGAATTTTCCAGGAGAAATGTCACACGGGGGGGGGGGGCTCTGACATGATGTGAAAACAGTCAAAAATTAAAAAAAAATCAACTGAAACTAAGGAGCGACATTAAAACTTAAACAAACAGAAATTATTCTGTATATCAGGGGGGCTGCCCCTTTTTCAACCCTCGCTCTTTGCGCAAAAGTTTGATTTTTTGTCCTGATTCCTCCGGAAAAACACCGCAAACACCCTTGGTTTTGAATGAGAATTATCATTAAAGAGCTTTAAAACTTTAGCGTAAAGAGCAAGATTTGAGGAAGGGACAACCCTTCTTATATATAGAATATTTTCTGTTTTCGTCAAGTTTAAATGCTGCTGCTTACTTTCAGTTAAAAAAATTGTTTTTTATTTAATCAAATTTAAGAACGTCTTTTCCGAAAAACTTTCACTGAAAGGGAAATTTTAAGGGTTAACAGTGCAATATGGGTGCTGTCGGGGGTAGTTCTTCTATTGTGAAAACATCGATTTTAATGAAAAATGATAGTTTTCAAAATTGATCCATTAAAAGCTGTACTTTATCCTGAAAAGGGGGGATAAACGCCCTAATATCAAGGATAATTCTATTTTGCTGTGGAAAGCAAACTCTCTTTACGAAAAAAAACAAAAAACAAAAACAGTACAATCGCTAATTACTTCAAAGAGGGTAAAAAGTTAGACAGAAAATGGTTTAATAATTGGGCAGTGACTTGACCTATTTCATGCTGTAAAATCCCCAAAAAAGGCTTCACACGTGTATCTAGATTCCTAATAAATGTCCTACTTTTGCCAGAAATCCCAAGAAGCCATGGGAAAATTAAACATTTCACATAATTTCGGGGGGGGCCTAAGGCCCCCCCCCCTGCGTACGTGCCAGCTATGTAAACAAATTTGGAAATTAAGAAAAGTGTGTAAAACCCTTGAAAAGCAACGCCCAATAAATTTGAAAGTTATATCATTGGATTCGCCATGATCGAAAACTCTTGTCCAGAAGTCTTGTTGTCGTTGCATGTTTGTATAAATATAAAAAGGGATAAACCCTCACACATAATGGATGTTATTAGCGTGTGATTATGCTCATTCACCATACTTGCAAACTGAGGGGTAGGGGTAATTGTAAGTGTTTTTTTTTCTCGTCCATGTTTCTTCAGATTTTGCTCGATGATTCACTGGAAAAATCTGACATGTTTCGAGTATGAATACGCCAACATCTTCAAACAGTTTTTATTTGAAAATTCGAGCAAGAAAACAAGAGTTTTTGGGATAATATAGTTTTAAATTATCTAGTAGAGGCTAGACAAGCCGTAGTCAGAGCAATTGTGGTGTTTGCTTTATCCTTAAAATCTAGTTTGAAGAATTATGAAATATGTCTAGATTTTAGGTATGTAGCTGCTAAAAATATATTTACTGTGACACAGCCCTCCCTCCTGCCTCCGAAATGGGTCAAAGTCTTTTTTGTAGCGAAATTCTGGCTATGCCCCTTTTGCGCCTCTGCCTAGGATAAGCAGAAGATGTCAATAAGAACTCGTCTTGCTTTGAGACATCGGCTAAACTGTATAAACGAATTAAAATTCAGGATTTTTGGAAGATTCTATTCTTCTACTTAAAATACTTTCTTTGAATACGCAAGGCGAAGATGTGCTATATTATCAAACAGTTCGTGGTAACGAACTGTAGTAAGGAGCGACCCGGCTCAATAGTAACCAAAACTCTAAAAAATTGAATTTTGATATCAATAGCTACATCAAAAGAATCGCATTTTAATGGTGATTTTAAATATATAAGTTTCATCAAGTTTAGTCTTACCCATCAAAAGTTACGAGCCTGAGAAAATTTGCCTTATTTAGGAAAATAGGGGGAAACGCCCCCTAGAAGTCATAGAATCTTGACGAA
Organism: Artemia franciscana; assembly: GCF_032884065.1. NCBI lineage: Eukaryota > Metazoa > Arthropoda > Branchiopoda > Anostraca > Artemiidae > Artemia > Artemia franciscana. The sequence continues at coordinate 57,942,474 of NC_088863.1, read as the reverse complement.
AATCACACCATCAGATTCAGCGTATCAGAGAACCCTACGTAGAAGTTTCAAGCTCCTATCTACAAAAATGTGGAATTTTGTATTTTTTGCCAGAAGACAATTCACGGGTGCGTGTTTATTTGTTTGTTTATTTGTTTGTTTTTTTTTTCTTTTCCCCAGGGGTCATCGTATCGACCAAGTGGTCCTAGAATGTCGCAAGAGGGCTCATTCTAACGGAAATGAAAAGTTCTAGTGCCCTTTTTAAATGACCAAAAAAATTGGAGGGCATCTAGGCCCCCTCCCACGCTCATTTTTTTCCCAAGGTCAACGGATCAAAATTTTGAGATAGCCATTTTGTTCAGCATAGTCGAAAACCATAATAACTATGCCTTTGGGGATGACTTACTCCACCACAATCCCTGGGGGAGGGGCTGCAAGTTACAAACTTTGACCAGTGTTTACATATAGTAATGGTTATTGGGAAGTGTACAGACATTTTCAGGGGGATTTTGTTTTGTTTTGGAGTGGGGCTGAGGAGAGGGGGCTATGTTGGAGGATCTTTCCTTGGAGGAATCTGTCATGGGGGAAGAAAAATTCAATGACAAGGGCGCAGGATTCTCTAGCATTACTATAAGAAAACAATGAAAAATAAACATGAAAAGTTTTTTCAAATGAAAGGAAGAAGTAGCATTGAAACTTAAAACGAACAGAGATTATTACGCATATGAGGGGTTCTAAAAATACTTTAGCATAAAGAGCGAGGTACTTAGGAGGAGATAAATACCTTGCTCTTTATGCTAAAGTATTTTTAGTAATTTCAACTATTTATTCTACGGCCTTTCTGATTCAGGGGTCATTCTTAAAGAATTGGGACAAAATTTACGATTTAGTGTAAAGAGCGAGGTATTAACGAGGGTACAAACCCCCTTGTATACATAATAAAAATATAAGGCTATGAAAGTTTGTTCCGTAAGTTAATTCTTAGTTACGTATATTTTTTACTAATAAAAACGTTCGTTAAAAATTAAAAGTTCTAGTTGCCTTTTTAAGTAACCGAAAAATTGGAGGGCAATTAGGCCTCCTTCTCCACCCCTTATTTCTCAAAATCGTCTGATCAAAACTAAGAGAAAGCCATTTAGCCAAAAAAAGAATTAATATACAAATTTCATTTTAATAATTTATGTGCGGAGAGCCAAAACCAAACATGCATTAATTCAAAAACGTTCAGAAATTAAATAAAAAAAATAAGAATTTTTTTAGCTGAAGGTAAGGAGCGACATTAAAACTTAAAACGAACAGAAATTACTCCGTATATGAAATGAGTTGTCCCCTCCGCAATCCCTCGCTCTTTACGCTAAAGTTTGACTCTGCCACAATTCTACTTTTTAAAACAATTAAAAGCTTTACCGTAAAGAGCGAGGGATTGCGGAGAGGACAACTCATTTCATATACGGAGTAATTTCTGTTCGTTTTAAGTTTTAATGTCGCTCCTTACCTTCAGCTAAAAAAATTATTATTTTTTTTATTTAATCCAGTATAGAACAAAGCGGAGCTGAGATGTCCTTATGTTAGGGAAATTGGGGAAGAATATAATTAAAGCTCCAGTAGCATGGACGAATGAAGATAAAAAGCCACAATAGTATCGCCTTGAGAATAGTCTTTTGTCTGCATGGATGAGTCTAAACAATGAGATTTTTGCCCCAAGATCGCTCTACTGGAAAATGACTTGATGGGATATTGCATTTTACCGTGAAACTCAGTGAACATTTTGTTGTTGTTTTTTTGTTGATTTTTTTTTTCTTTGGTCATTCGTCAAATTTTATACCGATATTTGCTTTTGAAATACAGAGGGTTTCCTAATGTAAATTTAAGTTCCGTAAGAATAAGAAAGAATGATTTTTTTCCAACAATTCGATGAATTAATGAACGAGTTTGTGTTGTCTTTTTTGGCAAATTGACAAACTAGTTTAGTCGTTTTTTTTACAATTATTTATGTATGACAGCCTGAGGTATTGCAAAAACAGAAACGTGCTTTATGCTTTAACAAAACAACGGAGGTTTCAAATCGAAACAAATTTCGAGTAATCTGTTGGTAGTTTTATATTTTTGACGATAAGAGGCCAGAACCTTCAGGGAAAGTTAGAAAAAACAAAGTAGATAATATTATCTACTTAAATTATTGCTTAAAACTTTTTTGTCTACTAATATTTTCTTTTTTTGACTGGAACTTATTTGTGGTGCAGTATTAATGGATATTAATGCTATACTGATTGAATGGATCGCGTTTCTTTGTTACCTTTTTAATTGATTATTTGAAAAGTTTACCTTTTTAAATTTTTTTTTTTGCCAGATTAATTATTTTGACATGGTACTCAGTAAAAACCATATAATGGTACTATAGGTACTATAGTAACCACCGTCCAATGGTATTCCGACCCTTGGAGAGAGATTGGACAGAAAAATGCCATTTAAAGACACTTTTGAGCTATTTACCAAGTGACATATAGCGATCGCAGATTTTGTCGGTCCTGGTTTTGCTGGTTTAGGCACTTCCAGATAAGCTAGAACGATGAAATTTGGCAGGCGTATCAGGAACCAGATCAGGTTAAATTAGAAATAGTCATTTCTCCGATTCTACCATCTGAGGGGGGGGACAGTTAATTCGGAAAATTTAGAAAAAATGAGGTATTTTCAACTTCCGAACGGGTGATTGGCTCTTACTGAAATTTGAAATTTAGAAGGATATAGTGTCTCAGAGCTCTTACTTTACATCCTGACCGGATCCGATGACATTTGGGAGTTGGAGGGGAAACCTGAAATCTTTGAAAACGCTTAGAGTGGAGGGATCGGGATGAAACTTGGTGGGAAAAATAAGCACAAGTCCAAGAAAACGTACCAAATAGTCTAATTTGGAAGGTATCGTTGAGGACCTCTCCCATTTCTATTTTGCAATTTCTTACCTCTTTTAACGACTTTTCTTACCTCTTTATTCCGCATTAGAAAGAAAAAATTTAAATAAATTACTTTATTGCTTTTTGTCATAGCCATGGTATAGTTTTCGCATACAATTACCACTAATACTACTAATAACTCACTGCAGCACTAAGCCGCCTGAGGCAAACATAGCTACGCACGCCCCTCCTCCAACCTAATCTATTTAAAGGCTCCCTCTTTACACTCTCCCAGGAAGTTCCCGTTTCCTTTAAATCTTTATTTATGACATCCTCCCAACCCAGACAAGGACGACCTGCTTTCCGTGTAGCCGCAGACGGTTGGCCAAAAAGGACAATCTTCGGTAATCTATCATCCTTCATCCGTAGAACATGGCCTAGCCATCTCAACCTTTCTTTCATTATAGCCCTAGAAGGCGGGATTGAACCACATTTTTCGTACAACCCACTGTTTGAAATACGGTCAGTCAGCCGGGTACCCAGAACAATCCGTAGGCAATTTCTCTGGAAAACATCTAGTAAATTTGCATCTGCTTTTCGGAGCGCCCATGCTTCAGAGCCATATTTGACCACTGTTATCTACTTTTAACATCTTCACTGCTCCCACCATCTTTACTAACAATACTACCAAGGTAACTGAACCTCCCAACCTGATCAATCTTTTCGTTACCTAATGTCACCTGTTCATCTTCACTTATTCCTATCCTTAGTGACTTAGTTTTCTTGACATTAATTTTCCAGCTTATTTTAGCACCCTGAACTCGCAAAATTTCTAAAAATTCATTCATTTTGCTCAAACTTTCATCTAATATGCTTAAATCATCAGCATAATCTAAGTCCAGGAGCGTTTTTCCTCCCCATTTGATTCCTTTGGTCTCCAATTACCTTTCCTGTTCTCCTTAAGACGAAGTCCATCAAAATGATCCATATAAAGGGGGATAGAACACAACCTGCTTAACTCCTGATTTAATACAAAACCAGTTGCTAACCTCATTTCCTATCTCAACCGCAGCAGTATTATTCTCGTACATAGCACAAATCACTTTAATGTATTTTTCTGGTATACCATATAACGATAAGACCTTTGTTAACGCTCTTCTATCAACAGAATCGAAAGCTTGCTCATAATCGATAAAGCTGAGGACCAAAGGTGTTTGACAACGAAGGGACTTCTCAATTATTAACCTAAGAGTGAAAACATGGTCTACACATCCTCTACCTTTTCTAAAACCGCATTGTTCTTCCCTTAAAACTTTGTCTGCAGCATCTCTCAGTCTAAAAAGTACCATATTACTCAGTAGTTTGCTACCTACAGAGACCAGACTAATGCCTCAATAATTACGACACTCACTCTTGTCACCTTTCTTATACCTTTGTCATACCTTTCTTATACCTTTCTTGTCACCTTTGTTTAATTAAGGTTTTCCTAAAATCATTGGTACTTCCCCTTTTTCAAAAATCATGTTCATAATCTTCAGTAGCTTATTCCTAACCTCAGAGCCACCATATTTAAGAAACTCATTAATTATACTATCAGCACCTGGAGCCTTATTATTTTTTAATCCTTTTAGTACTGTCGCTAATTCTTCCTCACTAAACAAATCTTCCTTCACATCCAAGGTATCACAAACTTTTTCATTTTCATCTATATCTTTTCCTGCAAATGTATCTCGGTTTAGCACATTCTCAAAATGTTCCACCCATCTTTCTTTAACTTTTTCCTTATCACTAATTGTGGCCCCATTTCTATCTTTAACTGGGACTAGTCCGGATTGGCTACTCCCTTTCAATTTATTAACATGCCAGTGTTATATTTTACTATTATGCCGTCTAGCCGCGTCTTCCAGATCCTCAGCAATTTTATCCATGGCCTCCACTTCACATCTCCTTAGTTCATATTATAATGCTTTCTCCACTTTCTTTACATTCCTTTTGTTTTCACACGACCTATCACTCAGATAATTCTTATGCAAACCCCTTCTACTCTCTATTAAACCTAAAGCTTTTTCACTAATATTCCTAGTTGCAGTCTTAGCACTCTTCCCTAAGACACCATTAGCAACTTCACAAATTGTTTTTCTGAAATTATTCCATTCATCTTCCACATTGTCAAATTTTAAACTCTCAAGTTTAGTATTCAATTATAAGGCAAAAAATGACAACTGCTCACCCTATCATTAACTAATCAGAAGTGGCATGGAGAAATATTTACATTCCATTATTAAGAAATTGTAATTATGCAAAATTACGTATTCCTCATTTTTTGGAGTCATTTCCGGATTTTTCAAGGTGCTTCCGTTAGCCAGTATCATTGAAATATTCTATAAATTGTTTTATCAAGGCTCATAAAAATGATAGACATGTCTTCTCCGAACCATTTATTTTTGCTTGGGAGTTTCCGCTCTAATAAGTTTTTTTTGTTAGAATGTGAGTTTTGGAAGAGCTTCTTCAATCTCTCTTTTCTCCATATCTTAGTTTTAATAAAAAAAAAAAAATATTTTTAAGATTAAGTTGGGTGTAGTAGTAAGAAGGCACGTGCGGAAGGTTGTATCCAGGTTTTTGTTTGGTTGGGGAGGGGGGTTGCAAAAAACGCATAGAGAAATATTTATATGCATTTTTTTTCTGTTTTGATAAGACAGAAAAAATATTTTTTTCGGAGGGGGGAGGCTTAAAACTTGTATCTTCTTGTACATTCGCTTGATTTTTGCATAGAAAAGGGTTTTATCCTGTAAGTAAAGATGAGATATATGAAAAAAGTAGGGAACTATGGGAAAAGTTTTAACATTTCAAGTTTTAGTAGAGGAAGGGACATCTCTTCTTTCTTTAGCTGGAATAAGGCACATAGAAATTTAAGTTTTCACAGAATACTGTACGGAAAGCCGTGATTAAATTCGAGCATCTACTTAATTTTTAAATAGGGCTAAGCGGCTGCCCCCCACCTTCTTGGGTTGTCTGTATTTTTCTAATAATGATGAAAGATGTTGCCCAATGAAACAAATCCGAGCAAATGTCCCAATCAAATAATTAGAGCTTTAAACGGTGGATTTGTATTCTAAGAGTCATATTCTTGGTAGTTCAGAAATTTCGGCGTAAAGTTTAGAATAACCTGAAAATGATTTCCATTTCACTACTAAAATATAAACATGTCGTTGGGAATTGTTTGAACTAAGTTTCCTTTCTGTAAAATCCATTTATTTATTTATGGTTTAAGACATTTTCATTGTTTTCTTATCACAATATCAGTATCTACACCATTCTATCTAAATTTAACTGAAGCTGTCACAGTCGAACTGAAGCTGTATTACTAAAAACAGAACATGTTCAATGGTGCATTTTTCAGGGTAACCTTTATTTCGAAAGTTATTTTGTCGTTAAAGATTTTAATTTCACGCAATGAGGAATTGTCAGCGAAGAATATGACGCTTTATTCGTTTTGTTTAGTTCTGAATTAAAACTTATTATTAATATTCTATTTTAAATAAAAATCATGTTGATTTTTTTAGTTTCATCGCCTAAATTGAACGAATTGTTTTGCAAGGTGTGTGTTTAAAAAAAGAGCAAAATTAATTTCAAACAGAGTTTTTTGTACAGAAGTTATAAGTGTATTGTTTGCAGTTTAGTTTGAGTTCATTTGCACTCCTGATCTGGGCCTATGGTTTCTGGCAAATACTGTTGAGACATTGCATTATGTAAAAATATCCTAAAATCGATATTTTCCTTCGACTGTGTGTCCGGTAATGCTGTATTGTTTTTTTTATTTTTGTTTTTCTTTTGTTTTTTAGGTTAAAATTATACTTGCACGTTTTAATTATTTTTTTTTCTAGGCAACCGGAATTGTTTATAGTTTTAAAAAGCTGAAAGTTTTTTCTGTCTTTCGGTTTTTGGATTTGTTTAGTAATAAAGTAAATGGCTAGAAGTTCAAATGGCCTCTGAACTACCTCTTTTCGCCTTGAGGCGTGAAAATAACTACATTGGCTCCCCTAATGGGCATATGAGGCAAACTCAAGTAAATAACTCACCTATCTTACAATCTCCCTTACTAGCCTCTCAAACTCTACAACTGCAAAATCTTCGACAATCCCAGCAGTCAATCCAAGAAAGACAATCTCCATCGCTTACTACGCTGTCGACGTTGCAGAGGAATTTACAGAATCGTTCAAATATGCCAAGCTATTCCATAGAGCAAGATTCACAAGAGTTGATGAAAACGATGATTGGGATTGGGGGTAGAGGAACTCCGACAATGGGAAGGAATACTCCTGTGTTGAATCAAAGTGTGTCCTTAAAGCCACCTTCTAGTGTGACAAGTCCCATTGGATACGGTGTTAACAATCAATCTTTAAACTTAGAAAGTGAAGTCCAGCCTTCTCATGGAGAGCGACCAAGAAGAATCAGAAATCAGAATAGTCACATGAGTAATAGATCCCGTCATCGGTCAGAAAGGTAAGTCAGTTAATTTTGATTTCTTAGGCTATGATTGGCTCTTTATGTTTTTTTTTTTCAACGTGTTTACCTGCTTTGCATACTGGGGACATTACCAGAATTACTGGGAATTTGAAATGCTGTTAAGGGCAAATTAAATTAAACATGGATACTAGTGCTTGCGGAATCTGGTTTTATTTAATATTATTTTAATTAAACAATTTCTGAAATAGGCCTACCATATTTATAATGTTCATTGTATCTTATCCGGAAAGTTGATATAGGCTTACTAAAAAGTTTAAATCCAAAGAAGAGTATCCTTACAATATCCAGGTCAAAAACGCTTAAGCGGGGGTTTAGCGTCCCCCCTCTTGTATACTTATACTCCCAACCCCCCTGGTAAGTAGAAATCATAAAACACGTTTGGAAAAAACTACCAAATGGAAAAAATAGAAAATAAGAAATATTTCCAAATATGCAAATTACGGATATTCGAACTTTATATAAAAGGCTGTAGGTATTGTCCTACATGAAGCAGGAAAGGAATTGTTTCGGGCCTAAAATGTGTTTTTAGTTTCGATACCCCCTTTTCAATATTTTGTCCGTAGGCGCATTTGCATTGGTGGAAAAGGCTTTAAGTCCGTCCTCTCTGAAATCTCGACATTTTTCTGATTTTCCTTATGTTCTGTATGTTCTCTGCCTGTTCTTGCATATATTTACTGTCTCCCTCCTCCCACTGAGTGTCCCTAGTAATGCTACAGCTAATATTAGCCAATATAAGAACATTATTTTCTTCTGCATTTTTTCTGTTACCATGGGATGGAATTTTATTTCTTAAATAAGGAGTAAACTCGTTTCTAGTTGCGAATTAAGATAGCTTTTTCTCCTTTTTTGTTATAATTAAATAAAAAACAAGTTTTTTCAACTGAAAGTAAGGAGCAACATTAAAACTTAAAACGAACAGAAATTATTACGGATATGAGGGGCTTCGCCCCTTGTCATTACCTTGCTCTTTACGCTAAAGTTCAAATTTGCTCCATTTTTTTTTAAGAATGACCCCTGAATCACAAATGCCGTTTAATTAGAATGAGCTCTTTTGAAAAGTATAAAGAAAAAAAAATTAGCGTAAAGAGAAAGGTATTGACTAGGGGGCGAATCCCTTCATACATATAATAATTTCTGTTAGTTTTAATTTTTAATGTTGCTCCTTACTTTCAGTTGAAAAAAACTGGTTTTTTATCTAATTAATTTAAAAACTTTTTCCACAAGACAAGTTTTTCAAAGAAAAGTAAAGATCTTCATTAAGCCAAGAATGAGCAAAAATAGAGTCAAATAATCTTCCAGGCGTAAAACTACCATAAGTCACTATCAACAAATAAATACAACTCAAAACGAACAGAAATCATTATAAATAGCCAGGTCAAACTCAAAACGGGCAAATATTAACAAGAGTAGGGCTGATAACCCCTGTGCCTTCTCAAGACCAGAACACAATCTGCGCTTTACTGAAAAAACAAAACAAAACAAACAAACAAAAAAATTACCGTGTATTGTCCGTTAAATTGACATATACTGACATTTCTTCGTTTAGGTTTTGATAATTTTTCATTTATGAAAGTAAGAAAGGTGAAAACATTTCAAGCCTATTTTGTTTTAAGTAAATCGCAAACTTATCTTGTGGAAAAAGTCTTTTAAATTAATTTATGTTCGTTTTTTATTGACATAGCCTTTTTCATGGAAAAATAATATTGTATATCTTTTCAGTATTCTTCTATAAGAATCCATAATATGAGATGGTATTTGTATGTTGGAGAAACTTTTTTCAGCGATTTTTAATCCTGATACAAACAGCATTTTTTAAATTTAGTTTTATAGCTTCTGAAGTTGAACTAAAAGAAAAAAAATTAATAGCATTCCCAAAAGATTCTATGTTCTTTGACAACCTGGATGCACTTACACCCTTTTTATTTATTTAAATTGTAAGAACAGAAGCATTAATAATAGTATTCCCAAAAGTTTCAACTTAATACCCCCAGTCATTCTCGATATATTGCTGAGGTGTCTTATTGGCAACCATTTAACACAATGCCTTTTGATTTATTTTAGAGCAACATTTGGCTTTAAAATATAATGGACCAGTTGCATAATCGTGGGGGTTTACATGCCTGATATCCCTAAAAACATAGCTGCTGGACCGTTCTATTATGCTGAACAAAATGGCTGTCTCAAAATTTTGACTGGATGCGTTTAGAAAATGACTGGGATTGAGAGAAGGGCTGCTTGCCCTCCATCTACTTGTTACTCTTAAAAAGGGCACCAGACGCTCTCGCTGTAATTGGAGTGCAAGAGGGAGGACTTCCCCGTTGATATATCTAGTAAAAATATTTTAAACAAGTAAAAACAAAGTGAAAACATTTTAAATATATTTTATTTTCAGTAAAGTGCAAATTATGTTCTGGTCTTGAAAAGGCATGGGGGTTGTCATCCCTACTCATGTTAATTTTTACTAGTTTTGAATTTGACTCGGTTATTTATTGTATGATATAAATAAACAAAATACGTTTAACATGTTTTAACTTTTTAACTTTACTAAATTAAAATTTATTAAAACCTTAAGGAATATATGTCTCAACTGAAAGTCCTACCATTTTTTTAGTAAAGTGCAAATTATGCTCTGGTCTTGAGAAAGTATGGGGGTTATCAAATACATAATTTCCAGACCTATCAACTACACTGAACGAAATGGCTATCTCAAAATTTTTATTAGATGTATTTTGGGAATTGATGGGCTTAGGGGGGGGGACTTGTTGCCCTTCAACCACTTTTGACTTATATAAAGGGCACTAGCCCTTTCAATTTCCAATCGAATAAGCCTTTTTCGAAGTTTCTACGACAGCAAATGACCATCTCAAAATTTCTATTAGATGCATTACGAGAAAATACGAGGTTTGGAGGGGTGGGGGTTATCCACCCTCCGATCACTCTGAATCTTATAACGGTCACTAGAACTGCTGAGTACCAATCCAACGAGCCCCTTCCGAAGTTTATACAATCACCCTTTCTATATATACCTTATATGCCCCCAGGGCATAATTTACCTTGCCCTGAGGGCTGTGGAGGTATAATTTACAACTCTTGCTCTGAGGGCTGTAGGAGGGGGGTTTGTCATCCTCAAAGACATAATTTCCGGTTCTTTCAATTACTTTCAACAAAATAGCTATCTCAAAATTTTGATTGGATGTGTTTGGGAAAATGGTAGGCGAGGGAGGGGGGTTAGTTGCCCTCTAATCACTTTCGACTATCAAAAAAGGCACTGATCCTTTCAATATCTAATCGAATGAGCTGTTTTAGAAGTTTCTACGACAACAAATGCCCAGGCCAAAATTTCTACCATATGCATTTCGGTAAAATATGAAGTGTGGGTGGGGGGTATCCAGCTTTCAAAACGAAATGGGTATCTAAAAATTTGCAACAAAATGGCTATTTAAAAACAAATAGCGCTCTAAAAAACGGACACTGGCCCTCTCAATTTCCAATCGAATGAGCTGTTTTCGAACTTTCTACGACAACAAATGGCCATCTCAAAATTAAAATCAGATGCACCTCGGGAAAATACGAGATATGGGGGATATCCACCCTCCAATCACTCTGAATCTTAAAAAGAGCACTAGAAATTCTGATTAGTAATCCAATGTGCCCTCTCCAAAGATTATACGATATACCTTATATGCCTTCTGGGCATAAGCTACAAGCCTTGCCTTGAGGGCTGTAGGGAGCTTTCATCCTCAAAGGCATAATTTCCGCAGCTTTCAATTACGTTGAACAAAATGGCTATCTCAAATTTTTTATGGGATGTGTCTGGGGAAATGGTGGGCTTGGGAGGGGACTAGTTGCCCTCCAATCACTTTTCACCATTAAAAAGGGCTCTGGGTCTTTCAGTTTCCAATCGAATGAGCTGTTTTCGAAGTTTCTTCGACAACAAATGACCATCTCAAAATTTATACTATATGCATTGTGGGAAAATACGAGTTTTTTTTTTTTTTTGGGGGGGGGGGGGGTTGGGGTATCCACCCTTTGGTCACTTTGAATCTTAAAAAGGGCACTAGAACTTCTGATTGCGAATACAAAGAGCCCCCTCCGAAGTTTATACATTCACCCTTTCAATATATACCTTACATGCCCCATGGCATAACTTACAACCCTTGCCCTGAATGCTCTGGAGCATATTTGTCATCCTCAAAGACATAATATCTTGACCTTTCTATGACGTTGAACAAAATGGCTATCTCAAAATTTGGATTGGATGGGTTTGGGGAAATGGTGGGCGTGGGAGGGAGGTTAGTTGCCCTCCAATCACTTTTGACTATTAAAAAGGGTATTCGCTCTTTCAATTTTTAACCGAATAAGCTCTTTTTGAAGCTTCTAAGACAACAAATGGCTATGTCAAAATTTCTATTAGATGCATTTTGGGAAAACATGAGGTGTAAGGGGGGTAACCAACCTCTGATCACTCTGAATCTTAAAAAAAGAACTAGAACTTCTGATTACCAGTCCAATGATCCCCCTCCGAGGTTTATACGATCATCCTTTCTATATATATATATATATATATATATATATATATATATATATATATATATATATATATATATATATATATATATATATATATATATATATATATATATATATATATATATATATATATATATATACCTTATGTGACCCCAGGGCATGACTTTTAACCCTTGTTCTGAGGGCTGTAGGGGTGTTGTCATTCTCAAAGACATAATTTTCAGTCTTTTCAACTACGTTGAACAAAATATTTATCTCGAAATTTTGATTGGATGTGTTTGAGGAAATGATGGGGGAGAGAAGGGGATTATTTACCCTCTAATAACCTTCGACTATTAAAAAAGGACTATCCCTTTAAATTTCCAATGGAATGAGTTCTTTTCGAAGTTTCAACGACAACAAATTGCCATCTCAGAATTTCTATCAGATACATTTCGGGAAAATACGAGGTGTGGGGGATTATCCACTCTCTGATCACTTTGAATCTTCAAAAAGGCACTAGAACATCAGATTTCCAATCCAATGAGCCTGTTCTAAAGTTTCTACAACCACCCTTTCTGTAAAAACCTTATATTTCCCCAGGGTATTACTTACAACCCTTGCCCTGAATGCTGTGGTTTTTGTCATCCTCAAAGACATATTTTTTGGACCTTTGAACCACGCTGAAAAATAGATACCTCAAATTTTGATTGGATGTATTTGGGGAAACTATGGGCGTGGGAGGGGGGTTAGTTGCTTCTCCAATCGCTTTAGACTAATAAAAAGGGCACTAACTTTTTCGAAGTTTTTACGACAACAAATAGCCATCTCAGAATTTCTATCAGATTTATGTCGGGAACCCTTGCCCTGAGGGCTCTGGGAGGGGGGTTCATCCTCAAAGATATAATTTCCAGACCTGGCATGGGAGGGGGCTAGTTGCTTCTTCAATCACTTTGGACTATTAAAAAGGGCATTAACCCTTTCAATTTCCAATTGAAGGAGCCTTTTTCGAAATTTCTACGACAACTAGTTATCTCAAAATTTATATCAGATGTATTTTGGAAAATAAGGGTGCGGAGGGGGGTATCCATCCTCAAATTACTGTGAGTCTCAAAAAGTGCACTAAAACTTCTGATTATCAATCCAATGAGCTCTGGACCCTTGGGGGGGGGGGAGGTGTCATCCTCAAAGATATAATTTCCCAACCTTCCAACTACGTTGAACAAAATGGCTATCTTGAAATTTTGATCGGATGTGTGTGGGGAAATGGTGGGCGTGGAAGGGGTGTTAGTTGTCCTCGAATCACTTTTGGCTATTTAAAAGGACACAAGCCCTACCAATTTCCAATCAAATGAGCCATTTTCGAAGTTTCTACGACAACTCTTTCGATAGGAAGTGCCAAAAAAAATCCATTTTGCCCACATACCTTTACTTAGCCAGTGCTATTGCGCTGCCTATGATTTCTGATCGTTTTTTAAATAATGCTGAGGAATCTGGTGCTCCCTTCATAGAAATGTCCCTTTCCCCATGAGTATATCTTCGATGAAAAGATCCTCTCTCGTAAATAATGGGAAAGTTTATAAATTGCAGCCCTTTCCCCTGGGGACTGTAGGGGATAAGTCGTCCTCAAAGACATAGTTGTTAGATTTTCAACTATGCTGAACAAAAGGGCTGTCTCAAAAATTTTTTGGGTGACTCTGGGGAAAAATGACCGTGGAAGGGGGCCTAGTTGCCCTCCATTCTTTTGGTCACTTAAAAGAGCACTAGAAATTTAATTTACGCTCAACTGAGCCCTCTCATGATATTCTAGGACCACTTGATTGATACGATCACCCCTGAGGAAAGGAAACAGAAAAAAACAAACAAACACGCATCCGTTATCTTTCTTCTGGCAAAAAAACAAAAAATTCCACATTTTTGTATAGAGGAGCTTGAAACCTCTATAGCAGCGTTTTCTGACAGGCTGAATCTGATGGTGTGATTTTCATCAAATTCTATCCCTTTTAGGGGGTATTTCCCTTTTTTTCGAAAATAAGGCAAATTTTTTCAGGCTTATAACGTTTGATGAGTAGCCTTAGACTAAACTCGATGAAACTTACATATTTGAAATAAGCATGAAAATCCAAATCTTTTGATGTATCTATTGGCTTCAAAATTCTGTTTTTTACAGTTTCGGTTACTATTGAGCCGGGTTGCTCCTTACTTACAGTTCGATACCACGAACTGTTTGATGCAGCTCGTCTCAAGTCAGGAGGACTTGCTCATTTTAACTGCAAATTTTTTTTCATTGTTTTAAAAAGTAGAGTTGTGACAAAGAGTCAAACTTTAGCGTAAAGAGTGGGTAATTGCGGAGGGGAGAACCCCTTTCATCCACAGAATAATTTCTGTTCGTTTTAAGGTTTAATGTTGCTCCCTACTTGCAGTTAAAAAAACTTTTTTTTTATTTAATTCCATCGGAAATATTTGTCGTTGCGCGTGCGCGAAGGCGGGGTCATGAAGAATTATTTTGCTTGCGTGGTTTTACATGTGTTTCAAAAATTTCCAATGGAGACTATAATACTTTTTGCTAGTATATTACCTTTACTGTCATGTTGGCACTTCTTGAAAAAACCTGTGATGCGGAATGTAATTTTTGCATAACTATTTGGATTGATTTTAGGCAAAACAAATAGATAAAAATGAAGAGCCCGTGTCCGATTTAGGAAGGTAATTCCTAGTTACGTCCATTTAATGGATTTCTTTCGCCGAAATTGCACCCAGTTGATTGTGGATTTGAGCTACAATACAAAACGAAAAGGCAGCCGAGTAATGGGAAAAGTTTGAAGGTCTAGAATTGGGCCTCTTAGGAAGTAAACTTGCTAGAACAGAAAGAGGCACATATTTAGGTTACTAATTTTATGTCCCCTCCAATGGTTTCATATATAAACTTTGGTTATGCAGAAAAAACAGCGTATTAAAAAAAATTAATAAAAAAATGGAAGGGGGGCAAGTAAATGTGATTCATCGATGTTTGATACATATTATAAAGTAAAAATTGTGTAAAGTAAAAATGTCATCATTCTAGAGCTTTACCGTATTAAATAAAAAAACTAGTTTTTTAACTTAAAGTAAGGAGCGACATTAAAACTTAAAACGAACAGAAATTACTCCGTATATGAAATGGGTTGTCCCCTCCGCAATCCCTCGCTCTTTACGCTAAAGCTTTTAATTGTTTTAAAAAGCAAAATTGTGCCAAAGAGTCAAACTTTAGCGTAAAGAGCGAGGGATTGCGGAGGGGACAACCCATTTCATATACGGAGTAATTTCTGTTCGTTTTAAGTTTTAATGTCGCTCCTTACTTTCAGTTAAAAAACTAGTTTTTTTTATTTAATTTCTGAACGTTTTTGAATTAATGCATGTTCAATTTTGGCTCTCCACACATAAATTATTAAAATGAAATTTGTATATTAATTCCTTTTTTGGCTAAATGGCTTTCTCTTAGTTTTGATCAGACGATTTTGAGAAATAAGGGGTGGGGAAGGAGGCTTAGTTGCCCTGCAATTTTTCGGTTACATGAAAAGGCAACTATAAATTCTAATTTTTAGCGAATGTTTTTATCAGTAAAAAATATACGTAACTTAAGAATTAACTTGCGTAACAAACTTTTATATTCTTAAATTTTTGTTATGTATATGAGGGGGTTTGTACCCTCGTTAATACCTCACTCTTTACACTAAATCGTAAGTTTTGTCGCAATTCTTTAAGAATGACCCCTGAATCAGAAAGGCCGAAGAATAAATAGTTAAAATTACTAAAAATACTATAGCATAAAGAGCGAGGTATTTATCTCCTCCTAAATACCTCGCTCTTTATGCTAAAGTATTTTTAGCACCCCTTATATGCGTATTAATCTCTGTTCGTTTTAAGTTTTAATGCTACTCCTTACTTTCAATTGAAAAAACTTTTCCATGTTTATTTTTTCATTGTTTTTTTATAGTAATTTTAGAAAATCCTGCGCCCTTTTCATTGAATTTCTGTTCCCCCATGACATATTTCTCCAAGGAAAGATCCTCCCACATAGCCCCCTCCCCTCAACCCCACCCCCAAAACCAAAAAAATCCCCTGAAAACGTCTCTACACTTCCCAATAACCATTATTATATGTAAACACTGGTCGAAGTTTGTAACTTGCAGCCCCTCCCCCAGGGACTGTGGGGGACTAAGTCATTCCCAAAGACATAGTTATTATGGTTTTGACTATGCGAAACAGAATGGCTATCTCAAAATTTTGATCCGTTGACTTAGGAGAAAAACTGAGCGTGGGAGGGGGCCTAGGTACCCTCCAAATTTTTTGGTCACTTAAAAAGGGCACTAGAACTTTTCATTTCCGTTAGAATGAGCCCTCTTGCGACATCCTAGGACCACTTGTTCGATACGATGACCCCAGGGGAAAAGAAAAAAAAACAAAAAAAAAAACAAACAAACAAATAAACACGCCCCCGTGATTTGTCTTCTGGCAAAAAATACGAAATTCCACATTTTTGTAGATAGGAGCTTGAAATTTTTGCTATAGGGTTCTCTGATACGCCGAATACGATGGTGTGATTTTCGTTAAGATTCTATGACTTTTAGGGTGTGTTTCCCCCTATTTTCCAAAATAAGGCAACTTATCTCAGGCTCGTAACTTTTGGTGACAAAGACTAAATTTGATGAAACTTATATATTTCGAATCAGCATGAAAATCCGATTCTTTTGATGTATATTTTAGCATCAAAATTCCGTTTTTTAGAGTTTCGTTTACTATTGAGCCGGGTCGCTCCTTACTACAGTTCGTTACCACGAACTGTTTGAAAGATTTTTCAAAATCAGTTAAAATGATCTCGTGCACATAAAAAAAAATGAAAACGTTTCAGTACACATAAACCAATGCGCATAAAATGAAAGGCATAAAAGAAATCAGCATGTGCTAGAATTCTTGAGTGGAAGCTTCAATGCTTTATTAACTGGAAATGCGAAATGTCGTATTCTAGTTCGCTATCTTCGGCTAAAACCTCTGGTTGAAACCTCTGATCTAGTATTCTTGGACGTTAAATTTGGTTGTGTTGATTTCCAACAAGGTTGCCTCTTTTTTCCCACTTTCTGAAATTACGCAAATGTTTGTAGGCTGATATCTTCTGATGTGTAATTTGGAACTTAGTCGGCCCAAAAAGCAGATTATGGTCATTTGTTTTCTAGATTCTTCGTTGCTTTTGAAAAGGGGCACTTTTTACCTATGGCCAAGGGTGTATCCATATTTTATTCGGGGGGGGGGGGGGGGCTACAAAAAAATTATAGCTCATCCAAAATGTGTTTATATGCATTTTCCATGTTTATACCAGTCGGACAAAAATTTAGGAGCTATTAGGATTAAAACCCTGAACCCTCCCCCCCCCCGAAGATACGGCTTTGCTTATAACCTATTATTTCCAATCGTTTATTCCATTTAAGGCTAATGGATGATCTGAACTAAATAAGTTATTCACAAATCGTTGATAGTTCACTCTATGTCATAAGGTTATCTTCGCCAAGTTTAGCAATTAAATGATTATGATTATAATAGTCTAACGTTGGGATAAAGCAACTGCCATAGAGAGCTCACCGTTATAATAAAATATTCCGAATTGGTCCGTATGTGCCAGATTCTTTTAGTTTGCAATTCTCATCGTCACAATTAGGTGGTACGTTTTACAACAAATGCTGCCAGCAAAGATTATGAAAAAAGTCGGTAAATAAACACTTCAATGTAATTAAGTAATGCTGTAGTGCCTAGGTCAGATCGTAATTTCAGCCGTTGTTAAGCTATTAACTTGTGAAACAAGTCCTAAAGAGGGCATATAAGCAAGAAGGACGTATCTCCAAGTTGTAAACTTTCAGGAGAGCAAAAAAACCTCATAACTTTTTTGTTTCCCCTCCAATATCCGTAAAAAAAAATAGAATTGATGTATGCTGATTTACACATTGATCTGTTTTTGTTTCACGGTTACCGGAGGGGAAATAAAAAGGTCATGAGGTTTATTTCTACTCTTCTAAAAATTTACAATTATGGGGATATGTCCTTTTGATACCCGACTGACGGTAAGCACCTATCCCAAATCTTGCTTATCAATACCAAATACCTTCAGAATGAAAATCAAACCTTTATTTCGCTACTTTTTAACAAATTATATTAAGGGAAAACAAATATAACGCATTTCAAATAGGTTACTCAAATAGGTTACTCAATTGAAAAATTGTTCTAACCACGTATTTGTAAATTACTTTCCGAATTTCTTAGAACCTGTCAGTTAAATGTTGAAAATCCTGAATGGCTACGGATCATATTAAGGGAAATCACATGGATGGGCTAGGAATCATATTAAGGGAAAACAAAAATAACGCCTTTTAAATGAGTTACTCAATTGAAAATTGTTCGAACCACGTATATATGAATTCCTTTCCGAATTTCTTAGAACCTATCTAAGAAATTTGGAAAGGAATTTCTTAGATAGTTTCTAAGAAATTCCTTTATTATAGTAGCCTACATGCTAGCCACGACCTGTAAGAATTTGTACCGCCTCTTGACCAGTCTTCTGTGACGGTTGAGGTATGCCACTGTTCAAAATCGTATCCATTTATATTTCTGGCAATCAATTTGCCAAAAGTATGTTTGACTCGCATTTGGTTGACGAATTTGTTCCGCTAAAGTATGCCACTGGAAGATTTTCTAAGAGAACTACAAATGAGTTAAGTTAATTTGAATTTATGTCAAATTTCGAAATTTTGAAAAAGGTAGTTGATGTAGCAGAACATTTATCATTGTTCAAAAATAATTCAACTAAGAACAACATTCTAGTTTTTCTTTGTACTAGGGAGTTAAAAACCAAGATTTGTCCAGAGGAGAAAAGCCCTCCGTTTTCAGGCAATTTTGGTTTTATCACTAAGTTTATGTCTCGTAGGTTTACATGGTGAAACATAAGGGCTTAACAGAACCCCGAATCATAAAGGTGGAACTGGTACTAAAAAAAAGTTGTATTTTTTTTCTAGTGCATGGAACTGCGTGCATTTTTATTTGGCGTGTTGAGAAAAAGATTCCAAGATCAAATATCTCCGGATGCTTTTAATGGCGAATATGCTCCTACCACTCAAGAAGTAAAGTTAGGCTAATCCTAATAAAATATACCTAAGCATGATAAGAATATAATACCTTAGAAACAAATTTGGGGTATATATTAGCACTTTTGGGGGAAGGGGGTAAACTACAGCGGGTCTAGATGCAAATTTGTTAGCTTCAATTATTCTGTATAGTATGAAGTAAGAATTGTTTTTTGACCTCACACTGTGCAAATACTTTACCCCCTATTAGGGAAATATAGCCCAAACCGTATATTCTCCATCTATTCTGTTACTTCTCTTTGTCTTTTCTCACGCTAAGGTGAACGAAACTAGCGAAAGAAACCGGTTTACAGTGCGTCAATGCATGAACAATTTGAGCGGTTGTGGGTATATCATACAAGTACCAAAGACATTTTTGGGGACGGGGTTGACATATAAGTATAATTCTTTTTCGCTTAGGAATCTACGTTTGCGCGAATTCCTCCATTCCTATAAGGGAACTATAGGCTATAAGAAATATAAGAAAATAGAGTAAATAAAAAAAAAACACATTAGATATCACCCCGTTGACTAGGCCTTTTCGTGCCTACTGATTTATGTATTTTAATGCATTTCCGCCAGTTTTCTTTGAGGATGCACGTGCATTGACGCAATTACGGAACGTTAATTAGGGATTAATCTATAATACTTCCATTGCAGCAAAAATGGACATTAAGTCTGCAGTAAGATAGCGTCTATCAAACAGTTCGTGGTAACGAACTGTAGTAAGGAGCGACCCGGCTCAATAGTAACCAAAACTCTAAAAAATTGAATTTTGATATCAATAGCTACACCAAAAGAATCGCATTTTAATGCTGATTTTAAATATATAAGTTTCATCAAGTTTAGTCTTACCCATCAAAAGTTACGAGCCTGAGAAAATCTGCCTTATTTAAGAAAATAGGGGGAAACACCCCCTAAAAGTCATAGAATCTTAACGAAAATCACACCATCAGATTCAGCGTATCAGAGAACCCTACTGTAGAAGTTTCAAGCTACTATCTACAAAAATGTGGAATTTTGTATTTTTTGCCAGAAGACAAATCACGGGTGCGTGTTTATTTGTTTGTTTGTTTTTTTTTTTTTTTTTTTTCCCAGGGGTCATCGTATCGACCAAGTGGTCCTAGAATGTCGCAAGAGGGCTCATTCTAACGGAAATGAAAAGTTCTAGTGCCCTTTTTAAGTGACCAAAAAAATTGGAGGGCATATAGGCCCCCTCCCACGCTCATTTTTCCCAAAGTCAACGGATCAAAATTTTGAGATATCCATTTTGTTCAACATAGTCGAAAACCATAATAACTATGTATTTGGGGATGATTTACTCCCCCACAATCCCTGGGGGAGTGGCTGCAAGTTACAAACTTTGACCAGTGTTTACATATAGTAATGGTTATTGGGAAGTGTACAGACGTTTTGGAGGATCTTTCCTTGGAGGAATCTGTCATGGGGGAAGAAAAATTCAAGGAAAAGGGCGCATGATTTCCTAGCATTACTATAAGAAAACAATGAAAAATAAACATGAAAACGTTTTTTCAAATGAAAGGAAGATGTAGCATTGAAACTTAAAACGAACAGAGATTATTACGCATATGAGGGGTTCCAAAAATACTTTAGCATAAAGAGCGAGGTATTTAGGAGGAGATAAATACCTCGCTCTTTATGCTAAAGTATTTTTAGTAATTTCAACTATTTATTCTACGGCCTTTCTGATTCAGGGGTCATTCTTAAAGAATTGGGACAAAACTTAAGATTTAGTGTAAAAAGCGAGGTATTAACGAGGATACAAACCCCCTTGTATACATAATAAAAATATAAGATTATGAAAGTTTGTTACATAAGTTGCTAATTTATAAGTTACGTATATTTTTTACTAATAAAAACGTTCGTTAAAAATTAAAAGTTCTAGTTGCCTTTTTAAGCAACCGAAAAATTGGAGGGCAACTAGGCCTCCTTCTCCACCCCTTATTTCTCAAAATCGTCTGATCAAAACTAAGAGAAAGCCATTTAGCCAAAAAAAGAATTAATATACAAATTTCATTTTAATAATTTATGTGCGGAGAGCCAAAACCAAACATGCATTAATTCAAAAACGTTCAGAAATTAAATTAAAAAAAAACTAATTTTTTTATCTGAAAGTAAGGAGCGGCATTAAAACTTAAAACGAACAGAAATTACTCCGTATATAAAATGGGTTGTCCCCTCCGCAATCCCTCGCTCTTTACGCTAAAGTTTGACTCTTTGCCACAATTCTACTTTTTAAAACAATTAAAAGCTTTAGCGTAAAGAGCGAGGGATTGCGGAGGGGACAACCCATTTTATATACGGAGTAATTTCTGTTCGTTTTAAGTTTTAATGCCGCTCCTTACTTTCAGCTAAAAAAATTAGTTTTTTTTAATTTAATATCATACAAGTACCATATCTTCTAATATACTCCAAAACTGCTGTTGTCTTCGCTATTAAATGCTTATTTTTGGGCCCTCTTTTTGTCGTTCAATGAACAAGATTTTTTTTCTGCGCTTACAAATTAATATATAAAAGCATATAGTCTTACAGTTATTGGCTTGGAATTGAATTGGCAATTAGGTTTTTGCTTGGAATCGCAGAAGTCACAGAATTGATAATAAGAGGATCACGCAGCTGCATCTTCTATTACAAGCACACGGCAACCATCCCTACTTTTTAATTTGGCAGAATGGCTTTATGGTTGCAAATAAATTCCTAAAAACAATTGCAATATTGATTTAAAAACAATTATTGGTCTCCTTAATTATGCCCATTGTGGTAATCTCGAAGTTAGTTTTAGTTTCTGTAAGTTTTTTGGAAGTTTCGGCTCCACTTTGCCACTTTTATATTTCGAGCATTAAAAAAAGCCTCTTAAGATAGAAAAGCCTATTAAGATAGATTAAACATAGAAAAGACAGTTGTAGGTAGCATAGCTTAAATAAAGCCCCAGATAAAAGTTTGTGAGACAACAACTTGAGAGATGACACTTTTCTTATCGATTGTTTAATGAGAAAAAAACTACCTTTGTTTGATGAGAAAAAAAATTTATTTCGAACATTATCCCAATAATGTTGAGGCTTGTCCCAGTGGCGGCAATCTACGAAGATAAAGGGGAGGGGCTAGATTTTTTCGAATTTTTAATGATGACACCGAAAAAAGTTGTTTTAAAAATATGAGAAGGTCTATCTTCGTTTTCTTTTCAATTTTATTTAATAAAAGTATAAAAAAGGTATCTTTAAAAATCTAGGGAGGGGGTATTCTCCCCCTCCCCCCCAAATTGCCACCCCTACTTTCTGAGCCTTTCCTATTCCCTCTTTAGCTGTTTTGCAAATTTATTTTAGTGATACCGTCTTGTCTCTTATATGTCTAGCATCTAATCCGCTTTGTCGTGATAGGACACGCGCTTACTGGGTTCGAAGTACATCACTCGTGAGGAGTGATGTTTTCACGCCCCTGGAACTGATCTTATTTTAAAATGTTGTGCCCGACTAGATCCTTCGCAATATCTGGCATTTCCTTCTCTCTTTTTTTTTTTTTTTTTTTTTTTTTTTTTTTAGTTTTCTTGCGTTCCAGGGTCATATTTAGTCACATTCATAACAGTCTCGTTGATCACCGCCATTGTAGGCTTTCATTTACTGCTTTAGTACTTCTGAAAATTAATGTAAAAGTTTTTTCGACGGAAGTAAAGAGCGAAGTTGAAACTTGAAACGAACAAAAGTTATTACTTCACAGCCTATCTAACATATATGAATAAAACTAATGCAAACAAATCAACTGATTATATTTCTCTGTGATTGTAGGATTACAGAAATGTCGTCGCAAATCATGAACTGGATGACCTCTATTCCCTTTTGAAGCAAAATGCTTGACCAAATCCTGTTTAATTTAGTTTAATCTCCTCTATCTTCAACATAATCAAGGATTTAGGTTTTATCAACCTCTTTCACAAAATGTTTGAAATTCTCGGAAAAAGAAAGTCCCAAAAAAGATGCATTTTCGTGAAGTCTTTCCTAGGTAGGTTCCTATCTAAAAAATATTCCGTAAGTTCAAGCTCGAAGAGGTTTTCAACAGGGACTATCTTCAGGTGTCGGGGTTGGGGGCTGCCCTTCTTGTTCATCAATGATGGCAAGAGAATATTGGGAAGGACTATTTTAATGAAAATGCAACGATGTTAAACTAGGGGGGGGGGTTCCACTGTCAGAAATCATATACAACAATTTGTGGCTGCCAAGTGTGGTGGAAGTTAGCCAAGGATGGCAGAAACTGTGTCAAGTGTGGTGGAAACTGTGTCAAGTGTGGAGGAACTTCGTTTCCTCCACACTTGGCACACATGACGTTCCGAGATGTACTCTAGGTTGTGGAAAGTGGCTGCCCCTTAGTTTTAGACCCAGGCATATGTGTATTCACCGTCCTAGATTTTTTTTTTCTAAGAATTTTCTGGTTTGAAGTGGTCGCCATACTTTTGCAATAGTAAGACCATTTTTAGGGGAGGGGTGGGTAGTAAAAATTGACGATTTGAATTAGAAGTGTCTACAAGTTTGGAAAAAAAATATGATTTTGGGAAACTTGGGTCTGGGGTCTTCCCTGTGGAATCCCTATGTAAAATGCGTCGCTTTTAGAGACTGCATTTGTGTCGATTGAGTTTGTTTCAATAGTGTTGCAACTAAAGGCCAGAAACTCCAAACATTGAAGATTGGGGTATCTGGTTTCTGCGCTCGGAAATGCGCTCAAAATTTCTATTCCATTGACAGGAGCATAGTAATAATTTAGTTTCCTCAATTATGATCACGTGTGTTATCAAGTAAGAAGGCTTAATTTACTGTCAATAAAATTAAAAGATTTGAAGACTCAAGCTAAAACTTCCATTTGGATCTTGGGTCGGTTTGGTATGACATCGTTGACGTATTCCACAAGACATATAATCTAGAATTTTTTTGGGGAAAAGAGAGGGGACAATATTAAAAGAGATAGTGACAGAATAAAAGATAGAAAGGAATCGATTTAAAGGGGACTATTTTGAGCGTTCAGTGATAATAGGAAAATACGTGATGGTTTATTTCGAGCGGGCCAAGTTCTTCATAAAACCGAAAAAAGGTAAACGACATGGATCCTAAGGGAAGCTATGAGGAAATCATAAGAAATTATAGAAAACCTAAAAACAGTGATACCTTGGGGCTAAGTCTGAATATCCCACGAGATGGGTGCCTAGTTTATAAGCATAGATGGCAGAAGAAAGATTGCGGATACAGGTTTACTTTTATTATGGTTAGTACTACCAGGAGTGTTGTTTTCAGAGATTTGTTTCAATATGGTGCTTCAATACATTGAAAAATTGTACATAAACAGGAAAAAAGAAATTTCTCGTTTCTATTTGTATACGATGTTACAATGCATTTAAATATGCAGTATATTAAGACATCTGAGAATCCGACTGCAGAAGTCGAGTGAGCCTCAGCCGCGTAGAAGATAAATAGTCAAGCAGAATATTCATCCAAATGAGCAATTATACCTCTTTCTGTCTAGCCAAAATTATGGAGTAAAACTATTATTAAGAACTTATCCAACAAAACCTCTGTTCCTCCAAATTTCTGACTAAATATTTAGATTTTATCCAAAATTTTAATTATAAGCTAATCTAAGAATCTAATTCCAGAGCAGAAAAACTGAAAAAGCGGACACTACCTATCTATTTACGGTTATTGATACGTATAATTCAACAGCCCGACATTAGCGGCTTCTGGGACCAAGAGCCCATACCATATCGTTCTCAGGCCTAGGTATGATTTAAAAAACAATAAGAAATTAAATAATAAAGCAATTTTTCTCAAATGAAAGTAAGGAGCAACATTAAAACTTACAATGAATAAAAATTATTCCGTGTATGACAGGGTCTGCTTTCTCCACAACTCCTTTCTCTTTACGCTACTGTTTGATTTTTTTCACTGAAAAACTTCAGCGTTAAGATCAAGGGGTTGTGGAGGGGGCAGCCCATTTATATACAAAATAATATATGTACGTTTTAAGTTTTAATGCTGCTCCTTCTTTTATAGTTGAAAAACTTGTTTCTTTTTTATAATTTTAAAATAAAGACCTAAGGCAGTGGCTTTAAGTGAGTGGGCCTGTTCCCCCTAGCGTATTTTCCTCTCCTCTCCCACCTCCCTTGATTTTCATAAATACCTTTTTGAGTATTTTCATTTAAAACTGCCTTTTTCTGGGTATTTCCATTAACAAAATTAGAAGAAAGACGACATATATGTTCCTCCTCTGGACATTTAAAATTATATTTCACTCCCCCCTACATTTTTGTGAATTTGTGTTCTGAGGACTAACTGATGTCTTCTATCCCGTTTAATCTTGGCAATAGCTGATTTATCTAGGAAAACGACCCTCTCGAATAAGGAAACAAAGCTTTTTTTTTGTACCAACTAATCTTACCTTGTTTGTATCACGTGTTTTGACATTTTTTTGTTCGAATCATTATCTTAAAATGAAAAAGAACCATTTTAAAGGGAAAATTAATTCATTGGTATAATGTGTATCTGTGTGATGAATGTCTCTGCTTACCTGTCAGGGATAATTGCCTTAGTTCAGTGCTAATTTTCACCATGAAATCTGAAGATTGATCATTCTTGAATTGTACATGTACCCTGTAGTTATGGAATAATGATAAGGCTATATATCATAAATACTAACAAACAAAATTACTTCTATCTTCCGTTGTTTTTCATAGGCAATCAGGCACTTTTTTCCTCTGAAATAAAAACGAATTTAAGTATTTTGCCAAATAAGGGGGCAAGTAAATATTGTTGGCCATTCCCAACAGGGTTCCCCTTCCAAATTATACCATGAACTGCCCATCAAGGATAGTGTTGCCAAGTTTGCTAAAAAGCTTCATCATACAATTTGTGTTTGCCAAATTAGTACCGGTAGCTTTGGATCTAAAATTAGTTTTATTTATCATACACACACATCCTCCCCCTTATCTTCGATTTGCGTCATATTATACAGAATTGGTAGAATGAAATATCCATCTTGTTGTCTGTGTTGGAGTGATGAAATCTATATGTACTATTGATCTCTGTCAAAACACTATCAGATAGAAACGGCGGCATAACCTGTAAAACTTGCAGCCCATCACAGTTTTGTTGAGTACACCAAAGAGGACTGTTCTCCTTATTATTCCGGCTCAATGGGAGACTATAATAGAATCGATAAGCCCATGGACAATTTTGTTATGAACTCAGTGGGGATTAGACACTGCGACGAAATGGTCGAGTTGTTTTCACTGTCGAATTGCAAATTTGTCAGTTTTCTATCATAAATTAAAAGCTTTGGGACTTTTCAGGGCTCGACAGGGAAGGGACACAAGCTTGCTGTCATCGGTTGTTAGCGTTTCAAGTATTGATGGAAGGGGTCAAGAACCAAGTTTGGGAACAAACCAGGTAAGGAACGCAATCGTAATTACAAAATTTTGGTTTAATTCTTTCCATAATTCCGGTTTAAGTAATAAAATTGAGATTCAATTAAATTAATTACCTATTGTGTTATTGTTGTAAGCTATCTGTTTTTTTTTCTTGTTGCATTTTTCTTTTGAGCAAATTTTTTTTTTTTTTTTTTTTATTTATTGGCGGGCTAATATATTTTGATATATCATGATATCCTTTCCATCGAGGTTCTACTAATAAATAGTATTTCATATTCTGAATTGCTGCCATCTGAAAATCTACCGACTCTCGGTTCGAAAATTCTAATTCGAAGTTTAGCTTAAAGTTTCGGCATATTGGAAAGACGGATGCCCAGATGATCTTATTAAAATCTCTTGTTGGGCTGTACTTGTAATTATAAGCAATAAATCTCTGATTAGAATAATTATCCCAGATGATATAATGCCGGCTTGCCTATCTAAAAACATATCCATCCTCAAAAGGTTTAAGCACTCTTCTTTTGTATTGTTTATTGGCTCCTGCTAATGAACAATGCAATTTGTAACAGCCAGATTTTCAATATAGCGATTGGTTATGGGTAACGTACCCTCTACCCTGAAATCGCACTTCCTTTAGGTGCTACTTTGGAGTTCGCTAGGCTATCATTTTTTTTCTGATATTTGACATTTTGCGAGTAAAATTTATACCAGTAGCAGTAGGAAAAAAGCATGCAGAGTGAAATGATTTAAGTTCCTTAAAAGTACACAGCAAGGGACTCTCCACCGCCGTGTCTTTTCTATAAATGTTTTATTTTCTCCATTACAGTCTCGTGTGTCCCCTTTACCAAAAGAAGTTAAATAAAGTATAAAATGAAAAAAATAAAGCAGAAAAATAAAAATCACGGCCAAAACAACCTACTTAAGAAATCCAGTCATTAGCAAGGGAAATTTAAGTATCCAGGTTTGGGAAAAAGCATGTATGGATTTTTTTCAACTTTGTTCTATGTTTTGCGGTAAGAAACAGTAACAGTTGCTAGTAAGCATAGCCCTTAAAACTTGAAGGTAGAAACAAGGCCATATCCCGGAGGGGGGCTACTTAGGTTTAAGCCCATCCCGAAATATTTCTACGATTCATGGACTGGCAATAAAAATAGAGCAAATAAATTATCTTAAAAAAAGTAAAAAAAATTATCCGAGTTCCTACGTTTGTCTTAAAAAGACAGGCAAAAAAAGGCTTATTTGGGGCTGTTAGACAAAATCTACGGGAGGTAAACCGCTTCCTCAGCATTCTTTTACTAACCCATATCCGAATGAAAATTATTTTTGTGTCCCCCCCCCCCGCTCTTACACAAAATCCTGGCTACGGCCTTCATATACGGAGTAATTTCTGTTCGTTTTAAGTTTTAATGTCGCTCCTTACTTTCAGCTAAAAAAATTAGTTTTTTTTTTATTTAATTTCTGAACGTTTTTGAATTAATGCATGTTTGGTTTTGGCTCTCCGCACATAAATTATTAAAATGAAACTTGTATATTAATTCTTTTTTTGGCTAAATGGCTTTCTCTTAGTTTTGATCAGACGATTTTGAGAAATAAGGGGTGGAGAAGGAGGCCTAGTTGCCCTCCAGTTTTTCGGTTACTTAAAAAGGCAACTAGAACTTTTAATTTTTAATGAACGTTTTTATTAGTAAAAAATACACGTAACTTAAGAATTAACTTACGTAACAAACTTTCATAACCTTATATTTTTATTATGTATACGAGGGGGTTTGTACCCTCGTTAATACCTCGCTCTTTACACTAAATCGTAAGTTTTGTCCCAATTCTTTAAGAATGACCCCTGAATCAGAAAGGCCGTAGAATAAATAGTTGAAATTACTAAAAATACTTTAGCATAAAGAGCAAGGTATTTATCTCCTCCTAAATACCTCGCTCTTTATGCTAAAGTATTTTTAGAACCCCTCATATGCGTAATTATCTCTGTTCGTTTTAAGTTTCAACTCTACTTCTTCCTTTCATTTGAAAAAACGTTTTCATGTTTATTTTTCGTTGTTTTCTTATAGTAATGCTAGAGAACCCTGCGCCCTTTTCATTGAATTTTTCTTCTCCCATGACAGATTCCTCCAAGGAAAGATCCTCCAAAATAGCCCCCTCTCCTCATCCCCACCCCCAAACAAAATAAAATCCCCCTGAAAACGTCTGTACACTTCCCAATAACCATTACTATATGTAAACACTGGTCAAAGTTTGTAACTTACAGCCCCTCCCCCAGGGATTGTGGGGGAGTAAGTAATCCCCAAAGACATAGTTAATATGGTTTTCAACTATGATGAACAAAATGGCTATCTCAAAATTTTGATCCGTTGACTTTGGAAAAAAAATGAGCGTGGGAGGGGGCCTAGATGCCCTCCAATTTTTTTGGTCACTTAAAAAGGGCAGTAGAACTTTTCATTTCCGTTAGAATGAGCCCTCTTGCGACATTCTAGGACCACTTGGTCGATACGATGACCCCTGGGGAAAAGAAAAAAAAAAACAAAAAAAAAAAAAAAAACAAACAAATAAACACGCACCACGTGATTTGTCTTCTGGCAAAATATACAAAATTCCACATTTTTGTAGATAGGAGCTTGAAACTTCTATAGTAGGGTTCTCTGATACGCTGAATCTGATGGTGTCATTTTCGTTAAGATCCTACGACTTTTAGGGGGTGTTTCTCCCTATTTTCTTAAATAAGGCAAATTTTCTCAGGCTCGTAACTTTTGATGGGTAAGACTAAACTTGATGAAACTTATATATTTAAAATCAGCATTAAAATGCGATTCTTTTGATGTAGCTATTGATATCAAAATTCAATTTTTTAGAGTTTTGGTTACTATTGAGCCGGGTCGCTCCTTACTACAGTTCGTTACCACGAACTGTTTGATTACGGTAGCGCTGGCCTACAGTATAGGGTTCGACCGGTGGAGGATATCTAGTATCTCTAACTCTCATAAAGTGTAATAAAAATGTTTATTTATACATATAATACAACGTTGAGGACAGAATCCGAATCTCGACTGACTCGGCTAATTTGCAACTCTAACTTATATTTTATAAAACACGGAACATGGTACAGGAAACTGACATCCCTAAATAATCAATTTACTTAGAATTTGAAATATTAATAGTTTAACCAGAATATGAATATTTGACAGAAACACGGAAAATCCCACTTCCGCTTTTCCGCTTCCGCTGTTTACAGATTTTCCCCCGGGTTTTCAAAATCATTTTTTTTTTTTTCAAAAAAAACAAAAATGATTTTCGATCCTCAAATAAAGGTACACTTAATAAGAACACACACAAATTAAACTACTGATACTAAAACTGAACAATAAGACGCAAGAAAATATTGTTCCAATTGACACTTTTAACTTTCATCGCACTTTATATTGTCACGCTAAGTTCGCATTAAATTCGCATATCTACACCTAGTAGAAAAAATTTGTAGAAAAACATTTGAACGTAACAAAAAAAAACCTTGTGTTTGTCTTCCTGAAGATTAACTTGAAGATTTTTACCAAAGCCTTAATTTATTTTTTCAAAAATTATTCAGTTCTTTTACTATTCATAATATATCAAAATGAAGTTAATACGCCGTTTGAGAAAAGTCGCTACAATGCTTTCCTTCACCACACTTATTTTTCTATTATTCCTATTTGAAAGGAAGTGTTTCTTCTGTCTTATTAATCATCACGAATTCTATCTACATCCTTCCCTCTATCTACCTGTCTATATCAATCCCTTACTAGTCTCTATATTAGCCCTACTCTATTTATCTCTTAGTACTCTCTATAATAGCCTGGAGGCTTATTGCTTCTTTTCCTGTTACTTCTCCTAAAACTACTTGACTCTCCACTCGATCCTACTTCAACCTCTATCTCCCCTTTATCTAACTCTAAACTAGCCTGACTATGCTCTATTTGAATCTCCTGTTGTTCACTAGAAATGGAGCTATCCTCCCTTATCCCTGAAGTTACTGCTGGAGTCTCCACTGGACGCTGGTATACAGATGATCTTGAATCAACTCTACTAAGTCCACGATTCTCTAACTCTAATTCTACCATTTTTGATTCCTCTGACATTAATGTACTTGTTATTATTGGTTGGTCAAGACAATTTTGAACTACCAAAAGTTTCTGAACCGGACGTTGACGTAAGCTATAACCATTGCTACTTTGTTCTTTGTCTTTAGATTTTAATCTACTAGCGACACTATTAGGGTTTTTGATCATATCTATTATTTTCCCAGGCACGGAACTCTTTTCCGCCCTATCGGCTGTTAATATCCCATGTACGGAACTCCTTTCCGCCATGTCAGCCGCTAACTCCTCAGGTACGGAACTCTTTTCCGCCCTATCGGCTGTTAATATCCCATGTACGGAACTCCTTTCCGCCATGTCAGCCGCTAACTCCTCAGGTACGGAACTCTTTTCCGCCCTATCGGCTGTTAATATCCCATGTACGGAACTCCTTTCCGCCATGTCAGCCGCTAACTCCTCAGGTACGGAACTCTTTTCCGCCCTATCGGCTGTTAATATCCCATGTACGGAACTCCTTTCCGCCATGTCAGCCACTAACTCCTCAGGTACGGAACTCTTTTCCGCCCTATCGGCTGTTAATATCCCATGTACGGAACTCCTTTCCGCCATGTCAGCCGCTAACTCCTGGTCCCTCGGTCGACCGCAGTCCGCCCCTTCACCAGCCTCATCTCTCTCGACACAACGCCTCACTACGTCAGTGCCTAATAAATTATCAGTCATAGATTCAAGGTACTTGATGACTTTTTGTGCCTTATTTTCCTCACCACTCGAAAAGGTCAATGTATTGGTCTGGAAATCAAGATTTGAGCCTATTTCTCGGAGTATATCCCATCCAAGAATAATATCAAATCCTAAGCCAGGAACCACCAAAAATTCCCAAGAAACTTTCCGAGAATTGTTTCCTTCAAAAATTGTAACATCTGAAACTACTTTTACTGAAGTAGGGATTACCTTTGAATCTCTACCAATGGGTTTTATTTTAGCCAAGGATGGCTTAGTTTTCACCTTTCGTTTGTCAAGTGCTTCAAAAATTCGTTCATTTAACAAAGATTTATGACAACCGGGGTCTACAAATGCTTGACACTCAATGCCATTCAAAATAACTTTTTTCATAATAGGGTAATCCGTTTCTCCTAATCCCATATAACAAAAATATTCACAATGAGGGGGGTATTCAACTTTGCCAGATATCACCCCCTTCTGTTCAATCTGGCCTTCTAGTTTTCCTGTAACGTTTCCGGCTTCCCAGAGTCTCCAGACGATTGCGCTTGAAAACGATTCATACAAGAATTGGCTTTTTATGATCCCAACTCCCACACACAAAACAGGCACCCCTCTGATAGTTATTGTTCCGCTTATAACAAAAATTGGCAGAATGGCCCTTGTTTCCACAACTGTAACATACTCTGTTTGGGCATTCAGCCACTAAATGACTGAAGCTCTGACACTTGTAGCATCTCCTATTGGTAGGACCCTCACCTCTCTCTCGAAAGGGCACATCACCATAGGTCTTACTGAAATCTGAGTTCCTATTATAATTTGTTTCACTAAAATTTCTACCTATATTCCTATTCTGACCTCTCCCCCTTGAACTAAAAGATTCCCCCCTCCCCTGGTCACGTTTTTCGTCAGCCCAGTTCTGACGGAGTCCTTCATTCTGTCCTGTCCAACCAAATTTAGTATCTACGGCTGCTGATAAAAATTCCTGCTCTTCACCAAGTGCATTCTCAATTGCTTCAAAACGCTGCGCTACTTTATACGCTTCAGAAAGAGAATCATAATCATCCTGGTGTTCTAATAGATATCTCTTAATATTTATTCTCGAACCTTCAATAAAACAATCCAGGCCTACACTATTGGAAAAGCCTACTAAACGGACATATCCTGATCGATACGATTTTGTGGCAATCTGCACCGCTTATAAAACTGATATACTGTTTCCCTGGATGATTGCCTCAATTCAGCTAAATCTTTAAATTTCTTTCCAGCTGTCTTTCCTGGTAGGTACGCCTGTGTCATTTCTTTTTCAAGTTCCTCTAAATTTCTAATATTTGAGGAATCTCTATCTTCAAAAAAAATAAGTAGTGGCCCTGTTACTCTAAGCGGTACTGCATCTATTACTTGCGAGTCGGACCAGCCAAGCAGCGTTTTAACCCTTCTCAATTGGCTAAAAAAAGGTTTTATAAATTTTGCATTATCTAGAACTGGAATATTTCCCAGGGGATCCATTACTGACCCAATTATTCTTGGATTCATATTATCCTTGTTGCCGTTACTCTCGATAGGTGTATCAGTTATATTATTCCCCGAAATATCTCCCATAATTACACTGGCACTTTCTTTGGCCATTAAATTACCCAAAGTTGTCAAAAATTTTATGACTGAAGTGGGATTATAATCCCGACTTGAAGAATCCAAATTCAAAGGGGGTTTTAAACCTTTACTTTTTATTTCGTTCAAAAAGGATGAAGCAATATCTCTATCAAATTCAGGGTCTGAAGGATCTAAAATTGGAATTGCGCTCATTTTAAAAGAAAAGTAATTAAAAGAAATTAAGTCAAAGCTGCAAAAACAAGGCAAAATCGTTACTAAACACTCCTAACAGATTTCCTACTCGCGTGCGAACTTAAAATGCATGACTTACAATCGTAAATTGCTCTTCACGTCCTTCACTTCTTTTTCTAAAACTGGAATCTGGAGCGGGAACCTGGAACTTGAAACTGGAATCTTTGACGATGCAAACAGCAACAATTCTTTACTTCCGAAGTCAAATGATGAAAAGTTTCTTAGCATATATCAATAACACAATTGTGCACGAACCAAAACAGCTTTCAGCGGATCGAAGTCAAATGATGAAAAGTTTCTTAGCATATATCAATAACACAATTGTGCACGAACCAAAACAGCTTTCAGCGGATAGTCTCTACGCCACAATTCAGCACAATCACAGCTGATAAAGATGAATTTTACCAAAATTGGAAGGTAAAGAAACTTGCGATGGGAATCTAGAGGATGATAATAACTCTAATCCTCTCCGGCGAAAACCGCTGCCACCACTTTGTAAAGGCTCTTCTTCTCATCTTCTCTCTGCGTTCTCTTCTTTAGAACATTACGGTAGCGCTGGCCTACAGTATAGGGTTCGACCGGTGGAGGATATCTAGTATCTCTAACTCTCATAAAGTGTA
Organism: Artemia franciscana; assembly: GCF_032884065.1. Classification (NCBI taxonomy): domain Eukaryota; kingdom Metazoa; phylum Arthropoda; class Branchiopoda; order Anostraca; family Artemiidae; genus Artemia; species Artemia franciscana. Next base: position 57,908,733 of record NC_088863.1, on the reverse strand, counting down.
ATAAAAATGTTTATTTATACATATAATACAACGTTGAGGACAGAATCCGAATCTCGACTGACTCGGCTAATTTGCAACTCTAACTTATATTTTATAAAACACGGAACATGGTACAGGAAACTGACATCCCTAAATAATCAATTTACTTAGAATTTGAAATATTAATAGTTTAACCAGAATATGAATATTTGACAGAAACACGGAAAATCCCACTTCCGCTTTTCCGCTTCCGCTGTTTACAGGGGCGTGAAAATCATTTAGTGTCTAACTTCTATAAGGCTTCACAACTTAATTGTTCGTACTTGGGAAGTTCTTTGTCTTTGTCTCCGTTTAATTTTCCTTTTTTCAATTTTTTCTTTCTTGTATCCAAGAAGTTGTTCGATATAATTGAGTAGCCGAACGGCTTACCTGAAATTCAATTGATTAAATTGTGTGCCTTTCTGTGCAAAGAAAACATCACTTGAAATTCAAAGAAAGCTCTGTTGCTCTATAGTTTTGACTTTCTTAATCTAAAGTTCAGATACTCAACAAAACATGCATAACAATTAAAAACTGTTTCCCAAGCATCCAGCTACATAAATAAGAATGGAAAACCGTTACCCAAATTATGTACTCTATTGATCTATTTTGACATTTTGACAATCTTCAGCGACCATTTTAGTAAATATGCCAGGTAATTTTCAATCCTACTTAAGTAAGGGAGGGATAAGAATTGGGTAGTAATTCTGGTTGACACCCGTTATTTAAAGAAAATCCCAAAGCAAACACATGTTCAGATGACTGCTTTTGACAATTCTGCAGATCAGAATATTGCTTGTCATTGGTTTGTTGTAACTATCGTGGCAGGGCCGATGACAGTGGCGAAAATTGTCTAGGTAAATTTCAATAACCGAATAAACTGTTACACAGATTAGCTGGATGACAGAGCAAAAGTGCTGTTGGAACAAATTAACTTTTGTAATTGGTTCAAAACAAAGCTAAACACTTCTTAATAGTTAAATTCTTGCGTTTTTATGGTTTTTAAAGGCAATAGGAAATCTTCTATTTTTAGAATGTTAAAATTTTCTTTTGAAAATCAAACCTAAAGTTTCAAAACCGGAAAATATACAACGCAGGAGGGAGGGAGCAATTGACGAAATCTTAGTTCAACGTGAGAAAAAAAAACTAGTTTCTCGGGAATGAAAACCAACGTTCCCCGGGGAAACAAATTCAGCATAAGAGGTCATCAGCACCTTATCTAGCTGGTAACTGTTGATTAAGGGTAATTCAAGGTAACATACATCCTTGATCGTTATTTTTGCAATAGTGTTTTCTATTCCGTGAACATTTTCGTCACAAGTTTCTCTGATATGCTGAATTTGATGGCATAATTTCCATAGAAATCATCTGTTTTTTGGGGATTGTCTTGCATTTTTTTCTAAAATCTTTTCAAACAATTCATGGTAATGAACTGTAAGTAAGGAGCGACCCAGCTCAATAGTAACCGAAGCTCTAAAAAACGGAATGTTGATACCAACTGATATATCAAAAGAATCGGATTTTTATGCTGATTTGAAACATAAAAGTTTCATTAAGTTTAGTCTTACCCATTTAAGGTTACAAGCCTGATAAAATTTGCCTTATTTTCGAATAAAGGGGGAAACATCCCCTAAGAGTCATAGAATCTTAATGAAAATCACACCATCAGGTTTAGCGTTTCAGAGAACGTTATTGGTGAGGTTTCAAGCTTTTATTTGCAAAAATCTGGAATTCTGTGTCTTTTTTTACCAGACGAAAGATCACGGATGTGTGTTTTTTTTTTTGTTTTTTTTTCAAGGGTGATCCATTGATCCAGTGGTTCTAGAATATCGTGAGATGACGTCTTCGAACGGAAATCAAAAGTTCTAGTGCCCGTTTTAAGTGACCAAAACATTGGAGGGAACCTAGGCCCCCTCCCCACCTCTTCCCCCCCGAAAAATCGTCTGATTAAAATTTTGAAATAGCCATTTTGTTCATCATAGTTAAAAAGCACAGTAGCTGTTCCTTTGGATATAACATGACCCTTCCCCCTTCATAGCCCCAGGGGAAAGGTCTAAGTTACATAAATTGCCCATTGTTTACGCATAATATTTGTTATTAGGAAGCATGCATACATTTTAGAGTAGGAAGACGAATTTTCTGCTGTTTTGTTTTTTCGCGGTGGAACTTTCCATGGGGAGGGAAGTTTCCTGGGTTGAACTTGTTAGAGGAAAGTATACACTGGGGAATTTTTCAGACTTCCAAACAAAGTTCTTTTTATATTTCTTGCTTTCTGTTTTCCCTATCAATCTTACGCATGGAGTTGTTAAGGGTATTATCCTGGGTAAATTTTCATGGGATTGAATTGTCTAGAGGTTATATCCGTTTGGAGGGTATTTGTCCGTGGAGGTGGGGCAAGATTTACTTAGATTAATAAAAAAAACGATCAGAAATTAAATAAAAAAAAGTTTTTCAAACGAAAGTAAGGAGCAACATTAAAATTTAAGACGAACAAAAATAATTACGCATATGAAGTGAGTTACCTCCTCCTCAACACCTCGCTCTTCACGCTAAAGTTTGAATTTTGTCCCAATTCTTTCCTGAAACACAAGGGTCATTTAATTGGAACAATAAGACGCTTTTTTCAAAAGTACTAAGAATCTTTAGCGTAAAGAGCAAGGTGTTGAGGAGGAGGAAACCCCTTCATATACGTAATAAGTTCTGCTGTTCTTAAGTTTTAATTCTGCTTGTCACTTTCAGTTGAAAAAATAGTTTTTTTAAAGTCAATTTCTAAAAAGGCATGTTACTTTTTGTTGGGCTTTGAGCGTTGAGCTTTGAGTTTTATTTTGTTCGTCATATAAGGTCGTTTATTTTTAATTATTTTCATTTGCAATAATTGGCTTTTATAGCATGCACTGAGACTGGTGTTTGAGCTTAATTAAGTAAAAAAAAAAACTAAATTTTTAAACTGAAAGTAGGGAGTAAAGTTAAAACTTAAAACGAACAGAAATTATTATGTATATGAGGGGGATCGCCCCCTCGTCAATACCTTGCTCTTTACTCTAAAGTTCGAATTGTGTCCCAATTCTTTACGAATGACTCCTGAATCACAAAGTAACTAAAAAAAAATAGTGTAAAGAGCAAGGTATTGACGAGGGTGCAACCCCCCTCATATACATAATAATTTCTGTTCCTTTTAAGCTATTGTTGCTCATTACTTTCAGTTGAAAAAACTTGTCTTTTAAATTTAATTTCTGTTCGTTTTTTAAATAATGCTGTAAAAATCCAGCTTCCTTCCATTGAAAATCCCCTTCCCCCATGAAAAGTACCTCCTTGGAAAGATTTTCCCACTTAGCTCTATTTCAATATTCTACGATGACTGGTTTGATTTGATCACCTCTGAAAAAAAAAAAAAAAAAAAAAAAAAACGCATCCATGATCTTTCTCCTGTCAAAAATGCAAAATTTCACATGTTTGTATATAGGAGCGTGAAACCTCTACAGTAGGGTTCTTTGGTATGCTGAATCTGGAAGAGTGATTTTCGTTCAAATCACTTGGTTTTTCTGGGGGTGTTTCCCCGTTTTTCAAAAATTGGGCAAGTTTTCTTAGGCTCGTAAATTTTGATGTGTGCCATTAAATTTGGTCAATTAAAGATACTTTGGATAAGCATCAAAATTTTATTTTTTTGATGTATCTATTGTTGTAAGACTCTTGGAGTTACGGTTACTATTGAACCGTATCGCTACTTACATACAGTTTATTACCACGATTTGTTTGATTTTGTTTATGTATTAAAAAAAAAAGATTTTTTTTTAAATGAAAGTAAGGAGTGACATTAAAACTTGAAAGGAACAGAAATTACTCCGTATATGAAAGGGGCTTTTCCTCCTCAACGCCCCGCTCTTTACGCTAAAGTTTGACTCTTTCAATTAACTCTACTTTTTAAAACAGTAAAAAACTTTAGCGTAAAGAGCGGGGCGTTGAGGAGGAAAAGCCCCATTCATGTACTCCTTACTTTCCGCTACCGCTCCTTACTTTCATTTAAAAAAAAACTTGTTTTTTTTTTGTTTAATTTCTGGACGTTTTTGAATTAAGGCATGTTTTGATCTTGACTCTCCGCACATAAATAATTAAAACCAAATTTGTATATTAATTTTTGTTGGCTAAATGGCTTTTTCATAGTTTTAATCGGAAGATTTTGAGAAAAAAGGAGCGAGGGAGGAGGCCTAGTTGCCCTCCAATTTTTTGATTACTTAAAAAGGCAACTATAACATTTAATTTTTTACGAACTTTTTCATAAGTAAAAAATATACGTAACTTACGAACTAACTTACGTAGCGAACTTCTGTATTCGTATGTTTTTATTGCGTATATGAGGGGGCTCACCCCTCATCGAAACCTCGCTCTTTACACAAAAGCTTAAATTTTGTCCAAATTCCTTAAGATTGACCACTGACTCACAAAGGCCGTAGAATAAGTAGTTGTAATTACTAAAAATACTTTAGCGTAAAGAGTGAAGTATTACGAGGAGGTAAACCCCTCATATGCTTTATAATGTCTGTTCGTTTTCAGTTTTAATGCTGCTCCTCACTTTCAGTAGAAAAAAACTTTTCATATTTATTTTTTTATTGTTTTTTTTAAAATAATGCTAGAAAATCCTGCGCCCCCTCCATTGAAAGTCTCTTCCCCCATGAGAAGTTCCTCCATGGAAAGATCCTCCCAGGTAAACCCTCCCCTCAACTCTCCCTCCCCCCCAAACCAAAAAAAATCCCCCTGAAAACGTCTGTACACTTACCAGTAACCATTACTATATGTAAACAGAGGTTAAAGGCTGTAACTTGCAGCCCCTCCCACGGGAACTGCGGGGGAGTAAGTCGTCCCCAAAGACATAGTTATTAGGTTTTTCGACTATGGTGAATAAAATGGCTATCTCAGAATTTTGATCCGGTGACATTGGGAAAAAATGAGCGTGGGAGGGGGCCTAGGTGCCCTCCAATTTTTTGTCACTTAAAAAGGGCTCTAGAACTTTTAATTTCAGTTAGATTGACCCCTTTTGTGACATTCTAGGACATCTGAGTCGATACGATCACCCCTGGGAAAAAACAACAACAAAAAAAAAAACAAATAAACACGCATCCGTGATTTGTCTTCTGGCAAAAAATGCGAAATTCCACATTTTTGTAGATAGGGGCTTGAAACTTCTACAAAGAGGTTCTCTGATACGCTGAATCTGATGGTGTGATTTTCGTTAAGATTCTATGACTTTTAGGGGGTGTTTCTCCCTATTTTCTAAAATAAGACAAATTTTCTCAGGCTCGTCACTTTTGATGGGTAAGACTAAACTTGATGAAACTTATATATTTAAAATCGGCATTAAAATCCGATTCTTTTGATGCAACTATTGGTATCAAAATTCCATTTTTTAGAGTTTCGGTTACTATTGAGCCGGGTCGCTCCTTACTACAGTTCGTTACCACGAACTGTATGATATTATGATCGATTTCAGATCACCAAACAATAATTTCATTAATTTCTGATGGCCGAAAACTCTAAATTACTGTTTGATGATTAAGAGTTGCCTGACAATTTATAGCCAATAGTGGGTTGAAACACCTATTTTATTATTTGCAATCATCGAAATTTCACAGGTTGGTATGTTATTTGAGTGCAACAAAAATATTATTTAAAAGTTAGCTCACCGTAAAAGGCGTACTTACAGATGCAATTCCTAATAACTTTACGAAGACCAAGTACTTTTTAAGAGATTTGGACAAACGGTAGGAAATAAAACTGAATATTTGGAATTTGGGATAATTTAGTCTATTCTCTGAAAATTTACTAGGGATGGGGGTGTCTTAAATGAGCAGTAGGGGAGCAATGTTTTGCCTAATCTCCAGTTCGTGTGCAAGCATAATCATGAACTATAATTTGAAATGTAAGCTGTGCCAAAAATAAATACACAAATAAGCTTGGGTCATACATATCTGCTAGACACTTCACCCTGAAATAGATAATTTTGGGCTTGTTTTTATGCCATCGTTACGCTAAAAAAAAGCTTTTGTTTCTTGTCATGAGGCAGAATAGATAGATTCTATGTTAAATTATAGGCTAGCAATCCTATGGCTTTTATAAAAGAAAATTTGGCAAGCTTTATGTGAAACATGAAGCGCCTTCGCGTCCACCGAATAATATATTATTTTCAATTTTAATTTAACTATTTTAGGATGACCATTGGCCGGACAACACGACTGCAATTACAGGGGCTACTTCGGTGGCGTCTGGATCGCTTGAGGATCTTTCCAAGTATGGAACCGGAGCTAACGTAGATCCTTACGGTCAAATGTACCTGTCTCAAGATTTGAGCTCCAGTTGTTCATTTAGACTTCAGAAGTATCTTGGCACAATCATTGTCGTTTTTATGTCCTTGTTTGCGTTTTTTAGCCCTATTGTGATGATACTTCTGCCAAGATTTGGTGTAAGTTTTGCAGGACGTTTGGTTCTTGCTTCCTATTTCCTTAACTTTCTCTTTATGTATCTCCACCATATGTATGGGTGCTTTTTAGAGAAGGGGTATCATACAATCCAGCTGTCTAAACTAAAAACGTATTTCCCACAATATATTTTGTATCTAATTTATATTTTTTGCATTGAATTTACTAAAACGCCCACAGGGAAGGGAGGAGGAGGACTAGGAATGGAGGTTTTTTTCTGGCGGGGTAGGTCTTTTTCTACCTGGCCGGGAAGACGGAAATATGCAAAAAGATGATATTTTGAAAAATTAAAGTTTTTTAAACCTTTCACCCTCTTCCCTCTCCGAAAGAATTGTGTGGGATCATCCTATCTTTGAAAAATTGATGTGGCTGCTCATGACCAGTAAGCCTCCCCCCCCATCCTAGGCTAAACATTCATAAAATATGTCAAGAATCGGAATGTTTTTGTTTTTAATAGGGGTATGCCCTTAAATTTTATGCAGTCGTGGTTTTCCCTTGGAAACTGAAATAGCAATCGTTGTTGCACATTTTGTTTAAATAATAAGATTTTTCTTATAATAATGTTAAACTCTGCATTAAATGTTTTATGCGACAAGATTGTAAATTGAAATAGTAACAAAGATGAGCTATCATATAGAGTTACTCTTCCCTGCTAAATCGGTAGAATAGAAAACAAAGTGCCATAGTTAAGGAAATGAAATGAGCTATGTGAAAATAATTGTAAATAGTGTCTTACTAATCTTTGTTTCCTGTTCACGCCTAGCCTCCCCCCTTACGCCTCAATTACCACACTTGTCAATAAAAAACTACTACGCATAACTGCAGCACCAACAGCATACTCAGTACTTAATTTAGTGAGGTCAGCTATGCTTAACTTTCGAAAGTAGGCCTAGGCCTAATTATCATCACTATTCAATCCAGGCACATTCGAAAATTGTCTTAGGAGGGGGCAGTAAAAAATGGTACATCACACACAGTTTGTTAAAAGAAAATGTACATAGAAGTCGCTGACCGTCCAAGAAACGCCAAAATGTTTGACAAAAATTGAGTATTTTTTGTCCGGACGGGTACATGCACCTCTCCCCTCCTTGGGCTTACATGTGTGGGCCAATCACAGCGAAGATGCACTCTTGGAAGGGTATTTTTCCCGTTTTTATGAAGAGCCTGGACAATTTATGTAAAGAAATTATGAAACTACTTGGAAAGAATTGAGGCTTACTACACGCTTTTTAAACCAGTACCTCCCCACCTAAATTGTTCAATATCTAAATTGATAATTATCAACAGCCAATAAAGAAGCAAGTTATAACGCAGTGACTGTTTCCTGTTATAAAGTTTAACGGCACATGGATAACAATGTCTGAATTGTATCAAGAAAACGCATGGCTTGAATTCACGGTTTTTCAATAGAGTAGCCCTTTTACCATCTGTTGAATTTCTTCTTTAAAAAAACTCATAGTCACTAATCAGAAAAAGGCTTAAATTAATGTAAACACGGCACAAAAAGAACAAGATGGTTCTGCAATTCAGTATTCAAAATCACAGGAAAAAACAATTTACGGCTGGAGGCTTTTTTTGATCACTCACAACTCTTTGAAATACAATTCTTTACAAAAAGTTATGCTGCGTCTTGTCAAGTAGCTGATCGTCAACTTGTTAATGATCAAGTTTTCTTACTGACCAAAAAGATTGGAGGGCAACTAGCCCCATCCCATTCCTTCTTTTACTTAAAGACATTTGATCAATATTTTGAGGTAGCTATTCGATTCGGCTTAGTTGAAAGTTCCGATAAATATGCCTTTGGGATCACATGACCCCTACAGCCCCTGAGGAAAGGACTGTAAGTTGTACAACTCGCCCATTGTTTACATGCAGTTTTTCTTATTGGAAAACATTGCTGATGCTTTTTGGGGATGGGGGGGGGGTCTGCAATATGGGATTTGCCACGGGAAGATCTCTCGTGGGGAGGAAAGATTCCTGGGGAATTTTCACTAGGGAAATTTTGTACGCGAAGGGAGAAGAAGATTTCTTCCAGCATGATTTGAAAAAGGTTAGAAAAAACAGGTTTTTTCAACAGAAAGTAAGGAGCAACATCAAAACTTAGAAGGAACAGAAATTAGTGCGTATATGAGTTTTTAAGAATTTAGCATTAAGTGCGAGTGTTGAAGTAGGGGCAGCCCCCCTCATATACGGAATAATTTTTGTTCGCTTTACTTGTTCTTTCATACCTTAAAGAATTTTCTGCCTCAACTTAAAAGTTCCTAAAGGGATTCGTATACGTTGACGAATCTGATAAAGTCTGTCCAAAGAAAGCCATGCGAATAGTTTTCAAAAGTCCATACTATTACTACTACAACTAACAACCCACTGTAGCACCAAGCTCATTGAGGCCAACACAGATACGCACGCTCCTCTTCCATCCAAATTTATTCAAAGTCTCTCTCGTTACACCCACCCAGAAACATCCCATTTCCCTTACATACCCGCTTTTCGTTTGGCCCCTAACGGCTGGCTGACAAGGACTATCTTCGGCAATTTTTCATCCGCAGAACGTGTTCTAGCCATCTCATGCTTTCTACTCACTTAAAAAAAAGCTATTGGTTGGACACGCTTAATTGCAGGAAATGCTTACACGAAAAAAATTTTCCCCAAAAAGACGCTCCCCATCTCCCCGTCCGGATTCCGCCTGATCGATACGATATGATACTTTATTAATAAACACAATTATAACTATTTACTTTATATATCTACTGCACTGATGGAGAAACATACGTTTTTGTTGACGTGCAGTTGTAAATATTACATTTTCTAAACACACCAAAAAATAACATAATTCAGAACACACTCAATAAATGAAGTTCGGTTCTTTCGTGAAACGAACTACGATGCAGGTACATTTTATGAGAAAACTCGGTTTCATAGCCACATAGACAAAACTCAAAGACAGAAGGTTAGGTTAGGATTCTAAGTTGTAATTTTAGGATTTTCCTAATAAAGTATTATATTTTCATCATATTTTGTTTTATTTCATTAGTTTTATCAAAAGTTTGGGCTATATATTTGCACATTAAAGGGGGGGGGGATGGGGTGTATTATATCAAATACCTAACTTAACCTAACCTAACCTCCTCTATATATAAAATATTTAATTAGAATGTACCTGCATCGTAGTTTGTTTCACGAAAGAACCTAACTTCGCTTATTGAGTGTGTTCTGAATAATACACGTAAGTACCTAAATAACTAACAAAAAAAGCTGCCTGCACCTCAGCCTGCACCTACCGTGTTCTTCCTTCACTGTTTTTTTTCAAGATATGGAAAAAACTTTTGCCCCCTATATTATTGAGAAAAAAAGATAGTAAAGCTTCTCAAGTTTTCCTCTGATCGTTATCTGTTCAAGTCCTCTCACTACTCTTCTTTTTTACGTTTTAAATGTCATTATAATGTTTTTCGGAATTCCATAATTTCATTTGTCATTTTTGGGGACAAGGGTTTAGGAGCTAGAGATCTCATGTTGAAAAAATATTTTCCAAATGTTACAGAAAACTAGGTATTTTAACAATTTTATTTGTTTGTTGAATTTTTTGGCAGTATAATTTTTAAAAATTGCCAATTTGCTGCTTTAAACTGCGTATTTAAATACTTACTGTAAATAACTTTTTTCTTTTCTCTTGACAGATTTGCGTAAAGTCAAACCAGTCCCCCTTTTCGGGAATAGTAAAATTCATGATTTCCTTTTAGTTTAATCATGATATTAACATTTTTTTTTTACTTTGTTATAGGTGGAATGGGGGGACAGGATCCTTCCTAGGATTCCATTATCCCCTCCCCTCGAGAAATCCTCTGAATCTCCTCATCACATAAAAAATCTCTAAGATTCCCATTCCCATCCTAAATTTATAAGAGCCCCTCAAAAAATTTCAGTGCCTGGGCATGGTTGCATTGTCGTTCTTATAAATGGAAGATTTTATCCTTAGACCTAAACAGCCTCTACGAAACTATTACAGAATGTGGACTTTATCGTCAGGACAAACAGATCAATAAATTAAATTAGTATCCGAAATTGCAGGGCTGAACACGAGAAAGTAATAGTCAATGAGTCAATTTCATTCTTTCTATTTTATGCAACGTCCAGCCAGTTTCTTGCAAATTTTGCTTTTAAGCTGAAATGTTTAGATGATATTGTCCTGTTTATTTTTTTTTTCGTGTCTTCGAAATGCGAATGTGGTTTATATATGATTGTGATAGTTGATTTTAAAACAAAGTATCTTATTAGGCGAGTGTCAAAATTTTGGTGTATTACTAATTCGTCTAAAAATCGATGGCTTTGTGCGTAAAGGTCTAGTTCCATGATCCCCAACGTGGGTCACACGCCCCATCGGTGGGGCATGGGAATATTTTGTTGGGTCATGGACAGGACATACACCCTTGACTGTCAATGCTCTAAAGCTTTAATTTAAAAAGGACATCAAATTCACATACATTTAAAGAGCAAAAGAGATACATGATAGTATTGCAACGACGTCATGCATTGTATGAGGTGTGCATACAGACAAAAGTTTTCATTCGCATAAAATATACCGAGAGGATAACTCGAAAAAATACGCGTACAATTTTGGATAACATAATTTGAATATCACGAGGGGAGTATCAGGATTTTAGAAATGCCTAGGCGGGGCATGACCCAAAATCGGTTGGGAACCACTGGTCTAGTTAGTTCAAAAAGAGAACATTATTTCTCCAATACATATTTTCTCTCTTAGATAAGGATGATACTCAGTTTAAACTTTGCCAAAAAAATCGCCTGACCCTGCTACTGACTGATTGAAGAGCAGTTATAGTAGCGCAAGACATCTTTTGCAAGATCATTGTTGTCAGTTTGTGGTTTTAGCTACTGAAAGGGAAGAACTGTTAAAAGAGTTTACGGCCTCTTGTAAATTTGCAGTTTCTTTCGCCGTTTTCTTACTTTTTGTGCATGTAGTTTGATCATTTTTAATGAAATACAATCAAACCACGGACCATATGGCCTCTTAACAATGTTCAAGCTGAGTACACAAAACGTGAGAATATTGAGAGAGAAAAAAAGAAGCAAAAACAGTGAGTGTACAAAAGAGTCAATACACATTTAAAAGCATCGTGGTGATGGTAATATAAATATCGTTTTTGTGTTTTTTTTATTCTACAACTGTTGGGAATAGGACCTTTAGATTTGGAATAGGCCGAATAAAAAATTTGACGTTTTGTTAACACTTCCAGTGACATCAAGTTCATGTAAAGATCTTTTGAGATATGTCGAATTTGATCGTTGATTATGTTAATCTATATATTCATAGAGGCACAAAGAACCAAAAGTTACCATTAGTATATCCGAGTTTTTTTCAAGGAAGGGATGAGGGTGGGGGATCGTATCTTTAGGCTATTCAGTACAGTGTCGTAAAGGATTGTTATTGTTGGAATAATAAAGCTGCTTTCTTAGTTTTTCAAGAGGATTCATGTATATAAAAGAATGAATACCTTATGCATGCCTAGCACCTCTTCCTAAGCAATTGTTTTACTAATCACCCTAACATTTGATAAACAAAATCTATGTGGAGTTTTAGAATGGCTTAATTTATTTCTAGGTGATACGTTTACGACCGGATAAAGCAGTTTGTGGTGCAGAGTGCGACGGTCTTCTTATTTCATTTAGTTTTAAACTTTTTCTTCTTGTTGTCGGAACATGGGCGGCTTTCATTCGAACTCCACGAGCGACAATGCCGCGAATTTTCCTCTTTCGATGTGTTGTGCTTGTACTTGTCTTTGTGTTCACATTTTCCTATTGGCTATTCTTTGGAGTCCGTGTGGTTGAACAGCCTGAAAACTTGACATATCAGGTAGGTTTTAAGATTTATGTTCCCTGTTAATCATGTGCTTATGCAATAATACTACAGCTGCACCCTACACCAGAAGGACAAGATATTACTGGATTCAATAGTTCCATATAGACCCATTCTCTAAGCCAGAATTATGACATTTCGTTAGAGAGTGATTTCAAATTATTTAGATAGGAAATTTTTCATGTTTTTACAATACTTCAGTGCCTTTCCAAGTTCTTTTTTTGTAATTCTGGAAGAATTTACAGAAGGAAATGGGGACTTTTATCCCCATCTTTTTCTTTAATTGACTCTTTTTTTTTAGAATTCACTCATCGCTCCAGTTCATTTTTATGTATCCTTCATATGAGTCTACTTTTTAGCTTTTTGGGGATTTTGTCCTTAAAAATAAGGTGACTAATGAAAACCCTGCTACCGAATCTTCATTCAACTTCTGCAGGGTCACTTCTTGGACCGCCTCCTAAACCCGTTTGTTGTCACCTACGGACAACCACCTATATTCTTTCAAGCCGCCGTAATAGGGCGTAACTGCACTATCTCTGGGGACGGCTAAGGGTGTTAAATTGAAACATTCAGGGAATTTTGAGGGGCATTTTGAACTTAATTAAAAGACACTAGGTGCATCTAGGTTGTTAACAAGGGTGCTTTTTGCAAAGATCAGGATGAAACTTGGTGGGTTGAATAAGTACAAGTCCTAGATACGTGATTGACATAACCGGACCGGATCCACTCTCCTTGGGGGAGCTGGGGGGGGGAACCTAATTCGGTAATTCAAAAAAATTAGAAAAAATCAGGTATTTTTAACTTACGAACGGGTGATCGGATCTTAATGAAATTTGATATTTAAAAGGACCTCGTGTCTCAGAGCTCTCATTTTAAATCCCGACCGTATCCGGTGACATGGGGGAGTTAGAGGGGGAAACGAGAAATCTTGGAAAACGCTTAGGGTGGAGAGATCGGGATGAAACTTGGTAGAGGGGAGAGATCGGGATGAATTAGGGGGGACTGAAAATCTTAGAAAACGCTGAGAGTGGATAGGTCGGGATGAAACTTGGTGGGTTGAATAAGTACAAGTCCTAGATACGTGATTGACATAACCGGGCTGGATCCGTTCTCTTTGGGGGAGTTAGGGGGGGGGTCCAGTGCTTTGGCGAATTCGGTTCTTCTGTACGTGCTAGGATGATAAAAATTGGTAGGCGGGTCAGGGAACTGCTCAAATTGACTTGATAAATTTGTTTTCTCCGATTCGACCATCCGGAGGGGGGCTGAAGGGAGAGGAAAAATTATAAAAAATGAGGATATTTTTAACGTACGAATGGGTGACCGGATCTTAATGAATTTTTATATTTAGAAGGACCTCATGTCTCAGAGCACTTATTTTAAGTCCTGGCCGGTATTAAGCCTCTGATTTTCCTTTTAAATCAATCTATTGATTCTTAGAATTTTGATAAAGTTCATGCCATATGAGCTCTTGGCTCTTTTGACCTCGTCACAAGTGCCATATGAGCTCTTAGCTTTTGTTTTTGTTTCTGTTCTTCCGTTCAGACAAGTAAAAACCACACTGTCCAAAATACATATTGTTTTCAATGGAAGGCTAATGATTTTCAAGTCTCTTAGAGGTTTAATGGACGGAGGGAAGGGGACAGGCAGCAGCACCCTTATTTATGAGCCTTTGTTAAGACTAATTTTTCTGTTGTGCTGTTGTTGATTTTACGACAATACTGATCAGAATACAAATTTTTCTCAGTTTAATGCAAATGACACTCAGGCCAATAGAAGTTTCAAGGGTCATTAACCGTACTCCTGTCTATGGCAATTTTTGTTGGTTATAACGTTGACTTGATCAACTAGTACGATTTCTGTCACTTTATTTCTCATTGTTTCTTTGGTGGTAATTTTTGTTCGTTTTAAGTTTGAATTGCTATTTTAGTTTATTTCTGCACGTCTTGAATGTGGTTTGACGTAGCTGTCTACTTTTCTTTGAATTTTTTTTTTTTGAATAGGCTTTTCAGTTTTTTTTCATAAATAGATCCATTTTATGGTCTCTTCTTGAACATCCAGTTGTACTCTAAGGTTTATCTTGGTTAAGATGACTTGGAAATTTTTGTAACCATTTTCATCGTCCAATTGATAAAAGGAAAGAAGTAATTTCAATTTTGAATTTGTGATCTTATTAGTAGCAGGTTTACGAACCAACCAAAATCAACTGTACCAGTATAATCAACCTGTATCTGCTTTTTGAGGTCATTCACATTCATAATAGTTTCTTTACTCATCAGTTTGGCACCTAATGGTAAGTATGTAGATTAAGACATGCTCTAATCATTAAATATATGTCTACTATAACATTTCTCTTGTTTTGGCGCTATTGATCGATTACTTGCCTTCAGCTCTTTGCTTTGATTGTAATTGCATAAATCTTTACCGGAACGAACGACATCCCAATTAAATAAATAAATATCTTTCACAATTTTACAGCGTTAACTTAACGTAAATTAGCATTAACGTTAGCTCACGTAATAGAGTTAACTTAACGCATTTGCACACTCTGTACTGTAATACTGACGGACAAAAATGCTACGCCGCAGGTCATGCGTGTTAGTCTGACTATCATATGATAGGCCTATGTTTGAAAGGAACTTTGGTAAAGAGCGTTTGTGTCTCCCATGTTTTAATTCCACTCATGTTTTGTCCTAAGACCGCATCATATAGTACTGATATTCGTAGAACTTGAGGTCGAGCTCTTAATACTCTTTTATAAACCAATAATGATGGAAGGTCTTTCAACATACCATGTGCCCCCAGGTGCCTTCGCACCCCCAATTGACATTGGATGGACTAAAGTTTCATCTGAGTCAAAACGACCAAAAGGCCCAAACGGCGTGCCTTCCGAGGCAACATGAAAAACTTCAACAGGGTCAAGGGGTTTCAAATTATGAAAATAGCCTATTTAAAAAGGATTTCATAGATGAATTTAAAAAAAAAAAAAACGGTTACACCTCAGCCGTCCAAATGTTAAAACATGTTTATGCACTTTTCATTATTCCGAGAAAATCGTCCTCAAACTTTCTCAAGTTTTGCGGCACTTTTCCCACACATTGCGCCCCACTAGGCACAGGACTGAAGGGAAAAGTGTTTAAAATTGGATTTAAACAGTATTGTTTTCAATTATGCAATTAAAATACATGCCCAAGTTCGCTGACACTGCTAAATATCGATATTTCAACTTTGGCAAACAGGGCAAAATGCTGCAGTTTAGACAGAAAAATCTTTGCATGGGATTTTATGAGGACGTTCTTGCTTATACCGATCGATTTGCCTCTTTGTGTTGAATTAAATAAAAAAAACAAGTTTTTTTAACTGAAAGTAAGGAGCGACATTAAAACTTAAAACGCACAGAAATTACTTCGTATATGAAAGAGGCTGCTTCCTCATCAACGCCCCGCTCTTTACGCTAAAGTTTGACTCTTTCTCTCAATTCTTCTTTTTAAAACAGTAAAAAACTTTAGCGTAAAGAGCGGGGCGTTGATGAGGAAGCAGCCTCTTTCATATACGAAGTAATTTCTGTGCGTTTTAAGTTTTAATGTCGCTCCTTACTTTCAGTTAAAAAAACTTGTTTTTTTTATTTAATTTCTGAACGTTTTTGAATCAATGCATGTTTTGATTTTGGCTCTCCGCAGAGGAATAATCAAAACGAAATTTGCATATTTTTTTTTTGGCTCAATGGCTTTCTCATAATTTTGATCGAATGATTTTGAGAAAAAAAGAGCGGGGGACGAAGCCTAGTTGCCCCCCGATTTTTTGGTTAATTAAAAAGGCAACTAGAACTTTTAATTTTTTACGAATCTTTTTATTGGTAAAAGATTTACGTAACTTATAAATTAGCTTTGTTTCGAATTTTGTGCGAATAACTTTTCTCAGGTTTCTCCAGTCTAGACAACGTATATATTTGGAGTTTCCATAAAAATCCCAGCTCTTATTTTCAAAATTTTTGCATCGCTGTTTACCACACGTTCACTGACATGACCACCATAGTTTATCTAGAGTAGAGTTATTTACAAAATAAGGTACGGCCACACGTCCCTATAAGAACTTTTGTATTCTCATGTTTTTATTACATATATGAGGGGATTCGCCCCGTCGTCAGTACCTCGCTCTTTACACTAAAGCTTAAATTTTATCCCAATTCATTAAGAATGACCCCCTGAATCACAAAAGCCGTAGAATAAGTAGTTGAAATTACTGAAAATACTTTAGCGTAAAGAGCGATGTATTAGAAGGAGGTGAGCCCCCTCATATGGGTAATAATTTCTGTTTGTTCTAAGTTTTATTGCTGTTCCTTACTTCCAGCTGAACAAGCTTTTTCACTTTTATTTTTTAATTGTTTTTTTTAAATAATGCTAGTAAATCCTGCTCTCCCTTCATGGAAATTTTCTTCTCCCATTACAAATTCTCGAAGGAAAGTTCCCCCAGCATATCCCCCTCTTCTCAACCCCTCCCCCAAACCAAAAAAATCCTCCTGAAAACGCCTGTATACTTCCCAATAACCATTACTATATGTAAGCACAGGTCAAAGTTTGTAACTTGTTGCCCCTCCCACGGGGACTGTGGGGGAGTAAGTCGTCCCCAAAGACATAGTTATAAGGTTTTTCGACTACGCTGAATAAAATGGCTATCTCAGAATTTTGATCCGTTGACTTTGGGAAAATAATTAGCGTGGGAGGGGGCCTAGGTGCCCTCCAATTTTTTTGGTCACTTAAAAAGGGCACTAGAACTTTTCATTTCCATTAGAATGAGCCCTCTTGCAACATTCTAGGACAACTGGGTCGATATGATCACCCCTGGGAAAAAGAAAAAAAAAAAAACAACAAAAAAACAAATAAACACGCATCCGTGATCTGCCTTCTGGCAAAAAATGCAAAATTCCACATTTTTGTAGATAGGAGCTCGAAACTTCTACAGTAGGGTTCTCTGATACGCTGATTATTTAAAACCAGCATTAAAATGCGATTCTTTTGATGTAGCTATTGGTATCAAAATTCCATTTTTTAGAGTTTTGGTTACTATTGAGCCGGGTCGCTCCTTACTACAGTTCGTTACCACGAACTGTTTTATTCAGTGGAATATCTAACTCGGAAAACAACTTTTCATGTATATAACGTGTTTTACTTTTGGATGGCCCACCTTTTTGACCCTTAATTAATAGATCGCTTTCAAATCAGTATGATTTAAGGGCACAAAATGATTTTTAATTTTTTTTTGGCCTAGACTCCTCCCCAACCTAAATCCGCTCGCTTAGATATATTTTACCTATTTCGACTCGCGACTATTGAGTTATTATTAACTGAATCTAGTTTATTAAAAAAAAATTTACCGCTACGCCAAAAAATCAACATTTAAAAGACTCAAAAGAACAGTCTGGCCTTGCCTGCCATATTCTATGGCTATCTGAAGATCCTAGGACGCTGTATTCATCAATCTGACTATAGAGATCACTTCGTAAGATTATGAGGAAATACTAACGAGTTTTTATGTCGTGACCCTTCCACGCTTTCATTTTTAGCCTGTACATTTTTTAGCTTTTTTCGAGTTTTTGGGGATTTTTATTTTTCAGCTGTTGAGTATTAAAGGATAAAAACGTTTTACGACATTCTTTTAACACTTTTCTACTTTGCTGTTTTTATTCTTTGGTAAATCTTGTTATTAATCTTAGCTTTCCTTCTTAAACACTTTAATTATCAATGTATTAACTTACCAAATCTTCACTTTTCTTTTTAATTTTGAACTCTTTATTATAAGGAAACGGCCTGTCTTATATTAGAAAACAGCAAAATCACATTCTATAAATTATGTCAAATCTTACATTCTTTTCTTTGTCTTGCATTGATTGGTGATTCCAGCTTTTTTTGCAGTTAGATTTTCAGTATTATTTTTCTTATTATTTTTTTTTGCGTTATTCTCTTATTATCACTCTTTGAGGAGAGGGTCACACCTCGAGCAGGGGTGACACTTGAGTAAAATAAAACTGAAATATTTATGTGGCTTAATGTCTTTTTAGCCTCAGGTGGCATTTAACTGTGATGAGTTTTTGGTTGTAATATAATCTCTTAAATGTTCAAATAATATATTTTCCCATTCTCCCTTATATTAATTCCTATGATTTTTTTTAATTCTCTCATTCCCTCTTCGAACTTGAAGGAAATAAAGTCCAGTGGAAAAAAATATATTGTCTAGGGGTATCCACTCACTTGTCTTTACTCTATTTCTTTTCTTTGATTTATTTTATTTTTGATGGGTCACAGGATTGAAATGTACTTTTTGTTAAATACGGGTTGGCCGTCACCTTAAAACAATAAGTTATGCTCCATGAATAATAGCAGCCCTTGCTGAGTAATTTCTCTCTAACAAAATAACCAGAAATAATTTTGAAGTGCTATTACTAAAACCAATAAGACCGCAGAGTAATGGTTCCCTTGCTCAATTTCATGAGAATTTGCTGCCGACGTGGGAAGTTTTTCTTTTGAATTTCTCTGAGGCAGTGTTTCAAGCTTTGTTACTAATTGCTTTTGTTGAATCTGCTTCAGTTAAAGTTGGATCTTATTTGCGAAATGTCGCTATTTGAAATTTTTGGCACCATTCAAATTTGAATGGCAGGATTGTGTAAAAGACGGTTGAAGCGTAATAGTTGTTGACAAGAATTTGTTGATGGTCATTTGGACCCTAAGAGTTTCTGTAGGATACACTTATTTTGGGTTCGGTTCTTCTTATGTCATGGTTGTTAAGTAATGTATGAGCATATAACCTGACTCAACGCAACTTGAAAAGAATGGGCGTGAATTGTGCAATACCGTGGGTAAACTGCACTAAAAAAAGGTATGTTCAACTTCAAACCTGACTCAGCTCTTGGAAACAGGCTAATAAATACTTCTCATTCAAATTCAACTGCCCTTGTGTTTAATTAGTCTTTCTTAAAAAATTTTGACAAAAGGTCAGACCTTTGCTTAAGCGTTGGAGAAGGGACTGCCTCCTCGTATATGGAATAAAACTTGTTTTTGCTGTTTAATTTCTAACAGTTTGAAAACATGCCAGGATAGCTTAATCCCTCTCTCCTTTTAATATTTTCCCTGGAAAATCTATTTAAGAGACTTTCCTCCCCCCGGTAAATTCTCCGTGTGAAAAATCTCCCTCTGTGCTGAGAATCTCCCCTCCGCCCCCCAAAAAATTCCGCGTATTTCCTAATAACAAATACTAAATGTTAACAATGGGCATATTGCTTAACTTACTACCCATTCCTCAGTGACTATGGACTTCTCAGCTGTTCTGAATCAAACTGCTATATCAAAATTTTGATCTAATGTCTTTGGGGGTATGGGAAGAGTTTATTTGCCCTCTAATATTTATGGTCACTGAAAAAAGACACTAGAACTTTTGATTTCCATTCGAATGTGGTCTCTCAATCCTATAGAACCATTGATTTAGTACGATCACCCCTGAAAAAAACATCAAAAAATGCATCTGTGATCTTTCTCCTGCCAAAAAATACAAGATTCCACATTTTTGTAGATAGGGGCTTGAAACCTCCACAGTAGGATTCTCAAATATGTTAAAATATGACGGTGTGACTTTCATTAAGATCGTTAGACTTAATGGGGGGTTTTCCTCCTTATTTTAAAATCAGGCAAATTTTCGCAGACTTTCATGGTTAACATAAATTTTTTATTGAATTTTGCATAATTGGAATCAACATAAACCACCTATTTTTTAAAGGTATCCTCTCATCATCGAAGTGCCGTTTTTTAGAGTTTCGGTTGCTACTGGGCCCGAGTCGCTCCTTACTTGAAGTTAATTACAACGAACTGTATGATAATATAAGTCACGTTATTTCTCAGAACCAGGCCTCGAGATCCTGTGCATTCCCTCTAAACAGCAATTATCCTTTCTAAAGAATTCGCATGCCCCTCTGCATACTTGTATTCAGGTGAAAAGGGGAGGGGTGTTCCTTTGAGCATAATCTCTTGGTAAATTAAAATTACTGGGTTAGAAATGCACTTCTTCGTTTGCTCCCTTCCCCTAAGGGTCAAACTTATGCCCAAGTAGTAAAAAAATCGTATGTGTTAATTTTACGACACGATTGATTTTTCATTACTAATTTTTTTCATTGCAGCAAGTCGTGTTTTGCAAAAATAGTAAATTAGGTAGGCTCAGATTGACAGGACAATAAAATAGAATTCCTTATGAGAGGTTTGAGTCAGATGCAATAACATTAAACGATTATCTCTTCTTGAAGATCGTTTCGTAGATGGATGTTATTATTGGTATTGTTTATGGTAATGCCAGGGATTACTTGAAATTTTCCAGTTATCCATTCTTTAGACTGGTATCATGGCTATTTTGAAATCCCTCATTGATGGTATCATGGCTAATTGTGCAGTTTGTATTTAATTTATTTTTCGTTCAACGGAAGTAGCCTAACGGGATTAATTCTTGCTAAATTCCAGAGATGGTTTACTGTAGATGGGAGGTGTGCAAAAAACTAAGCCCCTGTGCTGTGCCTCTATTGTAAATGAAACGGCCTTTTCGGCGTAAGCGTTCCCCCTACCTTTACATCTTAGGTTAGTTACATGAAACTTGCCTAGCATGTGGGATTTAGTAGAATTGAGTTCCAATAAATATTTTTATTAATGTTACCCCTCCGTCTTTCGATACGTTTTAAAGCTCATGCTTACGATATAAAGTTACGAACAAAATAGATTATCTTAACAATAGCAGTAAATTTATTGATTGGTTTGTCTTCAATTCTTACTAGGAGACTCAACAAATGCAAGACATTGCCCTGACAATGCCTTTTGTCAATGGAGTACTTTCTTCAGAAATACAATTTTATATCTATGTTTGTCTTTTAATAACCAGTCTTATTTTAGCTTTTGTAGCTTTGTGTGGAGCGTGGGCACAATTTCAAAGGTATAAAACTATTGGAAGCAATTCAACTGTCACGATAACATGATTTAATCACATGCTTTGTATTGTGTCTTTATCATAAACTAATCCTGAATTTATAGAGAAAAACATTCCTAGAGTGAAGATAATTAAAGAACAAGGAAAAGTCACAAGAAATTGAAAAAACAAATTTGACTCATTAATAAAAGTAACTAGATAGGTCAGTTTTCACCTAATCTACAAGCCTCTGACGATTCCGAAGCAAAATAATTGTTTTACATATCCAAAAACTGTTTAATACCTTGGACGGAAAACCAAAGCTTTGTGCCACATTGATTTCCTTTCCCGTTCACATTGGCTTACTTAACGTCAATAGAAATATAAAACCGATTCCGGTTTGTGGATTATTTTAAGATTACCGATCATAGACCACTTTACATTCCTACGTTTGGTAACCTATGCTGCGGAATGGCAATTTGTATTCAGCATATAGCTAGGCATTGATGGTTGCAGGGTTGCAGCCCCTAGTGATTTAGCACTAATTCTAGTGATTTTTTTTTTATATATTGCCTCAGCAAAAAATACTAAATCAGCGCGTAAATCTCGTAGGCTATTGACGAAAATCACTAAATTGACCGAAGAATCACTAAAATGTAGTCTTCTCGCCGGGTGGCAACCTTGGACGGGAGTCGACTGCCGTTACGGCTGTAGGATTTTACGTTGTTCACTAAAAAGATATGGGTGAATATTTAATTTATTCGGAAAAGAATTGGAAATAATTCATGAGTTGGAATTTTTTTTTTTTACATTTTTCATCGATGGCTGTTGAAGAATTTTGCATTCGAACAGAAACAGCAGCCATAGCTTTTTCGATTTAGTTTTATGAGTTCGAGTCCTGTCTATTTATGATGGTTTTTGATTGACAGAATTTACTGTCGTCTCTCAGAGCTAAGTTTACTCCAACAGAACAAGATCAGAGTTTACAATATAGATCAAACAGTTCGTGGTAACGAACTCCAAAAAACGGAATTTCGATGCTAAGAGATATATCAAAAGAATTGAATTTTTATGCTGATTTCAAATATATAAGTTTTATCAAATTTAGTCTTTGTCATCAAAAGTTACGAGCCTGAGAAAATTTGCCTTATTTTAGAAAATAGGGGGAAACACCCCCTTAAAGTAATCGAATCGTAACGAAAATCACACCATCGCATTCAGCGTATCAGAAAACACTATAGAAAAAATTTCAAGGTCCAATCTAAAAAAATGTGGGATTTCGTATTTTTTGCCAGAAGACTAATCACGGGTGCGTGTTTATTTGTTTTTTTTTTTTTTTTTTTTTTTTTTTCCCAGGGGTCATCGTATCGACCAAGTAGTCCTAGAGTGTTGCAAGAGGGCTCATTCTAACGGAAATGAAAAGTTCTAGTGCCCTTTTCAAGGGACCGAAAAAATTGGAGGACACCCAGGCCCCCTCCCATGCTCATTTTTTTCCAAAAGTCAACGGATCAAAATTTTGAGATAGCCATTTTGTTCCGCATAGCCGAAAACCATGACAACTATGTCTTTGGAGATGACTTACCACCCACAGTCCCTGGGGGAGGGGCTGCAAGTTACTAACTTTGACCAATGTTTACATACAGTAATGGTTATTGGGAAGTGTACCGACGTTTTCAGGTTTTTTTTGTTTGGGTGTGGGGTTCAGGGGAGGGAGCTATATGGGAGGATCTTTCCTTGGAGGAATATTTCATGGGGGAAGAGAAATTCAATGAAAAGGGCGCAGGATTTTCTAGCATTACTACTAAAAAAAAACAATGAAAATATAAACATGAAAAAGTTTTTTCAATTGAAAGTAAGGAGAAGCATTAAAACTTAAAACGAATAGAGATTATTACGCATATGAGGGGTTCTAAAAATACTTTAGCATAAAGAGCGAGGTATTTAGAAGGAGGTTCGCTCTTTATGCTAAATTATTTTTAGTAATTTCAACTATTTATTCTACGGCCTTTCTGATTCAGGGGTCATTCTTAAAGAATTGGGACAAAACTTAAGATTTAGTGTGAAGAGCGAGGTATTAACGAGGGGACAAACCCCCTCATATATATAATCAAAAATATAAGAATACAAAAGTTTGTTACGTAAGTTATTTCTTTAGTTACGTATATTTTTTACTAATAACAACGTTCGTTAAAAATTAAAAGTTCTAGTTGCGTTTATAAGTAACCGAAAAATTGGAGGGCAACTAGGCCTCCTCCCCCACCCCTTATTTTTTAAAATCGTCTGATCAAAACTAAGAGAAAGCCATTTAGCCAAAAAAAGAATTAATATGCAAATTTCATTTTAATAATTTATGTACGGAGAGTCAAAATCAGACATGCATTAATTCAAAAACTTTCAGAAATTAAATAAAAAAAACAAGTTTTTTGAAATGAAAGTAAGGAGCGACATTAGAACTTAAAACGAACAGAAATTACTCCTTATGTGAAAGGGGCTTTTCCTCCTCGACACCCCGCTCCTTGCGCTAAAGTTTGATTCTTTCTCGCAACTCTACTTTTTAAAACAATAAAAAAATTAGCGTAAAGAGCGGGATGTTGAAGAGGAAAAGCCCCTTTCATATAAGGAGTAATTTCTGTTCGTTTTAAGTTCTAATGTCGCTCCTTACTTTCATTTCAAAAAACTTGTTTTTTTTATTTAATTGGCTAAACTGAGCGCATAGAACAGAGGTATCACTCATTCTTTTAGAAGACCAATTTCAATTTAAAGCGTATCTGTGAGCTTAAATTGTTACTTTGTATAGAAAGGTGTTCAATTTACGGTCTCTGTAAGGCAGATTTTATAGAATTGCAGTTGTAGAATAATAGGCCCATTTTTTGGATAATCAATGTGCTAAGATCTCATTTCTTTGACCTGTAATATTTCCGCTCAGATTTTCGTTTCTCGCTTAATCGAAGTGCCAAGACCGTAAAATTCTCTGATCTTAGTGGAACGGTGATTAAATTCAAACTTGTTGAATAAAGGAATTAATGATATTCCTGTTGAAGTCCTGAGACCGCTGATTGGAGCAGATTGAATTTTGATTTCCAGAAAGAAATTCCGCACGGGAAGTAAGATCCGAGTCAATATATTCACTTATAAATCTGAAGATTAACAAAAGGTGGAAGATTTTAGCAGATTAAAAAGCAAAAAAAAAAACGAACCTAATATGTTGAACCTAGTGACAAGGACTTTTAATTCATTTTTAAGAAAAACTCGTTAGTTCCAACGGTATTACTTTAGGTCACAAGCCACATTTATATTCTCCGTTGGCCAATCCTAGTATACGGTTTATATTTTTGATACTTCTGACCTAAAGTCTGGTTCCACAAGGGGATTCTTTCCACTTTTCTATGGCTAGTTTTGTGGTCTAAGGTTCATCTATGCAAATAGGGGTTAGCCGTGTGAATAGTCAGAATTATGTGAGTTGTTATAGACAACACCATTAATAAATCAGGGATTGAAGACATTTAACAAGAAAACATAAGAAGTGTTTCAAAAGAGGAAAATGAGAATTAACTCCATTTAAATCCTCTACATGTTAGTATGAAGTCAAATCGGCGGTAGTATTTAGTCAGATTAGATTCTAAAAAAATGTCTGGTTTAAGTATTTTTCAAGGTTCAAATCCGTGTTACCAGTCGCTGTCTAGTTCAGATCAGTATTTTTGTGGAACTTCCAATTGAACAGACACAGCTAAGAACCGATCAGGTGATTTGAAGCTGAAGTTCTACTAGCTTATGGCTTTAATTGCATTAGCAGAATTTTAAAAATAATATTTAACAGTATTTTATTTATTTAACTATTAGATTTAATTTATTTTAACTATTATTTAATCACTGCGTAATGATGTATACTCTAAAGCTGCATATTTGGAAATTCAAAAATATTGTTACAAACGTGTATTCGTGTGTCGTTAAATTTTTCGGAACGTGTATATTTTTTAATTAAAAAGGGAACTTTTCTGCGGCGATTCACTATTTTTACAGTTAAAAGAATGTGAAAATTTATCTGGGCTCTTTTGGAGCCCCATTTTTTTTACCTGGCTATTTTGAAATGTTATTAGGCTAACAAATAGTCAAAGGCTGTGTTGTTTCGGAAAAACCTACCACCACCTGTAATTTCACTTTGACTTTACTTCATCGAGGAAAGCGTTTACAACCGACTAAATGATAATTTCCAGTCCAATGCTGCTTGTCTTCTCCTAATCGCTTTTGAATAACCATTGGGTGGCTATGCAATGAGGGTCAGGCCCTATGGTTCATAATTCGTGTACTCAGAAATTAAAGGAGTTCGCTTTAGGACAAAAAGCATTAAAACATTTTCGCAATTGACTATAATTGGCAAAGACAAATAACTGACTTAAAGAGGGGACTATCATTCAAAGTGTCGCTTTTAATAGTACACTACTAGTTGCAGCTTAGGACTTCGAATATTAATTTACGATAATGTTGAAGATTGCTTTGGTAGGTTTCGTTAAAGATAAAAGAATTATTCGCGTAAAATAAAGAATTATTGATAAAACTTGACTTTTTTAAAACCGTATGACATCCCCAATTTTAACTAGCATTTCCTCAGTACAAATCGTACTAAGTTTAATTGCAAGACCAACAATTGTGAAAATGCCCAGGAAGAAAATGAGTCGCTGTTTGCTGTTTTTGTGCATAGAGTTAAAATTGCTTACATATATAAGGTTTTGAGTTAGGGTGGGGTTCAGAAGTACCTGAAATAAAGCCAATTTTTGGGCCTACAGTTATCGAATCGAAATAATTTTTTTGAGGGAGGGGGATCCTTCCCTACTTGTGTACTCAGGTATAGTAGTTAAAGTGTCACCAAAGTAAACCTTTATGGTCTTGAAGTAGTACTTTCAAAACTTGCTGTCATGGCTATGGCATCTTGAAGGGATAATTTGAACTAGTATATTAATTATGAAAGTAAAAAAAAATTGCAGTATTTGTTAAAAATTGATAAAACACATGCACAATTTCTAAATTTTTCGTATACTAACTACACTAAAGTAAAAATGCAACAACCGGTAAAACGGTTAAATATAACATACTAACTAAATTGTAATAGTATTAAAAACAAATGTACCTTTATTACATTTCCATTCATTTAATTCAAAAAGGAAAGGTGATGTGGTGTAAGAAATTACAATTATTTACTGTTCGTTCGCTACAGGGATAAAATTATATAGTTCTCTCACTATATTTTTCCTGTGTGAGGGAGAGTTGTGGTTCTCTGAAAAGACACTTGACCAGGAAGGTCCGGAGGATTTTTTCTCTTGGGAGGTGGGGGTACTGAGATACTTTCTTACATACAGGGATAGTCGTGTCATATAGATATAGCTAACTTGCTTAAATATACCTCCTCCACTTTGATACAAAGTGAATTAGGAGTACTTTTATTTGCTTGCTTTCCGCTATGAAATCTGTGATTGTGTTTAAGAAGGTGACGAGTTGGCTTGGCGAAAACAAACAAAAAAGAAAGAAAATTCACTTTTTAACATGGGAGTTTAGGAGATCAATCTCTTTTTTCTGCTTGATTTAACTTCTGGGTCCCCGGAAAATTCTTCCGTGGGAAAAATTCCTCCTCAGGAAGTTCGTCTGTGAAAATCCTCCTCCTGGAAAATCTCCTCTGGATAATTTTGAGGTTCATTAGAAGGAAAATTGAAAGTTATAATCAAACAGTTCGTGGTAACGAACTGTAGTAAGGAGCGACCCGGCTCAATAGTAACCAAAACTCTAAAAAATGAAATTTTGATACCAATAGCTATATCAAAAGAATCGCATTTTAATGCTGGTTTTAAATATATAAGTTTCATCAAGTTTAGTCTTACCCATCAAAAGTTACGAGCCTGAGAAAATTTGCGTTATTTTAGAAAATAGGGGGAAACACCCCCTAAAAGTCATAGAATCTTAACGAAAATCACACCATGAGATTCAGCGTATCAGAGAACCCTTTTGCAGAAGTTTCGAGCTCCTATCTACAAAAATGTGGAATTTTGCATTTTTTGCCAGAAGGCAGATCACGGATGCGTGTTTATTTGTTTTTTTGTTTTTTTTTTTTTTTTTCCCCAGGGGTGATCGTATCGACCCAGTTGTCCTAGAATGTTGCAAGAGGGCTCATTCTAACGGAAATGAAAAGTTCTAGTGCCCTTTTTAAGTGACCAAAAAAATTGGAGGGCACCTAGGCCCCCTCCCACGCTAATTGTTTTCCCAAAGTCAACGGATCAAAATTCTGAGATAGCCATTTTATTTAGCGTAGTCGAAAAACCTTATAACTATGTCTTTGGGGACGACTTACTCCCCCACAGTCCCCGTGGGAGGGGCAACAAGTTACAAACTTTGACCTGTGCTTACATATAGTAATGGCTATTGGGAAGTATACAGGCTTTTTCAGGAGGATTTTTTTGGTTGGGGGGAGGGGTTGAGAAGAGGGGGATATGCTGGGGGAACTTTACATCGAGATTTTGTCATGGGAAAAGAAAACTTCCATGAAGGGAGAGCAGGATTTACTAGCATTATTTAAAAAAAAAAAAATTAAAAAATAAATGTGAAAAAGCTTTTTCAGCTGGAAGTAAGGAACAGCAATAAAACTTAAAACAAACAGAAATTATTACCCATATAAGGGGCTCACCTCCTTATGTTACCTAGCTCTTTACGCTAAAGTATTTTTAGTAATTTCAACTATTCATTCTACGGATTTTGTGATTCAGGGGTCATTCTTAATGAATTGGGATAAAATTTAAGCTTTAGTGTAAAGAGCGAGGTACTGACGATGGGGCGAATCCCCTCATATATGTAATAAAAACATGAGAATACAAAAGTTCTTTACGTAAGCTAATTTTTAAGTTACGTAAATCTTTTACCAATAAAAAGATTTGTAAAAAATTAAAAGTTCTAGTTGCCTTTTTAATTAACCAAAAAATCGGAGGGCAACTATGCTTCGCCCCCGCTCTTTTTTTCTCAAAATCATTCGATCAAAATTGTGAGAAAGCCATTTAGCCCCCCCCAAAAAAAATATGCAAATTTCGTTTTGATTATTCCTCTGCGGAGAGCCAAAATCAAAACATGCATTGATTCAAAAACGTTCAGAAATTAAATAAAAAAAACGAGTTTTTTTAACTGAAAGTAAGGAGCGACATTAAAACTTAAAACGCACAGAAATTACTTCGTATATGAAAGAGGCTGCTTCCTCATCAACGCCCCGCTCTTTACACTAAAGTTTTTTACTGTTTCAAAAAGAAGAATTGAGAGAAAGAGTCAAACTTTAGCGTAAAGAGCGGGGCGTTGATGAGGAAGCAGCCTCTTTCATATACGAAGTAATTTCTGTGCGTTTTAAGTTTTAATGTCGCTCCTTACTTTCAGTTAAAAAAACTCGTTTTTTTTATTTAAAAATCACCTGTTTAAGTCAGAGGTAATGTTGTAGCGTCGCCTATAGTAAAGAGCCAAAAGGTTTCAATGTACTATTATTTTTTCTTAGAGGCTCTTTTTATGGAAGGGATGGCCGTATAAACTTCGTAGGTGGCTCATTTGACTGCAAGTTAAAAGTTGTAGTGCTCTTTTTAAGAGTCAAAAGTAATTGAAGGGCAACAAGCCATCACCCACCCCGTTTTTCCCAAATGTATCCAATCAAAATTTTGAGATAGCCATCTTTTTCAAAAAAGTATTTTTCAGAAAATCTTTTTCAAAAAAATTCAAAATTTTGTACATTCTATGTGGCTTCTCAAACTTGTGTATGGAGGAGTATTTCAGGAGCGAATGCTGGATCCGACCAGGTCCAAAGATCTGCGGGAACCATATTTAGCTTAAATTGAAACGTTAAGATAGGATTGCTTCCCCTGTAAAGTTTCAGGAAACCTTTTCCCTGATAAAATAGCTATTTACTGGCCTAAAAATGCGCGTTTCCTGATTACGACCTCCTCCCCCTAGGAAAAACAGGTTGAATGTCTGACCCACACACCCTCCCCAAATACGCTTGGTAGACCTTATTTGAAAACAAAAAACGAGTCAATATCCCTCGTCCTTAATGTTAGAGATATTTCTTCGACTCATAATAAATTTGCCACCACCATCTCAAATTTTCCTACGTTCTTTAGCATTCACCTACTTCTGCTAGAGGATTTCCAAACTTTGAAAGGTACCTGAAAGGTTCTCGTTTGAAGACAACCTGTCAATGTACCCTTGCTGGTCATAAAAATGTAACCCTGAGGTAAAATTTTACCTACGGCTCAGGTACCAAAGCCTCCCAGCATTTTTTATTTATGTATTAAATTACTTCTCAGCAGGCAGGTTTCTTTGTTACACTGCGAGTCACTTTCAAACGGATTTTAATTGAAGAAACGAAACACTTTTCTCTTTTGTGATTTCGTCGTTGACAATTTATTTTAATTTTGGGATTAGGCTAGAGATCCGATGCCTAGGAATGCTTCGTTTGAGGGAGGCGGTTTGTCTTTCCTTGTTTTCAATGATAGATGTGAAATGGATATTTTGATTAAAGGAACGTTTTCTATTGTTTCGGTTAATCTTAAAAGAAAGTGTATTGCGGATACAAGCTTATGGGGATTTCGAAAAAGAACATGAAAACCCTAGAAAATGGCATTGAATCGAAATAAATAGTGAACCATTGGAATCAGCAGGATCGAAAGCCTTGAATAGGATAACTACAGTCCTCCACCTTGAACACCAAGGAAATCACTTTTTTTTGCATGGGTTGCATTGATGTCTTTTTTTATTCTTTTTGTTCTACCAGGTCTAGCGAGTGATCAGAGCATCACAGAAATATGTTTCATAGCTCATTCGGAAATGAAATGAAATTTGCCAGTGCCCTTTTTAAGTGACCAAATAGATTGGATTGCAGCGAGTCCCCTCCTCAAAAGCCCCCCTTGAAGTCGTCTGATCGAAATTTTGTAATAGCAATTTTCTTCCACATAGTTCAAATGTCCAATAAATATGTTTTTGGTTTGATGATATGACCCTTCATGGTCCCCAGAAAGGACTTTACGGGGTATAGGAACTAGGTGAATCAATATCGCTTGTATGGGTATCTGACGTATTGATATCGCGGTATTCATATCAGACATATCAGTATCCAATTTTTTTGTTCAGTCATGGTTTTATGCCTTCTCAGAGGCGCCATTTGGGCCAAATCTTGGGGTGGGCATGAACTCCATCTGCCCCCCCCCCCCAATTCACTTTGTGTCGCATAAGAAAAATCCAGGTTTTGGCAGCACATTGATCAAATATTCTAACTAAAAATGCATTTTCAGCACCTGTGTGTTGCTTGAAAATGTACTGTAACCAAATGTGGAACTCAGCCACACTGACCTCTAAGATTAATTATAACAACAAAGAATACAATCAACAAGGTTAAGTGATTAAACTGAAAGTGGAAAATTCAACCAGACTACAGGCTGGCATTCCTCAGCAAGAAACTTTCTTATTTAAGTAAACAATACGTCGGTGAAAGTAACCTTCATTGTTATGCTGAGGGTTGTAACCAAAATCTCAGTTTTCCTTCAGCAGAAATCTTCCAGATCAAATATATTTGGAAAAAGGAAAAACATAACAAGATAAAAAAAAATATAACAACATTCAAGGTAACAAGGGGAACCGCCGAGCTTTCATCTTTGCAACATTGTCAACAAGCTGGTTGTAGTCCAAATTTTTTACTAAATCCTTCTCTGCAAATATCAAAAGGAGGTGACTGAGACAATCATCTCCTGTTGTGGACTGCAGGTAGTTTTTCACTATTTCTAGGCTAGAAAACAAACGCTTATTGCTTGCTGTTGTCTCAGGAAGTGTGGCAGCAATACGAAGTACTTTAATTACTTCTTAGTAAGCCACTGGTAATGCCTGAAGATGGTCGACAATGTCTAGGAAGTTTTCCGGCTTTTTCTCCTCATTGAGCAAGAAACGCTTGGCAATAGCAGCTTGAGATTCGAGAAGAATGCTGTTGTAAAGTAAGCTTGCAGTAAAGAGAAGAGAAACGCTTGAGCAGCTCTGTGTCCATAAACTTAGTTGAGCTTGGATCCAAGGCTTCGAGCGTACTCAGCACTGGCAAGTTATCTGTGAACCTTCTGTCAAATTCGGCTAGTAGACGGTCAAAAGTTTTGAAGTATTCTTGCTTCATTTCATCCGCCAAAGTAGTAGTCCAATTTCCAGATTCGATGAAATTCTATCCTAGTGTCAAAGTTGTCACAAATTGTTTCCGATGCTTGGTGATCTTTTGAGTTCTTCAAGTTCGTCCTTTCTGACGAACAGAGGAGGGTCTAGTCGCGGGTCCATTCATAGCAGGTACTTCAATTTTGAGTTTTGTTGCAAACTCTTTAGCCTTCTTGAAAAACGATACAAATGAAGCATCTGAACGCAGGTTGGTGAGTTTGCTTCTTGTGGCCTGAATAAGGGTGCGTGATCGAGAAATAACCAAATCGATGGTGACGGCATGGAGCTGCTGAAACAGCGATTTCGTTGCTCGCATAATTGCTTCTATGTAGTGCAATTGGAAGATAACAAGGAACGATTCCATCAAGGAATGATAGGCCAGGAACTGACCTATTTTAGTCTATGAACTTAGAGGAATTACTGCAAATACTCGGAATTTATAATATTAATATAATCATCTAGGAAATGGGCATTTGACAGAACTTGAGAATTTAATTATGTATCTAACCTGCTTTCAAGGTTTATAATGGTTAATAGCAAATAGTGTTATTATTATGGCCGGCAAAGGGCCCTTTTTGGTGTAAGCTTGGGCCCCCTGGAAAATCTGGGCCCCCCTCCCCCCCCCAAATGGCGCCTCTGTGCCTTCTATCATAGTTGGAGCAGCAGCTGCAACCTAGTAAAGAGCAAACCACAGCCCATAGTGGCCAAAAGTTGAATAGCACGTTTTGAAAAAAAAATGCATAATCAGGAAAAAATGGCCATATGACATTGATTAGGGATATCAACTATTATTTCGGTTAATCTTAAAAGTATTTCGTATTAATCTTAAAAGAGCCTGAAACCCCTCAAAAATGGCATCAAATCAAAAAAAAGATTGCACCATTGGAATTAGTATGGTTAAAAACTTTGAATTAACTTGAGTTCCCCACCCTGAACAACCAAAAAAATCACTTTTTGCATGGTTAGCAATGATGTGTCCTTTTTATGGCACTTGGTATTTACCAAGTGACATATAACGATCGCAAATTCTGTCGGTCTGTCTGTCTTTGGGCACTTCCAGATAAGCCAGGACGATGAAATTTGGCAGGCATATCAGGGACCAAACCAGATTAAATCAGAAATAGCCGTTTCCCTGATTCGACCATCTGGGGAGGGAGGGGGTTGGGGGACAGTTAATTCCGAAAAATTAGAAAAAATGAGGTATTCTTAACTTACGAACGAGTAATTGGATCCAATGGAATTTTATATTTAGAAGGATATCATGTCTCAGAGGTTTCATTTTAAATCCCGACTGAATCCGTTGACACTGGGGGGAGTTGGAGGGGGAACCTGAAATCTTGGAAAACGCTTAGAGTGAAGGGATTGAGATGCGGAGGCAAAAATCAGCACAAGTCGTAGATACGTGATTGATATAATGGGAACGGATCTGATCTCTTTGGGGGATTTGTGGGGGGGGGGGGGGTTAATTACGGAAAAAACAGAAAAAACGAGGTATTTTTAACTTGCGAGCGAGTGATCGGATCTTAATCAAATTTGATAAATAGAAGGAACTCGTAACTCAGACCTCTTATTAAAAATCCCAACCGGATCCAGAGTCATTGGGAGGAGTAGGGGGCGGACCGGAAATCTTGGAAAACGCTTAGAGTGTAGAGATCGTGATGAAACTTGGTGGGAAAAACAATCACATGTCCTAGATATGTTATTGGCATAGCCGAACCAGATACGCTCTCTTTGGGAGAGTTGGGGGGGTATCTAATTCGGTAATTCGGAAGTATTAGAAAAAATGAGGTATTTTTAACTTACGAATGGCTGATTGGATCTTAATGAAATTTGATATTTTGAAGGACATGGTGTCTCAGAGATCTCATTTTAAATCCTAACCGGATCTGGTGACATTGGGGGGAGTTGGAGTAGGAAACAGGAAACCTTGGAAAACGCTTAAAGTGGAGAGATCGGGATGAAACTTGGTGGGAAAAATAAACACAAGTCCTAGATACATGATTGACATAACCAGAACGGATCTGCTCTCTTTGGGGTAGTCGGGGGGGGGGTTAATTCTGAAAAATTAGAAAAAATGAGGTATTTTTAACTTACGAACGTGTGATCGGGTCTCAATGAAATTTGATATTTAGAAGGATATCGTGTCTCAGAGCTCTTATTTTAAATCCCGACCGGATCTGGTGACATTTGGGGGGAGTTGGGAGGGGGAAACCTAAAATAGCGAAAATAGCGACAAACAAATACAAAGTAGAGATAATAGGGAAAATCTTTTCAAGACAGTGGAAATT
This sequence comes from Artemia franciscana, assembly GCF_032884065.1. Lineage (NCBI taxonomy): Eukaryota > Metazoa > Arthropoda > Branchiopoda > Anostraca > Artemiidae > Artemia > Artemia franciscana. The sequence continues at coordinate 57,874,954 of NC_088863.1, read as the reverse complement.
ATTTCTGTAGATATTTCGGCCCTATGTCCAAGGGCCGTCTTCAGCACAATACAAGAATAAGAGACAAACTATATATATATATATATATATATATATATATATATATATATATATATATATATGTATGTAAATGAACTTACATCAAATTGTGAGGATTAAAACTGAATAATTAAAAACACTTGTTAAAACTTTTTAAAAACATTTTTTTTTTTTTTTTTTTTTTTTTTTTTTTAATTTTTTTTTTTTTTTTTTTTTTTATAAAATATGCTGTAAGTTCCTGTTCAAAGAAATATTATTATTTATTTTGAGATTAATTTCGATTGATTCTCGAACCACCTGTTTTATTCCCAAATCATTACTGATGAGTGAAGAGTTCTCAAAAAGTATCATGTGGGACGGATTATTAAATATATGCCAACCTAAAGCAGAATCAAAGGAGTTTTTGGAACTATTTGAAATTAAGGCCTTGTCTATGTCATTTTTATGCTGTTGTAACCGTTTGTCTAGATTCTGATGGGTCCTGCCGACATAGTATTTTCCGCAATCACAAGGTATTTGATAGACCCCTCTTTGGCGAGTAACTGGGGTCTTATCTTTACCCGAATTTAAGAAATTGATGATTTTAAAATTATTAGTAAAAACTACGTACAGATTATTTTTTGTGCAAATATTTTTTTAATTTTGTTGTGATCTTTGGGATATAAGGAAGATAGACAATATTTGAGGGCTTATCAGTAGCCTCACATTGTGAAGTATCTTCTTCGATTTTACAAGAATGTCTTTTTATTCTACGGTTAATTATTTTATTGACAAAAGGAATGGGGTATCCATTACCAAAAAGAATATCTCTGATAAAGTTTATTTCTGCATTTATATATGAATTGGAGCAAATATTCAGGGCACGATCAATGAGGGAAGTTACAACTGCTCTTTTAACTTGTGGGGGGTGCTTTGAATTAAAGTGAAGATATCTATTGTTTTGTGTTGTCTTTCGGTATATAGTAAAAGCCAGTTTATCAGCATTACGAATAATTAATACATCTAAAAACGGTAGTTTATTATCAATTTCAACTTCTAGGGTGAACTGCGAATTTCGGTCATAAGTTTTAAGATGATCTAAGAAGCCCCGAAGCTCAGCTTCTCCATAATTCCAAAGTGAAATTACGTCATCCATATAACGACCCCAATAGACGTGTTTAAAAAAATAAGAGTTCAATGCCCAATTCTCAAGATTCTCGACGTAAATATTTGCTAGTAGCCCGGATAAAGGTGCCCCCATGGGTAACCCATTTTTTTGCTGATAAAAGGAATCGCGAAATTGAAAATACATAGAAAACTTATTACAAATTTTAACAAGAGTCATTAAAACTTCACAATCAATTCCTGTCGCTGAAGTCTCGATCAAGTGGTAATTTTCTTCTATTTTATTTTTTAATAATTCCTCTGAAATAGTTACATCTATATTTGTATACATGGAAACAATGTCAAAACTACTAACTATTGTGTTTTCTGAAATACTTGTGTTACTAAGTTTTTTTTAACCAAATCTGCCGAGTTACAAATATAAGAATTTTCAGAATACAATAAAGGTTTGAAAGCTGTGCAAAGCCATTTTCCAATATTGGCAGCGGGGGCTTTAGTACAAGCTACGATAGGTCTTAAGGGAATACCCTGTTTATGTATTTTTGGTAAACCGTAGAGTTTAGGACAGAAACTACCACGGGGAAAAATGTATTGTATAGTTGTGGGGTGATTTTACCATTTTTTTTTTTAGCTGCTTTAATTCATTTATAATATTATTAGTGTACTGATCAGTAGGATCATGAGTTATTGTCTTATATGTAATTGTGTCATTTAAATGCGAAAGAATTTTGTTGTCATAGTCTGTCGTATTCATGACAACAAGTGAATTGCTTTTGTCTGCTTTAGTTATTATCAAACAGTTCGTGATAACGAACTGTAGTAAGGAGCGACCCGGCTCAATAGTAACCAAAACTCTAAAAAATTGAATTTTGATATCAATAGCTACATCAAAAGAATCGCATTTTAATGGTGATTTTAAATATATAAGTTTCATCAAGTTTAGTCTTACCCATCAAAAGTTACGAGCCTGAGAAAATTTGCCTTATTTAGGAAAATAGGGGGAAACACCCCCTAAAAGTCGTAGGATCTTAACGAAAATGACACCATCAGATTCAGCGTATCAGAGAACCCTACTGTAGAAGTTTCAAGCTCCTATCTACAAAAATGTGGAATTTTGTATTTTTTGCCAGAAGACAATTCACGGGTGCGTGTTTATTTGTTTGTTTTTTTTTGTTTTTTTTTCTTTTCCCCAGGGGTCATCGTATCGACCAAGTGGTCCTAGAATGTCGCAAGAGGGCTCATTCTAACGGAAATGAAAAGTTCTAGTGCCCTTTTTAAATGACCAAAAAAATTGGAGGGCATCTAGGCCCCCTCCCACGCTCATTTTTTCCCCAAAGTCAACGGATCAAAATTTTGAGATAGCCATTTTGTTCAGCATAGTCGAAAACCATTATAACTATGTCTTTGGGGATGACTTACTCCACCACAATCCCTGGGGGAGGGGCTGCAAGTTACAAACTTTGACCAGTGTTTACATATAGTAATGGTTATTGGGAAGTGTACAGACGTTTTCAGGAGGATTTTGTTTTGTTTGGGGGTGGGGCTGAGGAGAGGGGGCTATGTTGGAGGATCTTTCCTTGGAGAAATCTGTCATGGGGGAAGAAAAATTCAATGACAAGGGCGCAGGATTCTCTAGCATTACTATAAGAAAACAATGAAAAATAAACATGAAAAGTTTTTTCAAATGAAAGGAAGAAGTAGCATTGAAACTTAAAACGAACAGAGATTATTACGCATATGAGGGGTTCTAAAAATACTTTAGCATAAAGAGCGAGGTACTTAGGAGGAGATAAATACCTTGCTCTTTATGCTAAAGTATTTTTAGTAATTTCAACTATTTATTCTACGGCCTTTCTGATTCAGGGGTCATTCTTAAGGAATTGGGACAAAACTTACGATTTAGTGTAAAGAGCGAGGTATTAACGAGGGTACAAACCCCCTTGTATACATAATAAAAATATAAGGCTATGAAAGTTTGTTCCGTAAGTTAATTCTTAGTTACGTATATTTTTTACTAATAAAAACGTTCGTTAAAAATTAAAAGTTCTAGTTGCCTTTTTAAGTAACCGAAAAATTGGAGGGCAATTAGGCCTCCTTCTCCACCCCTTATTTCTCAAAATCGTCTGATCAAAACTAAGAGAAAGCCATTTAGCCAAAAAAAGAATTAATATACAAATTTCATTTTAATAATTTATGTGCGGAGAGCCAAAACCAAACATGCATTAATTCAAAAACGTTCAGAAATTAAATAAAAAAATAATAATTTTTTTAGCTGAAGGTAAGGAGCGACATTAAAACTTAAAACGAACAGAAATTACTCCGTATATGAAATGAGTTGTCCCCTCCGCAATCCCTCGCTCTTTACGCTAAAGTTTGACTCTGCCACAATTCTACTTTTTAAAACAATTAAAAGCTTTACCGTAAAGAGCGAGGGATTGCGGAGAGGACAACTCATTTCATATACGGAGTAATTTCTGTTCGTTTTAAGTTTTAATGTCGCTCCTTACCTTCAGCTAAAAAAATTATTATTTTTTTTATTTAATAATAGAAGGATCTTTTCGGAGATTAGATAGTATTTTTATGTCATGCAAATTTTCCGGTGTGGAATTGGTAGGATGCTCAAACTTTTTTTGGCTGTTATAGAGGATATTTATAAGACCAGATCTAACTTCATCCGGGTTAGAGACAGATGGATAGCGTTTATGCAAAGCGGACTCTAGAGAGGAAACTATATCTGCAACAGGAACCTGTTTCGGTAGAAAAGAAAATTTTGGACCTGTTTCTAGTGTTTCGATTTCCTGGGGTTCCAATGTTTTAGAAGAGAGGTTAACGATAGCAGGTCCAGGAGGGAATCTTGGAGAATAAATACGGTTTCTCATCGAAGATTCATTTCGTAAGCCTTCCAATTTTTTATAGAGGCGTTCCTTGGACAAGCGAAAATCGTGGCTAAACAAATTCCTTTCTAATCTAACAACTTGAGCAAAATCAACGGTGGACAGGTTTTCCAGCAAAAAAGTTTCCAACGATTTTCTCTCTGAAGAAATAATATGTCGTTTCTGTTTTTTGTCCTTAATAATATGGACTAAGGTTTTTAACTGTAGTGTATGGGCAAATTGCGCTTCTTTCCGGGTATTTAAATGTAATTTATATCTTAAATACTTGGGAATAAGGTTTTCATTTCTACAGGATTCTAAAAATTTTTGTTGATTGATAATATTAGCATGTTTTTTACCTAGACTAATAAAATAAAAGATATCATAGGTCATCTGCTTCCCATAAGCTAGACGAAAATAGCGACGAAGACCACACTGCCTTTCCATAACAAACAAATACAAAGTAGAGATAATAGGGAAAATCTTTTCAAGACAGTGGAAATTATTTCTGTAGATATTTCGGCCCTATGTCCAAGGGCCGTCTTCAGCACAATACAAGAATAAGAGAGAAACTATATATATATATATATATATATATATATATATATATATATATATATATATATATATATATATATATATATATATATATATATATATATATATATATATATATATATATATATATATATATAAATGAACTTACATCAAATTGTGAGGATTAAAACTGAATAATTAAAAACACTTTTTAAAACTTAAAAAAAAAAAAAAAAATAGCCCTAGCATCCTTACTTCGACGAAGTTCAACCAGGGCTGGCGAAAAAGAATGAAATGAGAATATAAGCTCATTCAAACTACAGAGAATAAAATGATTAGATGCAATTTCTTAAAGCTAATCTTGCTTGTTTAGCAGCCTGTCTCAAAGGCCTTTTCGTACTTGGTTCAGTACTATTATAAATCGGTTTAGTAAAATATTTTGTTAGATCATTTTTAATTAAATTTGAGTATAAAGAATTTAGTGAGTATTCCCCAAAGTCCCTGTTCAAAGAAATATTATTATTTATTTTGAGATTAATTTCGATTGATTCTCGAACCACCTGTTTTATTCCCAAATCATTACTGATGAGTGAAGAGTTTTCAAAAAGTATCATTTGGGACGGATTATTAAATATATGCCAACCTAAAGCAGAATCAAAGGAGTTGTTAGAACTATTTGAAATTAAGGCCTTGTCTATGTCATTTTTATGCTGTTGTAACCGTTTGTCTAGATTCTGATGGGTCCTGCCGACATAGTATTTTCCGCAATCACAAGGTATTTGATAGACCCCTCTTTGGCGAGTAACTGGGGTCTTATCTTTACTCGAATTTAAGAAATTGATGATTTTAAAATTATTAGTAAAAACTACGTACAGATTATTTTTTGTGCAAATATTTTTTAATTTTGTTGTGATCTTCGGAATATAAGGAAGATAGACAATATTTGAGGGCTTATCAGTAGCCTCACATTGTGAAGTATCTTCTTCGATTTTACAAGAATGTCTTTTTATTCTACGGTTAATTATTTTATTGATAAAAGGAATGGGGTATCCATTACCAAAAAGAATATCTCTGATAAAGTTTATTTCTGCATTTATATATGAATTGGAGCAAATATTCAGGGCACGATCAATGAGGGAAGTTACAACTGCTCTTTTAACTTGTGGGGGGTGATTTGAATTAAAGTGAAGATATCTATTGTTTTGTGTTGGCTTTCAATATATAGCAAAATTATTGCTTCACAGTCTATCTAGCATACCGTCAGTCGGTTATCAAAAGGTCGTATCTCTATAATTGTAAAATCATGTAGAATCAATATGTATCAATTGGTTTTTGGTTTACAGTTATCAGAAGGGAAATAAAAAAGTTGTGAGGTTTCTTATTCGCTCTTCTGAAAATTTACAATTGTAGAGATAGGACCTTTGATACCTGACTGACGATATATCAACAAAACTTGTGCAAATAAACCAACTACTGATATTTCACTATGTTTGTATGGATATGGAACTGGTCAGAGGGTTGCCTGTTATCTCCTACTAAAAACTCTTGATATGTCTATGATAAAGCATATATTTAGAATACGATCGTATCGTTTAAATGAATCCCATTTTGTGTTATTTCTATAATGAAAGCAGACACCGCATTTTTTTGAGTGAAAGAAATAATTAAGAACTTTGGACCCTTGATTTTAAAAGGCGTTTAAAAAAGGTAAAAATGTTATTTTTCATGCTTCCTAGCTGTTCGTGGAGAAGAATATGCCTTCTTTTATTTTAAATGACTTTGGCTAACTTTCTCTGTTTCCAGGGGATCGTGTATTTTGCCATGTCACTGGTTGATGCATTGCTATTCATTCATTATTTTGCTGTCATCTTGCTTGAGCTCAGACATTTACAACCTCAGTATTATGTACACATCGTCAGAAGTCCAGATGGCGTCTCTAAAGGATATCCTATTGGTAAGAATGCTAGAAAAAGCTAGAGGACTTCGATTGTTTATCAACGAGATAACTGAATGAGTTTTGGTGTCAAATCTGAGGATATGTCCTACATAGCATAGGGGAAGTCTCAGGGATAGGAAGTTTATTTGGGTTTTGGAAGGTTTTTTACATTAGATAGACATCTGAGCACTACTGCTTTAAATAATTTGAATATAAAAATGGCTTAACTCTTATAAACAAAAACTTGATCTCCCAATCCACTAAATTTCTACCAAGCGAAAGTGCGAGATTCTTCTTAGTTACAGCCTCTCCTAAGAAGGCCAGAATGTAGCTAAAACTGTCTTTGCAAATACAAGTAACCAGTGGCGCACTCAGAAAATAATTATTCGGAGGAGGGGGGCTGACCGGGAGTCCCTGAGCCAACCAACGGAAAACTTTAAAAATTCTTTAGAAAAAATGGCATTTTAAAGCACTACTTTAAGTTTATTTTAGCTCTTTGAATGCTAGTTTTGAGTAGGGACTAAGGAATAAAGTAGAAAACCGAATATATTAACTAGGATTTAAAAAACAGAATGTATTTTTTTCTTGAGAGGGGCTGGGGGGTTACAGCCCCTTCAGCACCCCCGTGGGGGTGTGCCTGCAAGAAACTAGAGACCAGATGCAGGTTTATGGTAGATGAGTTCAGAATAAGTAATGAAATACGTCGGCTGTGGTAATCCCAAAGATATTATATTACGTGTTTAAAGTAGGATTTGTGATCCACCGCCTAAAATTTAGGACGTATTGTCAACTGTTCAAATTATTATAAACGCAGATAACATATTTTATTTCGAGAGAATACAATAGGATAAAACTTGTTCTAATTACATTGATACGTTCTTTCTGACGATCTCATAGCCTAGTACCTTAGCCTTGAAAAGTATTTTACGATAGGAAACTTATAATAAAGCTACGACACTGGCCCTAGGAAAATATTTCTTCTTCTAGTGCTACTACTACTAACAGCTCGCTGTGTGCAGCACCCGAGGCCAATATAGCTACGCAAGCTCCTTTTCCATCCCAAAAAATTCAAATCTTCCCTCTTTAAACCCTTCCTAAAAATTCCAATCTCCCTTATATCTTTCCTGTCGACCTCCTCCCACTCCATTCGGGGAAGACCTGCTTTTCAATTGGCCATTCTTGGTTGGCCAAAAAGGACGTTTTTTGGCAATCTGTTATCATTTATCCACAGAACTTGTCCTAGCCATCTTAATCTTTCTCTTATTATAGCCCCTGAAAATGGGGTAGAACCACATTTTCTTACAACTTAAAATACGGTCAGTTAGATGAGTACCCAAAAAAATCAGTAGATGATTTCTCTAGAAAATATCCAACAAATCCTCCTCCGTCTTTTGGAACACCCATGTTTGAAAATCATACCTCAGCACTGTTATAATTGTAGCCTCCAATATTTTAAATTTGGCAGAATTCCTATACTTCCAAACTTTTTTTCAACTGTGGAAAAATACCGTGGACCACGCATATTCTATTTTTTACATCTTCACTGCATTCTCGATCTTTGTTAATAATATACCTAGGCAAGTGAAGCCATCCACTTGATCTATCTTCAAGTTATAAAACATCACTACTTCCCCTTTACTTCCCCCCCCCCCTGTCTAATGGATTTAGTCTTTTTAGAATTAGTTTCAAAGCTATTTTTGCACCCTTGACTTTCAAGACCTCCAGAAATCAATCATTTTGCTAACATTTTAATATAGGACACTTAAACCATCTGTAAAATCTAGGTCTAAGAGAGTTATACTTTCCCATTTGAATCCATGCTCCCCCATAGTTTTTGCCATGTTAAATTTTGATGGGCAAAGTCTATCCAAATGATTCATATAAAAGAAGATAGATAGAATGCAACCCTGTTTAGTTCCTGATCCAATGCAGTACTAACCGCAGTACTGTTATTCTCGTACACAGCATTAATCCCTTCAATGTATGTGTCAGGTATACGAGGATGCAATCTTCACTGAAGCCTTAAAGCTGTTCTATCGGCTGAATCAACTGCTTGATCATAATCTATATGTTAAATTAAGAAAAATTCTTTCAACTGAAAGTAAGGAGCAATATTCGAACTTAAAACGAACATAATTTATTACGTTTATGAAGGATGTTACCCCCTCTTCAACATCTCGCTCTTTGTGCTAAAAATTTTTCTTTCAATTTTCAAAAATCCTTGTTATACTAATTAAACGGCCCTGGTGTTCCAGGAGTCATTCTTTAATAATTGGAACAAAAAGTCAAACTTTAGCATAAGGAAGGAGGTGTTGAAGAGGGGGTAACTCTCTTAATTTGTGTAATAATTTTTGTTTTTAGTTTTATTGTTGCTCCTTACTTTCATTTGAAAAATTTGCTTTTTTAGTTTAATTTCTGCTCTTTTTAAAATAATGTCGAAAAATCCGGCTCTACCTCCGCGGAAAAATCCCCTTCCCAATGGAGAGGTTCTCTTGACTATTCTATTTGGTGTAAATTTACCCCGAACAATTACCATTTACATCTCCACACATAAAATTGAATCGGCAAAGAGAAAGTAAAATAAAGAAAAGGAATTTTGAATATGCGTTCTGGCAAATTCCTCCAGTGTAAAATTTCCCCTGAAAAGTTTAACCCCCCCCCCGGAAGATACCCTCTCCATTGAAAATTTTTTCTGTCAAAAATCTCCCCAGCAAAAATTTACTACCTGTATCCGAAAAATGTATGCAAACTTCCCAATAACAAATGCTATATGTAAACAATTGGCAAATTTTATAACTTAATACATTTCCCGAGGGGCTTTGGGCGGTCATGTTATCTCCAAAGGCATTGCTGTTGAACCTTTCAACTATGCTGAACAAAAAAAGGCTATCTCAAATTTTAATTGGACTATTTTTGGGGGAAAGGGGTGTAGAAGAAGGGTTAGTTGCCCTCTAATATTTTTGGTCACTGAAAAAGGACACTAGAACTCTTAATTTCCCGTCGAATGAGCCCTCTCCCGATGTTCTAGACTCCCGATGTTCCCGATGTTCATGGGTGATCGGTTTGATACGATCACCCATGAAACAAAAAAGTAAACACGCATCCTTGATAATTCTTCTGGCAAAAAATACAAAGTTCCACATTTTTCCTAGTAGGAGTTTGAGACCTCTACGATAAGACTCTCTGATAAGCTGGATCTGATGATGTGGTTTCCATTAAGATTTCTTTACTTTTAGGGGGTGTTTTCCCCTTTTCTGAAAATCAGGCAAGTTTTCTCAGGCTCGTAAACCTTTGATGGGTAGCACTAAATTTTATGAATCTTCAATATTAGGCCTCCTCATAACGGAGGCCAAATTACTTTTAATTTAATCCAAAAATACGGTAAGCTGTAATTTTGTCGCAACAAATATATCAACAACTACAGCAAACACTAACAAATAATACTATAAAGGATTTAAAAATGATTTACTGGGAAAATCTGTTTCTTCTAGTTTTGTTTTGAATGTATTTATATTATCTGTTAGAAATGTTTCAAATAGAAGGTCATTCCATGGCTTCCAGACCCAGCTGTAAAATGAATGTTGGCCTATTTTCCTTTTTGAAAGTGAAGGGTATAATTTATGTGGGTGATAACGGGTCTTATTGTTGTCATTGAATGTGAAGAACTGGGATGTACTTATATTATCAATGCCTTTGATTATACGGAATGTGTTAATAATGTTTGCCCTATCCCTTCGGAATTGAAGACTTGTTAATCTTAACCTGCGCAGTTTATTTTCGTACGGCAAATGATTCAAATTTGGTACAAGCTTAGTTGCTCCTCTCTGTGTTTTTTCAAACATTGCTGTATCTTTTTTATTCAACGAGTTACTTCAGAGACATGCCTGTCAAACCTAAGACTAGAATCCAAATGAACACCAAGGTCACGGACATTTTCAACGGGTAAAATTGAATTGCCAGCAAGATGGTAATGGTAACTTTGAGCTACTTTGCGAAAGGAATGGACGACACTACACTTATTTTCGTTGATGAACATGGAGTTGACAGTACACCAGTTGTGCCTGTTTCCAATTCCTCTTGAAGCAATGAAGCTTCATCTGAATTTGTCACCGCAAAGCGGTAATGCTTTACGTCATCTGCAAACATTTTAACCGTGGAATGGTGGACAACAAGAGGCAAGACGTTGATGAAAAGGCAAAAAAGCACCAGACCAAGACAACTACCTTGTGGAACGCCACTCAAAACTATCTCAGCAGAGGACAAAGCATCGCCTACAATCACTTACTGTGTCCTGCCTGCTAAATTATAACCAATCCAATTCAACGCTCGGGCACCAAGGTGATATATCTCACTTTGGAAGTAAAAGCGAAATAGAAATCTTATCAAATGCCTTAGAAAATTTATTTAAATGCAATCGAACGTAAGACCTTCATCTGCCATTCTATGGAAGTCAGTAACTACTTTTAAAAGCTGTGTGTTTCTTTAGTGTTTTTTATAGAAACCGTGTTGAGATGGATTCCAAAGAAGATTTGATTCAAAATAGTTTTGTATTCTCTTGACAATTAGTTTCTCTATCATTCTGCAAAAAATTTGTTGCGCTCGATTTGGCCTATATTTTTAAATTGTGTTTTTGTGCCACTTTTATACATGGGTTAGATTATTGCTTTTTTCCATGCCGAAGGGCAAGTACCAGACACCAGACACAAATTATACAAGTATGTCAATGGTTCAGCGAGTACTATTGCAAGTTCGCGGATCATATGGTTTGAAAATCCAATAATGCCAGGTGATTTGGTTGTGTCAAGATGCTTAAAGACCTCAAAAACTTGTTGATCATTAAAATCAGAATCATCGAAACCTATTAAAAAATTGGTTGAAAAAGGGGGATCAGTAGAAGTTTCACAGTGGGGTCGTGTAAAAAGATGAAAAAAATTGATTAAAATGTTCGGCTTTTTCATTATCATTGTCTATATTTGTCTGTGTTTCCGGGTCAGTGAATGAAGTTAAGGATGGAGACTGTGAAGTTTGTTTTTTTCTTATATATTTCCAAAACCTTTTTGGGCAACGATTTGACCGCAGAAGCCAAGTTGCTCTATTTCTTACTCTTTTATATCTTATCCGTGACTCGGTGATTCTTATTTTGTTGTGCTCACGCCACATGTCATTTTTTTTTCTCTGACAGTTTGTAGGATGTCTCAAGGAAAACTTTGCCTATTTTTTATGGAGCTGCCTATTAACAATAGTCGGAAAAAACTTGTCTCGACCTACTACCAAAGCTTCATGAATCAGCTCAAATACCTCAGTAACAGTGTAATTATTTTCCCTCAACTGTTCCATGATATGTAATGACAAAGCGAAATATTGGAAAGACTCATATTCACCTTTAGTGTAATTATGCTTAAGGATCCGACTTTGAGGAGTAGAATCATACCTGAACATTTTAACAACATTTTAAGAACGGTGTAATCACTTCTTCCTAATGGAGGGAAGCCACTGGGCGGAGGGCTGCAATCTATGAACTTTGTCCATTGTTAACATATAGTATTGGCTATTGGGAAGTATACAGATATTTTTTGTTGGGGGGGGGGTAGGTCTATATTGGATGCTCTTTACACGGAGGAATTTTCATGGTGGATAGAAATTTCCCATGGAGGGGGAGCTGGATTTCCCGGCATTATTTTAAAAGATTAGAAATTTATTATAAAAAATTAAGTTTTTTCAACTGAAAGTTAGGAGCAACATTAAAACTTAAAATGAACAAAAGTTATTACTTATATGAGGGGAGCTCATTACTTATATGGGTGGGGGCTCCTCGATACCTCGCTCTTTACGCTAAAGTTTTTCTTTGAGTTTAAAAAAAAAGCATTTTTATTTTAATCAAACGGCCGTTGTGTTTCAGGAGTCATTCTCAAATGATGGAACAAAAAGTCAATTTCAAGGGTAAAAAGTGAGGTATTGATGAGGGGGCAACTCCCCTCATATATTTAGTAATTTCTGTTTGTTTTAAGTTTAACGTTTTTCCTTTCTTTCAGTTGAAAAAAGTTTTTTTTTGTTCAATAAAGTGCTATTTTTTTAGTATTCTACAAATGTTGGAAAATGTCAAAAGCCAGTTTAATGAGCTAATTTTGTACATGTCTTGCGTATTTTTGTTCCTTTTCTTCTCAGTTGGCGACCTTCTTAATTGATAGGAGACAGGGAAATGACGTGTCCTTTTTACAGCTGAAATAGGAAAAGTTCTATTAAGACAAAGTAAAGTAAAAGCTTTTCGCTAGTTAATTACTGACCACTCCACACTTAATAGCTGACGTATTAAAAATTACTTATTTCTGTATAGTCACTTTCAAAAGTAAGTTTAGTCCCCAAGTGAACATGCAGTAATGAATCCTGGCACATTGTATTGCTTAGAACTAATCTTCAACTCCTGCTTTAAGTCCCCACTATAACTGAGCTTTTTGTTTAATGCTTGAGTCCGTTCAATAACTAGTTAAATAATAAGAAGAAATGTGTATGCAGCATCAGAACTACCTTTGTTAATTTTAGACAATCCAATTACATAGCCAGTGTTTTCTGTAAGAATTAAATTTACTCTTCACCTCAAATCCCTTAAGGCCCTACATTTAATCCTTATATTTCTGAAACATGAGAATTAATTTCAGGGGTCATATGCAACTTGAAATTTGTATGCAACAAATTTCATGGTCATATGATTTTTTTTCATAGGGGGGGGGGGGGAGGCTATATGAAACAGTTTCGAAAATCATGGTGTTGCTCGCGAGCAGCGAGCAACACCATGAACACCCTGCTCGCTGGCAACGCTTATACCATAACTACACATGTGTTCCTCAAAATAAGAAGGTATATGAAAAGGCACTTGCGCAGGAAGGGGGAAGGAGGTTTTTTACCCAATAATTTCTTATATCTTCTTATAATCTGCCTATTTTTGGCTGTGGTTGGGACCCCCTCCCCTAATAATTCCACCCTTCCCTTCTCAGAATAGGTTCCTACATGCATGCTTATATCTGAGAGTGATAAGAATGATTGCCATGGTCTTTTAAAACAAAATATTACTTAAAATTTGGTGTAGTTTCATTAGTTATTATACATACATGGAGGAGTTTTAAGAAAGTTAACCGTTCAAGTTCCTATGATTTGTCACCTTAACTGTAATGTCAACTCTTATCATTTAATTCCCTAAATTGATACTTTTGAGCAAAATATTTTTCTTTTTCTAAATATTGCTTAATTTAACCCCGTCTTTCTGAACTATGGTTCCAGTCCAAATATTCAGTAACACTGAAACTCCTTTTCCTAAAACACATTTTTTTCAAGTTGCTGCTAATTCTTAGAACAAATCCCCTTGCTCTTTCTCCCTCCCCAAAAAAAGTGATCAGAAACTTATTAAGACGACACTATACAACGTCGCCATTGATTATATATTTTGAATGAAAAAAACAGCCTTCTCTATCATATCTTTATCATTTTTTTTTTTATTGGGTCGAAATTTTGATTATTTTTACATTTTTGATATTTAATATTTATCCAATATCGATTTATTTTCGATTATTTGACAATACTGTTTCGACATGTTGATGTAAAGATACATTATATTTTGGTCCGGAAAAAGTGTACTCAATGAGCCACGATTAAAAACTTCTTTTTGTCCGTTCTAAGTAAAAAAAAACAACATATTTTCATATCGTTAACAGAAATCGAGAATCCTCCACCACATCTTAGGAAACAAATGGGAATCAATAATGACATTAAGGTACAATGCAATATCCAAGTGAATTCTAAGAGGATATTACGTGCCCTCATATCCAAGGAATACGACAACGACTCATCATTCTTCTGTGTTTTCTAGAGTTCTGAGTCATGCTTAATTTATCTTGAGGGAGCGATCGGAAAAGGGGAATTTTGGGAAAAGTTAGATGTAGAAAACCAATATAATCGAATGAAACAGTTGCGTTCCAGTTTGGGATAAGGAAAAAAAGTGCAGCAATATAGTTTTAAATCAAGGACATGAAGAAAGGTTGAAGCAATAACTTCTGCCTATTCGAAAGATTCTCTAAAGCTCATTTTCATTTGAGCATCACAGCAAGCAGCATTTATGTTTCACAAGCAACCAAGGAATGATACAGAATTAAGGTTGGGGAGTGTACCAGCAAAACTAGAGCCTACCGAATGGTGTTTATCGCCCTTCTACCTCTGTGATTATTGCAACTTTCGAATTCCTGGTAAGATGGGGAGAGTGCTCTTAAAGGCACCCTACAAACGACTTCATTTGAAGCATATAGGAATAATATTTGGTTTTGCTTTAACACGCCCATGATGCAATTTAATGCCCAGACATACCATAGGCACCCTTGTTGATAAAAAGACCAAGATTTGTGAAGGATATGCGTTTACATCAGATTTATGTTACCGAAGCAGAAACTTGAAATGGTACAGAATGGTTTGAAAACTTTGTGTCAGCGCCAAATTGTCCCAAACTATCGCCTATGGTGCTAGGCGTTCCCAAAGAAAATTCGCACCCCCCCCCCATTCCCTATAGATAGTTACGGATTTTTATTAGAAGGGAAATTAAAAGTTCAACTCACCTGTTTAAGTCAGAGGAAATGCTATAGTGTTGCCTATAGTAAACAGCCGTTAGGCTTAATGTATTATTAATTATATATTCATTTTTCTCAAAGGCAGTTCATATGAAAGGGGTGGGCGTATAAACTTCGAAGGGGGAATAATCAATGGCTATGAAAACAAGTTAAAACTTCTAAAGCCCTTTTTAAGAGTCAAAAGTGATTAGAGGGCAAACAGCCCCACCCCACGCCGTTTTTCCTAAACGCATCTGATTAAAATTTTAAGATAGCCATTTTGTTCAGAATAGTCTAGAGGTCAAGTAGCTATTTTTCTGGGGTTGACAAACCCTATTTCAGTCATGGGGCAAGGGCTGTAAGTTATGCAAGTTGCTCATTGTTTAGATACAACAGTTTTATGGGAAGGGTGGTCTAGGGCACTCACCCCGCCCTACCCACTTCCCCCAAAAGCATCGGATAAAAATTTCTATACAGGCATTTTATTCGAAGTAGTCCTAAGGTCCAATAACAATGACTTTGCAGTTGACACCCCCCCCCACACACACAAACCCTTATGTAAGGGCTGTAAGATATGCAAGTTGCTCATTGTTCACATAAAAAGTTTTTTTTTTTTTATCAACAAAAGAGAACATGTTTGATCCTGGAACTCCTAAAGAGGTCGGTGAAGTTTTACGAAAATATTGAGAGGGGTGCCAAAACCAATCAAAATGCACTCTGTACTTAGTGTCTGTGAAAAGGGAATATCAGCAATATGTTATCAATGACTAATGGTATTATGTTGAAACTTTGAATGTATGATGAGAGGTCAACCAGCCCTCCTCCTTGCTCTTTTATGCTCCCCTTCTCCTTGAAAATGGTCAAAAAAATTTAATTGTCATTTCGTTCAAACCAGTCAAGGGTAATGCCTCCAGGAATGCCAAACCCCTACCACAGCTCTTGGGCCATGAAAGGGTATTAAGGTGAAACTTTGAAGAATTTTGAGGGGTATCTTAACCTAAATCAGAGGCACTGTATGCTTCCAGTTTGTTATGAAGATGGATCTGTAGTATGTTAAGAATGACTGAAGGTGTTAGGTTGGAACTTTCAAGACATGTAGGAGATGTGTTAAAGTGGCTGGAGGGCTGACAGTTTCCCTCCCCTGCCCACTCTAGCTACCTTCTCTCCAAAAGCGTTCGATCAAAATTTTGAAATAACCACATAGATCAAAATAGTCTTAAGGTCAAATAACTATGCCTCTGGGGATTTCCTAACACTCTACAGCTTTGGAGAGGAATGCTGAATACAAGAAAAACAACCTATGTGCGTGCCAGTTATCAAAAGGGCGTATCAGAATTATCCAAAGAACGGTTGACGGTATTAAGTTGAAACTTACACATTGATTCTTCAGATAAATACGAAATTAGTTGTAAGCAAGGGGCGAGGGTTGGAGGTAGAAATTTATATTTAACCCCTCTTGATTTCTGGGAATGTTTCTGGTCTACGCTGTTATTATGAAAGTAAAGAGCAATATTATGAGTATAGCAGGCATGTACGCAGGAATTTTTTTTCGGGGGGGGCAAAACTTTCGAAACAGCAGATATAAAGTAACACTTTTTATTTAGTAACTAAATAAATGCAAAAAGCACGTGTATCTGAAAATACAGATTAACTTTAATCTGTAGAATTGTAGTGGATGGGGGGGGGAGGAGACTGAAGCCTCAAAAGTAGGTTTTAGGCTCAGGTTATGTTCATAGCGGCTTAGAACCAGTGATTAATCTATTATATCCCACTGAAAGGGAAAATAACAGTGCAATATGGGTGCTGTGGAAGGTAGTTCTTCTGTTGTGAAAACGTCGATTTTAATGAAAAATGATAGTTTCCAAAAATTGATCCATTAAAAGCTATACTTTATCCTGAAAAGGGGGGATGAGCGCCCTAATATCAAGGACAATTCTATTTTGCTGTGGAAAGCAAACTCTCTTTACAAAAAAATAAATAAAAGTACAATCGCTAATTATTTGAAAGAGGGTAAAAAGTTAGACAGAAAATGGGTTAATAATTGGGCAGTGACTTGACTGGATAATTGCATGCTGTAAAATCCAAAAGAAAAGGCTTCACACATGTATCTAGATTCTTAATAAATGTCCTACTTTTGCCAGAAATCCCAAAAAACCATGGGGAAATTAAACATTTCACAAAATTTCGCGAGGGGGGCCGAAGGCCCTCCCCCCTGCGTACGTGCCAGGAGTATAGTATTGAGTATAGTATGAAAGTATAACATTAAACCCCAAAATAAGCAGAATTTATTCCATATAAGAGGGAAGTTTCCCCTTTCTTATCCCCAACCCCCTCCCCCCATGGTCGTAGAAACTTTGGAGGATGCTCATTCCATCGAAAATTGAGGATTCTAGTTCTTTTTTAAAAGTCGAAAGTGACTGGAGACCAGCCAGCCCTTGTCCTAAAACTGTTTTGTGCTCTATGTGACTGCTCAATTTTTCGTGTGGGAGAATTTTCCATGATGTGGAATTATCGGGAAATTTTTCTGGAGGATTATTTTCTGTCGGGGGGGATTCCAGCTCCCGTCGCTCATTAATACTGTATCTTTGTGAATTTTACCAGGTTATCTTACAGATAGTCTTCATCAGTCTTCATTTAGTCTTCAAAGTGCGAACACCTCTTTGGATTTATTGGATTTTAAAACCTGATTTTGACTTGTATTAATCAAGTGCTGTGAACTTTTCAGTGACTGTTGCTAATTCAGTTGTTATATCGTAATATTTGCTATGGTTCAACTTGACCTAGATTCAGAGTGAATATATTTTTTTTCTCAATTTTAAATTGCATTAATTCAGTGGTTTAAACTCGAATTATTTCAGTGACTATAGATAATTTTTGATTTCATATCATTGAGAAGTGTACTGGGAACAGGCAGAAGAGGGGAAGTAACCTCCCGCAAGCGACGTATTGTACCCGTAAATTGCGGGGAATAGTTGAGGGTGTCCTTACACTTCCCTTGTTCCTAGGTTCCTTCATTACTGGTTTGAATTGACGAATGTGCAAGGAAAATGGACTTCGATCTTGAACCTTCGGAATGTTTAGTTTTTTCCCCCGTTCTGAACTTTCTTCAGTATAACTTGGAGAGAGGAGTAGAAGATGTAGTTATTTTGAAATCAGCTGTTGACTTTTTTGAGCTGGCTGATATTACGAAGGGGAAGAAGCTGCTGTGGGAAAAGCTGTCGATTACGGATGCTTGTCCTAAACGCACGGGACCAAATGCTCTAATGAATCACCTGAAGGACATGCTTGAACAGTTTCAGAAAATGAAAACTGAGCCTTTTCCTATCATTCCTGTTTTCGTGATACGTTCCCCCACAGAGGTTCCGTGTTTGCCTGCAGTAGCCTATTCTAGGCTATCGGCAAAAATTAATACTCTTCATCAGACCCTGCTGCAAATTAAAGATAAGGTGACTGCTTATGATCTCCACTTTTCAGGATTACCAGGGGACGGTGAAGCTTCCATTCCAGTTGTAACGAATCAAGCGACAATCGTTATCACGAAGACACCGCGTGATCTTGACAATCCGTCGAAAAGAAAAGCTGTGATTGATAAAATTGCCGGACATGAATGTGTTGAGAATATTTGCGCCTCTGGAGACAGAATAATTGTGAATATTGACAGCGTTGCGGCAAGCGGCTTTTGTGATTCAGCCCGATCAGTCCTGCGTGGATCGGATGTGAAGTTTCTGGAAAGGAAGTTCTACGGAATCGCAGAAGGGATTATTTCGGCTCTTAGACTGGGGTTGAAAATTGAATATGAACTGATCCGTGTCTATGAATTTAAAAAAATCCCGAGACGCTGTAACAAATGCCAGTCTCCTGAACATCTAATTGCTAACTGTCCTAGTACTTGCTATAAATGTGCTAGATGCTCTGGTCCTCATGAATATTGCAAAGACACCCCATGTACGGATCCGATAAAATGCGCAAATTGCGGTGATGATCACGTGGCATTTAGTTTTCGCTGTCCTCGTCTCCAGGCTCTTGTTAAGACCGTTACAGGGCACCGTCATAAATGAACTGTCGCAAAATTTCGGTGTGCTCGTTTAACATTAACGGGACTAAAGACAAAGTGCCAAGTCTGGAGGAAAAGTTAAGCCGTTTTGATGTTCTTCTCCTGCAAGAACACTTGCTTCCTGCCTGCAGCGTGAACTTTTTACGAAGGAATCGTGATCACATTGTGTTTAGTACCAATGCTAGACGGACTCGGGGTAGGCCTTCTGGTGGCCTCACGTGTTATATCAGACGGAATCTTGCAGATTTATCACCGGTGCGCTACCACTCATCTGAGCATTTTCTAGCTGTAAGACTTGGTGACTCTGTCCTAATTAATGCTTACCTGCCGCATGATAAAAAGTCGGTACAGTCGTTCTCGAATTTTGCCAAGTCTTGTGATAAGCTACAAGGTCTAATTAGCGGAATTGAATTTCTTGGGTATTCATGGCTTCTCGCCGGTGATCTAAATTGCAACATTCACATATCATCCAGTCGATCTGAGACCCTACTAAATGCTCTACCAGCCGCGCATAGGACTATAAATAAAGATTGCAGGTTCTCATATATCCATAATAGTGGAACAGTTTCTGATTTGAACCATTGTGTGTGTTCGCCCCTTCTTCATACCTTTGATGTTCATGTCGATTATGAGGAAAGAGACTATGACCATCTCCCTCTTAATTTAGATCTATCTATTAGCTCTACAATCAGCTTCAGTGCTCCTCCTAAGCCTAAAAAATGGATTTGCAAACGTGATTGGGATAATGCAAATTGGTCACTCTATTTTTCGACTCTCGCTATTCTGCTATCCACTATTTCGGTGCCTTATCATCTTCTTGGCGCTGGTTATTTTGTCAGTGATACTCGTGGTAAGTTAAACTCTTACTACAGAAATATCGTTTCTTCAATTAAACAAGCTGAAGCAATAGCTGTTCCGTTGATTCGCGTGCGACTTAACACCCGTAAGACCTTTTGGAAGTGTGATCCGGAACTTAAGAAAGTGAAGAACCAAGCCAAGTTTTGGTTGAAAATGTGGATTGCTTGCGGTAGACCTTCAAGTGGTCAAGTTTTTAGCATCAAGCAGAGAACAAAATCAGTTTATAAGCGTCATCTTCGTGCAGTTCGGTTTTCGGGCGCTGAATTTCCGACGAAAGGGAAACAGTGGCAAAATGTTCTGAATGTGCCGAAACTCGAAGAATCTTCTTCTAGTGATATTATTCCAAGATTGTCGTGGATTAAACATTATACGCGCATCTTTTCCGCTATTAATTATGATGTTCATAGCCGTTTTACTGCTTTAGCGGCGAAGGTTCTTCCTAATAGTGTGAGCCAAAGACATGTTATGCCTGTTGATAAAGCTAATATTGTGAAATCTCTTCGACGGTTAAATTCAAAGTCTTGTGACCTTGATGGTATTTGTGCCGCTCATCTTGATCCGAGGTCAGCTGAACTTCTGTCGCATCTTCAGTTATTATTTCAGATGTGCCTTTCAAGGTCTATTGTTCCTGATTCATTTTTATGTGGAAGTGTTACTACTATATTAAAGAAAGAAAAAGATCTAAATTCGTGTAATTCGAACAGGCCAATTACCGTCGCCTGTACTCTAAGTAAATTATTTGAGTATGATCTACTCCCACATATCGATGAATTTGTTAATTATGAGGCTAACCAGTTCGGCTTCCGGTCAGGTCTGAGCTGTCAACATGCTCATCGTGTTTTAGCTTAGCTTATTAAGGAAGCCACTCGGAATAGTTATAGTCTTTATTTTTGCACCCTTGATATATCTAGAGCATTCGATAGTGTTTGCCATGCTCAGGCTTGGTATGCTCTTAGTCAGCTTGTTGTGAATGCGTCTGTGATTCTGGTTTTGAAGTTTTGATATTCAAATTCTTATTTAAGATTAAAGTCAGGAAATGGTGATTTTTTCGGACATATACCAGTTAAGTGTGGAGTGAGACAGGGAGGAGTTCTCTCTCCTCATATCTTTGATTTTTCTATTGAAAATGTTTTGACTGGTATACGTGGTTCTTGTTTTACAGGATTCACAGACGTATCATACTTAGCTTATGCTGACGACTTGCTTCTTATTAGCCGAACCGAGGCCGGTTTAGCGCGTTCTGTACGATCCGTTGCTGATGTATTTGCAAGAATTGGATTAGTGGTAAATGTAGATAAATGTGAATTTCTTATATTTAATGGGGTTAGTTCGTTACATCCTTTGGATTGCATTTCTTTTTCCGTACCACAAGTTACTTCTTTTCGATGGCTTGGGATTTCTGTTTGCAATTCTTTAAGTTCTTTTCATTTTCAGATGATTCGGGATATTCAATTTAAGCTTAAACTGGGGTATCTAAAATTGTTGGAAATCGTGGACATTTCCGGCGACAAGCACTTACAAAGCTGTACTCAAGTTTCTGCGACCATTCTGTGTTATTTTGTGCTGGTTTTTTTATGCTTTCGAATAAAGGTGACGTAAAGAGGGTCAAGACGGATTACTATCGGTATTTAAAGTTCCTACTTTATTTACCACGATCATTTCGGAACCGAAGGTTAATTAGTAAATATCAGGCAACGGATATTGTTCTTTCAGTGGAAAAACTAAGTTCAAATTTAATTGATGAAGCGCCAATCTGCCTTGGTCCTAACAATCATCTTATCCGCCTCTTTTGCTAAATTGTTATTTTTTTTCTTGTATTTGTGTTATTTCTTTTTGTTTTTTTTTGTGTTCTTTGTGTTATTTGTAGTTCTTTATTTTTCTCCTTGTACTCCACTTTTTCCCTTTTTGTAAGTGGCTAAGAAATAAATTATTATTATTATTATAGGAAACTACTATTCCATGCTTGTTTTTTTTTTTTTTAATTTCAAAAGAATTATGCCTTAAATCTTTATTGTGATTGGTCAATCATAAATTCTACGGTTGAAAGTTGAATAAGATTCAATTCGAAAGATTAAGACAAGGATACCTAATCGTTGCTGTAGTCGTGCTTAGTTTTGATTTTATTCACATGGGTGACTATAACATGGCCCAGACATAATCTATTAGTAATATTTAGTGACTTTTAAATCATGTAAATCGTAATTTAGATGGGAATTGTATACAATTTGTGGAGTATAAGCTCAGGGACGTCCATTCCTAAAAATGTAGGGGGAGATATATTTTTAAATGTAGGGTTTGGGAACCTTGTTGTTTTATCGATTTTTTCATTGAAAATGCCTAAACAAGGGATATTTCAATGAAAACACCAAACACATATATTGTTCTAAATCTAGGGGGAAAGGTAGAAAGATCTAGGAAGAAATTGCCCCCTCTATTTGTTGTGCCTGTCAATGATATTGTTGTAAAGTAAAACACTGACAGGCACATAACGTGCGCGTTCTGCTTTGCTTCCCAAGAGTCTCATAGACTTGAAATAGTCATCAGCGATGTGAAAAGCCAAATACTAGACTTTGGTGCAAAAAAGTGGAAAATAAAGGCCTTCTAAATTCGAGAATTTTATTTCAGTTTTGTTTCCTTAATTTCCGTAGAAGGAATTTTGGTACTTGTGTTTTATACGCCACTCACTCAAGTGTACGCTGCGTAAAACTTAAGAACAAACTCTGTTTTCCGTTAGTTTCTTCGTTACTTTAGAAACAAATTTGGGCTATAGATTTGCACGTTAGGGGGGAGGGATGAAGTGTATCGGGTCTGCATGTAAAATGTGTTAGGCACAATTATTCTGCATATTATGAACAAAGAATTGTTTTCTGACTTCAAATTGTCAAAATACTTTACTTCCCCCCTCCTTATTTGGAAATATATAGCCCAAATTATATATTCCCATATATTCTATCATATATTTGAGTTTTTCTTATCAAAATATTAAAGAAATGAGTTTGTGAGAAAACCACTGATCTCGTAATGTATTTAAACTTCGTTTCATCCCCGTTCTGTTGACTGAGTGTTTTTTCCCATTTTCGTAGATGCAAAATAAGAACATGGCTTTTGAGCATTGTCATTGACCCTGGTTCTTGCAAGGGAATTTTTTCAAAAAAAAAATTGTTCTAAAGCTTAATCATTGTACTTTCCCAGTGTTTTCCAAAGAGGGTCATGTCAAGTGAATCAAGACTAATGAATATTTGACACGAACTTGGGTGATTCATCCGTGTATTTTGTTTGTTTGTTATTCGCAGGTGATAAAGGAGTGAGTAATTCTTTTAAGCATGCAACTTTTCCAATAAAAAGAATCCCTGGGATACCGATTTCCCAAAGCTTGTCATTATGGATAAAATATAAAGAAACTACAAAACACATTTCATAAGATTTTTAAACCCTAGTATTAATTAATTTTGAATGTCTTCATCAATATGACATAGGCGCTAATTGAAGGGTGGGGAGGAATATTACCTAATGTTTGTTTGTCACCTTCTCGGATTAAGAAAAGTGATTCTTAGGTATTTGCGAATTTTGACTGGAAAAGCGATGTAAAAATTCGTCTGTTATCTTGAAAATTCTGTTGACTAAAGATTGTGTCATTTAGGACGATTTTCTATAAAAAAAAAAAAAAAAAGAACCCCTGAATGATTTATGAGTAAAAATATGGGAAACAAGGGTTCAATATGCCTTCAGTCAAGTAGATTTAAAATCTTTGTAAGACTCATATCAAACAATTCGTAAGGAGCAACTAGGTCCAATAGTAACTAAAAGTATAAAAAACGGAATTTTTGATAACAATTGATGCATAAAAAGAATTGACTTTTCACGAAAAAAACCTTAAGTTTAGTGTTGCCCATCAAAAGCTGCAAATCCGAGAGAATTTGTGTGATTTTCAAAAAAGAAGAGAAACACACCTAAAAAGTTAAGCAATCTAAATGAAATTCACACAATTAGGTTGAGCCTATCAGAGAACCTTACTGCGGAGGTTTCAAGCTCCCATCTACAAAAATGAAGAATTTTGTAATTTTGCCTAGAAAAAAAAATCACGGATGCGCGTTTATTTTTTGTTGTTGTTTTTTTTTTCTTGTTTTTTTTCCTAGGGAAAATCGTATAGATGATATTTCAGCTATGCTGAAAGACAAATAACTATATTAAACGTTGATTGGATGTATTTGGGGGAAGGGGGTGGAAGCTTTGCTAGCTGTCCTCCAATGTTTTTGGTCAGTAAAAAAATAAATTAGAACTTTTGATTTCTCTTCAAATAAGTCCTCTCCCGACCTTCTAGAACCGTTGTTTTGATAAGATTCCCTCGGGGAAAAATAAACAAACAAATAATCGCGCACCCGTAATAGAAACCCGAAATAGAAATATTTTACTTCGGTAATCGTGCTTTACTGCACAATACGCTATAATGAGAAAAATAGGGAACACCATTTATGTTAATATTTTAACACTCATTGTTAAAATATTAACTCCCCCCTCCGCCCGATTTGAAAAAATAGGCCTATATCTTAGGACAAATAAAGTGGGCCACTTAGGACAAATGATGGACCGCTTCTGAACTCAAAAAGGAACTTTTTAGTCTAAAACCTAAGCCACTCACCACATATATAGGCCAGTCATTTTACTCCTTGAAGGGGAAGAAATTGCAGCACAAAGGTTTTTGTTTTTTGTTGTTTTTTTTTTAACTAAAATGTTCAGAAAAATTGAAGAATAATATTCTTCAGTTTTGGAGTATTTCTCCGAAACTGAGAAATACTCCAAAATCGCAATCCGGACTCTGCTCAAATCTGGGCTATCCGAGAAGTTTTGGCTTCGTCTACTTAGGTCGTAAGGTCTTTCCTGCTTAAATTTTGTGTAATTCAGCAGGTGAGATAAATTAAAACTGAAATATTTTTTGAAAGAGAATATTTCTTTATTTTCTGTAAAATTTGGCTTTCATTTTTCTATCGGAGGAAGGGGAGGGGAGGTCAAAAGAAATTTTAAAGCTGATTTTCGTTAAGTTCCAAATACGAAGTAAAAGACCCTTATGAACCCGCTCGAACCCAAACTATTTATTTTTTATTTTTGGGCTCTGATTCGGGCCTTTGATTACGATTTTGGTAAATTTTTTGGTATATGATTTTTATGTATTTTAAGTATCTTCTTCTCCTGATTTTACTGAGCGTTTTGGTGCAAAAATTATTTTTGTTGGAACTTATTCCAGATTCAACCAGTTTTTTATTTGTGTCTTTTACTCCCAGAGTAGAAAAAATGTTGGCACAAACATTTGAGAGCTAGATATCAAGAACCTCATTGAAAGATATCATTTAAATAATTTCTGAGACCACACTGGCTAATCATGATAAAACATGAAATCACGAAGAAAATGAGGACAATAAACAGCCAGTGAAAAGTATGCAAATATTTTGGTCAGAAGCTCCACTTGACCGTCCTCAGTGCAGAATAAAGCTAGTAAAAATATAAAAAACCAAACCCTAAAACAAAACACAAAACTAAAATATGATGACCCTTTCATAGTAAGGATGAAACGGTAACTGAATAAAAAACACAAGTCTAAATCACATTTCACAATTATATCTTACGTACAGCACTATTATTAGATTAACATCATTATCAGGTTAACATCAGAGATTTTATTTTATTGCACAACATAAATATGTGGATGTATGTGAAAACGATCAGAATTAATAATATCGTCATAAATGGGACTTAGAGAAGTTTTTCCAGTGTCTCTTTTAAGTGCTACCTTTTGGTATATGTTTTTTTTTTTTTTATCTCAACTGCCTCCCTGAAAACTTGCATGAGACCTTTAACGGGGGCAATGATGGAGGTATTGTCAAATAAGATGAAATGGCGTGGGTTGTCGTACAAATGTCGAGCCAACACAGAATAAAAAATCTTAGCCCTTTGGCGTAGCCCCATTGCCTTGTCTATTGAGGATCTGTGTTCTAATAACCTCTCCCTCAAGTGCTGTTGGGTTCATCCAATATAAAAATGACCACAAGAACATGGCATTTTATAAACACCACTACCCAGAAAGGGGCTGGTTTTATCTTTGCCACTGATGAAAAAGCTCTGTATTAAATTTGAATGTTTAAAGGTGACATTAAGTTTATGTTTTTTAAGGATTCTTTTCAGTTTGTCACTCAGTTTTGGAATGTAGGGTGGAACAGTGAAAAGTTTCTTCTCATCCATAAAGGGATGATATCTGTTCGGATTTGTGGAGTTGATGACTTCTTTTCTGACTTTTTTCGTCTTTTGTCTATAATGGTTTCAAGCAATTTTATGGGGTACCCAATGCAAAGTGAAATTTCTACATTTCTAAATTTCCAAAGTATAGTTCAATTCGGAGACTATGTGAGGCTCCGAGCATATCCTTACAACTCGGTCAACCAAAGAAATAACTACTCCTCTTTTCATGCAGGAAGAGTGGTTAGAGGAAAAATGCAAATACCTTTCGTTATGTTTAGGCATTCTATAAATAGAAATTCAAGGCTAGGAGACTTATTGAAAATTAATACATCTAGGAAAGGAAGTTTGAGGCTATCTTCTATTTCAAAAGTGAACTAAAGGTTAGAGTCCAAAGGGTTTAGATGAGTCAAGAAGGAGTTAAGTGACTCCTCTCCATGATCCCAAACAGAAATAACATCATCCACAAGCCGACCCCAGAACCGGTGTTTCAGAGGATGAAATTGTGAAATGTCATTTAGACTTGGTATTTTTTATTCAGTTACCCTTTCACTGTTATTAAGAAAGCGGCATCATATTTTAGTTTTGTGTTTTGTTTTAAGTTTTTTTTTTTATATTTTTATTAGTTTTATTCTGCACTGGTGACAGCCAAGCGGAGGTCTTGGCCGAAATATTTGCATGATATTTAAACTTTTTCACCGACTGTTTATTGTTCTCGTTTTCTTTGCTATTTATGTCATTATGATATCATTATTGCTTTAGGCTGCTGGTATCTCCCCCCCCTAGAAATTTTAAAAGAGGTCTACATGATCTGTGGACTTAAAATTTTAATATTTTTGCATCTGATCACCTTCAAAACGATGGGCCTCACTCGATCTTAAAGAAACTCGAACCTATACTCTTAAACCCAACCCCTTACCAAAGAGTTCGTAAAATAGACTCTTTTTTGTACCTAAGTCGACCATTTGGCTTTTCACGTCGCTGATAATAAATTAAAGTCTATGAGACTCTTGTGAAGCAAGACAAAACACGCATTTCATGTACGTTTTGTGTGTTGCTTTACAACAGTCTCGTTGACAGGCACAACAGATAGGAGGAAGGGCAGTTCTCAAGGGGATTATCGCTCGCGATGATCTTCTCAAGTTGCTCGAAAGGACATGTTTTAAGTTTGGCAGAAAAAATGTACTTTCATTGGGCACAAAATTATACGATGTCATTTACTGAAAACATTGGCTTCGGGGGTGGGAATGCCAGAAAGGCTATAACCAAAAACAGACAATCGGTCCAAGCGGCCAAGCGTGCACAATTTCTTTTCCCAGATACGAATACAAAGGCTCTGGATCCCAAAAAGCTCATAATATTTACCAAAATTTCCTATGGTTTTCGTATAATTCCCCTGTTTTCCCCTAGTCTAGTGAGTTTCATCTCTTGAATACAACCACTACATTTAATCCATGAATATTTTTAATTAAATACTGGCCCTTAGATGCGTACGAAGGGGCAGGCTCGTATGGGTTCAAATCTTTTCAGAAAGCCCAGATTTTCAAGATTTGACTGTGTATTTTCCGTAAAAATTTCCTTATAGGACAAGAACCAAGAGTTTTTATCAGGGGTGGGGGGGGGGAGATATTGAAGATAGCTCATTTCTTGTTGCACATTTTTTGAAAAAAAAATGTTTTCACTTTCATCGTTTTTTATGGATGTCTAAATCTTTGGATCGGAGAAGTCACTCTCGCCTATGTTAAGTCGTTTAATTATATTAAACATAACCTTTCACACTTGCACAAATCCTTTCCCTCTAAGCTAGTATGGAAATCCATAAAACCGTCATTTCTATCGTCTAAATAATCACAATCATCATAAGCAATTTGATCAACTATTAAAGGCTTCCTAGGGAAAGCTTATAAAATTTATTAAATAATCGTTTAAAATTCCTACTGCCGAGAATTTTTGCCAATGTTGCAACACCATTTAATTTAGAGGCACAAATGGTAGTGCAGTGTATGCTGTTTGAAACCGGTTTCTGTTGTCTTTATATTATCAGTTTGTGTCATTGATTTGTGTTCAGCAATTCAGTTATACATTTTTAATGACGTCCTTTTCACTGCTAAGTTTACTTTTCATCTCCAAAACGGCGATATGGGTAAGGTAGTGACAGGCCATTATGTTGATAAGAAAAATTGGAACTTGGCTAACATGATGTTGACTGATGAAAACATATTTTAAAAACGAAAAAGTCTTTCAAAGGACTGGGAAACATTCAAGGCGATATCTTGGGGTGGTTACAGAGTTTGAACCCTCCCTCCAATTTTTACCCATCTCCTAAAACGTAACAAAAATCCATATAAACAGATTCTTGATTTTTTTTTTCCAAGTTTTTTGTACCCTCTTCGAAGAAAATAGCCCCCAGAACAAAAATCGCGTTTTATTGTGTCGCTCGAAAGGGAAATTGATTAGCCCAACTTCCGGAACCTTTGGAGATTTTTGCGTCGAAAAACTTTATGGACTCTGAACGTTGCAAAAGAATTTCATCAGTGATTTGAAGATTAATGCTCTAAAAGAACAGAAAACACAATTTTTTTTCTTTAGGCATAAATATTTCGCAGAAGCAGGTTTGAATAACTTCATCTTATTCATACTTGCCCAATTTATTTTTTCTAAAACACATTCCGTATGTATCTATGCAAAATCGCATTTCGTTACAAACATTGCTGCATTAAAGCTCAAGTACACGAGCCGAGTTTACAAGCTAAAAGTCTGCTTTCTCACAAGCAGCTCGTAAACCAGTCCAGCGTAACAGGGTTGCCAACTTGCACACTTTCGTAGTTTTTGCACTCTTTTTTATCGCATTGCACTTTTTCCCTTGACGGACAGGATTTGTACTCTTTTTGCCAATTTTGAGCTAAATCTACACTTCTTTGCACTTATACGAAATGATGATTAAAAAAAAGTTGTAGCGAAATAAAGAACTTCAAGTTAAATTGTCTGAGTGCAAAACGGCTAGCCGATAAGATCTCTTTTATCTCTACTTGTTCCTTTCCCTACTCCTCTAGTCGTCTTTCCTGTATTTCAAACCATTTCAGAAGAGGTAGTTCTAAGTCAAATTAACAAGTGGAAACGTGGCAACTGGAAATTCAAATTTCATAAAAGAAGTTAAAAGTTGTTTGGCGCGACCATTCATTTTTGAAATGAAAAAGTGAGATTGCAGTAAGTTGCTAGAGAAGCAACGATCAAAACAAACCTTTTCGAAGTCTATTCTCAAACTGGTAAAATTGTGCGAAGACTTTAGACCTATGCCCCATTTAAAAGTATAAATGGCCCTTCCCGTGATAGCCTGTGATTGGTTGGCTGTGATTGGTTTCCAGTAAAGAAAGAAGAAGAATTGTTTCTACGATTTTTTTTTTTTGTTTTGTTTTGAAGAATTGTTTTGTACCTTTTTTATTTATTAGTTTATTATTTCTTTTTGCTGCTACGGTACGGTACTTGACTACAGTGAAGTCAGCTATAGCTGACTAGCTACATGGACTTCTCATATTTCTTTCAAATTACTTGAACAAACTTGAGACGAAAGTTTGTCGAAATATTGGTGCTTCTGTATTGAATGGTACACAGTCGAGAAGTGAAGTTAGGTTAATTCTAATGCAAAAATATGATGAAAATACAAGACATTAGTAAAATATTTTTTATAAAAACCACAACAAAGATCTATGTTAGAGGGGCCACATAGAACGCATAATATTAAATACCTAACCAAACCAAAATACCGTCTCTAAATATTAAAATATTTAATAAAAATATACCTACAACGTAGATTTCAACGGAGCCTAAGCTAATTTTCTTCAAATACTGACAGGTATAAACCGGTTATTGCGTGATTTGTAGATCGAAATTCTTTATTGTTTACCATATAATGCACAAGTACCGAAATATTTTATGAAGTCAACTATAGATAAGTTACAGGCCCAAACGGTTAAAATTAACACATACAAATATCTACAAGATTATTACCTTTATGCTATAAAAGAACAAGAATTAGTATGTAATTTATTATTTAGATGTTTATTTAAGTAGGGAACCCTCCTGGCTTCATTTAAAAAAAAATTAAGGGCAATATGTTTAATGATCGCATCGAGTGCGCATTTTTCTGTTTTTATTTCAGACGCCGGGAGTTGGCAACCCTGCAGTGTACACGGTGCAATCGCTCCGGTAGCTGTTCGTAAAAAAGCTCCGGAAGAAGTTGAATAGCCGGCGACTTTATACACCATTCGACGCCTTTTGAGCGAACTAGCTCGTAAACTAACCACATGAACTCACATCTGCTAGTGCACAGTTTAACTGCATTTAGCGACTTTAGCCTTAAAAGCAGACGAAAACACGGGGGTTTCCACATGCCAGCTAGTCGGCTACTGAGATCTGAGAATAGGGTTGCCACACAGTCATCTCTTTAAGTGCTAAAATTACCCAAATTTACGTGCTACACAACAATTTTAGGTCCTTCAGTCCAGAAAAATTTCCCGCGTGTCGCGATTTGCGCCGCATCACGCGCATAGTCTTTCTAAATGTATTTGGATTAGTCTTAGGGTAAATCTCTTAATCTTTTTTTCTGGTTATTTCAAACATAGTGCCTATCCTTTGAAACAAATACGGGGAAATGGCGCTCCGTGCTTTTTGTTAATTCATCTGCCTGTTTTAAAAATCTTCATTATTTCGTCCAAGCCAAAAAGAAAAATTATAGCACGAAGGTGCTACTATTTCGTCATGCAAGGTAGCATGTGCTACAGTGCTACACATGATGAAATAGTATTAAAACAACTTTTTTATGCTATAGGTGGCAGCCTTGTTTGAGAAGTTGGGAAATTTTTTGTGTACGTGACTACTAGTGCAATCGCCAGCTTTTAGAAGTTCGCCTCTTAGCTTATAAAGCGGCCCGGGTACTTGAGGCTTCATGATAAAAACTACACATAGAGGCACGCAGGTCTGAAGGAGGGGTTTTAGCCTGCGCCCCTCTCACGTTTCACTATTTTTTACCCTCCGCTCTACAACCAGAATCTCGATGTTTTTGCAATCTTGCAACAATTTCCACTGTTTCCTATATAATTTTCAACTTTTGCACTTTTTCAAAGTTCCCCTACTCCGAAATTAAATCACATGCACGCGTCTGAAAACGTGTGTTCTTTATCATTATTCTCTGATATTTTTCACGGTTTCATGGTTTCTATATATATACAAAACAAAGAAATAAATCTGCAAACGAAAAACGGGGCATGCCCAGTATGAAGAAAAAGAAGAGAAACAATCAAACGTAATATTTCGCCCGTATACAACAAGGTGCCTTCAGCATTAAAATAAAATATATATATATACATATATATATATATATATATATATATATATATATATATATATATATATATATATATATATATATATATATATATATATATATATATATATATATATATATATATATATATATATATATGTGTGTGTGTGTGTGTGTACAGAAAAAATGAGAGAGAGACTAAACGAAAAACAGCTCCAATCTGAACGTAGAAGAATATAGATAAAAATATTAATATAAAACTAAAAAAACTAACTAATATATAGGCCTACAATTAATACTCACATATGCAATTAGCCAGCTACTTCCATGAACATACAAATGCAGCTTTTTTATCTTTTTATTTTAACGCTGAAGGAACCTTGCTGTATGCGGACGAAATATTCGTTTGATTGTTTCTCTTCCTTTTCTTCATACCGGGTATGACTCGTTTTTCGTTTCCAGAATTATTTCCCTGTTTTGTCATGACTGGTCAGTTTGACTTTAGATCTTTTATTCTTTATAATTTGGTGCATTAGATATTTCGGGATATCTTATGGGCAAATGACGGGACGACACTTTACAAAATAGTTCAAAATTGAGGCGAAACCATGGCCCAGTCCTAATTTGAGTCCTGAACATGCACATTTGTGGCTTTTCATCAATTGCCCCTTTAGGTAGGATGAATCATTTATAGTTTCATTTTTTATGTAACGTGTGTACCTTTATGGACCAGCGCATTTGAGGAACAAGAGGGTCTTTGGCTGGTATGCCCAGATTTTTCGTTTAATTCAATATATTTTCTGTACCCTATGTTCTGTGTCTGTGTCCAGTGAATCTTTGAACTTATACACCCCCCTGAGCTAAATTTCTGGTTACTTATATGGATATGGGTCAGCATTTACGTGCTTTTTCGAGGACTTGAACCTGGTTTTTCCAAGCCTTTTGGAAGTAATCATGGATCCTCAGGTACTCAAAACCCACATAGAGGTTGTCACATTTCATTCGAATCTTTTTCCTTCTGTATTTCCATTATTTTCTAAATGACACCCCTCTATTTCTACTTGGGTTTCTATACAGGCTTCGAAGTCTTGTCCTAAGTATTGCTCTTTTTAATTACTCGAACTTGCTCATTACTAATTTTATTTCTCTCTTTATAGGACAACTGTCAATCCAGCGTGCAGCCGCATGGCTATTAGATCGCTACTACGCTGATTTTCCAATTTATAATCCTTATTTGGCAAGGTTACCAACGAAAAACAAAGGGACCAAGTCAAATACTACCTCCTTTAAATTTTATGACGTTGACACACCAACAGGAAATGGACAAGTTCATGTAAGCAAATTATT
The DNA here is from genome assembly GCF_032884065.1 of Artemia franciscana. Classification (NCBI taxonomy): domain Eukaryota; kingdom Metazoa; phylum Arthropoda; class Branchiopoda; order Anostraca; family Artemiidae; genus Artemia; species Artemia franciscana. Next base: position 57,842,067 of record NC_088863.1, on the reverse strand, counting down.
TACCAGCTGAAATTAATTTTATCCTAGTTGTCATAGCCGAGATTTGTAGAACCGTGATCTTTGCTATTTGTAGCCATTTAGAAAATGTAACAGAAGCTTTGATCTGGTAGAAACGAAATACATGATTAACATTATAATGTTTCGGATATGTCAGGGCCGTGAACTCGGTCCACAATTCCCATTTGCGTAGCACATATGTATCGTTATTTTGGAATTGTGCGCTTGCGCACTGTCAATGCACGTGTACATATATGAAGGGTATTAGAAACTGTATCAATAAGTGTCAAATTCGAACCAGAAGGGTCAATTTTTTTTGGGAGGGGGGGGGGGGGGTAAAAAATATAATTTTTCATAATTTTCTCTTCAAGTTATGATAGTTTCCAATACTGGCCAGGTTTTGGATTGAATGAAAGTGTGGTTTTTCTTTGGTGTATTATATCTGGCTGAAGATTTAGCTATTTATGTCTGGTTAAGCCCTGAATAGGCAAGTGCATGCACGGATAGGTAAGTATTTGTTCAGTATATGAACATAATGACAGAAGAGAGAATATCTAGAAGTAATTTCTATATTGGATCGGCAGAACTGCAGGTAGCTACATAGGGGTGTATGGTAAGATAAGTAATCACTGGTAAAGTAAGTAATCTTTGGTAAGGCAATATATATATATATATATATATATATATATATATATATATATATATATATATATATATATATATATATATATATATAAAGAAAAAAATGAGAGAGACTAAACGAAAAACAGCTACAATCACAACGTAAAAGAATATAGATAAAAATATAAAGATAAAACTAAAAAAACTAACTAATATATAGTACTACAATTAATACTCACATATGCAATTAGCCAGCTACTTCCCAGAAGTAATTGCTATATTGGATGGGCAGAACTGCAGGTGGCTACATAGGGGTGTATGGTAAGGTAAGTAATCACTGGTAAATTTCGCTTATACAGCATACCATTTGCTTCCCCGTTAATGCCAATTACTTCCTCATTTCATGCTCATTACAAATATATTAATCGCTACCATTGCAACTGTGTATCAGCACCATATCTTTAACAGTGTCAAGTATAACTTTAATCTGTGCACAAACCTTTGGTTATTTTGTGGGTATATATTATTTTTTGTACTTATTTGTCATCAAAAAGTTGTTTCAAAACCCAAAATAAAAAGGCTTACAAAATAAAAAGAATATCGTAAAAACTGCAATATCTTACATATAGCCTAAGGCTATATGTGGCTCAATTAGGGTGTTGTACCTGAGCGACAACTACAGTGGTAATTGTTAACAGATCTGGAAACGGGATTTGTTGCGAGGTTTACCGCAATTCATCCCTCTAGATACAGAGTGGGGACTTCTACCAAACTATTGTGAATATACCTTCGAGGATTATGTTCACATGGACGAAGATGTCGTTGTCCATGGTCCTTTAACCGACGCCCAATTGTTGACTTTTCAAGACGAGGACGAGGAAAATAAAGAAGAAGAGCCACATACTGCAGTCACATTAAGCCAGGCAAGATTACCCATCAACGTCATCGTTCACCGCTCACATGGTATTTAACAAGCTCCATGTGCATATTTGATTAAGAAGTCAAATATGAGACTTTTATATGTATTTAGGCACACAAGTGTGCTTTTGAACTTTTCCTCTCGTCCCTTGATTTTCAAATTATCAAAAGTCGACTGTTCTATAGAAATAGAAATAAAATCTCCACTTTGTTACATACAGAAAATTTCTATCTGATTGATTTTCAGAGTTACTTCAACTTTCCTTATATCCCTCTTCTCTGCATTATGTACGAAACTGTGATGGTTTCTTAGGTTTTTATTATTTTTTCAAACTTATTTCTCGTATGAGCTCACCTTTACAGACATAAATAACTACTTTGGGATAATTCAGCCTATCAAATAAAGCACTTCCTTCTAGATATTCCATCTTCTACTTATATGTGCACATGCTTGTTCATTCCCAGCTTGATAAGAAGCAAATTGTCAAACCTATAGTCAAAGTTAGTAATTCTATGAAAAGCTACTCCTGGATTTTGGCCTGAAACCTCGGTAGTATTAACAAATATAAAGAACTCGAAGAGAAAAGTGCTTGCTTATTCAAAGCTTAATTAGACTCTAGGGGCTAAACCTATAGTCAAAGTTAGTGTATTTATAAAAGGCCACACTTTAATTCTATCTGACGCCTGGAACTTTGGAAATTATAGAGAACCGGAAGAGAAAAGTAAGAAAAAGTATGTATTTAGAAAACAAAATCAGAATATCACGATTCTTTTGGTTCAAATTTGGCGCTTTTGTTCTGGTAAGTTCTTCGCACCAGGCATAGATACACATGCGTATTGACATTGTGATAGCACACAGTAAATAATTGCTTTCGTTCCATTTTTATGGCACTTGGTATTAACCAAGTGACATATAGCAGTCGCCAATTCTGTCGGTCTGTCTGTCGGTCTGTCGGTCTGTCTGTCGGTCTGTCTGTCGGTCTGTCGGTCCCGGTTTTGCTACTTTAGGCACTTCCAGGTAAGCTAGGACGATGAAATTTGGCAAGCGTATCAGGGACCGGACCAGATTAAATTAGAAATAGTCGTTTTCCCGATTTGACCATCTGGGGGGGAGTGGGGGCCCGGTTCATTCGCAAAAAATAGAAAAAATGAAGTATTTTTAACTTATCAGCGGGTATTTGGATCTTAATGAAATTTGATGTTTGGAATGATATTGTGTCTTAGAGCTCTTATTTTTAATCCCGACCGGATCTGATGACATTGGGGGGAGTTGGACGGGGAAAACCTAAAGTCCCGGTTTTGCTACTTTAGGCACTTCCAGGTAAGCTAGGACGATGAAATTTGGCAAGCGTATCAGGGACCGGACCAGATTAAATTAGAAATAGTCGTTTTCCCGATTTGACCATCTGGGGGGGGGGGGGGAGAAGGGGCCGGTTAATTCGGAAAAATAGAAAAAATGAAGTATTTTTAACTTATGAGCGGGTGATTGGATCTTAATGAAATTTGATGTTTGGAATGATATTGTGTCTCAGAGCTCTTATTTTAAATCCCGACTGGGTCTGATGACATTGGGGGGAGTTGGAGGGGGGAAACCTAAAATCTTGGAAAACACTTAGAGTAGAGGGATCGGGATGAAACTTGATGGGAAAAATAAGCGCAAGTCCCAGATACATGATTGACATAATCGGAACTTATTTGCTCTCTTTGGGGTAGTTGGGAGGGGGGAGTAAGTCTTAAAAATTAGAAAAATGAGGTATTTTCAACTTACGAACGGGTGATCGGATCTCAATGAAATTTGATGTTTAGAAGGATATCGTGTTTTAGAGCTCTTATTTTAAATCCCGACCGGATCTGGTGATGGGGGCGGGGAGTTGGGAGGGGGAAACCTAAAACTTGGAAAACACTTAGAGTGGAGGGATCGGGATGAAACATGGTGGGAAAAATAAACACAAGTCCTAGATAGATGATTGACATAAACGGAACGGATCCGCTCTCTTTTGGGTAGTTGGGGGGGGGGGGGGGGTTAATTCTGAAAAATTAGAAAAAATGAGGTATTTTTAACTTACGAATGGGTGATTGGATCTCCATGAAATTTGATTTTTAGAAGGATATCGTGGCTCAAAGCTCTTATTTTAAATCCTGACCGGATCTGGTGACATTGGGGGAAGTTTGGGATGGGGAGACCTAAAATGATGGGAAACCCTTAGATTGGAAGGATTGGGATGAAACTTGGTTGGAAAAATAAGCAAAAGTCTTGCATACGTAATTTACATAATTGGAACGGATCCGCTCAATTGCGGGGGGGGGGGGGGGTAATTCTGAAAAATAAGAAAAATAACGTATTTTTAACTTACGAAGGAGTGATCGGATCTTCATGAAACTTCATATTTAGAAGGACCTCGTAACTCTGATATCTTATTTTAAATCTCAACCGGATCAAACGTAATTGGGGGGTGGGGCAGTTGGGGGGACCGGAAATCTTAGAAAATACTTAAAGCGGTGAGATCAGGATGAAACTGGATGGGAAGAATAGAAACCTGTCTAAGATACGTGACTGACATAACTGGACCGGATCTGCTCTCTTTGGTGGAATTGGGAGGGGGGAGGTAATTTGAAAATTGAGGTATTTGTAACTTACGAAAGGGTGACCAGATCTTAATGAAATTTGATATTTAGAAGGATCTTGTGCTATAAAGTTTAACTTTAGGTTCTGACCTTCTCACAAGTGCCAAATGAGCTCTTGGCTCTTGGCTCTTCCGACCTCGTCCAAATGAGCTCTTGGCTCTTCCGACCTCGTACCATATGAGCTCTCGGCTCTTCCGACCTCGTCACAAGTGCCATATGAGCTCTTAGCTCTTGTTAAAATGACCGTGATATTTGTGGACCACGTTCACTACCCTGTCGCGCTGGTATTAGGTCCTATGGTATGCATATAATAGAGACACAGGTTGCTCATATACAATATTTTGGTGGGAAGGGGGTCTCAGTTAATTTATAGGAGTGAACAAGGTTCAAATAAAGGTATCTGAAAGTGTCTTGTTTTTATTCTTATTATTAGTGTTTGAATGATGTGACTATTTGTATCTTGGGGATCTTTGATCCCCAAAGAGGGTTTTGATGACTCATGATCTTGAATAACTTTTTAGGTTCTATAATAAAACATAATGACGAAGAGGTCGAATGAAGATGTGTTTAATTCAGTTGTCCTTTTGGGCTTCTATACTCAACTAACGAAAGAAAGAAATTTACTTATCCATTTTTGTGTGTATTTATTTAAAGTTGTATTTATGGCATTATCGACTAATTGATATGGATAAGTTTTGACAATTAACCAATTACTTAGTTTTCGTAAAAATGTCACTTCAGAAGGCGAGAACAGTGGCCCTAGTTCACATTTTTTTTGGGGGTGGGGGCGGGGGGAATTGTTTTAAAAATATAGTCGGGAGGAGGGTTTAATTTTGTTTTGTTAGATTTCTTCGATGACAATACATAAAAGATTTTTCACTGATTCTGGAAAAAATTAGATCTACTGGAGGAAATGCCCCCTTCCTCCATTTGGCAGCGCTGGGTGAGAAACGGCAAATGGACCACATGTTTATCCTTTTCAAAGTTAATGATAATCTTCAAAAAGATCTATAACCAAGGACGAAAGGGGAGTGGGGCTGGGGATGGCTTATTTATTTTCAAGTTATAAACCTCTTCCGGAAAAATTGAACTCCTCAGAGCAGAATCCTGCATGTATGAAATCGGTGCCTACCACAATAAAGCCCTGCGTGAACGATCTCCAACACCCATACATTGGACAGAAATGCAACTAAAGTGGGATTTTGCGTAGTCCACGAAGCCGTGCCAAAATGAAATTCGATGGTGGCGGACGCAATTATGTTTGGTGGCGCTGCGTCGTTAATTGATCGGCGTTTCTTCTATTTTTAGAATTTTTGTATTTATTTTTTAAAGTTCCAAAAACTACATTGGCATCGGATGTTTTTGGAATTCTTTCTAAACAAGAGTTGATGGAGTCTACGATTCCTTTTCAGCTTCATTACCATGACAGAACTTTGGACAAAATACGGTCGATACAACAATCTTAACTTTTCCCACACATTCTTTAAATCCAAATGATCGACAGTGAGACCTGAAACTGCCAAAAAAATTGAAGTAATCCGGCAAAATAAGGAATTTAAAGTTTGATTCAGACTAAACTCCAAAACTCAAATTAAAATAAATTAGCTAGCACCATATCTGGTGCAAGAAACCTCAAGGGAATCTGATGTGCACTTCTTACTCCATGTCTTGATTTCTTGGTGTTGCATCCTGTATTCCATTTCTTTGACTACCCTATACCTATTTTGAAATTCCCTGATGTCTCTTCCCTTCATCACAATACTTAGAAAAAGCCATGTTTATGTCCACTTTATCATTGTTTTTACTTCTATGACATCGCAATCAAAAATAAGGCATCGGGCTTTACATTTCCTAGTGATGGTGCTGATCTCCGTTTCATGGCCCTTCAGCCAGGAAGTGCAATGGCACGTTGGGGCCAGCCATCCTTTGCTCTCAGACACCTTTCCTGTTTAAATTCCCATGGCTTCTCCAGGTACCCATTTGGAGCTGGGTCAACTCTGGCTAACCATACAGAATCAGGCCGCTGACCCTTTTTCCAAACCAAATAACCAGCGACAACTGGATTCAGACCCCTGTCCTCACGGACAAAGGATCTCAAATCTAGCGTGCTAACCTACTATGCTGGGATGGCTCGAAATTGCACTAAACCAACTTTTTGAATTTCAGAACTCTAATTAAAAGAAGTAAGAATTACCAATATCTCAATTTGAGACTTGAATTTTCGACTTATGTCTCCTGCCGGGTGCTGTTCGGCGTAGAGAGTGACGTCTATCTCCTCCATCCGCTTCGGTCCATCGCGATTATTTACGCTTCGCCTGGTCTGATGATTGCTTTCGTCGGGAACTTGGACAGGCTGTCGGACCAACGTTTCTTTGGTCGGCCGTGAAGTCGCTTCCAACCGGCTTTGATAGGGTCGAAGTCGAAGATCGTCTTTGTGGGTAGATGTGGTGGCATTCGAAGCAGGTGCCCGAACCATCGTAAGGTTGGTTTGCTTGACTGCTTGAGTCAAAAGCCGAGACTGCTTTGTGAACTGCAGAAGCTCCTCATTGCTGACGAAGTTGGACCATCGTAGGCCCTCGATCCTCCTTAGGCTCTTCGACTGAAATACATTGATTTCCTTGAGGGTTGCAGCTGATGCTTGCTATGTGTCAGCTCTATAAAGCCTCGCAGAGCCGACTATGGCGTTGAAGATCCGCAGCTTCGTTTTACAACTAATGTTCGGTTTTCGCCAGAGGTGACGGTTCAGTCTGCCTATGGTAGAAGACGCCTTGGATAATCTCGTGTGCAACTCGGGGAGAAGCGAGCCATCTGGAGAAATCATGGAGCCCAGGTATGTGAACTCTTGAACAACTTCGATGCCAATGGTGCTGTCCAGGCTAACTGGAGAGTTAGCAGTAGGAGAAGACGGGTCTATGGCCATAGTTTTAGTTTTGTTCCAGTTTATATGTAGTCCTACTTTTGCAACCTCCTCTCGTAGGATTTGGAGTGCTTCCAGCAAATTGCTCCATGGATTCCGCCAGAATGGCCAAGTCATTAGCATCAGTGATGGCACGATCTCCGAATTTGAGCTCAAAGCTGAGACTTGAAGTGGCCTTTGTCATAATGTAATCTACGATGACATTGAAGAGCTTTGGGGCCACTACACTTCCTTGGCGCACTCCTGTCGTGATTTGAAAGAACGAGCTGCGCCAGCTGTTTACTTGTACACAGCTGTCCGTCCCATAGTGCAGCGCCTTGAGAAGTCTGCAATATTTCTCGGATGTGCCAGGCAACTCTAGAATCCAAGTTCAAAGTTCAAGTTCTATTTATTTTCATAAAATAACAATAACAAAAACAATATCCCAAAGGGCTCAATGGCCCGTTATTTGGGAAACGGCATACAATAAATAAAGAATTATAAAACTTGTCATAAACATACTAACCAACATCTAAATATAAATATGTAAGGAAAAGAAATCAACTCACCGGCAGTCCCCACGAAACAGCGACCCTCACATCACCCGATAATAAAATACAAATTAAAATTCTCGCGTCATCGAGGATACAACACCAACAAAACAACAACCCAAAACAGAAAAAAAATAATAAATAAACCATAAGAAACATTTAATAAGAAGCCTTTAATAAGAAACTTTTCATCTGTCTCTTAAAGGAGCCAAGTGCTCGTGACTGCCGGATCTCAGCGGGAACCAAGTTCCAAGCACGTCCCACAGTCACAGCCAGGCCGAAGTCTGAACGTACCGAGGGAGTAGCTGGAATCATCACATCCTCCCAGTTACGAACGATATGCAAATTTACTTCCCCTACTAGTTTAAGCAGTCCCGAAAAACAACATGGGAGATCTCCCTGGAAGTATTGATATGCCAACGAAGATAGAGATAAAACATAAATATCTTCAATTTTGAGGAGGTCAAGAGGAGTGTGTTTAGCCGACTGGAGAATTCTTGCCGCTTTCTCATAGAGATTGTGAATAGGAGCAAGTACCGAGGGAAATGTGGACATCCACACAGACGAACAGTAACATATATAAGGGTAAATCAGAGAAAAGTATAAAAGACGGAGGATAGGGAAAGGGAATAAACGCTTTAATTTTCGGATGATCCCAAGTCCACGGGAAATTTTCACTCTTATTATTTGAACATGCTACTTAAATGATAAATTTTCATCCAAAAGAAATCCCAGGAATCGCACATATCGATCCGGGGGGCGACTTATGGAGCCTCTTGGTGTATGAAGCTCAGTAATTGTGGGGCAGCTCAAACCTTTACGAGAAAAAATAAGAAGGTAGGACTTTTTTACATTTAAAGTTAGTTGATTTATGTCAAACCAAAAGAGTATTTTCTCAGTCATTGCTTGGAGCTTTAGAATAAGGGATGATTCATCCGGAGCTGCAGCACCTAAAGTAGTGTCATCTGCAAATGCTATTAATTCTTCTTGACTATCAGGTGTGAACACCAACGTACTCTGAGAGTAAGATTTGTGATACAATCCACAGGAAACATTGTTAATTGGGGTGTTAAAAAGTCGGTAGAGATCGTTCACATATACGAGGAAGAGGTTGGCCAAAGAATAGAACCTTGGGGTACTCCGTATTCAATTGGAACTTTTTCGTCTGTAACTTCTGTGGCGATAGATCTGTCAGTTAGGTATGACGAGAACCAAGACGATGCTTCCCCACGGACACCAAAATGACAAAGTTTACCAATGAGAATCTTATGTGTTAGGCTGTCAAAAGCTTTCTTTACATCAAGAAAAATGGCTGCAGGAATAAGATTAGAATCTAACGATCGTCGTATAAACTGAAGAAGTCTATTACAAGAATGTTCTGTAGAATACTTTGCGCGAAACCCAAACTGATGCTGATGGAAAAAAAATTTAGCTTCAAGAAATCTCACCAGACGTTTGAGCATTGCTCTTTCAAATATCTTAGAGAACACTGACAGAAGAGAGATCGGCCTGTAGTTCCCAGGATACTTTCTGTCACCTCCTTTAAAGAAAGCTATAACACGTGCAAGTTTAAGACGTTGGGGAAATACTCCTAGTTCAAATGACCTATTAATCAAATGGTAAATTGGGATGATAATCGATGGAAGAATATGTTTAATTGCTTTAGCAGAAATTTGGTCGAAACCTGCTGAAGAATTCTTTGAAGACAAAACAATATTTCTAATTTCCTGCACCGTAACCTCCCCAAGAACCATTGATTTCAAGCACGAGGGACCTAAGAACTGCTTCCAAGACTGTGACACAGAGGAATAAGAAACGCTATTAGCAGTTTTTTCCCTATCTCCGCGAAGAATTTATTCATATGATGTCGAATTTGGCCTTTTTCTGTTACAAGTTGATCGTCTACAATGAGAGACTTAGGGAGACCTTCTGGTTTCATGGATGGCCGACTAACTTCCTTAATCACGTCCCACGTCTTTTTTTATATTTTTACCGCAATCAACAAATCTTTTTGTAAAATATACTGTTTTAGCTCTGCGAATAATTGATTTCAGAAAATTACGGTACAACTTAAATGCTTCTAACTTGGCCTTATTTGGTCTTTTTTTTTGTACTCCTTCCAAAGGTTCTGCTTCCCTTTTATGGATTTTAGGACTCCAGATGTTAACCAGGGAGCTACAGGTGTTGATCTTTTTGATCGAGGATTTTTTAAAGGAGCTTTTAGACAATAAGACGTGAATTTTTCCTTAACAGTGTCATAAAACCGGCCAAATATGTCATTATAATTGCCTAAACTAATATTTTCTGGTAGAGAAAAGTGCCATTTATATGTACCAAGATCTTCTTTCAATCTTTCCAGCTCCACTGGTGAGCAGCAAAATCTCGGTTTATCCTGGGGGACTACTCTTTGTGGATTTTGGAGGACTTGAAGCAGGGCTGAAACTGGCAAATGGTTGGAAACGTCAGAAAGCAGTACTTCATTCCTAATGGAGTGTAGCGATGAAAAAATATTGTCAATTAATGTTGCTGACTGGTTTGAAATCCTTGTCGGTATGTTTATACAAGGAGCCATTCCGTACGAAATTAGTAAAGACAAGAGGCTAGAAGCCTGCCTAGATGACGATTTCGTAAGGTCAAGGTTAAAGTCACCCATCAATATAACTTCATATTTTTCAGCAAGAACTTTCCTAAGAACGTCATCTAATGTTTCAAGAAATTCAGTCACAGATACGCTTGGAGAACGATATACTTCGCCAATTATTACCCTTTCCTTAGCGTTAATTGGGATTTCAATAAAAAGTGACTCAAATATTTTTTCATTATTTATGCATAAATCATGTCTTAGTACAGCCTGAAAATTATTTTGGATGTAAAATCCGAGTCCACCTTTTTTGCCCATCTTACGGTTAAGAAAAATCGACATATAACCGGGGATATCCAAAAGTACCTGATTATTCTCATTCAAAAATGTTTCACAGAGACCGATAATTACTGGGCACGAATCCCTACATAATAATTGAATATCGTCGAATGAAGAATTTAGGCCCTGAATGTTAAGATGAACAACCGGAAAAACATCACCCCACCGAGCTCCGGAGCCCCAAAATCTCAGCTCCTCCACAAACACGCTATCAATAATATTCTCAAAATTTTCATCAAAACTCGTATTGGGGGCTTTACCAACCGGATTATTTATAATTTCATTAAAATTGACTCTCTTAATTTCTTTATCATTTAATCTCCCTAATGTTATGCTGGCGTTAATCCCCAACGGAGAATCAAAGTTAACCATAATTACTTACCGATACAGGTGATCGAGAGTCATGCTGTAGTCGCGTGAACACCAGTGACGTCAGCTGCTTAAAATTCCCAAGTAAAAAGGCTAAGAAACGAACTTGATTATTTTGATCTGAAACAAAAAAAAATGACAAGTAAAATAACACAGGAAGGTGTAAACACTGAGGGAAAAGAATGAAAAATAAAAGGGAAAAATACAATAAGACAAACAACAATAAAGAACAGCACATTTTTTTTATATATAATATATAGAGTGGAAGCGAGCACTCGCTAATGATCATGCGTCAGAATCAAAATCAGTATTGGCCGAGGGGAAAACTAGGGTAAACGGGTCGTAGCATGCGTCATCAACCTTGATCCAGTTGGAACTAGGAGTCTTTTTGGATTCTAGCCATAATCTAGTCCCTTTTTGAACCACCTTGGTGTGAAACACTTTATCGGAGGGAACTTTACAATTTCTTAAATTATAAGCCGTACTCAGAAGCTCTTTCCGACGTTTAGCCAATTCGAATGGAAGGTTAATACTGACGCTTTTCCCCGTATTTCTTAGATTACCAACACTAGCCATAATATTATCCTTATGTCGAAGATTTAAAACAGATACAAGAATAGGGTCCGATGCCGGGCGCGAGTTTTGTCTGATGGGACGTTTAGCCTTACTTCTAAGTCTATAGATGGCCGTAAACTTAATATCCCTGTAGTTCCGTATCGACATTTCTGATAAAAAAATCATTAACAGTTTCTTCAATGTTTTCATTTTCCTTGTTGGGTATCCCATGGATAAGAAGATTCTTGCGAATCTTCTTATTCGACAAAGAGCTTCTAGATCGACTGAGTCAAATGCAGAACGGGATTCGACGAAGGCAATAAATGCTTTCTGTAGAAACTCTGTGGTCTTCTCTACTATTTGTCGAATCGTGAAAATCTGCTCCATAGTTGAATAGTCCGACATAAAACCCGCTTGTTCTGGTCGCCGGATTTTTCGAATGATATTCTGACATCGATCCAGCAGGACCATTGAAAACAGTTTGCCAAGGACTGACAGTAGGGTTATTCCCTGGTAGTTGGAGCAGTCGCTTCTTGAGCCTTTCCTCTTCCATAAGGGGATAATGACACCCTTCCGCCAATCCTCAGGAATTATCTCTGTTTGCCAGATTGTAGAGAACAGGGTGGGGAAAAACAAGAGCTTTACAGGAGCTCTATATTTTAGCATTTCTGAGTTTAAGCCGCAGATACCAGTAGCTTTATTATTCTTGAGCCTTTTACTGTATATTTGATTTCGTAGGGGCTGAAAGGCTCGTCTGGAGGAGCATCTGTTTCAGGTCTTTTACTGCTAGGTTGGCTGGGACCATCATTAGGAGGCACAGATGGGCTAGTATTGTTGAAAATTGAACAGAAGTTGTCCCTCCACCGCTCAAGACAAGAACCTTCTTCAGAAAGAAGTTTCCCATCCCTGGACAGGATGGGACCCAAGGTGTGAATTTTATTTTCCGTGAGGTCTCGGAGATGCTTGAATAGGCTACTCATGTCTTTCTTATTGCTGCTGGTTCGATTTCATCGGCTTTCCTTGCAACAAACTAGGTTCTGTCCCGGTGAATGACTCTGTTCCACACTCCATTGAGCCTTCTATATGTGTTCATGTCCCCAAGAAGTCTTGCCTTCCGTCTTTGCTCTATGACTTGCTGTGTTTCATTAGTTATCCACAATTTCTTTGGGTAAATCCCCTTGCCAAGCACTAGTTGTGCTGCTTCCCTGCTCTGCGATTTAAAATGCTTCCGGAAATCTTCGCTGCTATTAAGTGAGCCAAGGAGCTCGAAGCGATTCGATATTTCAACACTGTACTTCTGGCGAGTATCTGGCTCCTTTAGTACCAATATCTGCAGCGACGGGTTTTCTTTCTCATCGTTACGCATGGAGGTGAAGCTGGAAATCGGCGCACACAAGCCTGTGGTCTGTGTTTCCGTTACTGTACCACGTGTACTGGTGGATAGTTTTATGTTGGAAGTAGGTGTTTGCGATGCAAAGATCGTGAGATCGGCACAGTTCAAGTAAGTGAAGCCCATTGCCATTAAGTGGGTCGGGAGATTAGGACCAATTGTGCCGCGCCATACACCCATATTATCGCGCACTGTCGCATTGAAGTCACCGAGGAGAACAGTCATATCATGGTGAGGCGCTGTCGCAAGGCATCTGGACAAAACAGAGTAGAAATCCTCCTTAGTTGCATCATCGGAATCGTTGGTCGGGGCAAAGCATGCAATGACAGTCATCTTCCCATGCTTGTGTCCAAAGTGGGCCTTCATTAATCTGTGAGATATTGCTTCGTGTTAAAGTTAGGCCTTTTTGCAAGGCTGTTTAGCGCAAGGCCACCGCCATTCCTTCTCGTGCTTCCTCCAGACCAGAGCAACAAGCCACTGTTGCCTATTCGCTGTTCTCCCCTTCTGGTAAGACGGATTTGTGTAAGACCCACAGTCGACACTTTATTCTTGCAAAGTTCTTCGAAGAGTAGATTCTTTGACGTAGGTGCATTCAGAGTCAAGATATTTGAGGTGGCTGTTCGTAGTTCCCTTTGGTCCATGAGGTTTAGTCTGTTAGTCTTTCTGACGTCGTCAGCATGTCCGTTGACACTCGAACTCTCAAAAAACAGCTCAAGACAAGTACAGTTTATATTTCTTCCAACAACGAAAATTAGCAGTCACATTTTATAACCAGACCTTATAAAAGATTATAAAAAAGCAAGTTTTTATGGCACTTGGTATTTACCAAGTGATATATAGCGATCGTAATTTCTGTTGGTCTCTCTGTCTGTGGGTCCCATTTTGCTAGTTTGGGCACTTCCAGATAAGCTAGGACGATGCAATTTGGCAGGCGTATCAAGGACCAGACCAGAATAATTTAGAAATAGTTGTTTTCCCGATTCGACCATCTCTAGAGGGAGTGGGGGTACGGTTAATTCGGAAGAAATTAGAAGAAATGAGGCATTTTTAACTTATGAACGGGTGATCACATCTTAATGAAATATGACACTTAGCAGGATATTGTGTCTCAGAGCTCTTATTTTAAATCTCGACCGGATCCGGTGCCATTGAGGGAAGTTGGAGGGGGAAGCCTGAAATATTGGAAAACGCTTAGAGTGGAGAGATCAAGATGAAACTTGGTGGGAAAAATAAGCACAAGTCCTATATACGTGATTGACCTAACCGGAACGGATCCGCTCTATTGGGGGAGTTGGGGGGGGGGTAACTCGGAAAAATAAAAAAAAGCGTTTTTAACTTACGAACGAGTGATCGTATCTTAATGAAATTTGATATTTACAAGGGCCTCGTATCTCAGACCTGTAATTTAAAAACCTGACCAGATACAGTATCATTTGGAGGAGTTCCGGGGGGGGGGGCTTATTCGAAAAAAATAGAAAAAACAAGGTGTTCTTAACTTAAGAACGAGTGGTCGTATCTTAATGAAATTTGATATTTACAAGGACCTCGTATCTCAACCCTGTTATTTTAAATCCCGACCACATCCAGAGTCATTGGGAGGAGTTGGGGGGGGAGCCGGAAATATTGGAAAACGCTTGAAACTTGATTGGAAGATTAAGCAAAAGTCCTAGATACGTGATTGACACAAACGCACTGGATCCGCTCTCTTTGGGAGAGTTGGTGGGGGGACCTAATTCGGTAATTCGAAAAAATTAGAAAACATAAGGTATTTCTAACTTATGAACGGGTGATTGGATCTTAATAAAATTTGATATTTAGAAGGACCTCGTGTCTCAGAGTTCTTGTTTTAAATTCTGACCGGATCTGGTGACATTGGGGGGGGGGGTGTAGGATGAAACCAGAAATCTTGGAAAACGCTTAGAGGGGACAGATCGTTATGATACTTGGTGGGAAGAATAAGCACAAGTCCTAGATACGTAGCTGAAATAACCAGACCAGATTGACTCTCTTTGGGGAGTTGCGGGGAGGGATAATTTAGAAAAAATAGAAAAAATGATGCATTTTTAACTTACGAACGGATGACCAGATCTTAATGAAATTTAATATTTAGAAAGACCTCGTGTTTTAGAGCTCTTATTTCAAATCCTGACCGGATCTGATGACATTGGGGGGATTTGGAGGGGGAAACCGGAAATCTTGGAAAACGCTTAGAGCGTAGAGATCAGGATGAAACTTAGTGGGAAGAATAAGCACATGTTTTAGATATGTTACTGAAATAACCTGACTGGATCTCTTTTGGGGAGTTGGGGGGATTTGCTAGTCTGGGCACTTCCAGGTAAGCTAGGACGACGAAAGCTGGCAGGCGTATCAGGACCAGACTAGATCAAATTAGAAATATTCTCTTCCCCGATTCGACCATCTGAGGAGGAGCGAGCCAACAAGATAGTTGAGAAGAATTTTATTTGCCGATAAAACAAATGGTTGTTTTCTTAAGTATGGTTTGTGGTCTAGGGGTATGATTCTCCCTTAGGGTGCGAGAGACTCACCACTCGACTCGACCAGATTGATTAGAAATTGACGTTTCCTAGATTTGACTATCTTGGGGGAAGTGGAAGGACGGTTAATTCGGATAAATTAGAAAAAATGAGGTATTTTTAACTTACCAACGGGTTTTCTGATCTTAAATGAAATTTGATATTAAGAAGGACCTTGTGTCTCAGAGCTCTTATTTTAAATCCCGACCGGATCCGGTGGCATTGGAGGGAGTTGGAGGGGAAAACCGGAAATCTTGGACAACGCCTAAAGTGGACAGATCTTAATGAAACTTGGTGGGAAGAAGCTCTTGACTCTTGGCTCTTCCCACCTAGTCACAAGTGCCATATGAGCTCATGGCTCTTGTTCAATGAAGTAAATAAAAAATGTCAAAACAAAAACGCAGAGAAATTACCCAAGGTAAAAGCCAGGATGTAACCTCTTAAAGAATTCCATATAACAATAAACTGTGTGCTCTACAGCAAACACAAAAATGTATAAAATCTGCATTAAGACCTTCAAGCTTAACAGTTAACACAAGTATTATATACACATTAGAAGTAATAAAAAACTACAACGGTGAAAATAAGAAAAAAAAACAAACAAGCAAACACCACCGCGAGACTCCAAATATATTACTCTCTACAGAACATAATTATTAAACCTACGTCCATGGCCCAATAGCTCCGATTAATTTATCAATCGAACATTTTGTAAGAATTAACTCGATCAGGCTAACTTTAATTTTTCCAAGTTTTTCTGCTGAGTAAGCCGTTGCTAATTAATACTGGAATTATATGAAAAAAAATCCTAGATTCGGCAATTCCAAAAAGATAAATATCAATTTTGACCCGACCTTGGCAGAAAATTAGGAGATAGCTAATTGGTTCGGGACTTCTGAATCTATATGAATACCTTGATTATCGTCCTAGTTCTAGAGGTCATATTGTGCAACATTGGCCTCGTAACGTTAAATTACGTAGTCCACACAAAATGGAGGGACGGTTATTGGTTATTGCATTATTGCACGCAATGATTAGGAAAGATGGGACAGTCACTGGATCTCCTTTCTTTGGGAAAGGGGTTCTGGAAACTCTCATTGTGTTTGCATTGTAAATGCGAAAGCTAAACTTTGGTGTAAAAGCCAAGGGTGGATTGAAATGAATATGGTACTAGTATCCAGATATTCAAGTATACTAGTTTTCTAATTTTCTGGATTTTGTGCAAATTGCGGATATTGCTGAATGATTCGCTTTATGGTTGTTTTGTGTTTGGTTTCAATTCTTATGATTTTTTGGTCTTTATTATTTATCTTTTAATATTTTTAATGGTTTTGTTTTTTCACATTGACTTTCCGTGGTTGTTTTTTTGGTTTTTTCTTCGGCATTTTCATTGATTATATTATTTTGTTCACACTGAAGAAGAGAGGCGGTTGTCCTCTCGAAATATTCGCTTTTTGTGTTTTTTCAGTATTCTCGTTTGGCCTTAAAAACCCCATTTTTAATCGTTTTCTTTTTTTATATTATATTTTATATATATATATATACATATATATATATATATATATATATATATATATATATATATATATATATATATATATATATATATATATATATATATATATCATTTCTCCTTGTACAATCCTAAGAGATCAAGGATCCCATTATGGATACCTAATGCTCCACGTAGAAAGTTCCGCCGAGCATTAGATCACCGTTACTGTTTACCTATTCAAAAAATTCCCAGCCGGGGAGAAATACTATAATCTATTATGGATAGCTTGTGGATCCTTTGGGGCACAGGTTTGCTTAGAGTCTGTAATGTTAAAATTTAAGTGCAGTGGGATATATATTTAGCCAACACAAAAGAGATCCGAGGCTGCTAACTAGGACATTCAAATAAAATAGCTTTCGAGTAGACTAAAATTTAAACCAATTTGCGGGATAAGGTCAATAAGGTGAAAAATCTCACAACATCTCATTATGGGGATCCTCAAAAGGAGACCAAAAAGTAAACGTAAGTTTGCAGTGATTTCCCAGAGACGGGTAGAAATTTTTTTTAACCGACTAAATAGTATAGGTGGGGGGGGGGGGGAGAGAAAATCGATTCGGCCTTGGCTCTGAAAGTAAGCCTCTTAGGGGCCACATAAAGTGTGATCTGCACAGAAAATGGCGTTATATATTATAAACCTGAGACCAAAATCATGTATCTCTCTTAGATGTCTAGTAAATAATTTTGCAAAAGTCATTTTTGATTTTCGAAACTCCAATTTTTTTTCCCAATGAAACGTTCAGTTTTATATCATACTTTGCTCTTTTGTTGATTTTGTACCTAATTCAACTTTTGAAGTTAGAGGTTCCCTAAGCTCTTGTTATCAGGATATTTATGATAAGTGGTTGTTCGAACTTAACGAAAAATGGGGACGGAAAGAGATAATAATGTTCTAATTGTGTATTTTGGGAAGATAGGTCAATTTATGGGAGGTGTCTCTGTCCCCATGATTTTCCCCTCTTAGATTTTGAAAAAAGCGTTTGTCGGAGCATTTTCTTTGAAAAAATAACTTTTTCTGAGTTTTCATCGAACAACTGAAAAAAAGTGCTGCCCCCCTTTTAGATATTCAAAGAAAACCACTGTCCCAGCTCCCGAAAATTTGTTCATTTGATGCCACTGTTTGGGGACAGGGGCAGTATCCTCCCTCCTTTATTTACAGCTCCTTTAAAGGTCTATGGGTCTGTGTAGGATTAGTTCCATTTATTCATTGTATATTTAAAATCAATTATTAACAAATCTTATATATATCCTGCCGAGGAGGATATCTCGTTATATATGTAATCAGTTGATATGAAGGCCTAATCTAATTGAGGTCTAGAGTAGTATACCCGCTTTGGATCCCAATACGCACATACCCGATGTACTGTTGGATTCGCTAACCCCTGCTATAGGCCCTTTGGATCCCTAAACACATATATTCTATTAGTCCGAGCACACACATATCCGATTACTTTAAGCACCATTTACTCCAACCATTCCTACGACTATTTGGAGTTGCTAGTCCCTCGTATCCAGCTTAAAAACTTCCAGGAAAGATTTAACATTTTCGGGGAACAATATATGCATATTTTCTCGACAAAACCCTTCAATGGTTACAAGCGCACATATTCCGGTCGATACCCATTATGCACTTTAATCACACACATATTCCATTATTTTAAGCACACACATATCCCATTACTTTAAGCCCACGCATATCCTATTACTCAAAGCACCCACATATCCCATCACTCCGAGCACAAATGTTGCGCTATGACAACTTCTGGTTAATAATGACATTTCTGGCAGCATTGTTATCCTAGTTTCGTTTGCCAGATATGTTGTTCAATAATTGAAGTGAGTTTGAAGGAATATGATGTCTAATAAACGAAGTTTTTGATATAGACTCTTAATATTACCGGGTTTCATATTAGTTTGGGTCCCAACTTTCTCATCCAGGACCCAATGTCCCTAACAGGGCCCCGAGTCCCCCATACAGGAGCCCCATGTTCCCCTCCAGGGCCTCAATGCCCCCGCCCCGAGTTTTTGCTCTGCCCTATTTTTTTAACTTTAGATGTTTTAATTTTTTCTACTTAAGAAATTTTTTCAACTTTTTTTCACATACCTTAAAATGACATAAAAATACTTAAAACAAAAGAAATTCTCTTGTGATATTTTCAAATACGAAATGAAGATGATCTACATATGTTAGTCGTGATTTTCCCCATGAAAAATAATGTTTGTAGCGACATTTTTCCCTTTGTTTGACTTAGAATGTTCAAAATTATTGCTTAGTATTTCAGTATGCATAAAATCGAAATTAATAAATTTGTATATATAAGTGATGACACGACATCCTTCGGAAGGAGATGATACAATAAAGCCCTCTAGAAAGTATTGTTTAGTATTGGGGTATGCATAAAGTCGAAATTAATAAAGTCATATATATTCTAAGTGATGATACGACAGCCTTATGCGGGAAATGATACAATAAAGCCTTCTGAAAAGCATTGTTTAGTATTGGGCTATGCATAAAGTCGAAATTAATAAAGTCATATATATTTTGAGCGATTATATGAAAGCCCAGTGAGGGAAATGATACAATAAACTTTCTGAAAAATAGTGCTTAGTATTGAGGTATGCATAAAGTCGTATATATTTAAGTGATAATACAGTAGCCCTCTGAGGGAAAAGATACAATAAAGCATTTTGAAATGTATTGTTTAGTATTGGGGTATGTACACAGTCGAAAATAATAGTCGTATATATTTTAAGCGATAATACGGCAACCCTATGAGGGAAATGACACAATAAAACCTGAATTGGTGACTGAATATCAAAAGATTATTAAAAAGCACTTTTGTATACAGCAAACTCAGCTAGTAAGTAAATTTAGAGTGTCTTAATTGCTGGCTGATTATCGAAAGTTTAATAAGAAACACTTTTGACTACAATAAACTCAGGTTGTTGATGAATTTCGAGTGTTTTGTTGCTGACTGAGTACCAAAAAAAATTAATAAAAAGAGCTTTCGAGTACAACAAACTCAGTTTCTTGGCAAATTCCAAGTCTTTTAATTGGTTTCTTTTAATAGTCTTTTAATAATCTTTTAATAAAAAGAGTTTTCAACTACAAAGAACTTGGTTTCTTGGCAAAGTCCAAGTCTTTTAATTGGTGACCGGGTATCAGAAATTAATAAGAAAGCTCTGTTGCTTAGAACAAAATCAGTTACTTGAATAATTCCAAGGCTTTCAATTAATGAGTGAGTATCAAAAATTAATAAAAAGCACTTTTTTTTGTAGAAAAAACTCAGTTTCTTGGTAAATTCAAAGTCTTTTAATAGGTGACTGAGCAACAGAAATTAATAAAAAGGCACTTTTGCATAGGACAAACTCAGCTATTTGGAAAATTCCAAGTCTTTTAATTGGTGATTGAGTATAAAATAAAAATAATAAAAAAGTGCCTGTGCATAGACCAAACTCAGCTATTTGGTAAATTCAAAGTATTTAAATTGATGACTAAGCATCAAAAACTTTTGCATAGAACAAACTCAGATACTTGGTAATTTCCAAGTCTTTTAATTGGTGACTTAGTGTTAAAAAAAATAAAAGAAAATCTCTTTTTGAATAGAACAAACTCAGCTACTTAATAAATTCCAAGTCTTTTAATCGGTGACTGAGTATTAAGAATTAATAAAAAAAGTACTTTTTCATAAAACAAACTCAGCTATTTGGTAAATTCCAAGTATTATAATTGGTGATTGAGCATCAAGAATTATTAAAAAAAGCAATTTTTGCATTGAAGAAACCACCACAAATACCGCAACCCTAGGTCTACCTATGCTACATTGTTTTAAAGGATTTCAACGCAAAAGTGCTTTTTCTATAAATTTTTGATACTTAGTCACCAATAAAAAGACTTGGAAATTACCAAGTAGCTGAGTTTGTTCTATGCAAAAGTGATTTTATTAATTCTTTATACTCTGTCACCAATTGAAAGACTTGTAATTTACCAAGTAGCTGAGTTTGTTCTATGCAAAAATGCTTTTTCATTAATTTTTTATACTCAGTCACCAAAAAAAGGACTTGGAATTTACCAAGTAGCTGATTTTGTTGTAGTCAAAAGTGCTTTTTTTTGTACTCAGTCATCAAGTAAAACACTCGGAATTTATCAACTACCTAGGCGTACTGTAGCCAAAGGTGTTTTATTAAATTTTCGATACTCAGTGAGTAACTAAGCCACTCTTAATTTACTTACTAGTTGAGTTTTTTGTATGCAAAAGTTCTTTTTATTAATTTGTTGATGCTCAGTCACCAATTAAGGATTTATTGTATTATTTCCCTTATAGGGTTGTTGTAACATGGCTTTAAGTTTATACGACTGTTATTTTCGAATTTATGCATAACCCAATACTAAGCAATACTTTTAAAAAGGCTTTATTGTATCATTTCTCTCATAGGCCTGTCATATCGGCGCTTAAAATATATATCACTATGAATTTCGACTTTGTGCATACCCTAATACTAAACAGTACATTTCAAAATGCTTAATTGCATCATTTCCCTCATAGGGCTGTTGTATCATTGCTTAAAATATATACAAGTTTATGCATACCCCAATATTAAGCAATACTTTTCACAAGGCTTTATCGTATTATTTCTCCCATGAGGCTGTCGTAGCATCGCATAAAATGTATATGACTTTATTGGTTTCGACTTTATGCATAGCAAAGTACTAAACAATACTTATCAAAATTCCAGTATATTTCCAGTATAGGCCTGTTGTATCATCGCTTAAAATATATTTAACTTCATTAAGTTCGACTTTATGCATACCCCAATACTAAACAATCCTTTTCAGAAGGCTTATTGTATCATTTTTCTCATAGTGGTGTCGTATAATCGGTTAAAATAAATATGACTTTATTAATTTCGACTTTATGCATACCCAAATACTAAGCAATAATCCTTAATACTAAGTCTCAAAAATTTTAAGTCAAAAAATAAAAAAAGGTTACTACAGCCATTATTTTTCTAATTGTGAAAATTATGACTAACCTCTATAGGTTGGGAACATTGTGGCCCTGGTTTGGAACATTGGGCCCTGGATGGGAAGGTGGGGACCCAAACTCATATGCAAACCCGATAATATTACAATCCATATCAAAACTACGTTTATTAGACATCATGTCACTTCAACTATTGAACAACATATTTGGTAAAAAAAAGCTCAGATTATAATGTTTTCAGAAATTTTCTTATCAACCGGAAGCTGTAATAATTCCATATGTGTGCTCGGAATGATGGGATATGTGCGTCCTTAAAGTAACACGATATTTGTGTGCTTGAAGTAATGGGATATGTGTGTGCTTAAAGTAATGGAATATGTGTGCTTAAAGTACATATTAGGTGTCAACCGGAAATTGCGATAACGTGTGCCCTTGTAACCTTTGAAGAATTTAGTCAAGAAAATATGCATATATTGTTCCCAGAAAATGTTAAATCTCTTCTAGAAAGTTTTAGCTGGATAAGAGGGACTAGCAACCCCAAATAGTCATAGGAATGGTGGGAGTATATGGTGCTTAATGTAATGGTATATGTGTGTGCTCGGACTAATAGGATGTGTGTGTATTTGGATCCAAAGGGCCTATAGGAGGGGCTGGCAATTCCAATAGTACATCACGCTATGTATGTATTGGGATCCAAAGGGGGATAGTACTGTCTAGTTAATCTATTTTTTTGTTTAATGCTTTTTTTATTTTGGACAACATATATGAAGGTATTCTGATGTATCTAATGTTCTTTTTCTTTCTTTTTTCAGTCAGGACAACGGACCATGTCTACCACAAGTCGTCGCAAAGAGTCAAGTCATAATGAGCGTTTTTACGAAGAATATGAATATGAAAGAAGGCTGAAGAAAAGACGTGCTCGTTTGTTCACTGCTGCAGACGAGGCATTCACTCATGTTAAGAGATTCCAGGATCAAGATCAAGGTAAAAGTCAAATTCAAAGCATAAATAGACAAAGACAAAAAAATTCAAGCTTTGGTACGTATATTCTAGCGTGTTTTTTTCAGAATTCAGAGTTTATTTATTTATTAATACCACCAGTAGGCCATTGTTACCTCTATTTCAAGCTATATCCCATCGAAGTGGATCCTGGCGTTCAGCTTGGGCAAACCTTGCTTTAACACTCACTATGAAAAGGCTGACCAACCAGAACAAAATTCACATAAGCACTGCCAATTCTCATAGAGCTGGAAGAATAGATTTTTCTTGCTAAGGTGTTTGCCGGATTCTTAAACCAGGACTGCGACGGAAAAGAAGTTGCTGATTTCTCTGATCAAACCGATTCTGCAATTGATGTTGTGAATTATCAAACAGTTCGTGGTAACGAACTGTAGTAAGGAGCGACCCGGCTCAATAGTAACCAAAACTCTAAATAATTGAATTTTGATATCAATAGCTACATCAAAAGAATCGCATTTTAATGCTGAGTTTAAATATATAAGTTTCATCAAGTTTAGTCTTACCCATCAAAAGTTACGAGCCTGAGAAAATTTGCCTTATTTATGAAAATAGGGGGAAACACCCCCTAAAAACCATAGAATCTTAACGAAAATCACACTGTCAGATTCAGCGTATCAGAGAACCCTACTGTAGAAGTTTCAAGCTTCTATCTACAAAAATGTGGAATTTTGTATTTTTTGCCAGAAGACAAATCACGGGTGCGTGTTTATTTGTTTGTTTTTTTGTTTTTTTTCCCCAGGGGTCATCGTATCGACCAAGTGGTCCTAGAATGTCGCAAGAGGGCTCATTCTAACGGAAATGAAAAGTTCTAGTGCCCTTTTTAAGTGACCAAAAAAATTGGAGGGCATCTAGGCCCCCTCCCACGCTCATTTTTTTCCCAAAGTCAACGGATCAAAATTTTGAGATAGCCATTTTGTTCAGCATAGTCGAAAACCATAATAACTATGTATTTGGGGATGATTTACTCCCCAACAATCCCTGGGGGAGGGGCTGCAAGTTACAAACTTTGACCAGTGTTTACATATAGTAATGGTTATTGGGAAGTGTACAGACGTTTTCAGGGGGATTTTATTTTGTTTGGGGGGGGGGGGTGGGGCTGAGGGGAGAGGACTATGTTTGAGGATCTTTCCTTGGAGGAATCTGTCATGGGGGAAGAAAAATTCAAGGAAAAGGGCGCATGATTTTCTAGCATTATTATAAGAAAACAATGAAAAATAAACATGAAAACGTTTTTTCAAATGAAAGGAAGGAGTAGCATTGAAACTTAAAACGAACAGAGATTATTACGCATATGACGGGTTCTAAAAATACTTTAGCATAAAGAGCGAGGTATTTAGGAGGAGATAAATACCTCGCTCTTTATGCTAAAGTATTTTTAGTAATTTCAACTATTTATTCTACGGCCTTTCTGATTCAGGGGTCATTCTTAAGGAATTAGGACAAAGCTTAAGATTTAGTGTAAAGAGCGAGGTATTAACGAGGATACAAACCCCCTTGTATACATAATAAAAATATAAGATTATGAAAGTTTGTTACGTAAGTTGCTAATTTATAAGTTACGTATATTTTTTACTAATAAAAACGTCCATTAAAAATTAAAAGTTCTAGTTGCCTTTTTAAGCAACCGAAAAATTGGAGGGCAACTAGGCCTCCTTCTCCACCCCTTATTTCTCAAAATCGTCTGATTAAAACTAAGAGAACGCTATTTAGCCAAAAAAAGAATTAATATACAAATTTCATTTTAATAATTTATGTGCGGAGAGCCAAAACCAAACATGCATTAATTCAAAAACGTTCAGAAATTAAATAAAAAAAAAACTTATTTTTTTAGCTGAAAGTAAGGATTGACATTAAAACTTAAAACGAACAGAAATTACTCCGTATATAAAATGGGTTGTCCCCTCCGCAATCCCTCGCTCTTTACGCTAAAGTTTGACTCTTTGCCACAATTCTACTTTTTAAAACAATTAAAAGCTTTAGCGTAAAGAGCGAGGGATTGCGGAGGGGACAACCCATTTTATATACGGAGTAATTTCTGTTCGTTTTAAGTTTTAATGTCGCTCCTTACTTTCAGCTAAAAAAATTAGTTTTTCTTTATTTAATTCTACTCTTAAAGTCCTTTGCATTCTGCAGCGCCTTGATGTGACCAAATTCAAGGGTCGTGACAGCATACCTATTTTTCTATGGCACTTGTTATTTACCAAGTGACATATAGCGATCGCAATTTCTGTCGGTCTGTTGGTCTCGATTTTGCTAGTTTGGGCACTACCAAACTGGCCCTAAGGATGAAATTTGGCAGGCGTATCAGGGACCAGACCAGATTAAATTAGAAATAGTTGTTTCCCAGATTCGACCATCCAGGAGGGGAGTGAGGGGACAGTTAGTTATGAAAAATTGGAAAAAATGAAGTATTTTTAACTTACGAACGGGTGATCAGATCTTAATGAAATTTGATTTCATTAATACCTCATTTTTCCCCTCATAGGCCTGTCATATCATCACTTAAAATATATATGGCTTATGAATTTCGGCTTTATGCATAGGCTTTATGCTACCCCAATTCTAAAGAATACATTTCAAAATACTCAGTTGTATCATTTCCCTCAGAGCTCTAAAACACGAGAAGAATATCGTGTCTCTGAGCTCTTATTTTAAATCTCGACCGGATCCGGTGACATTGGGGGGAGTTGGAGGGGGAAACCCGAAATTCGTGAAAATGCTTAGAATGGAGAGATCGGGATGAAACTTGGTGGGAAAATAAGCACAAGCCCTAGATACGTGATTGACATAACCGGAAAGGATCTTCTCTCTTTTGGGGAGTTGATGGAGGTGGGGGGGGGGGTTAATTTGGAAAAATTAGAGAAACTGAGGTAACTTACGAACGAGTAATTGGATCTTAACAAAATTTGATATTTAGAAGGACTTCGTAACTTAGACCTCTTATTTCAAATCCCTAACGAATCCAGTGTCATTGGGGAGATTGGGGGGGTAAACTGGAAATCTTGGAAAACACTTAGAGTGGAGAGACAGGGATTGAACTTGGTGGACAGAATAAGCACATGTCCTAGATACGTGATTGACATAATTGGACCAGATCCGCTCTCTTTTGGGGAGCTGGGGTGGGCCTAATTCGGTGATTCGTAAAAATTAGAAAAAATGAGGTATTTTTAACTTACGAACAGGTTATCGGATCTTAATGAAATTTGATATTTAGAAGGAGACCTCGTGTCACAGAGTTCTTAATTTAAATCCCGACCGGATCAGCTGACTTGGAAACCGGAAATCTTGGAAAACGCTTAGAGAGGAGAGATCGAGATGAAACTTGGTGGGAAGAAGCTCTTGGCTCTTCCGACCTCGTCACAAGTGCCATATGAAATCTTCAATGCCAAATTAGCTTGATCTTAGCCGTGGCTTTTACGTGTGTATTTTTGCTCTGGACCCTTTCTGCACATATTGTGTGCTGACGTCTGTTAAAAGTGATCGAGATTCTTTCTTTCTGATCGTTTACTATTGGTGGTTCTTTATGGGCTCACTTCCTGCGTTTATCCAATCAAAGCAGGTGTATCCCAGAGTAGAATCTTGCGACCTACACTTTTCATTCTCTACGTAAATGACATTGGAGACTACCATGCAAGCCTTCTGACTCACTTTGCCAACGACTCTACGGCACACATAGCCATTCCAAAACACGAATGTCCAACCCAAGTCTTCCTGCCCTACAGACTTATTTTCAGAAACTGAAAAGTGACCTAATGAATGGGTGGTCAATTTCAATGCAATGATAACAAAGGAGCTGACTTCCTTCTCTACAGATATCTTTCGGAAAAACCCTCTCGATTCGGCGAGAACCTTCTTCGCCCTGCCCGATCATCCCACTTTGCAAGTCTTGCATCAAAGCCATCCCCGAGCGTAGATGCTTGCTGTATGCTGATGCTACGAAAATATTTTTGGCACCTCTTCAAAAGATCCAGAATAGGGAAGGTTTAGTAGCTCTCCTTGACTCTCTCCAGTCTGGTAGTGAAAGGTTTGATGTAGTGTCGATGGCTGTTTTCTGCTAGTACATTAATTCAATGAGGAATACACCTCATTCCCTAAAGCTTTCTGTTATTGTGCCCCCATTGTCCAACCGACAGAATGATCTGTTTGATCTGGAATGATCTTCCTGGGGACGGTATCCCTAAAAGTTTGACTCCTTCAAAAGAAGATTCAGCAGTCATCGAAAACTTCATGATGGAGTAACGTAAAAGAGTAGCGGAAAATCAAATATTAAATAAACCTGGCGCCGCAGGTTTAGGAATAAAAAATGAACTTATAACACAAAAGGACTAAGAAAAATAGTGGAGCAACAAAAACAAAAGGAGCAGACCCACAAAAAATTTTGTGGGTCAGAGACAATATATTCACACCAAGTTTTGCCACTGCTGGTGATTTATCACTAGATCTGGTGATTTTTTTCATTCCCTTGGTGATTTTTCTTGCGATTTTCTGTAATTTGCTGATTTTTGGTGATTTTCTTCTTTAATTGGGTGATTTTTGGTGATTTTCTTCAAATGCGGTTGACATTCCATGCGTGATTTGTTTTCGCTTTTTTATGGCACTTGGTATTAACCAAGTGACATATAGCAATCGCAAATCCTGTCGGTCTGTCTGTCGGTCTGTCTGTCTGTCTGTCTGTCGTTTTGCTACTTTAGGCACTTCCAGGTAAGCTAGGACGATGAAATTTGGCAAGCTTATCAGGGACCGGATAAGATTAAATTAGAAATAGTCGTTTTCCCGATTTTACCATCTGGAGGGGAGTGGGGGGCCGGTTAATTCGGAAAAATAGAAAAAATGAGGTATTTTTAACTTATGAGTGGGTGATGGGATCTTAATGAAATTTGATGTTTGGAATGATATTGTGTCTCAGAGTTTTTATTTTAAATCCTGACCGGATCTGATGACATTGGGGGGAGTTGGAGGGGGGAAACCTAAAATCCTGGAAAACACTTAGAGTGGAGGGATCGGGATGAAACTTGATGGGGAAAATAAGCACAAGTCCCAGATACATGATTGACATAATTGGAACGGATCCGCTTTCTTTGGGGTAGTTGGGGGGGGGTAATTCTGAAAAATTAGGAAAAATGAGGTATTTTTAACTTACGAACGGGTGATCGGATCTAAATGAAATTTGATGTTTAGAAGGATATCGTGTCTTAGAGCTCTTATTTTAAATCCCGACCGTATCTGGTGACATTGGGGGGGGGGAGTTGGGAGGGGAAACCTAAAACTTGGAAAACACTTAGAGTGGAGGGATCGGGATGAAACTTGGTGGGAAAAATAAACACAAGTACTAGATAGATGATTGACATAAACGGAACAAATCCGCTCTCTTTGGGGTAGTTGGGGGGGGGGGGGGTTATTTCGGAAAAATTAGAAAAAATGAGGTATTTTTAACTTACGAACGGGTGATCGGATCTCAATGAAATTTTATATTTAGAAGGATATCGTGTCTCAAAGCTCTTATTTTAAATCCTGACCGGATCTGGTGACATTGGGAGGGGAAGTTGGGAGGGGGAAACCTAAAACTTGGAAAACACTTAGAGTGGAGGGATCGGGATGAAACTTGGTGGGAAAAATAATCACGAGTCCTCGATACATGATTGGCATAACCGGAACGGATCCGCTCTCTTTGGGGTAGTTGGGGGAGGGGTTAATTCTGAAAAATTAGAAAAAATGAGGTATTTTTAACTTACGAATGGGTAATCGGATCTCAATGAAATTTGATCTTTAGAAGGATATCGTGTCTCAAAGCTCTTATTTTAAATCCTGACCAGATCTGGTGACATTGGGGGAACTTTGGGGTGGGGGAACCTAAAATAATGGAAAACGCTTAGATTGGAGGGATCGGGATGAAACTTGGTGGGAAAAATAAGCAGAAGTCTTACATACGTGATTTACATAATTGGAACGGATTCGCTCTATTGGGGGGGGGGTTAATTTTGAAAAATAAGAAAAAATGACGTATTTTTAACTTACGAAGGAATGATCGGATCCTCATGAAACTTCATATTTAGAAGGACCTCGTAACTCAGATCTCTTATTTTAAATCTCAACCGGATAAAGTGTAATTGGGGGGGCAGTTGGGGGGACCGGAAATTTTAGAAAATACTTAAAGCGGTGAGATCAGGATGAAACTGGATGGGAAGAATAGAAACCTGTCAAGATACGTGGCTGACATAACCGGACTGGATCTGCTCTCGTTGGTGGAATTGGAGGGGGGGGGTAATTTTGAAAATTGAGGTATTTGTAACTTACGAAATGGTGACCAGATCTTAATGAAATTTGATATTTAGAAGGATCTTGTGCTTTAAAGTTCTAATTTTAAATTCCGACCAGATCCTGTGACATTGAGGGGGGTTGGAGGGGGAAACCGGAATTATTGGAAAATGTGAAAATTGGAGTATTTTTATCTTACGAATAGATGATCGGATCTTAATGAAATTTGATTTTTAGAAGGAATTCATGTCTCAGAGCTCTTATTGCAAATCCCGACCTGATCTTTTGACATTTGGGGGAGTTGGAGGGGGAAATTTTGGAAAAAACACTTGGAGTGGTGGAATCGGGATGAAGCTTGGTGGATAGAATAAACAAGTGTTCTTGATACGTGACTGACAGAATCGTACTGGATTCGCTCTCTTTGGGGGAGTTGGGGAGAGGGGTTCAGTGATTTGGCGAGTTTGGTGCTTCTGGACGTGCAAGGACGATGAAAATTGGTAGGCGTGTCAGGGAGCTGCACAATTTGACTTGATAAAGTCGTTTTCCCAGATTCGACCGTCTGGGGGCTAAAGGGAGAAAAAAAAAATAGAAAAAATTAAGTATTTATAACTTACGAGTGGGTGATCGCATCTTAATGAATTTTGATATTTAGAAGGACATCGTGACTCAGAGCTCTTATTTTAAATCCTGACCGGCATTAAGCCTCTTATCAAACAATTCGTGGTAACGAACTGTAGTAAGGAGCGACCCGGCTCAATAGTAATCAAAATTCTAAAAAATGGAATTTTCATACCAATAGCTACATCAAAAGAATTGCATTTTAATGCTGATTTTAAATATATAAGTTTCATCAAGTTTAGTCTTAACCATCAAAAGTTACGAGCCTGATAAAATTTGCGTTATTTTAGAAAATAGGGGGAAACACCCCCTTAAAGTCATAGAATCTTAACGAAAATCACACCATCAGATTCAGCGTATCAGAGAACCTTACTGTAGAAGTTTCAAGCTCCTATCTACAAAAATGTGGAATTTTGTATTTTTTGCCAGAAGGCAGATCACGGATGCGTGTTTATTTGTTTGTTTGTTTGTTTTTTGTTTTTTTTTTCCCAGGGGTGATCGTATCGACCTAGTTGTCCTAGAATGTTGCGAGAGCGCTCATTCTAACGGAAATGAAAATTTCTAGTGCCCTCTTTAAGTGACCAAAAAAATTGGAGGGCTTCTAGGCCCCCTCCCACGCTAAATATTTTCCCAAAGTCAACGGATCAAAATTCTAAGATAGTCATTTTATTCAGCGTAGTCGAAAAACCTTATAACTGTGTCTTTGGGGACGACTTACTCCCCCACAGTCCCCGTGGGAGGGGCTACAAGTTACAAACTTTGACCAGTGCTTACATATAGTAATGGTTATTGGGAAGTGTGCAGGAGTTTTCAGTAGGATTTTTTGGTTGGGGGGAGGGGTTGAGAATAGGGGGATAGGCTGGGGGAGCTTTCCATCGAGGAATTTGTCATGGTGGAAGAAAATTTCCATGAAGGGAGCGCAGGATTTACTAGCATTATTTAAAAAAAAAAATAAAAAAAGAAATATGAAAAAGTTTTTTTCAGCTGGAAGTGAAGAGCAGCATTAAAACTTAAAACGAACAGAAATTATTACCCATATGAGGGGCTCACCTCCTCCTAATACCCCGCTCTTTACGCTAAAGTGTTTTTAGTAATTTCAACTATTTATTTTACGGCTTTGGTGATTCAGGGGTCATTCTTAATGAATTGGGACAAAATTTAAGCTTTAGTGTAAAGGACGAGGTACTGACGAGGGGGCGAACCCCCTCATATATGTAATAAAAACATGAGAATACAAAACTTATTCACGTAAGCTAATTTATAAGTTACGTATATCTTTTACTAAAAAAAAGATTCGTAAAAAATTAAAAATTCTAGTTGCCTTTATCTTAATTAACCAAAAAATCGGAGGGCAACTAGGCTTCCTCTCCCGCTCTTTTTTCTCAAAACCATTCGATCAAAATTATGAGAAAGCCATTTAGCAAAAAAATAAAAAATATGCAAATTTCGTTTTAATTATTCCTCTGCGGAGAGCCAAAATCAAAACATGCATTGATTGAAAAACGTTCAGAAATTAAATAAAAAAAAACAAGTCTGTTTTAACTGAAAGTAAGGAGTAAAATTAAAACTTAAAACGAACAGAAATTACTTCGTATATGAAAGGGGCTGCTTCCTCACCAACGCCCCGCTCTTTGCGCTAAAGTTTTTTACTGTTTTAAAAAGAAGAGTTGAGAGAAAGAGTCAAACTTTAGCGTCAAGAGCGGGCCGTTGATGAGGAAGCAGCCCCTTTCATATACGAAGTAATTTCTGTTCGTTTTAAGTTTTAATTTTGCTCCTTACTGTCAGTTAAAAAAACTTTTTTTTTTATTTAATTTCCTTTTTAAATCAATCTATTGATTCATAGAATTTTGTTAGAGTTCATACCATATGATCTCTTGGCTCTTAGCTCTTCTCGCCTTGTCACAAGTGCCATATGAGCTCTTAGCTCTTGTTATTGAGGTAAAATCATCAGTGACTTTCATATTTTATTTCTCTTTTTATTCATTATTACTAAAGAATGGTATTATTTTGAGCTTCTCTTTGTCCTTAAGGCAATCGCATTCCCTCTATTTACAAATTTGAAATACATGTCCCATGTGTGCTAGCAACGGATTGAGCCTCAGAAACAAAACAAAAAAAAAAATCCCAGGTAAAGTAAGCATTGTCCCACACGGACGGATTCAGCAGCCTAGGCTAGTTTTTTTTTTTTTTCAAGGAACTGATCAGTCTCAAGGAAAGGGAACAAAAGATACTAGGCTTTTACCATAACATATATTTTGTTTTTGACGTCTTAAACACACTAAACAGAGAAATTGTCATAATTGATTCAGGTTCTTTAGGCTTTAGTCAAACCTACTTGACTATGACACATTCAAATACCTGTTTAGTTCACCATTACCAGGACTGAGATTAGGCCTAGCCTAAATGGGTTTCTTGTGAAAGTTTGCTCATAAATTAATCTTAAGCATTAAAGTAAATGAACTCTTGAGGGAAAAGTTTAATAGATAGATTTTTATCTGATTTTCTTATTTGCAGAATGTTGACATGGAACAAGCGTAGCTAAAAATGTTTCATAGATGATACTGCATGAAATTTCAATATGATATTCCTGCTCTGGCCTATCATATTCATATTGTGGATAAGATTCAAATCATTCACATTCCCTGTGCTTGCTGGACTTAGGGCTGATCTAATTTCAATATGGGTATCCTCTTTTATCATTCCTACAGTAGACAGTTAATCTTGAGACAAAGAGAGGAAATGTGCTTTATTCCTTTCTTTCAAGTCCTTTTTTACTGTTGTTTCAGCCCATTCGTTTTGTATTACTATTTTGTGCTACTCTCATTTCATCTTGATTGTTTGTCTGATAGTTTTTAGGGCACTTGGTATCTACCAAATGCATATAGCGATCACAAATTCTGTCGGTCGGTCAGTTGGTCTGTCTGTCTGTCCCGGTTTTGCTAGTTTAGGCACTTCCAGGGTAGCTAGGACGATGAGATTTGGCAGGCGTATCAGGACCCAGACCAGATTAAATTAGAAATTGTTGTTTCCCCGATTCAACCATCTGGGAGGAGTTGGGGGACGGTTAAATCGGAAAAATTAGAAAAAAGAGGTATTTTTAACTTACGAACGGGTGATCGGATCTTAATGAAATTTGATATTTAGAAAGATGTCGTGTCTTAGAGCTCTTATTTCAAATCCCAACCGGATGTGGTGACAATGGGGCAGTTGGGGGGGGACTTAAAATCTTGGAAAACGCTTAGAGTGGAGGGATTGGGATGAAACTTGGTGGGAAAGATAAGCAGAAGTCCTAGATACGTGATTGAAATAACCGGAACGGATCCGCTCTATTTGGGGGAGTTTTTTTTTTTTGGGGGGGGGGTGATTCTGAAAAATTAGAAACATTTTGGTATTTTCAACTTATGAAGGAGTGATCGGATCTTAGTGAAATTTCACATTTAGAAGGACCTCGTAACTCAGATCTCTTATTTTAAATCCCGACCGGATCCAGCATCATTGGAGGGGGGAGTTGGGGGGACCAGAAATCTTGGAAAACGCTTAAAGCGGAGAGATCAGATTGAAACTTGGTGGGAAGAATAAGCACAAGTCCGAGATACATGCCTGACATAACTAGACCGGATCTGCTGTCTTTGGTGGAGTTGGGGGGGGGTAATTCAGAAAAATTTGGAAAAATGAGGTATTTGTAACTTGCGAACGGGTGATCAGATCTTAATGAAATTTCATATTTAGAGAGATCTTATGCTTTAGAGCTCTTATTTTAAATCCTGACCAGATCCGGTGACATTGGGTGGAGTTGGAGGGGGAAACCGGAATTCTTGGAAAACGTGAAAATTGGGGTATCTTTATCTTACGAATAGGTGATTGGATCATAATGAAACTTGATATATATGAGGATCTTATGTCTCAGATGCTTCATTTTCAATTCGAATCGGATCTGGGGACACAGGGGGCTGGAGGGGGAAACAGAAATCTTGGAGACGGGAAATCTTGGAAAACTCTTAGAGTGGAGAGATCGGGATGAAACTTGATGGAAGAATAAGCATAAGTTATAGATATGTGATTGACACAATTGGAACGGATCTGTTCTCTGGGGGGGGATGTTAATTTTGAAAAATTAGAAAAGTTGGGGTATTTTTAACTTAAGAACGGGTGACCGGGTCTTAATGAAATTTGATATTTAGAAAGAATTCGTGTCTCGGAGCTCTTATTTCAAATTCTGGCCAGGTCTGTTGACATTGGGGGGATTTGGAGGAGGAAACCGGAAATCTTTGGAAATGCTTAGAGTGGAGAAATCGGGATGAAACTTGGTGGGTAGAATAAGCAAATATTGTAGATACGTGATTGACGTAACTTTACTGGATCCGCTCTCTTTGTGGGAGTTAGGGCGTGGGGTTCAGTGCTTTGGCCAGTTTGGTGCTTCTGGACGTAATAGGACGATGAAAATTGGTAGGCGTGTCAGGGAGCTGAATAAATTGACTTGATAAAGTCGTTTTCCCCTATTTGACCATCTGGGGGGCTGAAGGGAGAGGAAAAATTAGAAAAAACGAGGTATTTATAACTTACGAGTGGGTGATCGGATCTTAATGCTTTTTTATATTTAGAAGAACCTCGTGACTCAGAGCTCATATTTTAAATCCCGACCGGCATTAAGCCTCTGATTTTCGTTTTAAATCAGTCTATTGATTCTTAGAGTTTTGCTAGAGCTCATACCATATGAACTCTTGGCTCTTGGCTCTTTCGGCCTCGTCACAAGTGTCATATGAGCTCTTAGCTCTTTTTTATTTAAGGTAACAAATAATCAAATAGAAAACCACCTTACAATATTAGTGGAACTACCTTGTTATACCTCGAAAAGAGAAAGAAAATATATGGAGTTAATTTTGCACAATAATTGTAAGATCTGCTCTTTCACTTCAGCAATAACCTTTCATAAAGATTTGAAAGTGTTGGCACTGATTATATAACTTGAGGTAACTTGGTTGATTAAGAGGAGAATTTACTGTTTTCACTCCAATTGCTTATTATGTAATGAAAGCAAAAAAAAAAATGTTTTCTTAGATACATAAATGTTTCCCAGCCATTGGGTACAACAGATGATAGAGATTATGTTTCTCTTAACTCTATTCTCTTGATTTATTATTTGATATGATTTGATTTCAATTACTGATTTTGACTTGATGTTATTAGAATATTGACAGATTTGCTCGGATGAGTAGCCTCATCCGAGCTTGATTATATAAAGCTGGCAAGCTATGTCGTTTTTTAATCTATCGACTTATTACAACTTAAACTAATATGTGATGTTGTCCAGAAGCTTTCAATTGGCTATGTTATGGTCATAATTTCTGATTAAGTATGCTCATATTGAAGTAATTTCGGTAGTTTGTCTTTTAGACATTCCATCGTGCTTTTCCGTGTCAATTTTTTTTGCCAAGATTCTATCGTTAAAGATTAGCCCTTTTCTTGGGATCTTACTCCAATTTTTGTCAATCCGATGGCTAACGATGTTCCACGCCTTGGAATTTGCATCTGACAAATTTTTAAATGAAGCCAATGCAATTCATGATAAAGGCTTAGAAAAATATCCTGGAAGAGTCAATGCACTCATTGGTGAAGCGTTTCAAACAGCTGCTTTTAGTCAATTTAGCCTTTTGCGTGGAGAGAAAGAGGGGGGAGTGACAAAAAATATCAGTAAGTCTTTGTTTCAAAATATATTTGAATTTCCCTATCAAACTAGATGTTGTAATAATAACATGCTTCATTTATGGCTCTATTTGATGAGTTATTATAGGGGCTTTTAGTCGGGAAAAACGATTTTTTCCATCCGAGGCTTTCCTGGTTGCGCTCATGGTATGTCTCGGTATTTTATGCGCTCCATTCCATGTGTGCAATAAGCGAGATGTATAACAATTTAGATTACACAGACTAGTAAATGAACGGTATCGAGGAAATTACTCTTGAGGGTATAATCAATATCATAGGGGGGTCAAATTGATTTTTACTCTTTTCCTTGAGGTCATAATGATATAGGTAAAATGTACCGAAAAATAGTCCTTGAAACAAACCAAGATGTCAAAATAGATTATGTGGTGCGTAAGCAAGTTCGAGATTGTTCCCTTTGAATATTGTTGATTTAAGGAAGATAGATAGATTCGGATTTCATCGATTGGGTTTCACTGGTTAATCCATTAAACAACTAAGCTGGCGTGTATGGTGAACACAAAAAAAATTTTGGAAGCATTTCAAAAACACCGAGATTCTGTGGGAAACGTTATAGATCTGAGCAAAAGTCATGTCCCATTACTTCTTTATGCATACTAGTTTTCTGTAGAATCCCCTTACATGTATATTTTGTTCATAATAATAATAAAAGGTTTTTTGTTACTTGTTTGTTATAGCGCCGACCACTCAAGTCATTCATCCATTCACGCATTGTAAAATCGGTTTCTTTCGGTAGTTTCTGTCATCTTAGCGTGAGACAAGACAGAAACAAGTGACAGAATAGATGGGAAATATATTATTTGGGTTATATATTCGCACATTAGGGCAGGGGGAGGAGGAAGTTTAAAGTATTTGGACTGTGTGGAGTTAGAAAACAGTTCTTACTTCATAATATGCAGAATTATTGCGCCTAACAAATTTTGCATGCAGACCAGCTATACTTTACCCCCCCCCCCTGAGTATGCAAATATATAGCCCAAAATTGCTTTAAAATATTATATTTTTACCATACTTTGGTGTATTTGAAAAGGATTAACCTAACTTCTCTACTTGAGTGTTTGGCGCTACAACAGATAAGTACCGCATTTTTTTTTTTTTTATATAGAAAAATGTTGGAAACGTTTTAAAAATATCCAGTTTTTAGTGGGTTGAGGGGGGTAAAGATTTGAAGGTCCCTCGTCTTGCAAGCATGGTTTTTCCAAATGTCTAAGTTTTGAAACCAAGCTCTATGTTTTCTGTTCTTTTTCTTGGTATTCTACTTGCCAGTAGATTGGTTTTGATTTAGTATGTTGTGTGTATGAAACATACATCCACGTCTACTAGATTTTGTTT
This sequence comes from Artemia franciscana, assembly GCF_032884065.1. Classification (NCBI taxonomy): domain Eukaryota; kingdom Metazoa; phylum Arthropoda; class Branchiopoda; order Anostraca; family Artemiidae; genus Artemia; species Artemia franciscana. The sequence continues at coordinate 57,805,208 of NC_088863.1, read as the reverse complement.
AATAATAAAAAAAAAACTACCTGTCAGGGTTTCTCCTCCCTCATTGACAGTGCTATCACGCTGCCTAAGTAAAGAGGGAAGGGGCACTAAATCTTATTTATTCCTTTCTTCTTTTCACCAAGGCAATTCGTGCGGAAGCAGTTGTCGTAGAAACTTAGGAAGGAGCTGATTCGATTAGAAAGTGAAAGTTTTAGTCCCCTTTTTAAGAGTTAAAATTGGCTGAGGGGCAAGCAGCCTTCTCCTACTCTCTTTTTCGGTACGACCAAAAGGCAAGGGGTATGTTCAACTAACTAAAAGGCACAAAGTGCTTATTGCTACTATTATTGCTTCTTCTACGACTACTACTGATGCTACTACTACCATTACTATTACTAATGCTACTAATAGAACTGCCACTAAGACTAAGGGTACTAAGTTGAAAATTTCATCCAGTGTTGAGATGTCAAACAGTTCGTGGTAACGAACTGTAGTAAGGAGCGACCCGGCTCAATAGTAACCAAAACTCTAAAAAATGGAATTTTGATACCAATACATACATCAAAAGAATCGCATTTTAATGCTGATTTTAAATATATAAGTTTCATCAAGTTTAGTCTTACCCATCAAAAGTTACGAGCCTGAGAAAATTTGCGTTATTTTAGAAAATAGGGGGAAACGCCCCCTAGAAGTCATAGAATCTTGACGAAAATCACACCATCAGATTCAGCGTAGCAGAGAACCCTACTGTAGAAGTTTCAAGCTCCTATCTACAAAAATGTGGAATTTTGTATTTTTTGCCAGAAGGCAGATCACGGATGCGTGTTTATTTGTTTTTTTGTTTTTTTGTTTTTTTTCTTTTTCCCAGGGGTGATCGTATAGACCCAGTTGTCCTAGAATGTTGCAAGAGGGCTCATTCTAACGGAAATGAAAAGTTTTAGTGCCCTTTTTAAGTGACCAAAAAAATTGGAGGGCACCTAGGCCCCCTCCCACGCTAATTATTTTACCAAAGTCAACAGATCAAAATTATGAGATAGCCATTTTATTCAGAGTAGTCGAAAAAACTTATAACTATGTCTTTGGGGACGACTTACTCCCCCACAGTCCCCGTGGGAGGGGCAACAAGTTACAAACTTTGACCAGTGCTTACACGTAGTAATGGTTATTGGGAAGTGTACAGGCATTTTCAGGAGGATTTTTTTGGTTGGGGGAGGGGTTGAGAAGAGGGGGATATGCTGGGGGAACTTTCCATCGATAGTTTGTCATGGGGGAAGAAAATCTCCATGAAGGGAGCGCAGGATTTACTAGCATTATTTAAAAAAAAAATGAAAAAATAAATATGAAAAAGTTCTTTCAGCTGGAAGTAAGGAGCAGCATTAAAACTTAAAACAAACAGAAATTATTACCCATTTGAGGGGCTCACCTCCTCCTAATACCTCGCTCTTTACGCTAAAGTATTTTTAGTAATTTCAACTATTTATTCTACGGCTTTTGTGATTCTGGGGTCATTCTTAATGAATTGGGACAAAATTTTAGCTTTAGTGTAAAGAGCGAGGATCTGACAAGGGGGCGAACCCCCTCATATATGTAATAAAAATATGAGAATACAAAAGTTCTTTACGTAAGCTAATTTATAAGTTACGTAAACCTTTTACTAATAAAAATATTCGTAAAAAATTAAAAATTCTAGTTGCCTTTTTAATTAACCAAAAAATCGGAGGGCAACTAGGCTTCCTCTCCCGCTCTTTTTTTCTCAAAATCATTCAATCAAAATTATGATAAATGCCATTTAGCCAAAAAAAAAATGCAAATTTTGTTTTAATTATTCCTCTGCGGAGAGCCAAAATCAAAACATGCATTGATTCAAAAACGTCCAGAAATTAAATAAAAAAAAACAAGTTTTTTTAACTGAAAGTAAGGAGCGACATTAAAACTTAAAACGACCAGAAATTACTTCGTATATGAAAGAGGCTGCTTCCTCATCAACGCCCCGCTCTTTACGCTAAAGTTTTTTACTGTTTTAAAAAGAAGAATTGAGAGAAAGAGTCAAACTTTAGCGTAAAGAGCGGGGCGTTGATGAGGAAGCAGCCTCTTTCATATACGAAGTAATTTCTGGTCGTTTTAAGTTTTAATGTCGCTCCTTACTTTCAGTTAAAAAAACTTGTTTTTTTTATTTAATCGAACTAGAATCGAACATATTATCTAAATGCATGTTGTCGAAAGGCCGTATCGGCAATATCTCAGGAACGGCTTAGGGCATTAAGTTGAAACTTTCAAGGCATGATTAGGAGGAAGTTCAACTGACCAAAAGGCAATATTTATTTACTACTGCTACTACTACATCTATGGCTACTGCTACTACTGACGTTAAAGGTATTTAGGTGAAAGCTTCAGGAAATGCTTAGAAGATGTTATGCCCAGTCAAAACACAATATATGCATACAGGTTGTCAAAAAGCCGTATCAGCAATACCTCAGGAACGAATTAGAGTATTAAGTTGAAAATTTCAGGACATGTTGAGGGAAATGTTAAACTAACCAAAAGGCACTGTGTATACACTACTGTTACTGCAACCACTACTACTACTACCGAAGCTAAGGACATTAAGGAATGTCTAGGGGACGTTGAACCAAGTTAAAAGGCATTATGATACTTATCTGTTAGCCAGTACACGCTCAAGAATTTGGATCTATTAAATCAGACATTAACCGGTATATTGCTGTTTGTATACGAAGACAATTAGCTTTGACTCAGTGAAAAACTACAATATAGCTATATTTTAACGAATATTTAGATGATATTTTGGGTAGGCTACGTTAGGTTACATTTTGTATACAGCCCCGCTATGATTAACCCCCCTCTCTAATCTGCAAATATACGGCCCAAATAATATATATTTCTATCTGTCTCCATTGCGTCTCAGTTGTTTCAACCCTGTACCTATAGATCCAAATTCTCGATTGTGTACGGGCTAAAAGATAAGTGCGACATTATTTGCATGCAGGTTATCGAAAGGACATATCAGCAACTTTTTAAGGATAGCTAAGGGTATTGAGTAAATACTTTTAGGGTATTTTGAGGGGTGTGAGCATACTACGTTGTGCACGCTACTACTGCGAATACCACTATAGCTATGACTATTTCTGCTACTACTCAGTTTAGTGGTTTAAAGTTGAAACTTTCAGGGGATGTTAAACTAACCAAAAGGCATTACTGGCCTGCTACAACTACTGCAATTACTGCTTCTACTACGACTACGACTACTGTTACTGAGGCTAAGGGTGTTCAGGTTAAGTCTTCAGGAGATATTAGTGGGATAAAGCAAAAAACACCATGGGCATGCAGTTTGTCGAAATAACGTATCACTAATTTCTAAAAAAAACAGCTTAGAGTATAATTTGAAACTTTCAAAGTATGTTGAGGGGAATGTTGAACTAATCAGACGACATATTGTGCATAATTCTGCTACTACTGCTACTAGGGCTAAGGGTATTAAGGCTGAATTTTCAGGAAATGTAGAGTGGGGTTTTTAACTAAATTAGAACACAATTGTTTGTATGCAGGCTGTTTAAAGAACGTATCAGCAATGTTTGACAATGTGTTAAGAAAGGCTAAGGGTATTGAGTTGAAATTCCCCATGCTAATACTCTTACTTCTGCTTCTACCACTATTAAACTAAATCAGATTGGCTTGGGGGCATTATGTTCGTTCAAAGTGTCATGGATACAATGTCTCAGGAACAAAATAGGGTATTAATTTTTGTTTTTCAATGAGAGTTTAAGGGGAGGGTTAAAGCTAAATCAATGGTACTATATGTACCCGATTGTAAAAAAAAAATGTATGTGCAATGTCTCAGGATAAGCCAGGAGTGTTACTTCAGAACTTTCGGAGTATTTTCCTGGGATGTGAAACTAAATCAAAGGACGCTATACGCTGTATGTAATCAAATTTGTCATAAGGGTGTATTTTCGATATCTCAGGTTAGGTTTCAGTCAGGTTCAGGTCTCAGGTTCAGGTCAGGTTAGTTGAAATGGTATTATGTTTAAATTTTCATGACGTGTTAAGGGGCTGTTTAACTAAATATGGTTGTTAAAACGGCGTATCTACAGTATTTCTGGAATTAGTATGTGTGTTAAGGTGAATCTTTCAAAGGATGTTGGGTACATGCTAAACTAAGTCATAAGGCGCAATATGCATGCAGGTTATCAAAAGAGTGAATCAGGTATAACGGTTTGGATGTTAGGATTCAGCCAGCCTTGTAGAACCCCAAAGCTTAAGCAGATTTTCAACCCATATATTTGAACATTTTTCCCCGTGTTCATCCATCCAAAATATTACGCCACGACTTTTATCGAATTTTTTGCAAAATTTTTCCTACACATAGCTGGAATCTGGATTTTCATAGAAAAAAACCGACAAGATTTAAAAGTGTCTTTTCTTAGCTAGTGAAAAAGACGATATCGATTAAAAAAGAACAGAAACCAACTTTGAAAAGTTTTTTCCAATAAAAAATGTTTTCACAGAATAGTAAAGAACTATATTAAATCCAGGATGAGTAAAAATAAAGTCAAATAACTTTTCAAGCTTAAAACGACCATAAAAGACTTAATAAATGAATGAAACCCAAATAACAAAAATTAAAATAAATAATCGAGTCAAACATAAAATGAGGAGGAACTACCACAAAAAACAGTAGAGCTGACGTAACTTGCACCTTATGAAAACCAGAATGTCTGACATTATCGTCCGAAATCAGGTGTTTAAGCTTAAGTCAACTTGAAAGTTGTAGATGCTATTTCTTGAATGGAAAGGCGGGGTGGAGCAGTTGAACATCATGGAGAGCTGTCTAAGGGCTCATTTAAAGGCTAATTTTTATTTCAAATTGCTTTTTGCAAATTTGACTTTATAATATCGTCATCAAGTATCATTTCTTACCCAAAAAGTGTTCTTCGGGCACCATATCTGGAATGGAAAATCTTGGGAAGAATGAAAAGGGTACTATCATAATCTCGATGGCTAAAAACCCTAATCCTGAGGTTTGTAATTCCCCTTCTTTTTAAAACACGTCTAATTGAGTCGCTATATAGATGACTTACTTTCACTTAGGAATTATGGGGAAGCTGAACTTCGGGATTTCTTAGATCATCTTAAAACTTGACAGAAATTTGCAGTTTACCCTAGAAGTTGAAATTGAAAATAAACTACCGGTTTTAGATGTGTTAATTATTCGTAATACTGATAAACTTCACTTTAATTCAAACCACCCCCACAAGTTAAAAGAGCAGTTTTTACCTTCTCTCATTGATCGTGCCCTGAACATTTGCTCAGATTCGTATATAAATGCAGAAATAAATTTTATCAGAGATATTCTTTTTGGTAATGGATACCCCATTCCTTTTGTCAATAAGATAATTAACCGTAGACTAAAAAGACATTCCCATAAAATCGAAGATATGTCACAATGTGAGGCTACTGATAAGTCCTCAAATATTATCTATCTTCCGTATATCCCAAAAATCCCAACAAAATGAAAAAATGTTTGTGCAAAAAATAATCTATATGTAGTTTTCACTAATAATTTTAAAATCATTAATTTCTTAAACTCTGGAGAGGATAAAACCCCATTTACTGGCCAAAGAGGAGCTTATCAAATACCTTACGACTGTGGAAATTACTGTGATGGCAGGACCCATCAGAATCTAGAAAAATGGCTACACCAGCGTAAAGAAGACATAGACAAGGCATTAATTTCAAATAGTTCTAATAACTCCTTTGATTCTGCTTTAGGTTGGCGTATATTTAATAATCACACCCACGCTATATTTTTAAAAAAATATTCACTCATTAGTAATGATTTGGGTATAAACAGGTGGTTCGGGAATCAATCGAAATTAGTCTCAAAATAAATAATATTTCTTTGAACAGGTACTTGGGGGAGTACTCACTAAATTCTTTATACTCAAATTTAACTAAAAATGATCTAACAAAATATTTTACTAAACCAATTTATAATATGTATTGAACCAGTTACAAAAAGACCCTTGAGGCAAGCTGCCAAAAAAGCAAGATTAGCTGTGAAAACTTGCATTTAACTTCGTTGAAGTAAGGATGCTAGGCTTGTTTTAAAAAGTTTTAAAAAACATTATTAATTTTAATTCTCACAATTTAATGTAAGTTATTATATATAAAAATTCCTATTATTTCTACTTTGTGTTTGTTTGATCTTTCTTCTATTTCCCCCTTTCAACCCCCTTAACATTATTCATTAAATTGTCTACTGACTAATAGAACTAGGAGACTACGGCGACATGATAGAAAGGTTTTTAAGGACTCATGTAGAAGTTGATTTTTATATCCAATCTTTTTGTTGTTGTTTTTTCAGAGTCGGCTTGATAACATCATAAAATGCCATTTGGCACCCAAAAATTGTACTTTGAGTTACTTTTGCGGTTGTTTTTAATAGCAAAAAAAGGTCTTTTCAAAAAAGGGATTTGTCCTTTTTCCTTTCTTCCAAAATTGTTTTTAGCTTATTTTTTGCTGATTTTTCATCAATGTTCCTTATTTTTTAAATTTAGCGCCCCCTACTACCAAAAGCTTTATAACTGCCTATGGAGTTTTTTTTTGTCATTAGCTCACGAGCGGAATCAAACTTAACTATTGCTACGATTACCGTTGGCTGCATTAGAAACAATATTATACTAGTAAGTATTTTTCTAGTGTGATAGGACTGAATTTTCCCAGCATAAACCTTTAAATCATTATCCAATTTTTCTTGTCCGATTTTCAACTCTCCCTCTTTGAATACCTATTTAGAAAACTAGCTTCTGTGAGTCACGAACTTTCATTTTTTTTTATGTTTTCAAACGGCTCTGATGCGTTTGACGTTTCCGAGCTCTAAAAAAAGGTCCTATCCGTTCCGAATGCGGCATGGTATGTTTGTTTTCTCGGAATGCTTCTCGGAGGAAGATTAGTCTGTAGGCTAGTGATGTTTACAAACATTTGCACAGAATATGTGTCCAGATGTGAGGTATAATTCAAGTTCTTGGATCGGAACTACTATTTAATGAATAGCTAGTCTTTTCCCTCTCATGAAATGGAATTTAGATATTTGAGGGTTCAATATTCAATCCAACTAAGTGTCTTTTTCCACAAAAAGATCATCGAATCCATTATGCTCTAAATAACATGCACAAATGGGTTATACAAAATTTCTAAGTTAAAAACTTGGACAATTTAGTTATGTTAAGCTTAGCATTGGTGAATTTTGGGCGTAGCATTCCCTCTCACGCCTATAGGTAGTCCTCCCTACGCAGTACTCAGAAATATAATTTTACGAGGGCTCGATTCCCGCCGGGCAAAATTTTCATTAGTTTGATTTCGCTGGGTTGAATTTGTCGTGGGCTAGAATTTTGATGGGGCTGTGTTTTGTGTGGTTGAATATTGCGTCAGTTGAATTTGGCTATGATGAATTTAGTGTGGTTTAAATTTCGTTTGGTGTTCTTCTGGGTTGGGTTTTCCCCGTTTTTCCTTTGCATGTACCGTTTATCATGTTTGAGACATTAGATCCGTAAACCCATATCCTAATCCTTCACAATAAGTCAGTTTTAAATATTGTCATTATTTCATTGCGAGAAAGGGATTTTTCTTTTAATGGATTTTCTGTCTATTCGTATTGTTAACAGGGTCCTCTCAAGCCTTCTGCTAATTATCACGCTTTAAAAATTTAGCTGTCATTATTTTATGGGAATTTTGAAAGTTAATTTGAATCTGTATATAATTAACGGTACCATTATTATAAATGCTAATTATGTTTCTCCAAAATTATTTATGTTAATCTTTAGAAGCTTGCAGCATGATTTGTATGTCAAAATGAAAAACTCTCAAATTTTATTTTCTCAAAAATTAAAAACTAAAAAAAAAACTCTCAGATTGACAGATCTCAAGTTTGCTTGTGGTTGACTTGAAATGGCAAAATAAAGCAAGTTTTTGTGAGACACTTTAAACTGCTGAGAATTCATCTACATCCTTATCTTAGATTATGACCTTATGTCTTATGTCTTAGATTATGTTTTAGATTATGAAGGGGCTCTTCACACTGGTTCATTCAGTTATAATGGTGGTACGACAAATTGCATATTGCGCAGGAGAAGGCACCTTCGGAGTGAGGGCTTCTAGGTTCTTAACCCTGAAGTATCCATTTTTTTCTATATCTTTCCGGTAATTTCTAAAAATTTTCGTGACCCTTAGAGCTGATGCTCTAAGCCAGATTTTCCGGTAATTTCTTAAGTTTTCCTATACGTCCGCCTTATTTTGTGTGTGTTTTTCTAAGTATTGTCTCCTTCCCCCGAAGGAATATTCTCGATACGTTTTGCATTGAGGACTCGGTTGGATGGAGGACCGAATTCAGAATCGGAGACAAAAATACGTGCGCACATACAACAGAGAGAGTGCAACCCTTTAAATCGATGTTCGCCATGTTTTACCCTATTCGCAAGACTGTGGCTATGGTCCCATAGTTTTGATGGCAATCGAAATGTCGATAAAATTTGTATAAACTTTCGGGTCCTTATTTCCTGAATTTAAGAGCCTTTGTTACAACTTCCTAAATTGTTATCTCTCGTGTTAAAAATTGTAAGGTTTTAATTTTCACGCGCCCTTTTGTTGACTCGTCTTTGATGGATCGATCTCTAATTTGGCCGATCATCATGTCTTTCTTGATGTCTTTGTTTTCTGTTTTGAAACGCTGCAGTGATTTTGACAGACAGATCCTATTATATGATGAGAACATGTCGTAACGCTTGATGGAAATCATTAAGTCATGTGTTCTTTTTCTTTTTATTCTTCTTTTTCTAAGTATTTGTCCGGTAAAACGAGCAAACATTAAGCCAATTTTTAATTTGAGTGACGTAAAAAGTTGTTGCAACTTGTCATGGGTTTCCTCTTAATGTTAGCTGACCTTTCTAGTGTTATGGACAAAGGGTTGTACACGTAAGCGAGAATTCGCTAGCATGGGGATTTGTCAAAACATCAAGAAACAGAAAATCAGTTTGAGAATTATTGGCAATTGTGGTAGAATTGTAAAATGATGAAATTGCATGGGGCTACCTCCTTCTTACATTCTTCGTTTTAATTAATTATGTTTGTTCGCAACAAGATGATCCTAGAATCTGGATATAATTGTAGAGTGCCAATGGCTGCTGAATAGCCAAAAGCGTACGAGATGAAGAGCATCGCCCTGTCTAGGATACATTACTACTACTACTAAGAACGCATAACTGCACAAGAGGACATGCACCACTACAAAGCGAACAGGTGCAAGGAGAGAAATCATGGTTGCAACGGCTGCTTTATCCTAGCAAAGATTTAACCACAGTCCCGTTATAGCTGAAAGATCAAAATCACATTTTGTAAAAAAAAAATCTTTTGTGAAAAAAATTGCCTTTTAAAGCTGATTAGGGAATGGTAACTACTATTTTGGTTAAACTTAGTATCAAAAAGTCTCTGACAAAGACAAATTAATGCAAATTCCCAAAAAGAACTTCCAATCCATCGAAAAAGGCTCCATAAAGAGCTCCTAATAAAAAAGAGCTGCTAATTTAAAGAGGTCCATAAAGGAGAATTGTAGTTTCCCGCCATAAAAAAAAAGAAAAAAAAGGAAAATTATACTAGCCTCTATGGCTAGTATAATTGTGTCTCCTTTTTTCTTTTTTCTACGAAGGCTATCAGGTTACTGCAACATTGTAGAGAGATGTTTAATGGATAACTTAAAATAAACTAATCATGTTTATGTCCTTTTTACAAACTAAACTCAATAATTTCATTTAAGAGTATCTTATGACGCGGGGGGATTGCACTTCTGATGCCATTTCTTTCGTAGAAAAAGGCTACCAATGTTAATATCCATGGTCTATAAACCTTAGCTGGTAGTTTAAAATCTACCCACTTGTATACCCCTCCCCCCTCTCTCAACCCCAGTGGCTTTAACTCACAAAATGTAGGGGGGTATGTAATTAAGAAACCAGGGGGGAGTAGCTTGTATTTTTTCGTGAACATAGCTAAACAGCCTTTTTCAGTGAAAATATTCTAAAAATGATATTTTTCAAATTTTCATGAGGCAAAAAGTCTTCGGATTTACAAATTTCTCCCTCCCCCCAATTTACACCACTACCGTTCTCCTAGTTTCATTAATCACTAAAGTTTTACCTTCCAAGCTCCCCTAAGCAAATCTTACGAAAAGATCTAGTTTAACTTAGGGGAAAAAACTAAAGAGGTTAAGATGATTATTTTTGAAAATAGAGCATTAAATATAGGTTTTACTTTGCAAATCTCTTAGACTTCCTATAATAAAGTGCAATTTTGTCACAAGAAGTGTCCAAGGGGTATAGTATCATCGATATAGAGGAGTTGCAGAAACAATTCAATTACTTGTGAGATGTTTTCCCATATTAAATAAATAGGAAGTTTAAAAATATAAAAGCATTAAAATTACTTTTGATGCGCAACTAATACTAGCTACAGAATTTAGTGTTGTTCTTAGTGAAATTTTTTTCTGCTGCAATGTTACAATTAATTTCTTGGACTTCAACATTTTGGGAAAACTGATTGTTAACACCATTTTAAAATGAAGGATACAAGATTAAAACAAAAATTGTCTAAACTCAGGGGAAGAGGACAGGGGTCAGTCCCCAAATTACAGGCCTTTGTGTGATCACAATGCCAAAAATTAAGCAAAAAAAACAACAGGTTTTAATTTCAATAAAGCAGTGAAAAAATAAAAAATAAACACTTTTGGTTAAAAAAAAATATTCCGAATATTTCGGCCCCACGCCCGGGAGCCTGAAAAAAAATGAAAAGAACGAAAAAAAAAAATTTGTTTTTTAAAACATAATACACTAAAAACGCTAAACACACGAAAAAAAAATAAATAAGAACAGCTCACATTATAAATAAGCTTCCAGCATTCATGTTACAACATAAGAATAAAACCAAAGCGAATGTCTATAGTGAAACCATGGGTTACTCTCCTCTCAACATTCAGTGTATAAACGAAAATCTATTATAAGTGAAGATTATATTTACTTGAACAAAAAAAAAGGTCACCAAAACCCAGGTCAATCACCCCTAACTAAATTTCACAGGTTAATAAACAAATTCATCCATTATAAATCAAAAGGATTTTTTTTTATTACTAGTTTAGCTGCAGTCCGTTGACTTTGTTCAGCTTTGACCTCAATCTGACTTTAGTTTGCGAAGTTATCACTTGTTCCAGGACAGTTATATAAATCACTACTGCTTGGGAATTTTACCTGCTTCTTAATTAAAATATTACAAATTGAGTTTATCCTAAAACCCCCTTCATCTCTATTAATACTAATACCCTCATAGATATTTTTTTTATTTCTGTAATTTTTCCGAAACTTTGCAAAAGTCCTACAGGCGTATCTGCACTTTTTGTCTGGTCAAATTAAATATTGTGATAAATATTGTGTGAGGAAAGTTAAAAATGTGTTCAGCAACAGCTGATTCAAACGTTCTGGTTTTTCATTATGTTTTAGCAAGCAATCTATGACATTTTTGTGGTACTGTACCCTATTTTCTAAACTCTGTTGCGTTCCTCCTACATAAAATTTACCACAAGAGCATGGAATTTTGTATGCTCCCCTTTGTATGTTTCTTGGAACCTTGTTTTTTCCATTATTTACCATAGACCTTATAGTTTGTTTTGATTTAAATGCTGTTTTTGTATTATGTTTTTTTTAAGTTCTCTTCTTCATTTCAGTAACAACATAGGGATATAAGGCAAAGTTATGTAATTTGTTTGTTGAGTTGAACCATCTTCTTCTAATATTAAAAGTTCCATTAACTTTTTCCATACTCCAATTCCATGCTTTTGGTTTTATTCTTGTGTTGTAACATCAGTGCTGGAAGTTTGTTTATAATGTGAGTTGTTCTTATTTATTTTTTTCATGTGTTTAGCTGTTGTTTTTTGTGTGTATCATGTTTAAAATACACCTTTTTTTTCGTTCTTTTGTTTTTTCCCGTTGCGAAAGGCACCCGGACGTGGGGCTGAAACATTCCGGTTAAAAAAAAAACGGTGTGTAATATGTTTTAAAAATTATTCTTTTTTTTCGTTCTTTTGGTTTTTTTTCCGTTAAGATAGGCTTCCGGACGTGGGGCAGAAATATTCGTGTTTTTTTTTTTTTTTTTTTGATTAAAGTGTTGCTTTGTTTGCTTAATTTTTGGTTTTGTGGTCACACAAAGGCCCGTAATTTGGGACTGACCCCTGTCCTCTCCCCCTGAATTTAGAGAGTTTTTGTTTTAACCTTGTATCCTTCACAATAAAATGGTGTTAACAATTAGTTTTCCCAAAATGTTGAAGTCCAAGAAATTAATTGCAGCATTGCAGCAGAAAAAATGGGTAAAATTCTAGTTGATTGACTTCTTGTTATCTCAGGAAGGGGTTAGGTTAGGAAAAGGAAACTTTCAGGGATGGGTCTACAGGCTAAAGTATGTCCTGGGAAGGTATTTTGCAAGTACCTACCTCCACTCCTTCTCCCTCCAGAGGGCCCTGATCTTTGATGACCTTCAAAAATATGTGTGTTATAAAAGTTGCAACATAGATCTTCTGCTTGAATGAAGTACAAAAAAATTATTTTCAGCTTCACAACTTTGCTCAATCCCAATTTTTAGGTTTTAAAGATATGCAAATGTATTTCCTAAATTTTGAAAAAAAATTTGAAAAATTTTGAAAAAAAACTTAAATTTTCAGATATGGGTCAGAATTCTACTCAAATAACAGGAATTGCATTTTCAGAACTAAAGGCAGAGAAAAAGCAACTGGTAACTGAAAATTAAGGTAAAATGTTGTTTTGTCAAAATTTCAATAGGTTCATTGGTTTCCATTTCAATACCTGTCGTGTAGGCGAATTTCGGAGCTCTCTAGAGGGAGAAGGAGTAGATGAGGGTACTTTAAAATACCTTCCCGGGATATACTTTAGCCTGTGGATCCATTCCTGAAAGTTTCATTTTCCCAACCTAACCCCTTTCTGAGATTGCAAGAAGTCACTCAACTAGAATTTTACCAAAAAATGCGCTAACAACAACACTAATTTCTGTAGCTAGTATAAATTTTGTATCAAAAGTAGTTTTAATGCTATACAAAATTTTAAGGTTTCTATTTATTTAATAGGGAAAATATCTCATAAGTAATTGAATTGTTTCTGCAACTCCTCTATACCGTAGATAGTATACCCCTTGGACACTTCTTGTGACAAAATTGCACATTTTTATGGGAAAGTACAAGAGATTCGCAAAGCAAAACCTATATCTAATACTCTATTTTAAAAAAAAAAAAAAAATCATCCTAACTTCTTTAGTTTCTTCCCCTAAGTTGGACAAAAATCTTTTCGTGATATTTATTGTGCATGTCTTTGAAAATTAAACATAAATCCAGCAAATATTAATTTCGAATGATTAAAATTTATAAAAACAAATGGTTTAATAAGGTAAAGTTTTTCTGATGGAGGTAAAGAGCGAAGTTGAAACTTCAAGCAAACAAACATTATTGCTTCACAGTTAATGCAACATATATGTACAAAACTGGTTCAAATAAATTGGCTCGTGATATTTCCCTATATTTTTGGAACTTGGCCAATCTAGTGTTTTACTCAAAATTGAGCGATCTTACGCATTTTAGACAATTAAAGTTGTATGCTAAATTTTGCATGCATATAAATTAGTATTCTATTTTTTATTTTTTTCGTGTTTTTTTTTTGCAGGAAATATCTAGGCTTTTCAGCTCTAACCATATTTTGTTACGTTTTTTGTGTGTTACTTTTGTGTTTTCAATAAAGTACTAGCTTCAGAATTATGAAAATACAGAGAAATGTAACAAGTCAGATCATTTGAATCAGCTCCACAGATTCTTCTTGCATAAACTGCGAACCAGTAATTTCTGTTCGTTTTAAGTTTCAGCTTCGCTCTTTACTTCCATCAGGTTTTTTTTTCAATTAAGAAAAACCCTTTTCAATTGATAAGGTGAACAAAAAGTGCCAAGTAACTCCGGAAAATTTTACATTTGGAGTGAGAATGCCCCCTGAGTGTATTCAAAGATAGAAGATTTGGTTGCGTGCAGAATGGAATCACAATCGCCAGAGTTTCCAGGCCATTGCCGTCACAAGGGTTAGCAGATCTTGCCCACTCTAATCCCCAGTTTTGGTGCCGTTCAAAAGCGTGTGATAAATCAAACCCGTTCAAATCTTTTAAGATATTATAAGTTGGGTTTTAGCAAAATCAGCGAAATGCCTAGGCGTTAGCAATCTCCCTCATTTGACGATAATTCATGCTTCCACATTTTTAATTTCATATATTTTTTTTAAATAGACATTTCTGTTTTATTAACTAACAATAAAGATTTACTTTCAAGTTTTAACACTTACCAGAATTCTGAAGTTTAACTCCTCCTACCGAATATACCGTGGTATGAATTCCTTAGGGGAGATATGATTCTAATTAGAAGCCATTATCTGGGTATTTGCGGTTTCTACCTCCTCTAAAGGGAGAATACCTTTAAGATACCGAAATATTGCTCAGTTTCTTTCAGTGATTTAACCGAAATGAAAATTTTCTTAGACTAGAACCAAGGGAGTAGGTTTAACCTTGTTTTGTCGTCGAAACTAACTGACATTGAATCATCGACTTGGACGTAAAACTATAGAGATACTAGGAAGCATAGATGGAAGGGACGGTGGTTCAAGGTTTTATACACTAGCGAAAGTTTATGTGTAAGGCCTGGTCCATAATTTTATTCAATGTTTCAAGTGTCCTCGTTCTTCAGCAAGTGGCTATTTGATGGTCCTTACAGCTAATCCAACAAAAAGAAAGCTTTTACTTGTTTGTTCTATTGGATATATGTTTTTATGTGTTAATATTTCAAAACTGAGAAAATGGTGTAAATTTCCCTTCCTTTGATTGAAAAAAAACTTTAAAGTAAGTTGAGCCCGTAGGTATGATGTGGGTCCGATTGAAATTTGGAGCAACACAACAGTACTTTATATTCAAAGCCTGAATTACTGTAAAAAAAAACTGCCGTTAGTTCTTGGCTTTGTATATTTCTAGGCAAATATTTGTTTTTGTTTTGTTTTTTTTTTTTTTTTTTAGTATGACTGCTAATGTTAGAAAAATAAATCCAGCAAAACTGCCATGTTGCACTTCAAAGTCAAAGTTTTAGACAATGATTATGCTTAATACAGAACAGTTATACCCAACATGATGCTACAATTCTTTTCAAGCTGAAGAATTTAGTTTTGCAAATATGTTGATTGAGAGTAACCTGAACACGTGTAGCTTGAGGTTAGTCTCGAAATTTTCCCTGACCAGAACACGCGTTGATTAAAAATGTATTTTATTTTCCGAAAAAATCAAAGTTTTCATTCCTGTTATTGTGCAGCATTTACGATCAGTATAGTAAGAAAGCAGATTCTGTTTAGAAAGATACCTTTTTAAGCTGCTTGGTTGTCTGCTTTAAATATTAGAAACTATCAAAAAAGGGAAAAATCGTGATAATTGAAATTAGATAGTTTTCCTCTTGTTCTTCAATAATAATAATTTCGAAATAGGAATCTTTTTCGATAATAATAAAGATTTGATGAAGTAAATGGCAATGAGAAAAAGTTTAAACGTTTTTCTTTTTATCTTTAAAACCCATAGGCTCTTGATTTAAAGATTTTTATGTGGGGAATGCGGAAATTTTCCCTGTCCCAGTGCTTGAAACAAGATTTCTAATACTATTAATATTAAGGTTCATTTATTAATTTTTCTTTACTTGGTTTCTCTTCTTTCGCTGTTGTCCTCTTGATTATGATCTGTCCTTCTCCTACATAGAAACGATTGTGTCGTTCTCAGTATGATTTTCTTAATTTGTCTCCTTTATTTTTATTGTAATCATGTTAAAAGTATTATTATTCACCTTTTCTGAGTAAATTCAGTGCTTGTACAGCTAAACTAATAACTTGGCTTGACTTAAGTCTCCTGCCCGGCACTGCTCGGCGTAGAGAGTGACGTCTGCCTCCTCCACCCACTTCGGTCCATGGCGAGTATTTGCTCTTCGCCCTGTCTGATGTTTGCCATCGCTAAGAACTCGGACAGGCTGTCGGACCAACGTTTCTTCGGTCGGCCTCGAGGTCGCTTCCAACCAACTTTGATTGGGTCGAAGTCATAGATCATCTTTGCGGGTAGATGTGGTGGCATTCGAAGCAGATGCCCGAACCATCGTAAGGTTCGCTCGGCTGCTTGAGACGAAAACCAAGACTGCTTTGTGAGCTGCAGAAGCTTTTCATTGCTGACGAAGTCAGACCATCGTAGGCCCTCAATCCTCCTCAGGCTCTTTGCATGAAATACGTCTATTTTCTTGAGGGTTGCAGCTGATGCTTGCCATGTCTCAACTCCTTAAAGCATCACGGAACCGACTAGAGCGTTGAAGATCCGCAGTTTCGCTGTGCGACTGATATTTGGTTTTCGCCAGAGGTGACGGTTCATTCTACCCATGACAGAAGACGCTTTAGACAATCTTGCCTGCAGCTCGGGGAGAAGTGAGCCATTTGAAGAAATTACGGAGCCCAGGTAGGTGAAGTCTTTGACAACCTCGATGCTAGTGGTGCTGTCCAGGCTAACTGGAGAGTTAACAGCAGGAGAAGACGGGTCTATGGCCATAATTTTAGTTTTGTTCCAGTTTATATGCAGTCCTACTTTGGCAGCCTCTTCTCGCAGAATTTGGAGCGCTTCCAGCAGCTGCTCCATGGAGTCCGCCAGAATGGCCAAGTCATCGGCAAAATCGACATCTGTGATGGTATGATCTCCGAATTTGAGCCCAAAGCTGAGACGTGAAGTGGTTTTTGTCATAACGTAATCTATGATGACATTGAAGAGCTCTGGGGCCACTGCACATCCTTGGCGCACCCCTGTCGTGATTTGAAAGAACGGGCTGCGCCGACCATTTACTTGTACACAGCTCTCCGTCCCATGGTTCAGCGCTTTGAGAAGTCTGCAATATTTCTCGGGTAGGCCAGTCAACTCTAGGATCCGCCAAAGAGCTTTTCGATCGACTGAGTCAAATGTAGCACGGAAGTCAACGAAGGCAATAAATGCTTTCTGTCGGAACTCTGTGGTCTTCTCTACTATTTGTCGAATCGTGAAAATCTGCTCGATGGTTGAACGATCCGACATAAAACCAACTTGCTCCGGTCGCCGACCGGTAGCCGGTCGCTCCGACATCGATCCAGCAGGACCATTGAAAACAGTTTGCCAGGGACTGACAGAAGGGTTATTCCCCGGTAGTTGGAGCAGTCGCTTCTCGAGCCTTTTCTCTTCCATAAGGGGATGATGACACCCTTCCGCCAATCCTCAGGAATTATCTCTGTTTGCCAGATTGTAGAGAACAGGGTGTGTAGAAACAGGAGCATTGCAGAACCTCCATATTTTAGCAGCTCTGAGTTTAAGCCACAGATACCCGCAGCTTTATTATTCTTGAGTCTTTTTACTGCATGTCCAATTTCTGAGGGGCTGAAAGGCTCATCTGGAGGAACATCTGTTCCAGGTTTTTGACTGCAAGGTTGGCTGGGACTATCATTAGGAGGCGCAGACGGACCAGTATTGTTGAGGAGCGAACAGAAGTGGTCCTTCCACCGCTCAAGACAAGAACCTTCGTCAGAGAGAAGTGCACCATCGCTTGATAAGACGGGACCCAAGGTGGGAGTTTTATTTTCAGTGAGGTCTCGGAGATGCTTGAATAGGCTGCCCATGTCTTTCTTTTTTGCAGCTAGCTCAATTTCATCGGCTTTCCTTGCAACAAACTGGGTTTTATCCCGGTGAATGAGTCTGTTCCGCACTCCATTGAGCCTCCGATATGTGGTCATATCCCCAAGAAGTCTTGCCTTCCGTCCTTGCTCTATGACTTGCAGTGTTTCATTAGTTAGCCACGATTTCTTTGGATAACTCCTCTTGTCAAGCACTAGTTGTGCTGCTTCACTGGTCTGCAATTTAAAATGCTTCCAGAGATCTTCGCTGCTATTAAGTGAGCTAAGGGCCTCGAAGCGATTCGATATCTCGATACTGTACTTCTGGCGAGTATCTGGTTCCTTTAGTTTCCCAATATCTGCAGCGACGGGTTTTCTTTTTGATCGTTGTGCATGGAGGCGAAGCCGAAGATCGGCGCACACAAGCCTATGGTCTGCGTTTCCAAGCTCTGCTGATCTGTAAGTTCTGCAGTTCTTCACCAATGATCTCCAGCGTTTGGAAATAATGACGTAGTCAATCATCTTCTTTGTAAGACCGTCATTACTATACCACGTGTACTGATGAATAGTTTTGCGTTGGAAGTAGGTGTTTGCAATGTAGAGGTCGTGAGATCGGCACAGTTCAAGTAAGCGAAGCCCATTGTCGTTAAGTGGGTCGGGGGATACAGGACCAACTGTGCCACGCCATAAACCCATATCATCGCGCACTGTCGCATTAAAGTCGCCAAGGAGAACAGTTATATCATGGGGGGAACTGTTGCAAGGCATCTGGACAAAGCAGAGTAGAAATCCTCCTTAGTTGCATCATCAGAATCGTTGGTCGGGGCATAGCACCAAAGCGGGCCTTCATTAATCTGTCCGATACAGCTTCGTGTAAAAATAAGGCCTTTCTTGTAAGGCTATTTAGTGCAAGGCCAACACCATTCCTTCTCGAGCTTCCTCCAGACCAGAGCAATGAGTCACTGTTACCTATTCGCTCTTCTCCGCTTCCGGTAAGACGTGTTTCTGTAAGACCTGCAATTGACACTTTATTCTTGCGAAGTTCTTCAGAGAATAGGTATTTTGACGCAGGTTCATTCAAAGTCAAGACATTCCAGGTGGCTATTCGTAGCCCCCTTCGGTCCATAAGGTTTAGTCTGTCAGTCTTTCTGACGTCGTCAGCATGTCCATTGACGCGCGATGGTCGAGATCTTAAAAGGGAATCCGGGTCCGAGGCTATATTATCACTTTTCGTAGCACTTAATTTTCGGGTGGAGGGTCGCTAGCCCAACCGACCCTAGGCCTGGAATCTGATTAGAGCTAGGTTAAACCTAGGTACTGAGATTCCCGGGGTGGGCTCCACCCGCCACATGAGGTTTCGGCCGTCCTGATCGGAGTGTTTAGTTAGGGGAGAAACCCCATATCCAGAGGCACGTGGTCAGCAGACAGAGTCTGCCTCATTCTGGACGAACTCCATTCACCTCCAAATCCAAACTAATAAGGCGAAATTTAAACCAGGGAAGCCTGGTTTCTCCGTAATTGCCTGATTTATAATTTTCCCTAGTAATTTATGCCTAACCTAATCCCCTTTTGGTCAATACTCCCAATATGTACTTCGCTTAATGATGCGTTGAGAATCCCTATTCCCCTGCTTCCGGTAGGAAAGGTGCTTTTTCATCATCCAGGTGGTTTGAGAGTTTAGTGAGGATGACAACTCTTTTTTTCTGAATGGAAGTTGTCTGAATGGGATCAATAAAATGTTTTGTTTTTGTTTTTCAACTAAAAAAAAAAAAGATAAATAGAAAACCTAATCGTTGGACTATAATTAACAATAAAACCAACAACCCGCTGCTTTCTGCTTTGTACCTATTGGCTGAAAAATCACTGAAGAATGATGTATATATATATATATATATATATATATATATATATATATATATATATATATATATATATATATATATATATATATATATATATATATATATATATATATATATATATATATATGTCTGAAGTAGTAAGCTAGGTAAAAACAAATAAGGCTAGAAAAAGACAGCATTTTCTTTTAGGAAAGATGCACTGAAAAATGATGTATATATATATATATATATATATATATATATATATATATATATATATATATATATATATATATATATATATATATATATATATATATATATATTCTTTTGAAACTCCTCCAGTTTATTTTGGTGTAGAAAACAGCTCTTCTTGTTTTTGCTAATGAAAAGAAATTGTATGCTGAAACGTAACCTGCCCGGTATAATCTTATTTTAGATTTTAGACAGTTCCTTGCAATATTTTTCGTTCTTCAGTTTTTAGAATCAGATTTCAGTTTTTAGAGTTACTTTTGAAACTTCGAAATATTTGTTTAATCTAGTTAAATATGGGTACTTCTTAATTACAATCTTGTTTACAAACAGCATAAATTTGTTATATAGGACTTGTCGTTAATACGCTTGGCGTTCTGATTATTAAGGAGGAAGCCACCGAGATGTTCAGCGGTAACAATTCATGGAAACATGGGAGGGGTATAAATCGTATTATTTTAAACTTAGGGAGAGGTAATTTTTTCAGTTTTTCAATGAAAATACAAAACAATTGAAAATATAGAGAGAGGAGGATCATTTGAGAGAAGAAAAATACCCCCCCCCCTAGTTGGCGTCACTTGAACTACTTGTATCCATTTTTTTTTTTTTGGCTTTTTTTGAAAAAAGGATAAAAAACAATTAGAGGATAGGTATATTCTTGTGCTTTTTTAGATTTTCTTACACTCTGTGTACTAACCTAGCCTCAGCTAACGGATAGTCATTCCAAATAACTCAACACGAAGAATTTGACTACTTTCAGAAAATTTACGGATGAAACTAGTAAGTAAAAAAAGTAAGTAAGACGGCACTAGACCCTTAAGGTCCAAACCGGCGGTGCTGATCTGCGTTTCATGGCCCTTCAGCCAGGAAGTGCAAAGGGGGGGCTGGGGGCCAAGCATCCTGTTCTTTCACACACCTTTCCTGCTTACCTTCCCCGGATTTCTCCGGGTACCCATATAGAGCTGGGTCAACTCTGGTTGAGCTTACAGAGTCACGCCACTGACCCCGTCCAAAACTAAATAACTGGTCACAACTGGGATTGAACCCGTGCACCTTGGACACAGAATTCACACGCCAGCGCGGGATGAAACTAGATAAAACTAGACCTTGAACCCGTTTCTAGTCAAAACCAGGGTAGAGCTCCAAAGATTCCTCTTTTACCAGCTCATAATGCATGAAGTTCAAAATTGGAAACATTTTATGAACTTCCTAGATTTACAGGATTTTGCTACACTATCAGTAGCTCTAGTTATTTTAGCTCCAGTCAAGCTCAGTATAAAGCTTCAGAGATCCCTCTTTCGCCAGTTTATCAGAGTCATGGTTCAAAATTTAGAAGCACTTTATGAGTGATGTCTGTTACCAGAAAAAAATAGAATGGCGTGGCAAATCAAGGAGTGGAACACCGCTCCAATTTTCGAAATGCCCTTCCACCTTGGTGCATGGGTAGATGCGGAGAGAGTGTCGAAGTTTATGTGGTTTTATCGTAACATGTTTTTATACTAGTTCTAAAGTTTTTAGTTAACAGGGCTTATATTTTTTTCTGTCAATTTCATTTTTAGGCCAGGGAGTAACAATGGACCCTTTAGAAGCTGCACAAGCTATTTTTCCGTCGTTGGCAAGACCCTTGCAAAAATATTTGCGCATCACCAGACAGCAACCCCGAAATACAGTTGAGTCTATTATACACCACTTAGCTACCTGTTTAACTCATGACCTAAGTGCTCGAGCGTTTATAGAAAAATTTGTGGAAACTTCTCCGGTTCTACAGGTAAATTTTGGTTTTGCTCTCACAATTCTTTTTTTTTTATTCGTGTTTTCAAACAGTTCGTGGTAACGAACTGTAGTAAGGAGCGACCCGGCTCAATAGTAACCAAAACTCAAAAAAATGGAGTTTTGATACCAATACCTACATCAAAAGAATCGCATTTTATTGCTGATTTTAAATATATAAGTTTCATCAAGTTTAGTCTTACCCATCAAAAGTTACGAGCCTGAGAAAATTTGCGTTATTTTAGAAAATAGGGGGAAACGCCCCCTAGAAGTCATAGAATCTTAACGAAAATCACACCATCAGATTCAGCATATCAGAGAACCCTACTGTAGAAGTTTTAAGCTCCTATCTACATAGGAGCAAGACAAGAATTTTGTCTTGGAGCAAGCAAGAAAATACAAGAATTTTGTATTTTTTGCCAGAAGGCAGATCACGGATGCGTGTTTATTTGTTTTTTTTGTTTTTTTGGTTTTTTTTTCCCAGGGGTGATCGTATCGACCCAGTTGTCCTAGAATGTTGCAAGAGGGCTCATTCTAACGGAAATGAAAAGTTCTAGTGCTCTTTTTAAGTGACCAAAAAAATTGGAGGGCACCTAGGCCCCCTCCCACGCTAATTATTTTACCAAAGTCAACGGATCAAAATTCTGAGATAGCCATTTTATTCAGCGTAGTCGAAAAACCTTATAACTATGTCTTTGGGGACGACTTACTCCCCCACAGTCCCCATGGGAGGGGCAACAAGTTACAAACTTTGACCAATGCTTACATATAGTAATGGTTATTGGGAAGTGTACAGACGTTTTCAGGAGGATTTTTTTGGTTGGGGGAGGGGTTGAGAAGAGGGCGATATGCTGGGGGAACTTTCCATCGATAATTTGTCATGGGGGAAGAAAATATCCATGAAGGGAGCGCAGGATTTACTAGCATTATTTAAAAAAAAACAATGAAAAAATAAATATGAAAAAGTTCTTTCAGCTGGAAGTAAGGAACAGCATTAAAACTTAAAACAAACAGAAATTATTACCCATTTGAGGGGCTCACCTCCTCCTAATACCTCGCTCTTTACGCTAAAGTATTTTTAGTAATTTCAACTATTTATTCTACGGCTTTTGTGATTCTGGGGTCATTCTTAATGAATTGGGACAAAATTTAAGCTTTAGTGTAAAGAGCGAGGATCTGACAAGGGGGCGAACCCCCTTCATATATGTAATAAAAATATGAGAATACAAAAGTTCTTTACGTTAGCTAATTTATAAGTTACGTAAATCTTTTACTAATAAAAATATTCGTAAAAAATTAAAAGTTCTAGTTGCCTTTTTAATTAACCAAAAAATCGGAGGGCAACTAGGCTTCCTCCCCCGTTCTTTTTTTCTCAAAATCATTCGATCAAAATTATGAGAAAGCCATTTAGCCAAAAAAAAAATGCAAATTTCGTTTTAATTATTCCTCTGCGGAGAGCCAAAATCAAAACATGCATTGATTCAAAAACGTTCAAAAATTAAATAAAAATAACAAGTTTTTTTAACTGAAAGTAAGGAGCGACATTAAAACTTAAAACGAACAGAAATTACTTCGTATATGAAAGAGGCTGCTTCCTCATCAACGCCCCGCTCTTTACGCTAAAGTTTTTTTACTGTTTTAAAAAGAAGAATTGAGAGACAGAGTCAAACTTTAGCGTAAAGAGCGGGGCGTTGATGAGGAAGCAGCCTCTTTCATATACGAAACAATTTCTGTTCGTTTTAAGTTTTAATGTCGCTCCTTACTTTCAGTTAAAAAAACTTGTTTTTTTTTTATTTAATCAACTGAAAAAGATCTGGTAACATAAGCAGTTACTGTGGATCAATTATCCTTATACTTAATCAAAACCGTAAAAAAAAAAAAAAAAAAAAAAAAAAAAAAAAAAAAAAAAAAAAAAAAAAATCTGTATTCAGTTCCAATAACCGTAACAAGACAAATAGCAAAATGTCTTATGTTGTCGAAACTGAACGCTATAATGGGTAGGAACCATATTCTTCCTAGTAAAAGGTAAAATTAATTGAGAACAATTTTAATTATTTATATTCACCTGACCAACGATGTGTCTTGCCCTCTTTAGTTATTAATAATCTTTGTTAAAGCACGGTTGTATTCTCGGAACTAAAAACTCTAATAGGACAAACAATAGTCTTCAATGAGTGTGTTCCACAACCCAATTATTATTAAAGTGATTGATTATTTGAAATTACCAATCGGTCTAGACTGAGCGATAATAATGCCCCTAAAATGCTTACAATACTTAATGGGGGCCAGCAGTGTTGTCCTTTCTGCCCAGTAGTAAAGCAATTTGATTATTATTTTTTGTTTGTCCTTGTCCTAAGACGAAAATATGAACAAATAACTACTTACAAATAACCTATTGATGGTTGATGATAGGTTCACACAGATGATGAGTAAAGTAAAATTGATTTCCTTTATCTTTTACGTTTTCAAGTTTTGAAATGATTTTTTATCTACTAGTTAAATAGAAAACCTGTTAAAACCACGATTCTAAACTAAGAGAAACTAATATTTCACTAAAGTTAACGACACTAAGTTTATAAACAACTTTGATCTACTAACCTCACTTTTCAATTAAATCAATTGAGGCAAAGATTCAACAGGAAAACACATTTCATCACAGTGACGCCCAAAGACTGTATCTAACATTCAACACTCCTGAGATAATTACCACAAACTATTTCTAAGTTTTTATGAAAGTGAAGGTTAGATTTTTGCTAATTGTCCCGTGTCCCGAGGACAGCTTAGAAAACGATTCCTGATAATTATTTCAGAAGTGCAGGAATAGAAGAGACGATTTTTAAGTGTGACAGCAATGACCGTCGTCCCGGTTTTCGGTTTGAATAAAAGAATTAGGAAGCATCCTTATTTAAAAAGACTTATAGTTCTAGTAAAGTGTTTTTTTTAAATGTCAGGTAGTTACTAGCACCGATTTGTGTCAGATCCCTCCCTCCCCCATCACAAAAAAAAACAGCGGCTACCTTCTGTATCTGCTATGACTGTAATTCATTTCTGAGGCCACACTGGCTAAGCATGGCAATATAAGAGAAACCTCGAAAAGAACAGAAAAAGCAAATTTTTACAGCCAGCAAAAATGAAAAGCAACGTAAATATTTTGGTAAAGACTTCCACTCGACTTTCCTCCGTGCAAAAATAAAAATCTAAAAAACAACCATTAAAATAAATAAAAACCGAACTGTAAAAAAACACCACAAAAAAAAGTTAGACCCTTTCTATGCAACGGTTCAAGGGTATTCCAAGTTAGTTTGATTTACCCTTTCACCGCTGCTTCGAAGGGGTCTTACTTTTATGTTATTTTTGTTTTTTACATTTGTGTTTAAAAAAAAATTAAAACAAAAACTTTTTATTTTAAACTGGGATTTATTTTTGCACTAAGGGTAGTCGAGAAATTTACATTGCTTTTTTCTTTTCACTGGCTGTAAATATTCCCGTTTTCCCTTCTTTTCCAGGTTTTTCTTATATTTTCTGCTGTGACTGAATCCCAATTTCATTCTAGTTTATGCTATGAAAGGGAAAAAACCATCTCATAGTCATTTTCAATGCTTTTTGTTGTATCTGTATCTATCCTGATTCTCATAGTCTGCATGAATTGTCGAAAAAAAAATGTTGTCAATTAATCCTTGAATAAAATACTGTGATGCTCAGGTAGATGTTAACTATCTAAAAGAAGTCTGCATAACTTTATCCACTGATGTCACCTTATGTGTCTACTCTTCGGCCAGCAGGCTACATGAGTATTTCTCATTAGCATAATTTCCTCTTGGTAAGACAGATAGAGCAAGAAACGAGAAAATGCAACGGTTGTTCACCAAACCCATACCGAACCTGAAACATCTAGTGTACCACCCCATAATACCAAGACTACGTTTGTCTTGTCTTCACTTCCAATGTAATAGAACTTATTTAATATAGACATTGTATATCGTTCAGAAAATTGATAATACCATTCCATGTCACTCATTCATTTTCTTAAAACACAATAGTATGCGTCAAGACTGACCAAGAATTTACCAACAATGTCAATAAAACGGAATAGGACAGAACTCTTCATCTGGCTGGGTGTGGCAGACTTGTACCAGAATTCTGTTGGAA
The DNA here is from genome assembly GCF_032884065.1 of Artemia franciscana. Taxonomy (NCBI): domain Eukaryota; kingdom Metazoa; phylum Arthropoda; class Branchiopoda; order Anostraca; family Artemiidae; genus Artemia; species Artemia franciscana. The sequence continues at coordinate 57,779,428 of NC_088863.1, read as the reverse complement.
ACAGTTGTGATTATTATGGTTCAGTCTGCCAAATGTAGATTAGCCCCTGTGAAGTTCTACACAAAAGACTATGGGAGTGGATACTGGCACTAGTATCGAAAAGAAAAGCCACACTCATACTTATGTAATCAGGCTTTTTAAAATGCAGCGGAGAGTAAAGAAAGTTAATTTTTCTCCTCTGTAGGACTATCAGCTTGAAGTCAACTAGCCTACGTAACCTGCCAATATTTTCCAAAGCTAACCTATGCCTACTTCGTGCAGTTCTTGCCTGTTTTGCGCCAGGTTCAATATCTTTTTAGTGCCCTCCCCCGTCCCCCACAGAATTTGCAGGCCAAATTTTAACAAAATTTTTATTCATTAACAGAATTGTTTTCAATTTATCAGTTAATTAATAATTTATTTTTCAATTATTTTTTGATTTGTTATCTAAATTATTTAACTATTAAATTTTGTCTAATTTTATATTTATTATTATTTAATAATTTTTAGTTATTTTTATTTTATTAGTTAATCTACTACTTTTTTTTAATGAAATCAACAGACAAAACTCTGTAATAGGTCCTTGTAGTTTTTAATCCCTGTCTTCTCATGTTAAATTACTACAGATTTTCGTTCCATAGGTCTTATCAAGGTCCATTTTGAATTTTTTTTTATTATATTGGTTGTTCTTATGACTTGTACGTCATAACGTGTATTTCAGCTTTGTTTCGAATTGGTATTATGTTTTGTGTGACAAGCTTTGTGAAGCTCACCGCGTTTGACATAAACAAATAAATAAATTTTTAATTGAAATTTCTTCATTTCCTTATAAAGGTGAAAAATTGACTTCTAGTGCAATGACCCTTGAGTTGAACCGTCACATTTATACTTATGGCTGCTATAAGCAAAGTGGCTCCTAAACGGTCAGATTATATTTGCAGGCTATTAAGTCCTGAAAAAGAAGAAAAAGATCAATAAATTTTCCCTAGAATTCAGAAACAATACTGTTTTTTTTTAATTTTATCACACATTTGAGTGTTTCCTGATACCTCCTAGGAAAACATAGTTCCAGTAAATCGGAAACTAATTTTTAATATTTTGTTGCATTCAACTCCTTAACCAACAAAAATTACTCACTTAGGAGTAGGTATTTGGCAAATGTTGCATTTTCTTCGATGCTTTAAAACCGTAAGGGAAACCAGCTTTTTTGTTATTTTAAAGTAATGAAACACAGCAGAAAATAAGAATATTCATGGAGTTAAAATAGCATTATAGATATAATTTATTATGAAATTAGTATGAAAATAAATGTCAAAAATATTCATTTTTCCTGTATGCAATTCTCAAAACCAAAAAGTCTGTGAAAGATCCTCAGGAAATAACTGTCAGGCTACCAAACTATAATAGGTACCTAGCTAATCTAGCTATAATTTTTTTCTGGTCATAAGCCGGTATAACTAGTGATTATGTTAGTAATTTCATACTATTTTTAATGAATAAACCAGTTAATGGCTATGCTTGCGCAGAAAGTTTTGGTGTTAGGGTGAAAATTTAGAGGGGAATCCGCGACTATGTTGGGGCCCATTAACTCTGTATGCAGGAGTGACTGGAGACTTAATGGACCATCGAAACTGTCTAAGGACCTTCTTGAATTTTTCAAAGGAAACAATAAAAAAAGATATTGTAAAAAGCGGAGAAACCAAATGTTGTAAAACATAAAGAAGGTATGATATTATAGAAACAGTGCAAAAACTTTTTATAGAAACACCAGACGAGATTTTTTTCTTCAGTTATTTTAGCAAAGATAATAAACACCTTAGATACACACAGACATCATTCATTTAGACTATTCAGGATAACCACACTCAACCACACAGATAAATCTACAGAAGTTCACCGTATCGGTGGGAACAATCAGGTCATTTTTTTTTTTTTTCGCACTTAGGTGATAGACTTTGTTCTATGTTAGCAAAAAAAAAGAAAAGAAAAAAAGACGAGACATTAGTGCTACCCATGCAAAAGAGATATTTTCCTTGTTGTTCAAGCCCGGGGACTCTTAAGTTTCTGCAGAGGGCTTTTGACAGAGGTGATCATAATGGTAGAATTTTATTTCGATCCAATGGCATTTTTAGGGGTTTCAGGTAAGAGAAATAATAACAATTAAGAATCTAATTAACTGAAGGCAAAATCATTAAGATAACATAATACAAACATTAAATAAAGTAAGATCGAAAAATTAAGAGATAGATAATGCATCACAAAACTTGGCAGAATTAGGGGATACCATGGAATTGGGATTACTTTATTTACTTTATTGAGTTGCAAAATTACCAGTGGTGATTATTTCTTTGGTGACAGTGAAGTTAAAAAAAATAAGGAGTAGGTCATCACTACTCGATTAAGTTCCCTTTATATTGAAAAACTCTTGAGACTAGTGACATCAACGGAGATGGGGGGTCGTGAATTTTTGCGTCTTTATGAAAATACATTGAAAAGGCTTCTCCTCCATCCAAATTTTGAAGAAAGCATAATTTTGTATATTTTTTGAAAAAACCCAAAAAAATGTTTCTCTCCTCCGCCCCCCCCCCCGTAAATGCTGTGATTTACCGCCACTGGCTGATACCTAAAAAAAAGTATTTACTAATATTACTAATATAATAATATTACTAATAACTCGTCACTTGATTTACAAATCAACAAAAATGGGTACTTTTGTATTATTAAATAAAAAAAACAAGTTTTTTTAACTGAAAGTAAGGAGCGACATTAAAACTTAAAACGAACAGAAATTACTTCGTATATGAAAGAGGCTGCTTCCTCATCAACGCCCCGCTCTTTACGCTAAAGTTTGACTCTGTCTCTCAATTCTTCTTTTTAAAACAGTAAAAAACTTTAGCGTAAAGAGCGGGGCGTTGATGAGGAAGCAGCCTCTTTCATATACGAAGTAATTTCTGTTCGTTTTAAGTTTTAATGTCGCTCCTTACTTTCAGTTAAAAAAACTTGTTTTTTTTATTTAATTTCTGAACGTTTTGAATCAATGCATGTTTTGATTTTGGCTCTCCGCAGAGGAATAATTAGAACGAAATTTGCATATTTTTTTTTTTTTGGCTAAATGGCTTTCTTATAATTTTGTTTGAATGATTTTGAGAAAAAAGAGTGGGGGAGGAAGCCTAGTTGCCCTCCGATTTTTTGGTTAATTAAAAAGGCAACTAGAACTTTTAATTTTTTACGAATCTTTTTTTTAGTAAAAGATTTACGTAACTTATAAATTAGCTTACGTAAAGAACTTTTGTATTCTCATATTTTTATTACATATATGAGGGGGTTCGCCCCCTTGTCAGATCCTCGCTCTTTACACTAAAGCTTAAATTTTGTCCCAATTCATTAAGAATGACCCCAGAATCACAAAAGCCGTAGAATAAATAGTTGAAATTACTAAAAATACTTTAACGTAAAGAGCGAGGTATTAGGAGAAGGTGAGCCCCTCAAATGGGTAATAATCTCTGTTTGTTTTAAGTTTTAATGCTGTTCCTTACTTCCAGCTGAAAGAACTTTTTCATATTTATTTTTTCATTGTGTTTTTAAATAATGCTAGTAAATCCTGCGCTCCCTTCATGGAGATTTTCTTCCCCCATGACAAATTATCGCTGAAACGTTCCCCCAGCTTATCCCCCTCTTCTCAACCCCTCCCCCAACCAAAAAAATCCCCCTGAAAACGCCTGTACACTTCCCAATAACTATTACTATATGTAAGCATTGGTCAAAGTTTGTAACTTGTTGCCCCTCCCATGGGGACTGTGGGGGAGTAAGTCGTCCCCAAAGACATAGTTATAAGGTTTTTCGACTACGCTGAATAAAATGGCTATCTCAGAATTTTGATCCGTTGACTTTGGTAAAATAATTAGCGTGGGAGGGGGCCTAGGTGCCCTCCAATTTTTTTGGTCACTTAAAAAGGGCACTAGAACTTTTCATTTCCGTTATAATGAGCCCTCTTGCAACATTCTAGGGCAACTGGGTCGATACGATCACCCCTGGGAAAAAAAACAAAAAAAAAAACAAATAAACACGCATCCGTGATCTGCCTTCTGGCAAAAAAAACAAAATTCCACGTATTTGTAGATAGGAGCTTGAAACTTCTACAGTAGGGTTCTCTGATACGCTGAATCTGATGGTGTGATTTTCGTTAGGATTCTATGACTTCTAGGGGGCGTTTCCCCCTATTTTCTAAAATAACGCAAATTTTCTCAGGCTCGTAACTTTTGATGGGTAAGACTAAACTTGATGAAACTTATATATTTAAAATCAGCATTAAAATGCGATTGTTTTGATGTAGGTATTGGTATCAAAATTCCATTTTTTAGAGTTTTGGTTACTATTGAGCCGGGTCGCTCCTTACTACAGTTCGTTACCACGAACTGTTTGATACCAAACACACTCAAGAATTGAAGTTAGGTTAACCATAATGAAATGTACCAAAACATGATGAAAATATAATACTTTAGTTCATAAAATAATATAATTTGGGCTATATATTTGCACATCAGGGGGGGAGAGGTGAAGTAACTTAACCTTACCCCAAGTTCATTGCATTCTGCCACCCGTCATTTCTCTTTGTTGCTATGAAACCGGTTTTCTGAGATCTTACATTCAGCGATATTCCTGACTGTGTTAGGTATAATACGCAAGTACCCAAAAATGCCCCCTTTGGTACCTAATATTTGTCTCCTCTACGAACTTCTAACAAAAAAATAAATAAATAAGAACAAAGTTTTATAAAAAGTGTAAATAATCTGCTTTTGCCGGGAGCGCATATCCAATGTAGAATCCAGCTCCTTAAAACAGCCGTAGATATAAGCTTATAATTTACCATGTATTACTGCTATATACAGAGCAGTCTTGGAATAGTGCTAAGTTATTATATTAATTATGATAGCTTGAATAATCTTGTGTTGCATTTCAAATCACTGAGCAGCTGTTCTCTTTGCATAGTTTTTTTCTCCTCCGCAAAAATACTACTCATTGAGATTCTATCTTTGAAAAATCAGACATATTGTCATTTAAAAGAAATCGAAGTATGCCAACATCTAGGATGACGTACAACAATGTTACGTCTCTTATGGGATTCTTTTTGTTTAATAAAAGAAATAAGGTCGCCGACTTGTCTGGGAAGGTGGGATAGCATAAAAAGTGACGCATTCTGTTCGTATATAATTCAGCTGATTTATTATCAGAAGCTTCTGTTTGTTAATTATGTGAAAGATTGTCTAGCTGTAACTGGCTATAAAAATCTTACCCAAGATATTTATGTGATATGCATATCATTTAAAGGTTACAGCTGAATATTTTAATATTTTCCATTGTGAAGGGCTGATAAAATGAGCACTTAGACAGATCATAATCAGGGTGGTGATGAGTTAGGGTGGACTTTTCCTCCCCCTAGTTAGATTTTAAAAAATATCGTTTTTGGTATTTTCATGAATTTTTTACGACAAAATTTCCCTCCTCCCTGTATTTTGAAAACAATGTTTTTTAGGTTCTTCATTAAAAATATTTAAAAAAAAAACTACCAAAAAAACGCCCTCTATACTTTTAAAAATTGACATTCTAATCAGAATTCAAGTTCTAAAAGCGACTAGGAAATTTTTGATGATAATTTCCAAGGTAAAATTTCAGATGATATGTCATCATCTGAACCTCTCAGTTTGACTTCAAATACTGAAAAGACGAATCCAGCTTGGGAGTTGACGCTTTCCTGTATAAAATCCAGCGTTAAATATAATAATTCGTTTCATCGTATCTTTAAGTAAAATAGACCTACATTAAGTCTTAACGGAAATCTAACTCGTAACCGATAAAATGAAAGATTAGATAGGTCATAATTTGAGTTCTACTCAGTGTAACGACGGAGAATGTAAGAGTTTGTTCAAAATTCCGAATTCTTAAAACCATGTCTAGTAATTTAGTTTGTAAGCAGCAATTTTATCTATAAGTTGTTTTTATATTAAAAATGCACTAAAAATCAAACTGGTAATTTGGGACATCATTAAAAAGATGAATTTTCTTATAATATGTCATCATCTGAACCTCTTAGTCAGACTTCAAATAGCGGTAAGAAAAGTTTAGTTTGGCAGGTGCACGCTTTTCAGTTAAAACTCTGACACTGAATATAATGATTTATTTAATCTTAATCTTTATTCAAGTTCAATAAATATATATCAAACACATTTTATTTGCAATGTAAATTTCATTTGTGGCTTCGATAAATTTGTGGTTGCTTTGGAAGTTCAATAATAATGCAACCCAAAAGGGTAAAAGACTGCGAGACTGAATATGCTGAAGCTTAGCCATTGCGAAAGTTCGTAACCAATGTGCTTTTTTTTCTCAAATCATTTTCAAGGAAAAACGATAAGAAAAACTACAGCTTTAAAACACATAGACAAAAGTCTTAATAAGAACTTAGAACCACATATTCCCCCAGAGACACCCAGGATATCGAGGAGGAGCCCTAGATAATTATTTTTTTTTGCAACGATGACCTCCAATTCTGCATTAATGAAGGTGTGCATGTTGTGTAAATGGCTCTGGTAGTTCCGGTGCAGTAGTTTTGGGGTCTTGAGGAACTGGAAGGAACAAGTTTAGCACTCTGGTGTCTTGACGTAACAATCGCAACCCTCATACATGGCGATAATAATTGTAGCTATTTTCCCAGGAGTACCATAGTGGATCAGGATCTTTCATCAATCTGTCGCAGAATTTCATGATATAAGGGGTCAAAGGCCTTCTTGACGTCGACAAAGATTCTATGTTGCCTATCTTTCAGTGTCACTCTCTGCTTTCTTCTGTTCGAATTTTAAGTTGAAAAAAGGGCTGTGCATGAGCGGCTTGGTCGGAAGTTTTACTGTTCAACCCACGGGAATTGGTCGAGTTGGGTTCGGATCCTTTCTACATCCCCTGCCCTCAGATCCCAAAGAGGCTCAGTAGGATAAAATTGAGAGATTTTCTTGCCTGGTGTTGATAGTCGAGTTGTACTCTGCCATTGCATGGTGGCAGCGTCACCATTCTTGAACATTCTGGTGACTGTGCAGTGCTTTCAGTCCAAAAGTACTATGGCCGTTGTCTGGCTCCAAGTGAAGAGCAACTACAAAAGAGAGATTCAGAAGGATATTTATACTTTAATAATCTCTGTAGATATGCAGTATAGTTCAATTGTGATAAGCTTAACGAATATGGGGCTAGGTAATAAGCTAGTTAAGGTCTGGGAACCATTTGAAGTTGTGGCACAATTCGCTGCTTCCAGGATGTGACTCGCAGAATGTAGATCCCTGCTGATACTTACGGTGAAGATGGGGTGTCTGAAATGTCAGGTTGGTCTTTTGGAGGTGGTCAGTTCAAAAAATATTCGAAATGTTTTATACATACTTCATTGACATCAATCTTCTCGATTATCATCATCTCCTGTTGATTTGTAAGCAGTCCGTCTTTATTTTTCGGTTGTATTCCTGCGATGTTATTTGCGATTGTGTACACTGCCGAAGAGACTTTTTTGTGGCTGCTTCTACCTGAAGGGCTTTACACTCTAAAAACCTTCGTGTATCAGCGCGAACGTTTTTCTTGACAGCTTTATGAAGGGCTCAGTACTGCTGATTTTCGAAAACAAGACGACCAGCAACCTATTGTGGGAGGATAAACGCTTTCATCTTTCTTATTTTCTCTATTAGATGACACATTTGTTCTGACAGCCACTTGTCTTTTGGGCTCCTAGGGAAGCCCATAGTTGACTAAAGTGTTTTTTGCATCTTAATGATATTCTATACTGTTTCGCTTTCAGCTTTTCCTGGTACGGATAAGGCTTCGAATCTGTTGTATAGCTCCATTGTAAAAACTGGTTTTGTCACACCATCTTGAAGTTTATCAGAGTAGCAAACAGGGTTAGGAACTGCCTTTTGTTGCATATCTTTTTCAGCTTTATGTAAAATGTTGCAATAACATTATGAATTTGTCTGTCTGCTCTTGTGTAGACTCAAACATCTTGCTGGCTCGATTGCTATCTTTTTTTGAGGAAACAGAAACAGCTATTACCAGGTCGTTCGTAAGGGCAAAATTAATCAGAAGCTCGCCATTTTGGCTTTTTCTTACCCAGGTCATGCTGGCCAAGAGCATGTGAAAAGAAGGATCGATTATTCTCTACTTTGGTGTTAAAGTCTCAGAGGAAGTACTCAACGTCATGACTTGGTATATTTTTGGCAACGGCTTGAAGTGATCTATATGACTAGTCTTTTTCGTGGTCAGTGGCTTCATTTGTAGGGGCGCAACAAACAGCAACTGACAGCTTAGCTTTGTTCTTATAGACCTTGCATTTAATATTCTTGCGTATACAGGTGTGTATTTCTCGAACAACTTTTAGATTGCTATGGCACCATCATAACTCCGGCTTTTCGCTTATTTTTTGTTCCGCTGTATATGCAGGGATGATCGACATCTAGCTTCTTTATTCCTGACCTGGGATCGGGCTGGGGGTTTTTTTCTGAAGCAGGAGGATCAGAATATTATTTGGGGGAGTGAAATTTCAATTCCAACAGTTATTCTGAAATAAGATTTAGCATTTCTCATTGTCCTTTTTTATATTAATTTCTCTGTATGACGGAAAAGTTGAGTAATTTTCGTAGTTATTTACTGTATTGAAAATAGAAATTTATTTTTTGGAACTTTTTTGGGTGAATATCTTGCGATTAATTACATCGACCGAGTCCAATATGTATTGCCGTTACTTTAACATAGGCGGACTCATTCATGCTACATTTGACTGATATGGTGTTCATTACTTTTAATCGGCTTTTAATGACTTAATTATTTTTACCCCATCGGTACTCGCCAGTTGGTATATGCATTTTATTTTTCTTGGTAGGTTCCTTGGCTATTTCTTAAACTCATGAAAAATGGAAAATATGTATTTGTGTATCGAATTTGCGATCTTTGAGGATTTATTTTGCAAAATGGAATTTTAGTTAATATGAAAATCCCCTGCCTGAGGAGGGAGGAGGGCTTAAGACCTCCGCTAATTTCTTGTACATGGGTCCTGGCGCTACCTATTGGCTATCTGATATCTCATGTGAACTTCGAAGAGCATAAAAACAAATGAGCGAATGGAAAGTTGAATTTGTAGATAATAGCATAGACCTGTGGTTCCCAACCAATTTTGGACCATGCCCCAACTATGGATTTTTAATATCCTGATGTAATATTTAAATTTTGTCATTCAAAATTCAGGAAGCTATATTTTTTGGGGGGGGGGGGGGGTAGGCATATTTTTATGAATGAAAAATATTGTCTGAATACAGCACCTTTTATGCCATATATGACATCATTGCAATAATATCATGGATTTTTTTTTTACTCTTTAAATGCTTGAATGTCACGTAATTCACATGAATTTTTAGTCAAGATTAAGGCTCTAAAGTATTGTCACCCAAAGGGTGCCTGTCCTGCCCACGGACCACCAAAATATTGCCATGCCCCTCTGGTGAGGCGGTGCGCCCCACGTTGGAAATCACGGATATAGACGGTCCAAATAACTAATTGAATTGTTGGTTCTTCTGCTATTCAAATCTTTTTAACTAATTCAAAGCTTTTGGGGCTTTTTGTCCCGGACAACCCGGACAAGTACCAAGGATATCAAAATGAAAAAGCGGTTTTGTCCGCTTGACCGGTCTTAAGTATATTCATGCATTAGAACCGCGTTCTTTCTTTCTTGTTCTTTCTATGTTCTTTCTTTCTTTCGAAACTACGAAGTATTTTGAGCAACAGCAAATTTTCGTCAGTTCTGTCATTTTGAACCTTTAAGATAAATAAGTAAACTAATTAGTGAAAATTGACGTTTTTCTTCCGTAAAAATTCAAACGTTTACAATATGTTGATTCCCAAGTATGACTTCGCCTTGAAAGGAAATCTACACGTTGTGAAGACCTTGGGTGTCATAGGTTTTAGGTTGTTTTTCATCATTATACATGCATATTTGCTTTTTTTTTTAAGTTAGTGCCTGCTACCACCAAAAAGTGCATTACTGCACTTGGAGGTTGTTTTTCTCTTTTTTTCTGAATTCCCGACTTTTCCTAATTTTTAAAGTATATTTGGTTTTATTGCCATCAGCCTTGGTACTTTAACGGGCTTTCGTCACATGAAATTAAAGAGGCATGTTCAGTTTTTATATTGCAGGACTAAAAAATGTACAGCTTACATTTTAAAACAGCAAAGACGTTTAACGAAGAGGTTGTAATAGGTATGTGAATTGGCATTAGTTACGTTATTGATAAAACGTGTAGGTCGAAGGAGTGTATTTTGTTTTTTAACAGAAATGACTTCACTTGCTGAAGATTATTGATAATGTTTTTAAGTTTTTTTTCTTCATGCTTTTAAGTGCTCAAATAATAATCGAAATCAATGAGCAGTTAATAATAGCTGCTGTGACGAACAGCTTATTAATTTCTTTTCTCTTTCATCAGGAGCTAAATCAAATTGTTCTGTAAAAAAAAACTAGCAGGGTCATATCTTGTGATTGGTTTCAATGAAGCTAATAACTTTCAGCAAGAGCTTTCAGAAAGGGGAGGGCCCTGTGAGTCTTATGGTAAACGGGGGCCTTTTCTATATAAAAAAAAAATAAATAAAAAATAAAAAAACTTCCTAGGCCTTACTTTAAATGGGTTTAAATAATAGTCCCAGAGATTATTGCTTTCATGTATGTTATAAGAGTCCTTTATAATTCATGCACCGAAACGTATAATTAATTCATCCGGCTCTTCTTGAGTAATCAAAGAGCTTGAAACCACAGTTCTGATTCAAAACATTATCCAATTTGATCTAGTGAAGCATTCACAGTACGGAAGAAATTAAGTAACCTAAGTAAGCATCTTTGGTCATATGGTTTTTTTTTGTGTGTGCGTCGGGGGGAGGGGTATATTTTGGGGCTTAGAATCTTATAGAAGATGTTCCTTATTTTAATGATTAAGAAAAGATCAAAAGAAATATATTACATTTAGTATTATTTGGGGCTATTCTCCTAGTTTTTTCTGTGACTGTTTGTATTTCAAATTATACATGATTAAAAATTCTTGATTTTACTAGGGATTAGTCTCCGTGTACCTTCTCCCCTCTCCTCCCCACCAGCTAGCATAGTGATTCATATCAGAAACCAAAAAAAAAATCTGGCAAAGAAGGAAAAAAGTTAGAACGCTTAAAATTTCGAAGACCCATTTTTTTCGACAAAGAACTTCCTGAACAAGCCTAGGTCTACTTATCAAGATCCTGAAATAACCTTCTAAGTGGGCATCATTTCTGGTCATGGGACTGAAACCCTCCCAAAGCATTTGGGCCTGTTCTTCCTTCCCCTAATTTGAGATTATCACGATTTCCCCGCGTGAAAAATGTCACATGGCACATTTTATTATCAATCATCAAACTCCCGATCGTCCCTCCGTTGTACTACTTTTCAAATGGAATTTGTGCAGCATCTACTTTAATGTTCGCAGGTGTCGATTCTGGAAAATACGGTAACTTATCACTAAACAGACAAATAAATTCTAGGCTCTTAAGTTTGCAGAATACTTCTTAATGAAAAATAATTAGAAGAAAATACCACAGCAAGTTCTTCCATCACCTATTCAATAGAAAAATTTCTAATGCCTTTTGTGCTGTTTTTTTTTTTCGAAAATTGAGCCTCCTCCATAGAACATGAGTTCCTATATACATACCTTGAAGCCTCGAGTTCAAATATCATATGATCTATTTTGAGTTGATATAACACAGTAATTATATTATAAAATTAGAATTTTTCCCGAAGTTTTTCTTTTTTTTAGAATGATCGGGAATATGTTCCTGTCCACACTTGGTCATTAATTTGTAACGTTCTTCTTTCCCGAGGAATTGAAGACGGGACCGTTTTTCAACTAAGACAGAATGAAGTATCCCTCTTATGCTGCGTCTCTCGGCTTCCCCACTACAACATTACAGAAGAAGTTATTGATCCAAAGACCAATAAGTTCGTGCTGAGATTGAGTTCCGACACTTCCGTTTAAATCTGGTGAAATTAATACTCCTGGAAATACCGTTTTGTTCCCCTTTTCTTGTAATCATCCTAATAACAGAGGAAGGGATTTCAAGTTTACGGAGAAAGATTTCAGGATACGAAAATACTAATACTTTTGGGTCGTGAATCTGCCAAAGTGGAGTACAATTAGCATGATTATTGCAAGCTCACGAACTTGAAATTCAGTGCAAAGGAAAGACAGTGTTTCTGATTTAAATGGATCAGAACAGTTGTAGTCTCTTTAGTAGTTTATTTTTGTGTTTTCTGGAATTAGCTTGAATACTGGTCAAGTACCTCTTTCGCTGACTTAGCAATATCCAAGTCGATTACATTAAACACAAGAAATTATGCAGCTTTTTTTTCTATTCCCCATAGTTCAGTTTTTCTTTTGGAAAGACAGGATCCACAAAAATTGTGTCATCAAAATCATATTTTTGCCTGTAATTTTGTTCGTCTTTTTTTTAAGAAAATGTGTCTCATTTTTGCAACCCCTTGTATTTTAAACAGTAGTTAAATAATTTGACCTTGGTGATTCAAAAGCTGCTGTGTACGATTTTTTTTATGTAGAACTTGTATTTATATCCACCCCCTAATCAGAAAGCACGATCGGTGTTCGTATCTAAAACGGTTTCTGAGATAATTGGTGGTTTCATTTTTTTCCTGATTAAATTTTTCATTTCATTTCCTTAGTCTTTTCATTTTTCACTCACAGAAATTATTTGAATTTTTGATATGGAAATTAAATAAAGTTGAAGCCAATTTTCTCAAATCAAGTGGAAATGACAGTGGACACTGAAAATGATCCATGCATTATCATAAAGGCCAAGATAAACTAAAGAAAACCGACCTGTTTTTCTAGATACTTGAATTATGCAGGCTTGTCTTAGTTTTGGCAAGTTTTTTTCAGAAACTAATTTTCAGCTAGGGGGGGGGGGCAAACTTGGATTTGGAGGGAGCAGCCCTTTTCCTCTCGCCCCATCGCCGCCCCTGTCAATTGGTCCCTGGTAAAAGAAAAAAATTTCACACTTTTATGAGTCTTTCTCCCTGCCTATGTAAATTTATTCTAGTTTATTTAACAGCTTATGAGTCACTACAAGCGAATCTTTTTTCTCAGGCAATGTACTTTGTCTCAGTACGCTCTCCTTAAAAAAAAAAGAAAAAAAAATCAGTTGCAAAACTAAAAAATTAGCAACTACAAAAATGTAAGCCAGCATAAAAATCTGTGGTGGTAGGATTTATTGTTATTTCTCCATAGCTATGTCTTTACCCACCTATCTAAAACGTCCCATTTTTTTTTCTTATTCAATCGTTCAATCATAGGATATTTAGACCTAGCTGTATAATTAGAAATACCTGCAACACATAGTTTTGCATTTCAAAGTATATTCAACCTTACTCACGTGCAAGTGTGTACCTTGCAAAATTAATTAGTTTTCTGGGTTATTAATTAAAATGAACCTTCATTATTTGATATGGAATTATCATATAGTAGAAGTTAACATGCTGGGATTTAAACTGAAGTACTGATTCTTATTCTTAAATGGACGGGTAAAACATTATGGACGCCACATGTTTTTTATTCTTACATCCAAGGTAGACGGATTAAATATCGTATACCCTTTGTTCTATCGACAGCGTTGGGGCCAGTTAAGTACCCTTCTCCCCTGACTTTAAAAAATACCTTTGGGGAAGTTTTTTTTATTGAAAAATCCCTGTTTGGTATTTTATTGAAAAAAAAAAAACTGAAAAAATTTGCAATTTGAACCCTCTAGATTTGAAAAATATTGGTTGCCCCCCTCCCTACTCTTTATATTTTTGTGAACTTACGCCACTTATCAGTATGTTTCAAATTTTCTTTATTAAGTGTTTTATGCCCAGAGAAGTTTTTTTTTTTTCTTCAAAAACAGTTAGTACACATAGAAGTTGAGATCATTTTTGAAAGAATACGACGCTCTTTTGTATTTTAACGTATAATCCATAGGTTATTTAAAACTAATCTGATAAACGACTACGTGAAATATCAGTCAACTATAGCACTTTCCCCATCTATCATACACATGCCTAGTTAGTTTACAATGGTTGGTTTTTTCATGACTGACCTGAGGTACAAATAAATTATTGGTAATTAGGTAGTATACCAAAGGATATGTTTATTTTTACAGGTTTGGAGATTCTAAGATAAAATTTTCTTTGAAATACCTTTGGATACGTATACAATATGGCTGTCAGAACCGTGTCAGAATCCTGAACCTTCTGTCAGTGCTTTTCAAAGTTTTACAGAGCCTTGATAATTTTGCACAAAGGATTTACCACGCTTTGATATAAGTGTAAATGGATAGTCCTGCCCAATCGGTTTGCTATGTTTATATCCGTAGAACTATTTGTTTTACGAAAGTTTGGCCAGATTATTGTGAAAAAAGACTTCTCCGTGTGTACACTGTTTCTAAACTATAGATATACTGTTTTAAGCTATAAGAAATATAATAAAAATACCCTCATCTATTCACACTCTTGAGATATACTCAGATACATTCTTCTGAAGCACCTTTAAAGGACCTTTTTTTATAATTTGAGTAACGTGGAAGCAAACTCTAGGTTAGCACCAAGCAACTTTGAAATGGACAGAACTCTTCATTTGATATAAGCAAACAAATCATTTTCTTTAAACTATATCTTACTCTGATGTAATACCTCAGTCTCCCAAAAATACGAAAAACAAAGATAAATGCAAGTACTATAGAATATTCTAAACCATGTACTTCACCTATATTTTGGATTATAGGTAAAATATTCCAAGGTCTCTTCTTCTGAAATGGTTTTAGGGGAGGGACAGAGGAGGCACTTGCCCCGAGCGCAGAAACTTTAGGCTTGCAAAATTGCAAACAAATTACCTAACGGTTACAATTATTTCGTAATTTTTGAAATGTATTAATAAAGTAGAGGGTACAGCTACTAAAATGAAAATAAATTAGTAAACGATAAAAATTAAAGCAACTAAATTAAAACGATTGATAACAGTTCGATAATTTAGACAAAAAATAAAAATAAATTATTAATTATTTAATTGAAAATTATATAATTATTAAATGACAATTTTGTTAAAATTTGACCTGGAAATTTTGTGGCAGACATTAATGGGAGGGGGGGTAATTAAGATTTTGTCCCGGGCGCAAGAGAGAACAGAACTGCCATTGCCCTTCTTTTTTTCATATTCTGTTTATTTGTCTCCCTTTCCCTTTGGCTGCTCACAAAATAAGCAATCAGTTGTGTCGAATATGTAATAAATTTTTTTTATCAGCAACCTAAAATGGATAGAAGAAACAAAATTGAGAGAAAGAAGAACAAAGGCAACGAAAATAAAAAAAAGCTAACCAAGAAACAGAGCGTAAAAGAAAGCAGTTAAGTCCAGTTAAAAGGATGGAAACTTTTACAATTAGCTAAATTTCTAAATTTTTTTCTTCTATATTTTTAAAATCATCGCTCATCTGTGGGGAAAGCGTTTTGCTATTAAAAAATATTGGGCTATTTAAGAATATTCCCATTATGCGCTTCGGTGGCTGATCCCTGGATGGCAGAACATTTTTTTTCATTGTTTAAGAGCTAAATATAAATTGGTGATTTTATTAGTATGAATAATCCATGGAATGAGATCTAGTCAGTGTACAGAATTTTTCTAAATTTCTTGCCTGTTTAATATTCTGTAAATATTTAGTAGTCTTGTAATTTAGTGCCTCATTTTTGTGCAATTTTCCACCTTTCATATCATGAGGTTTGCCTATTTTTGTTATGCTTATTTAAATAAATTTATTTAAGATCTTTTCAAATCTTGGCATTTTTTTTCAGAATGTCAGGTCACACAAAATTTTTTTATTACACTAAAATTCTTTTGAAAAATGGAAAACTGTATAAATAATCAGATTTTGGAAACCAGGCTTCGAGGTCACCCTCCAAGTATCGGCTTCATTAGAGTAAAGTGCTCTACTGGGCTCGTGTCTTTTTTTCTTTTTCTTTTTTTAACGACAATGTGCAGAGTCGATCCACAGTTTCAGTACTCTGTCAAAATTATATCACACATTTCTTGATAACAAGCTGTAAGTAAAGAGAGCCACCGGCTAATACCAATAGAAAATCTAAATATACATAATTTTAATATCAAATATATACCAAGAGAATTGGTTTAATATAGTTAGTTTTAGCATGATCAAATCAGCAATTCTAAAGCTATTCTGCAAAATTTGCCAACCTTAGAATATCTAGTCTGTCATAGGCAGCGCAAGTAACTAACGATGTTGGGCTAAGTAAAGAACGATGGTGGGCCAAGGTTTTTTTCAGACTAGGGTACTTCATATCGAAAGAGCTGTCGTAGAAACTATAAAAAGGGCTCATTCGATTGGAAATCGATAGGGCTAGTGCCCTTTTTAATAGTCAAAAAGTGACTGGAGGGCAACTAACCCCTTTCCCACGCCCACCATTTCCCAAAAACATTCAATCAAAATTTTGAGATAGCCATTTTTTTCAACGTAGTTGAAAGGTTCGGAAATTATGCATTTGAGGATGACAACCCCCCTACAGCCCTCAGGGCAAGGATTACAAGTTGTGCCCTGGAGACATATAAGGTTTTTTATAGAAAGTGTTATCGTAGAAACTTCAAAAAGGGCTCATTCGATTGGAATTTGACAGTACTAGTGCCCTTTTAATAGTCGGAAGCGATTGGACGGCAACTAACTCCCCTCCCACGCTCACCGTTTCCCCAAATACTTCCAATTAAAATTTTGAGATACCCATTTTTTTCAATGTATTTGAAAGGTCCGGAAATTATGTCTTTGATGATGAAAAAAAACCACAGCCCTCAGGGCAAAGGTTGTAAGTTACCTCCTGCGGGCCTATAAGGTTTTTGGCAGAAATCGTTGTCGTAAAAACTTTTAAAAAGGGTTCATTTGATCGGGAATTGAGAGGGTTAGTGCCCTTATTAATAGTCGAAAGTGATCGGAGGGCGAATGCCCATCCCACGATCTTCATTTCTCCAAACACTGCCCCCACACACACATATAGACGCACACATGTCAAAATGTACCAAAATGCATCTAATAGAAATTTTGAGATAGTCATTGTATTCAAAATAGTCTAAATATCATATAGTAAGGCTTTTGTGACTGAAACAAACCCCAGATCCTAGGGCAAGGGTTGTAAGTTATACCCAGGGCGTATTTTAAGGTTTTTATGGAAGGGATGGTTGTATAAACTTTAGAGGAGGCTAATTTGGTTACAAATTGGAAGTTCTAGTTCCCTTTTAATGGTCTAAAGTGATAGAGCGTAGATAGACCCCCCCTTCTCCTCCCCCCCCCGACAACCCCTCTTCGTCAAACGAATCTGATTAAAATTGTGAAATAGTGCTTTTTCTCAAAATAGTCCAAAAAACTAAAACAGTGACTCTAGGGTTGACACAATCCTCGAGTGCCCTTTGGATAGGGTTGTAAGTCATGGTCTTGGGTCGTATAAGGTTTTATGGAATGGGTGGTCGCATAAACTTCATATGGTGCTCATTTGATTTGAAATTGAAAGTTATAGCACCCTCTATAAGAGTCAAAAGTGATTTGAGAGCAACCAGGCTTTCCCCCCCCCCCCCCGCTCATCATTCCCCCAAAGACATCCAGTAAAAATTTGGAGATAGGAGTATTGTTCAGTGTAGTTGAAGAGTTCGGATATTATGTCTTTGAGGAAGACACCCCCGCTCCCACAACTCTCAGGGCAAGGGTTGCAAGTTATGCCCCGGGGGCATATAAAGTTTTTACATAAGGGTGATTGTACATACCTTGGAGGGGACTCATTGTATTGGTAATCTGAATTTCAAGTTTTAAGAGTCAAAGCGATCAGAAGGCAGTTACCCTCGTCCCTCAACATCTCGTGTTTTCCCGAAATACATTGAATAAAAAATTTTGAGAGTTATTTTATTTAAAATATTTCAAAGATCATATAAAAATGCTTTTGGGGCTAAAATAAACCCCTAGAGCCTAGGGACGAAGGCTGTAAGCTATGCCGCGGGGTATTGAAAGTTTTTATGGAAGGTATGTTTTTTTAACTTTAGAAGAGGCTCATTTGATTGAAAATTGGAAGTTGTGGCTCCTTCTTAAGTGTCAAAAGCGATAGAGGGCATTTAGACCTCTCCCCTCTCTGACAACCCCTCTTTTCATCAAACACATCTGATTGAAATTATCAGATAGTGATTTTGTTCAAAATAGTCCGAAGAACATGCAATAACGTCTCTAGGGGTGACAAAACCCCCCAGCACTGTGGGGATAGGGTTGTAAGATATACCGTGAGTGCATATAAGGTTTTCGGTGGGATGGGCGGTCGTATAAAATTCAAATGGGGTTTACTTGATTTGAAACTGGATGTTATAAATCCGGCTTTAAGAGTCGTAAGTGATTTGAGAGCATCCCCCCCTCCATGTTCATCATTTCCCTTAACACCTCCAATCAAAATTTTTGAGATGCCATTTTTATTCATCATAATTTAAGGTTTCGGAATTTATGCTTGTGAGGATGACATCCCCCCCCTACAGCTCTCGGGGCTTTTACAGCTATTTTAGTAAAAGACGCAAGACACCCCAAAAAGATAAGTAATTTTGATGAAAAACGTACCATTAAATGTAACCTATCAGAGAACCTGTATTGCGGAGATTTCAGGCACATATCTAGAAACATTTGGAATTTTGCATTAGTTTTTTTCTGTGTGTGTTTTTTTTTTCGAAGAAGAAAGATCACGGATGCGTATTTATTTATTTGCTTTGTTTAGTTGTTTTCCAAGGGGTATTAGTGGCATAAAATTGCAATTTTGGCCCAAAGTAGGCCGAAAAGTCATCGAGTGGTAATTCTTAGTTATCCAAGCGGTTACAAGTAAGTCCCTTTATAGGCAGTAATATTCGTTTGTATTGTTATTCTTAAGTGTTTAAAATATAATGGACAGATTCAGATCTTTTTTATTCCTTTCAGCTTCGAGAGGTGCTCCAAGCAAAACATTTTATCTGTTGTAAAATAAACTTAGTAGGCCCAAATTTTCTTTTGTTTTCGACTTAAAACGGGTGACATAACTTGTGTATTTTAGACTATTAAATGTGAACACCCTAAAACAATGACAAAATATGCAATTTTCTCATCACAAAAACATAAGTTTTTGGGTCACAAAAGTGCCTCTGTGTATCTTAAGCTGGAAACATTTCCTGGTTGCCTTTTCACATACAATTCGATGCAAGGCACAATATAAAGAGCATCTATTTCCTTAGTATTAGGAATAAAATATTCATTTGTTTTGATTTTGAAAAATGGCAGCTTATATTTTCTAATTTCAGATTATTCTAGAAGAATTATCTTAATATGCCTAAACAAAATTAGATATTGCGCATACAATAGGAACTAGCGTAATTTCTAACCATAAAAAGGACCATATGCCACTCACAGTAATATATGAAGCTAGAATAAGCAACATTACGATTCAAAGACACACTTTTTTTCTTTTTGGCGGCAGGGCAAATACCTTTTACACTTCTTTTAAACTATTTGTGGTGACGAACTGTAAGTAAGGAGCTACCCGGCTCAATAGCAACCGAAACTCTATAAAATAGAATTTAAATACCTCAAATAGATATACCAATAGATATATCAATAGAATCGATTTTTTATGCTGATTTCAAATATATAAGTTTACAATCGAGTTTAGTCGTATCCATCAAAGGTTACAAGCCTTATAATATTCGCCTTATTTTCAAAAAAAGGGGAAACCCCCCCTAAAATTAAAGAATCTTAATGAAAATCACACCATCAGATTCAGCGTATCAGAGGATTCTACTGCAGAGGTTGCAAGCTCCTATCTGCAAAAATTTGGAATTTTGTATCTTTTGCCCGAAGAAAGATCACAGATGTGTATTTATTTGTCTTTTTTTTTCTTCCCAGGGGTGATTGTATCGACCCAGTGGTCCTAAAATATTATGACAGGGCTCATTTGAATGGAAATTAAAAGTTCTAGTGCTCTTTTTTAAGTGACTAAAAAATTGGAGGGCAACTAAACCCCCTCCTACACTGATACTTTCCATAAGTCGCCCGATCAAAATTTTGAGATAGCCATTTTGTTGAGCGTAGTCGAAAAATCTATTATGTCTTTGAGGATGACTTTTTTCCCTACAGTCCCAGGGGAAAGGGCTGTAAGGTGTGACCTTTTTCCATTGTTTACATTATAGTATTGGTTATTGGGAAGGACAGATAAGTTTTCAGGGGAGATTTTTTCTGGTGGGGGTTAGGGGAAGGCTACGTGGGAGGATCTCTCCATGAAGGAATTTTTCATGGGGAATTTTCCATGAAGGAGGCGCCGGATTTCCCACCATTATTTAAAAACGATCAGAAATTAAATAGCAAAACAAGTTTTCTCAACCGAAAGTAAGGAGCAACGTTAAAACTGAAAAGGAACAGAAATTATTACATATACGGGGTGAGGGGTTTGCCCACTCGTGAATGCCTCACTCTTTGCGCTAAAGTTGTTTTTTTTAGTACCTTCATAAGAGCTATTTATTCTAATTAAACCTATTGTGATTCAGGTGTTATTCTTAAAGAACTGGAACAAAAGCTGAACTTTAGCGTTAAGAACGAGGTATTGACTAGGGGGGTAAACCCCTCATATACCTAATGAGAATATACGAATATATAAGTTCGTTACGTAAGTTAATTTGTAAGTTACGTACATCAATTACTAATAAAAACGTTCATAAATAAAATTCAAAGTTCCAGAGCCCTTTTTAGGTGATTAAAAATAAGAGGGCAACTTGGCACCCTCCTCACCCCCTTTTCTCAAAAACTGTCTGATCAAAATTTTGAGATAGAGATTTAGCCAAAAAAAAGTAAAATCAAATGTGAATTTCGTTTTAAACATTCGTGAACGATGAGCCAAATTCAAAACCTGCATTAATTCAAAAACGTTCAGAAATTAAATATAAAAAACAGTTTTTTTTAGACTGAAAGTAAGGAGTGACAATTAAAACTTAAAACGAACAGAAATTATTCTTTATATGAAAGGGGCTTTCCCCTCCCCAGCGCCTCGCTCTTTACGCTAAATTTTGACTATTTCTCACAAGTCTACTTTTTAAAACAGTAAAAAACCGAGTAAGAGCGAGTAAAGTAAAGAGCGAAGCGCTAAGGAGGGGACTGCCCCTTTTATATACGGAATAATTTCTGTTCGTTTTAAGTTTTAATTGTCACTCCTTACTTTCAGTTTTAAAAAAACCGTTTTTCTTACTTAGATATTTAATAAGGCAGCTTATATTGGAATTGTGCTGCTCGCTTAAGAGAAAAGAGAAAGCGGGAGATTAGATTTTAAATCTTCACTTGCTAATATCCGAACTATTTTCGTTTGAAAAGCAGTGACAAGAGTTGATACAATGAAAATTGCTTTGCTTGGTGCTTAGGAGCTTTAAAATACTTAAATACGTCTGCTGATGTCTCTCTTATTTCTTTTCATTACAGGCATAGAGTATTACGGAAAACACAGTTCAATATTAAAGTTGCTTTGAGTTTCCAAAAGCCGTGGATAAAAATTCATAAAATGTCTTAGTGAAATATTAACTAATAGTTTCTCTAATTCAACAGTTTTGGTCAGATTCCTGTAGGCAGCCACACAAATGATGTCAAAATTCTCCCTAAAACACCCCTAAGACTAGATACTGGTACTTCTTTGAATGTAGTAATCGTAATTTCATGATTCTTATCAAAAGTATTCTCAAAGGACAGGGATTACAAAAATTTTATTTGCTTTTTTTTTTTTAATTTGGCTTGTTTCTTTTTGAAGCAGTTCAAATATAAAGTCTACCAGCTTCTGTATTTTTAGTTAAATTGTTTGAAACATAATGCAAGTCAAATGACTTATGTGATGGGTATAATAATCTCAGCCTGAATTCAATCTATAAAAATCAGGGGCTATTCTTTTTAATTGAAGTGATAATTACTTGTCACTAGTTACGTCCCATGGTACCTCTGTAATTAAGACTGTAGACGATATCTAATACTTAAGGGGGCTCCTATCTGCTCTATGTTCAATCATTTCGATAAACTTTGGTTTAATCATTATTAACTCGCCAATTTTACAATGCTGTCCTTTTGCTTTATATGTTATAGCTTTCTGAAAGATTTTTAAGTAAAATTGATAAAGCATAAACCAATTCCACCTTCATCCGTGTTGCCGAATATTTATTTCCATTCCACTTTGGTAGCTCCCCTTAAGGTTGAATAGCAATTATAGCGTAGCCAACCCAGAAATAGAAGTTTCAAAACTGCGTGAAAACATCAAAAGACAATAATTGGTCAGCCTTGGCGTAGAGTGCAAATTTGATTTATATTCGGCTTGCTGTTTTCTTCTTTTTTTCTCATTTTAGGCTCCAACTTATACTGTTTTTTTTAGCACAAACGTTTCTTTTTTCTTTTTTCAATTTATGCCCCAACCCTTCCGTGCTTTTGTAGATGGGATCTTGATCAAATTAAATAAAAATAATAGGAAATCTTTTCATGGATCTCTTTATTGCAGAATACGGTATTAACTTTTCTTTTATAATGTTAGCTTTCAAACGTTATTCGGTGCATAATAGTTTTCTTCTAAACTCATTCTATTTCAAGACTGAGGTGGTTATAAAGTGTTTTATTTTACATAGACGTGTTATTTGAAGTTCCCCCTTTGAATAAATACGTCTATGGGATACCCTGGACTCCTAACCCAGGGATAATGGTAGTTTGAAACGTCCATGTGATACTACGCTTATGTATATTTAAGAGACATCTATGAATTCCTTCCGAAATAAAGCAAACAAATCTGAATTTATGTTTCGTGTACCGGTATCAGTAAAAAACTCAACATGAGCAGTTCAAATATATACCAAGGCAGTGAAAGCTTCAGAGTGAGACTTGTGCTCTCTATTCTCTCTGGTCGCCCTATTCGAATTGTAAAAATTAGAACCCAGGGTGATAATCCTGGTTTACATGGTAAGGAAAAAATTGTTATTGAGAAGGACATTGCCAAGCTATAGCCTATTAGGCTTATGCTTTGTTGAATTTTAAGTTTTCTTTGGCTTATATAAGCTAAATTTACCACGGATAAATAATGCCTACTTTACAATACGTTTTTAAATATTTAATCAAGCTAATTCAACCAGTTAAGGCTGGGCTTGCTGAAGAATGTTTTACCATTCTAGTTAATTGACTTCTTGCTATCTCAGAAAGGGTTTAGGTTAGGAAAATGACACTTTCAGGGATAAATCTACAGAATAAATTATTTCCTGGGAAGGTATTTTGAAGCAACTACCTCCACTCCTTCTCCCTCTAGAGGGCCCTGATCTTTGATGACCTTTAAGAATATGTGTGTTATAAAAGTGAAACCTTGCAAAATATATATTCTGCTTAATTGAAGTACAATAAAATTGTTTTCAGCTTCATAACTTTGCTCAATTCCATTTTATAAGGTTTTAAATATATGCAAATAGGCTACATTTCCTAAATTTTGAAAAAAAAACATTGATGTGGGTGCTTCGAGAGGTGCTCTAAGCAAAACATTTTATCTGTTGTAAAATAAACTTAGTAGGCCCAAATTTTCTTTTGTTTTCGACTTAAAACGGGTGACATAACTTGTGTATTTTAGACTATTAAATGTGAACACCCTAAAACAATGACAAAATATGCAATTTTCTCATCACAAAAACATAAGTTTTTGGGTCACTAAAGTGCCTCTGTGTATCTTAAGCTGGAAACATTTCCTGGTTGCCTTTTCACATACAATTCGATGCAAGGCACAATATAAAGAGCATCTATTTCCTTAGTATTAGGAATAAAATATTCATTTGTTTTGATTTTGAAAAATGGCAGCTTATATTTTCTAATTTCAGATTATTCTAGAAGAATTATCTTAATATGCCTAAACAAAATTAGATATTGCGCATACAATAGGAACTAGCGTAATTTCTAACCATAAAAAGGACCATATGCCACTCACAGTAATATATGAAGCTAGAATAAGCAACATCACGATTCAAAGACACACTTTTTTTCTTTTTGGCGGCAGGGCAAATACCTTTTACACTTCTTTTAAACAATTTGTGGTGACGAACTGTAAGTAAGGAGCTACCCGGCTCAATAGCAACCGAAACTCTATAAAATAGAATTTAAATACATCAAATAGATACACCAATAGATATATCAATAGAATCGATTTTTTATGCTGATTTCAAATATATAAGTTTACAATTGAGTTTAGTCGTATCCATCAAAGGTTACAAGCCTTATAATATTCGCCTTATTTTCAAAAAAAGGGGAAACCCCCCCTAAAATTAAAGAATCTTAATGAAAATCACACCATCAGATTCAGCATATCAGAGGATTCTACTGCAGAGGTTGCAAGCTCCTATCTGCAAAAATTTGGAATTTTGTATCTTTTGCCCGAAGAAAGATCACAGATGTGTATTTATTTGTCTTTTTTTTTCTTCCCAGGGGTGATTGTATTGACCCAGTGGTCCTAAAATATTATGACAGGGCTCATTTGAATGGAAATTAAAAGTTCTAGTGCTCTTTTTTAAGTGACTAAAAAATTGGAGGGCAACTAAACCCCCTCCTACACTGATACTTTCCATAAGTCGCCCGATCAAAATTTTGAGATAGCCATTTTGTTGAGCGTAGTCGAAAAATCTATTATGTCTTTGAGGATGACTTTTTTCCCTACAGTCCCAGGGGAAAGGGCTGTAAGTTGTGACCTTTTTCCATTGTTTACATTATAGTATTGGTTATTGGGAAGGACAGATAAGTTTTCAGGGGAGATTTTTTCTGGTGGGGGTTAGGGGAAGGCTACGTGGGAGGATCTCTCCATGAAGGAATTTTTCATGGGGAATTTTCCATGAAGGAGGCGCCGGATTTCCCACCATTATTTAAAAACGATCAGAAATTAAATAGCAAAACAAGTTTTTTCAACCGAAAGTAAGGAGCAACGTTAAAACTGAAAAGGAACAGAAATTATTACATATACGGGGTGAGGGGTTTGCCCACTCGTGAATGCCTCACTCTTTGCGCTAAAGTTGTTTTTTTTTAGTACCTTCATAAGAGCTATTTATTCTAATTAAACCTATTGTGATTCAGGTGTTATTCTTAAAGAACTGGAACAAAAGCTGAACTTTAGCGTTAAGAACGAGGTATTGACTAGGGGGGTAAACCCCTCATATACCTAATGAGAATATACGAATATATAAGTTCGTTACGTAAGTTAATTTGTAAGTTACGTACATCAATTACTAATAAAAACGTTCATAAATAAAATTCAAAGTTCCAGAGCCCTTTTTAGGTGATTAAAAATAAGAGGGCAACTTGGCACCCTCCTCACCCCTTTTTCTCAAAAACTGTCTGATCAAAATTTTGAGATAGAGATTTAGCCAAAAAAAAGTAAAATCAAATGTGAATTTCGTTTTAAACATTCGTGAACGATGAGCCAAATTCAAAACCTGCATTAATTCAAAAACGTTCAGAAATTAAATATAAAAAACAGTTTTTTTTAGACTGAAAGTAAGGAGTGACAATTAAAACTTAAAACGAACAGAAATTATTCTTTATATGAAAGGGGCTTTCCCCTCCCCAGCGCCTCGCTCTTTACGCTAAATTTTGACTATTTCTCACAAGTCTACTTTTTAAAACAGTAAAAAACCGAGTAAGAGCGAGTAAAGTAAAGAGTGAAGCGCTAAGGAGGGGACTGCCCCTTTTATATACGGAATAATTTCTGTTCGTTTTAAGTTTTAATTGTCACTCCTTACTTTCAGTTTTAAAAAAACTGTTTTTCTTACTTAGATATTTAATAAGGCAGCTTATATTGGAATTGTGCTGCTCGCTTAAGAGAAAAGAGAAAGCGGGAGATTAGATTTTAAATCTTCACTTGCTAATATTCGAACTATTTTCGTTTGAAAAGCAGTGACAAGAGTTGATACAATGAAAATTGCTTTGCTTGGTGCTTAGGAGCTTTAAAATACTTAAATACGTCTGCTGATGTCTCTCTTATTTCTTTTCATTACAGGCACAGAGTATTACGGAAAACACAGTTCAATATTAAAGTTGCTTTGAGTTTCCAAAAGCCGTGGATAAAAATTCATAAAATGTCTTAGTGAAATATTAACTAATAGTTTCTCTAATTCAACAGTTTTGGTCAGATTCCTGTAGGCAGCCACACAAATGATGTCAAAATTCTCCCTAAAACACCCCTAAGACTAGATACTGGTACTTCTTTGAATGTAGTAATCGTAATTTCATGATTCTTATCAAAAGTATTCTCAAAGGACAGGGATTACAAAAATTTTATTTGCTTTTTTTTTTTTAATTTGGATTGTTTCTTTTTGAAGCAGTTCAAATATAAAGTCTACCAGCTTCTGTATTTTTAGTTAAATTGTTTGAAACATAATGCAAGTCAAATGACTTATGTGATGGGTATAATAATCTCAGCCTGAATTCAATCTATAAAAATCAGGGGCTATTCTTTTTAATTGAAGTGATAATTACTTGTCACTAGTTATGTCCCATGGTACCTCTGTAATTAAGACTGTAGACGATATCTAATACTTAAGGGGGCTCCTATCTGCTCTATGTTCAATCATTTCGATAAACTTTGGTTTAATCATTATTAACTCGCCAATTTTACAATGCTGTCCTTTTGCTTTATATGTTATAGCTTTCTGAAAGATTTTTAAGTAAAATTGATAAAGCATAAACCAATTCCACCTTCATCCGTGTTGCCGAATATTTATTTCCATTCCACTTTGGTAGCTCCCCTTAAGGTTGAATAGCAATTATAGCGTAGCCAACCCAGAAATAGAAGTTTCAAAACTGCGTGAAAACATCAAAAGACAATAATTGGTCAGCCTTGGCGTAGAGTGCAAATTTGATTTATATTCGGCTTGCTGTTTTCTTCTTTTTTTTCATTTTAGGCTCCAACTTATACTGTTTTTTTTTAGCACAAACGTTTCTTTTTTCTTTTTTCAATTTATGCCCCAACCCTTCCGTGCTTTTGTAGATGGGATCTTGATCAAATTAAATGAAAATAATAGGAAATCTTTTCATGGATCTCTTTATTGCAGAATACGGTATTAACTTTTCTTTTATAATGTTAGCTTTCAAACGTTATTCAGTGCATAATAGTTTTCTTCTAAACTCATTCTATTTCAAGACTGAGGTGGTTATAAAGTGTTTTATTTTACATAGACGTGTTATTTGAAGTTCCCCCTTTGAATAAATACGTCTATGGGATACCCTGGACTCCTAACCCAGGGATAATGGTAGTTTGAAACGTCCATGTGATACTACGCTTATGTATATTTAAGAGCCATCTATGAATTCCTTCCGAAATAAAGCAAACAAATCTGAATTTATGTTTCGTGTACCGGTATCAGTAAAAAAACTCAACATGAGCAGTTCAAATATATACCAAGGCAGTGAAAGCTTCAGAGTGAGACTTGTGCTCTCTATTCTCTCTGGTCGCCCTATTCGAATTGTAAAAATTAGAACCCAGGATGATAATCCTGGTTTACATGGTAAGGAAAAAATTGTTATTGAGAAGGACATTGCCAAGCTATAGCCTATTAGGCTTATGCTTTGTTGAATTTTAAGTTTTCTTGGGCTTATATAAGCTAAATTTACCACGGATAAATAATGCCTACTTTACAATACGTTTTTAAATATTTAATCAAGCTAATTCAACCAGTTAAGGCTGGGCTTGCTGAAGAATTTTTTACCATTCTAGTTAATTGACTTCTTGCTATCTCAGAAAGGGTTTAGGTTAGGAAAATGAAACTTTCAGGGATAAATCTACAGAATAAATTATTTCCTGGGAAGGTATTTTGAAGCAACTACCTCCACTCCTTCTCCCTCTAGAGGGCCCTGATCTTTGATGACCTTTAAAAATATGTGTGTTATAAAAGTGAAACCTTGCAAAATATATATTCTGCTTAATTGAAGTACAATAAAATTGTTTTCAGCTTCATAACTTTGCTCAATTCCATTTTATAAGGTTTTAAATATATGCAAATAGGCTACATTTCCTAAATTTTGAAAAAAAAAACATTGATATGGGTGCTTCGAGAGGTGCTCCAAGCAAAACATTTTATCTGTTGTAAAATAAACTTAGTAGGCCCAAATTTTCTTTTGTTTTCGACTTAAAACGGGTGACATAACTTGTGTATTTTAGACTATTAAATGTGAACACCCTAAAACAATGACAAAATATGCAATTTTCTCATCACAAAAACATAAGTTTTTGGGTCACTAAAGTGCCTCTGTGTATCTTAAGCTGGAAACATTTCCTGGTTGCCTTTTCACATACAATTCGATGCAAGGCACAATATAAAGAGCATCTATTTCCTTAGTATTAGGAATAAAATATTCATTTGTTTTGATTTTGAAAAATGGCAGCTTATATTTTCTAATTTCAGATTATTCTAGAAGAATTATCTTAATATGCCTAAACAAAATTAGATATTGCGCATACAATAGGAACTAGCGTAATATCTAACCATAAAAAGGACCATATGCCACTCACAGTAATATATGAAGCTAGAATAAGCAACATCACGATTCAAAGACACACTTTTTTTCTTTTTGGCGGCAGGGCAAATACCTTTTACACTTCTTTTAAACAATTTGTGGTGACGAACTGTAAGTAAGGAGCTACCCGGCTCAATAGCAACCGAAACTCTATAAAATAGAATTTAAATACATCAAATAGATACACCAATAGATATATCAATAGAATCGATTTTTTATGCTGATTTCAAATATATAAGTTTACAATCGAGTTTAGTCGTATCCATCAAAGGTTACAAGCCTTATAATATTCGCCTTATTTTCAAAAAAAGGGGAAACCCCCCCTAAAATTAAAGAATCTTAATGAAAATTACACCATCAGATTCAGCGTATCAGAGGATTCTACTGCAGAGGTTGCAAGCTCCTATCTGCAAAAATTTGGAATTTTGTATCTTTTGCCCAAAGAAAGATCACAGATGTGTATTTATTTGTCTTTTTTTTTCTTCCCAGGGGTGATTGTATCGACCCAGTGGTCCTAAAATATTATGACAGGGCTCATTTGAATGGAAATTAAAAGTTCTAGTGCTCTTTT
Source organism: Artemia franciscana (assembly GCF_032884065.1). NCBI lineage: Eukaryota > Metazoa > Arthropoda > Branchiopoda > Anostraca > Artemiidae > Artemia > Artemia franciscana. The sequence goes on along the minus strand of NC_088863.1, from coordinate 57,750,210 downwards.
TTAAGTGACTAAAAAATTGGAGGGCAACTAAACCCCCTCCTACACTGATACTTTCCATAAGTCGCCCGATCAAAATTTTGAGATAGCCATTTTGTTGAGCGTAGTCGAAAAATCTATTATGTCTTTGAGGATGACTTTTTTCCCTACAGTCCCAGGGGAAATGGCTGTAAGTTGTGACCTTTTTCCATTGTTTACATTATAGTATTGGTTATTGGGAAGGACAGATAAGTTTTCAGGGGAGATTTTTTCTGGTGGGGGTTAGGGGAAGGCTACGTGGGAGGATCTCTCCATGAAGGAATTTTTCATGGGGAATTTTCCATGAAGGAGGCGCCGGATTTCCCACCATTATTTAAAAACGATCAGAAATTAAATAGCAAAACAAGTTTTTTCAACCGAAAGTAAGGAGCAACGTTAAAACTGAAAAGGAACAGAAATTATTACATATACGGGGTGAGGGGTTTGCCCACTCGTGAATGCCTCACTCTTTGCGCTAAAGTTGTTTTTTTAGTACCTTCATAAGAGCTATTTATTCTAATTAAACCTATTGTGATTCAGGTGTTATTCTTAAAGAACTGGAACAAAAGCTGAACTTTAGCGTTAAGAACGAGGTATTGACTAGGGGGGTAAACCCCTCATATACCTAATGAGAATATACGAATATATAAGTTCGTTACGTAAGTTAATTTGTAAGTTACGTACATCAATTACTAATAAAAAAGTTCATAAATAAAATTCAAAGTTCCAGAGCCCTTTTTAGGTGATTAAAAATAAGAGGGCAACTTGGCACCCTCCTCACCCCTTTTTCTCAAAAACTGTCTGATCAAAATTTTGAGATAGAGATTTAGCCAAAAAAAAGTAAAATCAAATGTGAATTTCGTTTTAAACATTCGTGAACGATGAGCCAAATTCAAAACCTGCATTAATTCAAAAACGTTCAGAAATTAAATATAAAAAATAGTTTTTTTTAGACTGAAAGTAAGGAGTGACAATTAAAACTTAAAACGAACAGAAATTATTCTTTATATGAAAGGGGCTTTCCCCTCCCCAGCGCCTCGCTCTTTACGCTAAATTTTGACTATTTCTCACAAGTCTACTTTTTAAAACAGTAAAAAACCGAGTAAGAGCGAGTAAAGTAAAGAGCGAAGCGCTAAGGAGGGGACTGCCCCTTTTATATACGGAATAATTTCTGTTCGTTTTAAGTTTTAATTGTCACTCCTTACTTTCAGTTTTAAAAAAACTGTTTTTCTTACTTAGATATTTAATAAGGCAGCTTATATTGGAATTGTGCTGCTCGCTTAAGAGAAAAGAGAAAGCGGGAGATTAGATTTTAAATCTTCACTTGCTAATATTCGAACTATTTTCGTTTGAAAAGCAGTGACAAGAGTTGATACAATGAAAATTGCTTTGCTTGGTGCTTAGGAGCTTTAAAATACTTAAATACGTCTGCTGATGTCTCTCTTATTTCTTTTCATTACAGGCATAGAGTATTACGGAAAACACAGTTCAATATTAAAGTTGCTTTGAGTTTCCAAAAGCCGTGGATAAAAATTCATAAAATGTCTTAGTGAAATATTAACTAATAGTTTCTCTAATTCAACAGTTTTGGTCAGATTCCTGTAGGCAGCCACACAAATGATGTCAAAATTCTCCCTAAAACACCCCTAAGACTAGATACTGGTACTTCTTTGAATGTAGTAATCGTAATTTCATGATTCTTATCAAAAGTATTCTCAAAGGACAGGGATTACAAAAATTTTATTTGCTTTTTTTTTTTTAATTTGGCTTGTTTCTTTTTGAAGCAGTTCAAATATAAAGTCTACCAGCTTCTGTATTTTTAGTTAAATTGTTTGAAACATAATGCAAGTCAAATGACTTATGTGATGGGTATAATAATCTCAGCCTGAATTCAATCTATAAAAATCAGGGGCTATTCTTTTTAATTGAAGTGATAATTACTTGTCACTAGTTACGTCCCATGGTACCTCTGTAATTAAGACTGTAGACGATATCTAATACTTAAGGGGGCTCCTATCTGCTCTATGTTCAATCATTTCGATAAACTTTGGTTTAATCATTATTAACTCGCCAATTTTACAATGCTGTCCTTTTGCTTTATATGTTATAGCTTTCTGAAAGATTTTTAAGTAAAATTGATAAAGCATAAACCAATTCCACCTTCATCCGTGTTGCCGAATATTTATTTCCATTCCACTTTGGTAGCTCCCCTTAAGGTTGAATAGCAATTATAGCGTAGCCAACCCAGAAATAGAAGTTTCAAAACTGCGTGAAAACATCAAAAGACAATAATTGGTCAGCCTTGGCGTAGAGTGCAAATTTGATTTATATTCGGCTTGCTGTTTTCTTCTTTTTTTCTCATTTTAGGCTCCAACTTATACTGTTTTTTTTTAGCACAAACGTTTCTTTTTTCTTTTTTCAATTTATGCCCCAACCCTTCCGTGCTTTTGTAGATGGGATCTTGATCAAATTAAATAAAAATAATAGGAAATCTTTTCATGGATCTCTTTATTGCAGAATACGGTATTAACTTTTCTTTTATAATGTTAGCTTTCAAACGTTATTCGGTGCATAATAGTTTTCTTCTAAACTCATTCTATTTCAAGACTGAGGTGGTTATAAAGTGTTTTATTTTACATAGACGTGTTATTTGAAGTTCCCCCTTTGAATAAATACGTCTATGGGATACCCTGGACTCCTAACCCAGGGATAACGGTAGTTTGAAACGTCCATGTGATACTACGCTTATGTATATTTAAGAGCCATCTATGAATTCCTTCCGAAATAAAGCAAACAAATCTGAATTTATGTTTCGTGTACCGGTATCAGTAAAAAACTCAACATGAGCAGTTCAAATATATACCAAGGCAGTGAAAGCTTCAGAGTGAGACTTGTGCTCTCTATTCTCTCTGGTCGCCCTATTCGAATTGTAAAAATTAGAACCCAGGATGATAATCCTGGTTTACATGGTAAGGAAAAAATTGTTATTGAGAAGGACATTGCCAAGCTATAGCCTATTAGGCTTATGCTTTGTTGAATTTTAAGTTTTCTTGGGCCTATATAAGCTAAATTTACCACGGATAAATAATGCCTACTTTACAATACATTTTTAAATATTTAATCAAGCTAATTCAACCAGTTAAGGCTGGGCTTGCTGAAGAATTTTTTACCATTCTAGTTAATTGACTTCTTGCTATCTCAGAAAGGGTTTAGGTTAGGAAAATGAAACTTTCAGGGATAAATCTACAGAATAAATTATTTCCTGGGAAGGTATTTTGAAGCAACTACCTCCACTCCTTCTCCCTCTAGAGGGCCCTGATCTTTGATGACCTTTAAAAATATGTGTGTTATAAAAGTGAAACCTTGCAAAATATATATTCTGCTTAATTGAAGTACAATAAAATTGTTTTCAGCTTCATAACTTTGCTCAATTCCATTTTATAAGGTTTTAAATATATGCAAATAGGCTACATTTCCTAAATTTTGAAAAAAAAACATTGATATGGGTCAGAATTCTACTCAAATAACAGGAATTGCATTTTAGAACTAAAGGCAGAGAAAAAGCAACTAGTAACTGAAAATTAAGGTAAAATGTTGTTTTGTCAAAATTTCAAGAGGTATAGACCTGTCATGTAGGCAAATTTCAGGGCCCTCTAGAGGGAGAAGGAGTGGATGTGGGTACTTTAAAATACCTTCCCAGGATATACTTTAGCCTGTATACCCATCCCTGAAAGTTTCATTTTCCTAACCTAAACCCTTTCCAAGATAGCAAGAAGTCAATTAACTAGGCTAGAATTTTGGAAAATCACCATGGCTCAGCTCTGGCTATCTTAAAACAACAAGAGAAAATTTCCAACAAGGAAAATCACAATGGTTCAGGCCTGGCTATAGATCAAAACAACAACCCTCTTTAATGCATGGAAAACTATTCTACATTGCACCCCATCCGCTGAATATATTTCTGCTTTGCTCTGTAAGTGCACTCTGTGTTTAGGTTGAATACAAACAGAACAGTACTAATTTAAGGAATTTTAATTTTCTTATTCTAATTGCTGATCAGATTAAGGCAACACTTGAATTGTATAGAGATTTATGCTTTTTGGATATGTTTGACAGATCTTTATGAATAGGTTTTGGTTAATATTAAACTGGTGAGGTTTTATGGAGGGTAAATCTCCAGCATTTTATTGGGAGGCAAGAGGGATTCATATCTGGATAGTCAAAGGGCATAGGATATATAATAATTTTCCTCTCCACATTACTGATGGGGCAACTGCCCCCATTGCCCCTGCCCCACCTATACAATATCCCTGGTCTAATGTCCAAACCTTAGAATATTTTTCCTGTGGTTGTCTGTTTAATCAAGTTCCTTTCTCAGTGCTAAATGCCTGGGTTCAGAATTTCCCAGAGAAAAAAAATGTATAGATTAGATTCAACTTAGGCCTACCTTTCTCTATCAGAACCTAGTTTAACCATACAGATTCAGAGTTATGGTTACAAAAGAAAAGATTGTTGCTCAAAAACTTTTTTTATCAGTTATATATTTGTACTAAAGATCAATTAGGGTCTCTTTTTTTACAGGCTGAAAAGTTTGAAATCTAGATAAATGTTAATTTTATGTGCATTTCTCTGGCTGAAAAAAACTGTTTAAAAAAAGTCCATTTATTCAGTTGCAGAAATTGTTACTCTTTAAAGCAATACTTTTTAGACAAGTATTTAAAACGCTTATCTAAAATAAATAACAATCACTTTTAGACAGAAAAATCTCTAGGAAGACTTTTGCTTTTGGTCAAAATTACCAATAGGGTTTCACTTGATGATGTTGCTTGTACATTTTTGTTTGTCTAGACTCACCTTTCTTTTTCAGGCCTTACTTTAATTATAAAGTTAACTTGTAAATAATGTGTTGCAACTGTACCAAATAACCTATACCAATTTTTTTTTATAATAATAAGCCAAAAATATTTTATGTATTCAGCTTGTGATTGTTACCAGTATAGACCAGCTTATCCATAGGAATAAGCTATATTAAGTTCTAGAAGTTATTAAAAAGAGTTCACAGCTGTTTAAGCATTCTGCTTCATAAACCTACAGCTAAAAACAGATGAAATTTAGCAGATTATGCAAAATTGTTGTTTTTCCATAAAAGCAGAACAGGGTGGACCAGGGGTAAGCAAGCAAAGTAAAAGTAGAGTTAGATTAGGGGCAAAACTTTGTTTGATTTTAGCAGGAAAAAACTATTTTAGCACTTTCATCATGTGTAGCACTGTACCCTGTGCTTCAATTTGTTGTACTTTTCTTATATAATTTTTTCTTTTTGCCATGGATAAATGATGTGGACTTTTAAAAAAGGCAAAGGAATTAACACAAAGTATAGACCATGTTTTAAACAACACTTAGCAGGCCATGCACTTGTTGCAACATGCAAAATTGTTTTTTGACTTTAGATCCAAAAATTGAAAATTGTTGTGAAACCCACGAATTTGTGTAATTTTAGCAGTTTAGAACTGACCATGATGGTAGTCTTGGTTTTCATAGGCTTGGGTATATTTTGGCATGTTTTTCAAAGGGTTTGGTGCATTTTTTGTTGCACCTTCTGGCAAAACTGATTCAATGCTCTTTTCAAATATGTCAATCTCTACTGTTACAATTGTGCTGCAGCCTCCCCCTCTAAATGGGTCTAGAGATAGGCCTAGTTCTAGGAAAAATAAAATTAATTGTAGATTTTTGTTGTGTAGAATGTCCCAGTTATTTTGATAGCTACTTACCAGTAAAATAGTTAAACCTATATCAAATATCTATCATACCACCTAGAAAGTGGATTTTTTCACTATTGGATCTTTTGAACCCTTCTTAATAAGTGTGTGATAAACTTGAATATTTGAATCCTAGGCTATACAACACTTATAATTTTTGATCTGGGCTACAGACTAACACCAGTGGAACTTATTCTAGGATCCATGTTTAAAGCTTAGACTTAATCTTCAAAATTCTGTCTGATCATGGATATAGGATTTGAAAGTTAGAATAGCATATCCAAATAATTAAATAGGGATTACTTTTGACTAAATCCAAATGCTGAAAAACCAGAAGTTTTTGAAGATTACAGTCTACCAGTTCCAACTAGCCTTGGTTTGTATTAGTTCATAGGCAAAGTTGTAATGTAAAATCACTTCTTAAAACAAACATATTGATAAAACAGAACTAGTAGGTTAGTCTACCACTAGATCCCTTATTTTATGCTATTTCCAAATGTTGTAGTTGCCTTTCTGACAGTATCTCCTCCCCCTGATGGTTCCAGATTTAGGAAACACAAACACTATAAGTCTATAGGGTAAAACCCCTATTACTTAGATAGTGCCTAATCTTAGGTAAATACTTTGATTAAAAATTATCTACCATGGCTGCAGCAATGGCTGAAACCTAGTAAAGGGTAAATCCCAGCCCATAGCAAACAAAAGCTTAAAAACATGTAACTTTTAATCAAAAAAAAAAATCCAATTCTAGCTGATTCAGGAGTGGTAACCATTATCTAAATTAGTTTTAATAGTAAAATGCTACTTTAAAAAAAATTAAAATTAAAGGAATTAAAAAAAAAAAACAGCCCAAAACTGCTACAAAATGTCATTGGATTGAAACAAATATCACACAATTGAACTTGCCATAACCTAAAACTGTATACAGGAAACTTACAGTCCATTGGCTTGAACAAGAATGAAAATCACTTTTTTAAATGGGTAACACTGACATGTCCTCCTTTTCTTTTTTTTTTCTCCACTGCTAGCAAGGCACTAGAACATTGTAGAGAGGTGTTTAATGGCCCATTTGAAAGGAAACTGCTACATTAATGCACTTTTGTAATCAAAATTCTATATTTAAAGGAAATCAATTTTTTGACAAAAACTACATCTTTGTATACAAGATGATGATTGATGTCATAATTATATTTTACAACTATAAATGACGTTAAAAAATGATATGGTGAACTCAGTTGCAACTGGGGTATATTCTTTACTATATCCAGCTAAGAAAATACCAAAGGCTTTTTCCTCTGCATAATATATAATTTGGCAAGGAACTTTTTGCCAAAGGTTATGCTTATGTTGAGTTGATTGCAATCTCTAGTTTCTTTAACATTTTACAGTAAGGCCACTGGTTTAATCCAAGCAACTTCTACCTTTAATTGCGTTGTCCAGCAAAATAAGGAATAATCCTGTGGAGTTGCTGGTCATTGATGATTGGGAGCCATTGACTCAATTGCATCCCACTGTGTCTTCAATGGTCTAACCATTAGACAGGGGTATCAGTTACAGTGATATCAGGAAGATTATTCTGATTGGCAATCACTCTATTAGAGAAGTAGTGGTTGTGGATTGCCCTTTTTTGAGATAACCTCTTACTATGCTTCCTTTGACAGGATGAGTCAGCATTCAAAAGCTTATAAGTCATTATAACATCACCTCTTCAATGTCTATATACAAGCATTGAGAACTGTGGTTTCTTCAATTAAGATGAGTAGTTGAAATTCTTGCATCCATCAAGATCTTATGTTGCCTGTCTTTGAACAGATTCAATTTTCTACTGATCACTCTCTTTCAGGGGCATTACAACTATTCCTGTGTTCTTATTTCAACTTAAGAAGAGCAGAAATAATGTCCTGTAATGATTTAAACTTTAAATGGTGCCAAATTAACAATTAATAAGTCAATTTCTTTTTACTGACAAACCAGGCAAAGAAGAGAATAAGCAATTATTACTGAAATTATGATTTCTTTTATCAGGAGCTACATCTGCTGCAGCTGGGACATACCCAGTTAATTGAATAATTGTATCATTATAATAAATTCTGGCTCTTCTAATTGATTCTTGCAATTAATAGTTCAATATGCCAGATGGAAGCAACTAACCGAAAAATGCAATGGAAAGATTATTTATCCATTATAAACAGGTATGTCTGATCCTAATGTTGGGTATTAATGTACATTGCTGTCAGGGCTGGAAAAAGGGTAATTGGAACAATTGGGCCCCACGTTTGAAAGGGAACCATACCACCATCAAAATGAACAATTGATTTTTGCAGTTGTGAAATATTCTTAACAGTCGCAGTAAGCATTGCTTCTGGAGAGAGATCCTTTTCCATGCTAAAAGCAATAAAAAAAACACTATTTGATATCAACAATAAATTAGGACAGACTAAATAGTTTAGAATTATGTTGATTGAAAGGGAATACACAAGGAAAATAGATTAAAAACCATTTTAGAAGCATTTGCACAACAGAAATTGAGAAATATATAAATTTATGTGCCTATATTCATTTCTTGCCCCTAGTCCATGTTTAGAGGTGTCGACATCCAACTGGATTATATCACTTGTTTTATTAAAGTATGCAAGGTTTGATACAATAGTCTGTTTAATTTCTTTCAGGCTTGTTTCATGGTGCTGTTCCCAAACAAACATTTCAGCTTTTAGTAGGTCTCTCAAAGGGTGATCTTTTGTGGCAAGATTGAGTATATATCTTGAAAGGAAGTCTAGCGTTTGGAGCAGGGTTTGTAATTCTTTTTTAGTTGAGAATGATGGTATTTCAGTAATAACTCGTATTTTTGGGGGGTCAGGTTGTATTTCCGTGTTGCTGATTTCTGTTTTGGAATATATATCTTGAAAACACTTTGTTTTTTTTTGGTGCACAATGATCTCTTATTTTTTCAGACATGGCCCTACTTTGTCCTTCTTGTTTTCTCAAAATTCTAGGGTTTTATAAATGTCTCTACCCTTTTCACTAATCCATATTTGGATGTAAGGACACTGTGTTTTCTCTCTTTTTTTCAGCTATTGGAACAACAAGCACCATTCTTGAATGCTCTTCAAACTTTGTTCATTCAACTTCCAGATTTCCCGTCTCCCAGTTTATTGATGGTGGCGTGACTCCGTCATTCTGACAAAAGAAAATCGTCAACCATACAGATTGTGAGCAAAAACGAGCAATTGAACATGACTGACAAAAATCGTATTATGATCCTACTGCAAAACCCCTACCTCAATTACAAATAGGTGCATAAGTAAGCATTCAAAAGACTCCTGATGCTAGGTGGAATAAGAGGAGAGTTGTTGATGTTAGCCATTCACCTAGATCATATCTTGTAAAGAATGAAGGCAGTTCAATTATCTGACATAACAGAATCAGCGGAAAATTCCTATCAATCAAAAACAGACGAGCTAAGTAACGACGCAGCTAATACAGCTACAGATGATGGCGCTGCGTATGATAAACACGAAGAAAATGGCGTCCAAACAGCTTCCACCCCCACCACCTGTTCATTTTGTAGTTGCTTGAGTCTAAATAAATTGATTATCTGAACATCATGCTTTCGATTTTGGCAGTACATTGTTCTAACTTTAAGATCCCATTACTTTATACTAGAGCAATCTAAGAATTTTTTCTTGTGGAGCTCCAGAGTTAATGATTTATAAGTTGTTTTTAGTGTTGTTTAAGGACTAGGATAGTCAGTAGTTGGATGGTCAGTAGCTTTCTAGTTAAGTGTCCACTCTCTCAAGGACCACTCAGGATCTAGCCTTCATCTGAAAATATCAACAGTAACTGTATCTTCAGGGAGTCTTTTCTTAATCATTGAGGAAAATTATTGAGTGCAATCTCTGGTTTGGGTAGACTACTTTACAATTTCCTGAAAACGACCTATACAAACTACGACTACTAACAACTCACCACAGCACCAAGCCGCATGAGGCCAAAACAGCTACGCACGCTCCTCCTCCATTTCAATCTATTCAAAGCCTCCCTTTTTACACCCTCCCAGGAAGTTCCCATTTCCTTTAAATCTTTTTTTATGACGTCCTCCCACCCAAGACGCGGACGAACTGCTTTCTGTTTAGCCCTAGACAGGTGACCAAAAAGGACAATCTTCACTAATCTGTCATCATTCATCCACACATCATGGCCACCTCAACCTTAGCTAGAAAGCTAACTCTGGAAAAACACCCTGAGCCCTGGCTATTCTAGTTTCAACATCTTCACTGCTTCCACTGTCTTTACTAATAATGCTACCAATATAAGTGAAGCTGCCCACCTGATCAATCTTTTTGTTACCCAACATCACCTTTTCATCTTCACTTATTCCTAGCCTTAGTGACTTAGTCTTCTTAACATTAATTTTGAAACATATTCATGCACCCTGAACTCGCAAAACCTCTAAAAGTTCGTTCATTTTGGTCACACTTTCATCAAGGATGCTTAAATCATTGGCATAATCTAAGTCCAGGAAAGTCACTTTAATGTTTTTGTCTGGTATACCATACAAAGGCAAGACCTTTGCTAAAGCTCTTCTATCAACAGAATCGAACGCTTGCTCATAATTTATAAAAATAAGGACCAAAGGTCTTTGACAACTCAAGCACTTCTCAATTATTAGTCTAAGAGTGAAAATTTCCTCTATCTTTTCTAAAACCGCACAGTTCTTCTCATTAAACTTTGTCTACAGCATCTCTAAGTCTAAAAAGTATCATATTACTCAGTACTTTGCTATCTATAGAGACTAGACTCTGGACCAGAGACCAAACTCAGCAAATGACCTCTGGTTCTTAAATTAGGACCAACAACAGTGCTGGGCAGCATTAACTTTCATTAGTTTGTAAATTTGAATGGTATTGCCTTTTTTTGTCCTGTATAGACAAGTATTGGGGGTTCTCCAATGTATTGGGAAATCAGAGAGGAGGAATATGGGTTACAAGTTTGAAATACTCTTTTTTTCAAACATGAATCAAATCAACTTAGTTTCTCTAATCCATAAAATACAAGCTGCCTTGCAATTCACTATCCTCACGGCTTTAATCAAAACAGTGAATTACACTGTTTCAAAGCAAATATCTTTTTTTTTGTAAATCAGGAATTTTATCAAATGAATAGTGCTTTTGGAAGCCTTATCAAATCATGACTGACACTCAATTACTAATACCAGTTCACGGAAATAATTTAATTAGAAAAGGGAAAAGTAGTCAAATTTTAAATAATTTGCCTTTTCATTGAAGAAAAAGCTAGAAATTTGCCCCCCTCCCTTGATTCTGAACAATTATGTGTTGTGCCCTCCCCTTGAATATTTGTGACTGTTCAGGGGGATAATATTTATACTACATATCATTCAAATACTAGATTTTTTTTTATAAAGAATTAAGTTTTCAGCAGTTATTTGTGGATGATGGTGGGTGGCCCATATGTGTAATGTTAATAGCAGGATTAATTGAATTTGACAGGACTGAATTCAGGCTGGCTTCAATGGAATTGATGTCAGAAATAATTGAGGCAAAGATAAAATCCGCTTCCTTTAATATATCCAAAAACAGGGACGAATAGCCTTTTGAGTTGATGTAGGCTGGTATATGGGACTTAGGAGTATAACAGGAATCTTCAATGGATTTAGATATAGCAGAGTTACCGGATTGCAGATGATGGACCTTTGCAATGTGGACTTATTCATAGCATGCCAGTGGTTGAGAAGGAGTTAGATTTGATATTATACTGGTCTTAAAATTGAATGGAATGTAAAGCAGAGTATACGGAAAATTACACAGAATATTCTCTATGCCTCTTCCTGCTTTATTGCTAATGGAAGATAGCTCCCAAAGTGGGCTATGTGCATTATTTTTGACCAAAAATTAAGAATTGAGCCCTGAATATTGCCATCGTCGGTTATTTCTTCCAAAATGGCATATAGGCCAAGTTTAATAGTAACGGTTTTTGGAGCGTCGTAATGTAGATATTGAAAAGTGGAAGTCCCAAAACAGTTCCTTGAGGCACCCCAATTAAGACCTCTGCTATTTTAGAATAGAAAGATGTACCACCTTCACCAAAAACTCTGACCTACTGCTTCCTTCCCTTCAAGAAAGACATAATCCAGTTCATTACCAATTGCTTTCAGTTTCAAATGGAGCATTTAATGGCAGACTTTATCGAGGGCTTTAGCAAAGTCTAGTAGAACCATGTCAACTGGGAGACTTTGGTCAAGGAGCTCAGCTATGTAATTATACGAGTCAATCAGATTTGTTTCAACTGATCTAGATGGTCGGAATCGTGTTGGTACTTTGATAGAATGTTATTTGTGGCCAAATGTTTTACAGGAGCAGCATTTACAGTGCCTTCTAGGATTTTTCCCAACAGGAGAGCTAATGCTGATTGGCTAATAATTGGGAGGCCTATCTATTTGTTGGGTAATGCTGGCTTGCTTTAGGTTTGCTAGATGGGGTTGCAACTACGCCATGACGGGTATTGTTTGCGTTGGAGTGCGCATTGATGGGCTCAAATTGAGCTATCTGAGGGTGGGATAGGAAATGATAATAACTGACTTTAATCATTTTGTGGGATATGGAACCAGAGGTTGGGAAAAGGATTTGGGCTCATTCCCGTAGCATCAATAATTCTTGGAGAACGTGACATCCAGGCATGGGGAAAGTTCCAAGGCTGCCAGTTGCTGAATTCGACAGAATTCCAAAAACTGCCAAATCAGTCAACAAATTTCAAATCTGCCAATAAATTTCAATAGGCCATGAAAACAGCCAAGTAGCGTTGTTACTATGTTACCTCACTTTTCCACCGCAGGTGACATCTTGGCAAGCCTTGGAAGCTCTATCGCAGGTATTGGGACTGGAATATTGTCTTGATGGGTCATTCTCATAACTTTGTGATGTTGTGCATATTTTTGGCATAGTGAATGATCTTTGGACTGATGTTTACCATCATATTTTGTAAACTAGTAATTCCAGTGAATTTTATTCCAGAGGAAAAGGAGTTTTTGTTAGGATGGCTATGGTACTTAAGTCAGAGGTGGAATAGTTCTTAGTTGTGTGTCCAAGATTAAAAAAAAAACTGAGTCTTCCGCAATTCAGGTATAACAGAGATATTGCCAATTCTATTTAAGTTAATGGGTTTGCATGCATCTTTTCTGTCTTGGAACAGAACTGTCTAAGAGTTATTTCTGTTTACGCTCACAGTTAAAACACATATCAAAAGTTTAAAGAAGTTCATCCTAATCTTAAAAACATTTTGGGGTACAATATGGTACAATAGCTCATCTCTCAAGAAATATTTTTGCCTACATTTTGTCCTTTTCCTCAATAACCTTATGTCATTTTTCCTTTGTAATAGATGAAGTTATCTGTCTGTTGTTTCTTTTTTTCCTGCATTATTTTACAATACACACTTTGAGCCATTTCAATAATTTTTCTCTAATATTTCAGAATACGAGGCTGGTTTTATTCGATTATTGGATAAAATTACAAATGGTACAAAAGTAGAAGTTAACGAAACTGGTACAGCAATTTATTTTCAACCTGGACTATTGGTTGGAGGTCCCATTGAACATGATTGTTCATGCCAGCGAGGGATTGGCTATTATCTCGAATCTGTTATGCAACTTGCCCCCTTTTGCAAGAAGCCCTTGAAGATAGTGCTCAGAGGAGTGACAAATGATCAAGTAACAATATTTTTTAACCCTATGAAAGTACAAATGAGAACATATATAGCTAAAACTGAACTTCTTTTACGTTTATCGCTGTAGCAAAGGAGGCTATGTAAACCCTAACAACAAGGTCTTTACATTTCTTTCAGAGAATTTAAGCTTTTTAATAAATTTTAAGTCATGCAGTTTCCTTCTTTTTATCAGCCATCTTAAGGATATTCAGAGTTTGTTGATTTGGATGATGCTGATCTCATAGCTGCACACAGCTCTAACCATAAATAGTGGGAAGGGTTAATTGTTTATTTATTTTTAACATACATGGGGTTAAACATGAGAAACTGCATTCGCAGGCAATAGCTTTTGCAGGAAAGGGGCTCTTTACACAAGGGTGACCAAAAAGGAGGCTAACAGAATGTTTAACTCTCTGTGCAAGACTAACAATTAGGAAAAAGGGAAAGTTATGTAGAAATTTGGAAAAAGTATGATGCTTTTTTGGCAAAGAAGCCCCCCTTTTTGTTTTCAAACCCCCTGGAATGATTTTACAATCTAGCCAGTCGGAAAAATTTCTGATTTACCTGTTGTCTTCAAAGCTATCTTAGAATATGGAGCCCTATACAGACAGGTATTTCGTTTCTTAACTTTTCAGTAGCATTCAACTTTTCTACTTGTTTTATGAAAAGTTTTAGAATGAAATCATGTACATACACTGGTAGAAATTAAATACTGTGTTATCATATCAAGAATACAATAAAGTTTTGGTTGTTAAAAATAATATTTAAAGCTCTTTTATGAATATTGCTCTGCCATATGAAAATTCCCTAGATAAAAAAATAATCCAAAGTGCATCTGGTATACTGTAGCAAAGGTTCAACCACAAGAAAACGAATAAATAAATAGTTTTGATTAAATTCTAAAGGGGAAAGAACAATTTCTATAATTTTTTCTTTTAGGTTTGAATCCTCTCTTTCATAAGCAAATAATTATATTCACAGCAAACGAAATTTATATTAAGTGCCAAACAACCCACGTTTTTTCATTATTAGTGTGAATAGGAAACTTGAATTTATTTTTTGTACCATATAATGAAAAAACTTTCTACAAACCTTTTTTATTTGCCCAATCATATGGCTGATCATAATATGTGAAACTCAGCACAGAAAAGAAAATAATAAATTCAAACTCTCCTCAATTATAGATTTATACGTTGAAATCTGGTTAACCAGTCCTCTTCCTTTCTCAAAACCCAGCACCATTAGGTTCAGTAGTATCAATATTTGTATAAGTAGTAGAAGCATTTGTAGCAATTAGCACTTAGCACCTTTTGTTTTTTTTTAAAATACACTGAAAGTTTCAACGTTGGTGGTACGTCATTTTGACAACCTTCATGCAATATTTACTTTATTTCAACTTTGCCCTCAATATTTCCTGAATTTTTTATGTTAACACCCTTAGCCACGATTGAAGTAGTAGTTGCACTATTAGCAGTTATAGCAATATTAGTAACGTGCACATACCTTAGCCTTAGTAGTGATTGTAGTAATAGGGGTAAAAATGGTAGAAGTAGTAGTAGTACTAGGCCTAGTAGTTGAAATAGTAGTAGTAGTAACAGTAATAGCAGTAGTACTAGTAGCACTAGTAGTATTCACATATTGCCCTTCATTCAGATGAACATCCCCTTGCTATGCCCTGGAATTTACCAATTGAATGCTTTAAGTTATTCTTAAGATATTGCTGATGCACCCTTTTGACAATCTGTATGTACATAATGTTTTTGGACTTAACTCAACTTTCCCCTCAACATTTCCTGATATTTTCACCTAAATAACGAATTACAATTACGAGAATGATTTTTGGCTTCGCAAAGGTCCTCACAGAAACAGCCGTTGAATGTATGGCTAGGGTTTCCAAGTGTGGGGCCCCCTTTATGTGGAGTGGGGCCAGTGGTTGTAACTGTCAAAAACTCCCTAAAACTATCAAAACCCCTCTTTGTAAGGGCCTTTTGGCCCTGGTTTCCCGATAAATGACCTCTTCTTTTGTTTTCAGTATAAAAAAGGCCCCGCACAGGCGTGGCTGCACCAGGCACCGCGCATCAATAAGGTCAGCTCTGTTTATAGGTTATTCCTTGCTGGGTCAAAGGGGCTTTAAAGTGAAAGTCAAATTTTGACACTTGTATGAAGCTTGAAGGTTTTTGTGATATGCTAAAAATTTAAATCTTGCCTTTTTAGATCAATCCAGTTAAATTAAAAGAAATAATAAACTTTGAAAGTCTTCTACTCAACGAAATATGAGGTTGTGGGATTTGTGATAAAATGGGAGAATTTCAAGGGAATTGTTGTAAAGACACTGTCAAACCTCTATGTTGCCGAGCCTTATATTTCAAATTTTTTTTCGTGAATTTTTTCAAAAATAATAACCGTGAGCTACAAATTAACTTGGCGTTTAAACTGGAAGACAAATCTGGACTTACTGAATTGGTAGTTCAATTTTTTGGGGGACCTGCTGATAGCGGCCTTAGTAGACCACAAGGAATCGTCAGCATAAAAACTACAAGTTTGAGATTGGCAGAAGGTAATTTTTATGCTAAAAAACTCCTATAGCTAAATCTCATGATATGAAGTGTTACTAATATTTTACAAGGTATCTTATTGTAGTTAGCAACCAATCAAATAAGACATGACAATTCTTTTCTTAGTATTGAATTATATTCTCGTGTTTGTTTAAATACATTTGCTTGGCAAAATTAAACTTGTACACTAAGTATTATGTTAATGTTACTCTCCTATTTTACTGTAAGTAGGCTTACTTTGGGAATGTAGGTAATGTTTTTTACTGGTGGTCATGTTGTGAGATTTCTATAAACTGAAATAATGTAAAATAGCTACTATTATTATTAACAAAGCTTCTTGAAGCTTTTGATAAGATATATGTTATCTCCTTTTAAATATTTAATGTTAAAAATGTGATATTCTTATAGTAAGATAAAGCGTAAGCTTATTCCTGATAATTGTACTAATACTAAAATTTATTTTCCACAAGGTTGACACTTCAGTCGATGCATTAAAGTGTGTTTTTTTCCCGATCCTGCGGCGGTTTGTTGTTGACGATGAAGGACTAGACATGAAAATAAATCGACGTGGTGCTCCTCCATTGGGTGGAGGAGAAGTCTTCTTTTCCTGCCCAGTAAGGAAACAACTGAGGCCATTTCAGGTAATAGATTAAAGTGATGCACAAACTCTTGAACAATTTTAAGAAGGATGCCGAAGAAGGGTGATTGGGTTCTCTCCAAAATTTCAACATTTACATGATTTTCCATTAGTCCTTATGTAATTTACCCCCTCTAAAAAGTAAGAACCCTTGAAATGGATTACTGTGCATGTACCCACCGTCAGCCCTACTTAATCCTCCAACTACTGATGGTTGTGTATATTTTGAAACTTGGATCAATGCTATGGCAATGAAAGTTTCAGGAAGAGTTCTTGAAGCTACTGACACTGAATGTAGTCAGGTAGAACCACAAATAATTCCGGGGTTAAATACTACAGTATAAAGCACTAGCACATTAGGTAATTGCGGAAATGTATAAGAAGGGTCTACCTACACCTACATAAAGATGCTTTAACCCCTTGATTCTTGTTCTGGATTATTAACTGAAAGTTTCATTGATGTGTAAGTTCTTCATTCATTATTTTATCGTTCCAAGTATAATTTCTTGAGAAGGTTTCAGTAGCTAGAGGGCAAAAAGCCTGCAAAATGCGGCTTTTTGATTTTGCACTGTACAAGCCAAAAGGCACATTTAATTTTCTTTTGCGCCCTACCAAATCTAATTCTTTTTATAATTTAATTAAGTTGCTATAGTTACTTCCTTGTTTCCACTTTTATGCTTTCAGTTGTGCATTGTCTGGTACAAAGCTTAAGAACCTAAAACATAAAGATCCGTGATAAATCTCTATTGGACCACACACTAGGCCCCTCGAAACACAGTAGACTTTGCCCTACCTACCCCTCCTCTGTATTGTAAGTAAAGCGTACAAAGCTGCGTATCCAATTTCTGTAGCTCTAATAGAGTGTGTAAAATGAGGGGGGGGGTCTATAGCGTTATGGATCGCTATTAATCACGTATAACCTGGTCTAAACTATCAATATATTTAAATCTCCGGGCTTTTTTTATATTTGGGATTTTTCTTCATTCTTAGTCTTGTTTTCTTAATGTTGGCCCAAATGGCCAGAACACCCATCCCTCGAAATATATGAGCGGTAAATATTAAAATTATCAAAGCAAGAGTAATTTGGATCAAAATTGCTATTTTTCAGTTTGTTTTTTATTTCAATCGTAAAATTAGGAAATAAGGCAGAGAACAAAATGACGGACTTTAGTAAGATTTTGTGTTCACCGACACCAAAGTATGTATGTAATCAAGATTAATCTGGTTTTCTAAATGGTGGTTTCGTCGATTATCAATATCTCTTTGATTGGCTGTGATCTCAAAGTGATAAATAATAAACAAAGTTAGCTATATCAATCCCACTTTCTAGGGCTATTATGAAAGAAAGAATGAGATAGCTAGGGCATGTTCTTTGGTGAACGATGACAGGTCGCCAAAGATTGTCCTTGTCGGCCCACCGTCTAGGGATAAACGAAAATAGCTCGTTCCCTACTGGAGTGGAAGGATGTCGTAAGGAAAGATTTAAGGGCAATAGGAACTTCTTGGGAGGAGTTAATGAGGAAGGTTTTGTATAGAATGGGATGGAGATGGACCGTGCGTTGGTATCAGGCGACTTGATGATGCAGGGAGCTGTTAGGAGTAGCAGCAGTAGTATATCAGTAGTTCGAATGTTGTCTGATCTTAGCTGCGCCTACACGCACAAATTTAATTTCTAAGGAGAGAGGGATGTAGTTTTTTTTTTTTTTTTAATAGCAGAAATAGGCGATTGAGATAAAAAAAAATATGAGATGATCATGACTTTCTAGGGCAATGGTCCATCACTTCCTGGTTTGCCTCATTTTTCAAACTTGAAATACCAAAATATTCTACATATGAAAAGAATAATTTTTTCAGTGTTTCAGGAACTCTACTTTCCTATATTGCATGGTAAAATTGAACTTCTTTTGAAATTGAAACTTCATTATTACTAATCCCAGCTATTTACAGTTTCTTGATCCTGGTCTGATAAAACGCATTCGGGGAACTGCCTATGCTGTACAAGTGTCACCAGCTATGGCGAATAGAATGGTTGAATCCGCAAAAGGTCTTCTGCTGAAGGTTATACCTGATGTTTTCATCACAACTGATCACCGGAAGGGGGTTGGAAAAAAGGGATCGCCTGGTAAGAACTTTGGTTGATTCATGAATTAATACATTACTAATATGTAGCAAAAATAATCTTAATAATGAATAAAAAATGTAATTTCCCCCCGAAAATTATACTAATTACAGTGGTGTCAGTTGGATGGGGGGGGGGGGAGGGTCATATGCCATTAATTTTATTCTCACTCCCTGTAGATTTACAAAATATCTTATTTTGGTTTTTCGATTAAAACATGCCTTATTCGCATTTTACAATACAATAAACCAAAATTGTCTCCATAGATTTCCAAAAATATATTTGCCCCCCCCCCCCCACCCCTTCATTTTTGTGAATTGACGCCAATCAAACCAGTATTTACGAAAATGTTCAGTTTCCCTATTCATGTAAAACGCTGGGTATTTTTAATCGGGTTCTTCACAAACAAATTGCGGTCTGTACACCTTGACAGCCCCATTTTCGTCTTCCCTTCTATGATTTTATGTTTCCATTTTGCCTGTACATTTAAGGGTCAAAATGCGGAAAAAATTCTCATCTTCTTAGCTGCAAAAAACCAATCAAAGCAAAGCTGGACAATCGTACGCTCATGCTCCTATTTCAAGATGATCAACTAATGCAGTCAGATATCCTCTTAAATCATAAATACAGATATGCCACTAAATTTATGGCAACTTTCAATGACAAAAATCTGCTAAGTTCCCAACCAGCATTTCAGATTTGTTACAATAAATCAAATCCACTTGGATTCGCCTGTTGCTTATATTGCATTTAATATTTAATATCTACTAAAATTCCTAAAATTACTAACCATCAGTATGGTTTTCGTCCCTCATTCCCTACCTTGCATGCACTTTCTGATGCAACAGAGTTTGTGCGTGTTAATCTGGACAAGGGCTTGTATGTTTTGGGTCTATTTCTTGACCTTTCAAAGGCCTTTGATATGGTTGACCACAATGTTCTTCTATCTAAACTATCCTTATTTGGAGTACATGGAGTCCCACTAGAATGGTTTAGGTCATACCTCTCAGAGAGATCTCAGTATGTTTCGGTTAACCATACTTCTTCCTCCACTTTGCCTGTATTGAAAGGTGTCCCACAAGGCTCTGTGCTTGGACCACTTTTGTTTCTAATTTACATTAATGATCTTGTTGATGGTCTTCATCCCCATGTTCACCCTGTTCTTTTTGCTGATGACAGTAACTTTTTCATTGCTGCAGTGGACCTGCCATCTGCCACTTCTATAGCTCAAGGTCTTCTTGATAAAGTGAAGGATTGGTGCTGGTCAAATGGTATGGCTCTTAACAGCCAAAAGAGTGCCATTGTCAACTTTAGGACCCCTTACCGTATGAGAGGCGTACAGGAGCCAATCACCCTGACTTTTGGGAACGATATTATACCACAAGCTACTATGGTGAAATTTCTTGGTGTGTATCTTGACTGTTTTCTTTCTTTTAAACCGCATATAACTCACACCCGATCCTTAATCCTCCGCTAGTCTTCAATGTTGCACCGGATTAACTCATTTCTTCCTCCTGATATTATGGTTTCTCTTTATTATGCTTTTATTTATCCTTACCTTTCTTATTGCTGCTCAGTCTTGGGTAATACTAATAAATCTCTTCTCTGCTCACTTCAAAGAGCCCAAAATAGGGCAATGAAAGCTACTTTTCTTCTCCCTCGTATTTATCCTTCCTCTGATCTTTATAATGATACTGGAATAGCTCCGCTGGATCATATTATAGGCAAAATTACTCTTTATTTAGTGCATTCTGCTTTTCTAGCTACTCTCCCACAGCCCCTGCAACAGTTTTTCTCACGGACAGGCTCAGGTAGGTACTTTTCTTCTTTACGTAATTCTTCTGGACGATTTATTTTACCAAAACGATCTTCTACAGTAGCTCAGAGGTCTTCTGTATATCAATCCATTCTATTATGGAACTCCATCCCTTCAGATGTCCCTCTTTTTCTTTCTGCAAAGGCATTATTTCGTCGGGTCTTTCCAGTTCAATAATTTTTGTCTCTCTTTTTAATTCTATCCTAATTTGTATGTCTCTTCTCTTCTTTTAAAATCATTTTCAGCTATATGTTAAATCTCCTTCTAAATCTTCTATCTGTTAAATATCCTTGTTTTGTTCCAGTTTTTTTTTTTTTTTTTTTTTTTGGATATATTTTATAAAAGTGTTTTATTCTTGTTCTCTGTGGTCCATTACAAGCAATGCTTCTTGGGCCTAGTAACCGCTTTACTTTTGTAATAGTTTTTCTTTTAGTATTAATAAATTGATTGAAATAATTGATTGATTTAGACGGTGTCTAATTAACTCTTCTGATGATTCGATACTTTTCAGATAGCAGCTCGAACTCCCTCATTTACAGTATAGTATGTTCGAGTGTACCGTCATTACTTATTTAAGATATTCCCGATCACTTATCTTTAGCGTTTCACGAGATGTAAATTTTGCCACATGTTAGGAGGATTACCGCTTGAAACAGTTTGGATCGGCTGTCACATAAGTGACACCTACTAACTACAGAAAATGCCGGAGAAGTTCTGTCATGTGTAAACGAATAATTCAAATATTTCAAGAGTGGAAATAAAAAACACATGAAAGTAGAAGCAGAGAATAAAAAGAACAGTAAAAGTGAAAAGTGGCTCACCTTCAGGAATCTGTAAATAAGAAACTAATGTTTGTATAGGAGTACAACTGATCATTGTTGTTTTTGCATTGTTGCGCATAAGTGTTTTCTTTTGTGTCAATTAAGAGAGGGGCTGGGCATGTACATCCCATTTGATTTTTGTTCACCCCCTCTCCCTTATACTTTGAAAAATAATGACAAATTACCCCCTTAGAATTAGAAAAATGTATTTTGCCCCCGCTCCCCTCCTCCTTAATTTTTGTGAGTTGATGGCACTGAGTGTTTTACCTGTCACGTGGTCACATTAGAATTTGTTGTTAAATATTTAGTGGTTGGCCTCTTCTGAAGGAAATATGCCGGTTAAATGAAAATAGTAGCTTTATATTCCTTATTATAAACTCTTTTCAAACATCATAGTTGCTTTTCTGACTATGTACCCCACCCCCTCGACGGTTCCAGATATACACCTAAGTAAACATATCATCTTTGTGTTAAATGTAATGACACCATTCTTCTTGGTTAAAACGAGATCTCTATTCGATAAAGTTGAGTTTGTGTTCTCGCCTCAATGAAAATAGAATTGAACATAATTGTATTTAATTTAGTCTTGTATTCTCCACAACTTTGCCTGAATATTTGAAATCGCAGTTTCAAGCAGTGAAAGTTGCAGCCGCAAAGTTGGAGGCATAGTCTCAAGCTTCTGCAGTTGCAAATAGTCATAAATGCAAGCAGTCACAGTCGTAAATAGTCACAGTAGCAGCAGCAGTAATAGTATAGAATAAGTGGTAGTTGTAGCATAAGTAGTATTGCTAGTAGTGGTAGTAGGATCTGTTGTAGTAACCCTGAACTGTTTCAATTTAACACCCTCAATCGTTCCTTTGATATTGCTGATACATTCTTATGATAACATGCATATATTGCGTTTTGATTTTGTTCAATATGTACCCCAACAAAGAAATAACGCAAACAAAAAAATATTAAGGTAATATTACTTATTACCTTAGTGTAACAATTATATTAAGGTGATATATTACCTTAATATTTTAAGGTAATATATTTCAATTACCTTAAGGTAATATTTTACCTTAATATTAAGGTAATATGTAACAATTACCTTAAGGTAACATATTACCTTAAGGTAATAAGGCTTATAACAGCCCAAGGTAAAATGGTTGAAAATCCTAGTTTATAGGCTTGAGTAGATCTATAATGGGGGAGGAGGATGTTGTCATTACGATGTTTTGACACTTTAATAAAGCAAGAAAAGCTCATCTGTTTGTTTTTAGTTAACCAGAGTTATCAACGTTCCTTTATACTAAAGAACCTGATAGGCTATGCTAGATTGAAATTGATTTACTACATATGTAATTAAATAGAATAAATAACACCGAACAACCAAATCAAGTATAATGCAATTTATCATTATTGTTACGTTATTCTTATCCACCGATCAGCAAATTGGCTTCCTGGCATGAAAAAGGCTTGTTATTCTTACCGTAGTTTATTACATTGGGCGTTATTTTTTGTGTTTATTTGTGTTGTTACATTCCTCTCGTATTCTACTGGGCTTTTGTGTGAATCTGTGAAGAAAAAAATTTATATTGTAACTAGTAGCAAAGTTCTTCAAATGGTGGGTATAAAATAGCAACAAATCTATGTGTATTGACAAATTTATGTCACTTAACCTTTGAGCTGGAGATACTGAAAAAAGGCTGTCCTCATCATGGTTGGTTCCCTCTGTTCTACTTATGAAGCCAATACGCCTCTCTATTTGTGCCCAGCAGGTAGAGAATCATTAGGGTATTTTTAGCAGCACTGAACTTTGGAAAATAAAAAGTGAGTGCCGCTTTGCAGATCAACTCAAGAAGAAATCTAAATCAGGAGGGGTGTGAGTGGGAGACGAAGAAATGGTGTGCTTCTACTTAAACGCAAGCAGTAGTATACCGTCAAAATACCAACTATGGAAATACAGTTGATTTGCTTTTTTAGATATAGAAATAGTGTACTTTCACAATTTTTATCCCATCTTCTCTCAGATAAATTCATGTTACTGAATATGTTTTTAATCTTTTGCCCATATTTTAAAATTTGACTATTATTGCTTCTTTTATAGGCTATGGAATAGTCTTGATTGCAGAGACAACAAAAGGCGCTTTTCTTGTAGCAGAATCATCCTCAAACCCCATTAATTCTGGAAAACCACCCTCCGTGCCTGAAGATATTGGCTTGGAAGCCGCTAACCGGCTACTGCAAGAAATATATAGAGGTGGTTGTGTTGATTCAAACTGTCAATCAAGCACACTCTTATTTATGGCCTTATATCAAAAAGACGTTTCAAAGATAATGACTGGGCCCTTATCTCCTTATACGTAAGTCACTGCAAATGTATTATATTATTTAACTAAATTCCAAATGGTGGTAAAATTATATTAAAAAAAAAAAAACAATTCCTGTTAGATTTCCGGTTGACGACAGATTTATGTGATACTATTAAAATAATTTCTTCGTTGGTGTATTGTCAATCTGAAAGTCAAATGTACCCTGTGCAACGTTAAGCTGCCAGTTGCGAATAATCAAGGATAAGATTTAAGGAATAAAATTTCAAAGATGGAAACTTGGACTTACAGTTCTACCTGTAACATGAATCTACCAAAGACTCGAAGACACAATGCAAATAGAGAATATTTAGGAACCAAATAGTACTGACATAGCTTTTCAAACTAATTTGTTTTGCAAATGTAATGACAATCATTTGTCTGTTTTGTCAATGCTAAATCACTTAGAAAGAGTCAGTGACGTGACAAATCCATCAACTTTTTACACCGATGGTTGCTTACACAGAAGATTATAAGTCATCAGAAACAGAAAAAGCAAAGGTTCGCAGGCCCTTGCCGATTGCTACTACAGTAGAGAGGAAAACCGATAAATTTTGTTTTCTAGTAATGCTTAAATCTTAGCAGATAAAAGGAGGTGTTGTTGGTATTGCAAACTTTTTTATGCTTGATTTTCGTAAATGTTGAGAAATACCCCAAAAAGTCAAGGAATCTTAATCAATTTCCCACCGTCGGACTCAGAATATCAGATAACCCTACTGTAAAGGTTTAAAGCTCCCATCTGTAAAAATATGCAATTTTGTACTCTTTTCTCCAGAACTTAGTACTATCCCTCTCAGGATAGTCCTCTGACAAAAAGGCAGTATGTTTCTTCCTAATAAACCAAGATTCTTTCATTAACCCCTATACACCAGGAGAGTCCTCTGAGAAATATAAGTGTAACTCTAAAATTAAGAAATGCCCATTTCATTTATGAAGTTTGACTTTTGTATTGACAGATGGAATGTGCTGCAGATTGGGGACACTTAATTCGATCTGGTGTCAATTCTTCTAAGTCATAATATTTTTGTTTAGTATTTCAGTGGCGTCAGGCCAAAAAGGAACAACGTGTAGGGATTGCTTACAATAGTTATGTTTGGTGCTTGATGTATTATAAGATTAAATAAAAAAAAAACTAATTTTTTTAGCTGAAAGTAAGGAGCGACATTAAAACTTAAAACGAACAGAAATTACTCCGTATATGAAATGGGTTGTCCCCTCCGCAATCCCTCGCTCTTTACGCTAAAGCTTTTAATTGTTTTAAAAAGTAGAATTGTGGCAAAGAGTCAAACTTTAGCGTAAAGAGCGAGGGATTGCGGAGGGGACAACCCATTTCATATACGGAGTAATTTCTGTTCGTTTTAAGTTTTAATGTCGCTCCTTAAAGCGTAAAGAGCGAGGGATTGCGGAGGGGACAACCCATTTCATATATGGAGTAATTTCTGTTCGTTTTAAGTTTTAATGTCGCTCCTTACTTTCAGCTAAAAAAATTAGTTTTTTTTATTTAATTTCTGAACGTTTTTGAATTAATGCATGTTTGGTTTTGGCTCTCCGCACATAAATTATTAAAATGAAATTTGTATATTAATTCTTTTTGTTTTTGGCTAAATGGCTTTCTCTTAGTTTTGATCAGACGATTTTGAGAAATAAGGGGTGGAGAAGGAGGCCTAGTTGCCCTCCAATTTTTCGGTTACTTAAAAAGGCAACTAGAACTTTTAATTTTTAACGAACCTTTTTATTAGTAAAAAATATACGTAACTAAAGAATTAACTTACGTAACAAACTTTCATAATCTTATATTTTTATTATGTATACGAGGGGGTTTGTACCCTCGTTAATACCTCGCTCTTTACACTAAATCGTAAGTTTTGTCCCAATTCTTTAAGAATGACCCCTGAATCAGAAAGGCCGTAGAATAAATAGTTGAAATTACTAAAAATACTTTAGCATAAAGAGCGAGGTATTTGTCTCCTCCTAAATACCTCGCTCTTTATGCTAAAGTATTTTTAGAACCCCTCATATGCGTAATAATCTCTGTTCGTTTTAAATTTCAATGCTACTCCTTCCTTTCACTTGAAAAAGGTTTTCCATCTTATAGTAATGCTAGAAAATCCTGCGCCCTTTTCATTGAATTTTTCTTCCCCCATGACAGATTCCTCCAAGGAAAGATCCTCCAACATAGCCCCCTTCCCTCAGCCCCACCCCAAAACAAAATAAAATCCCCCTGAAAACGTCTGTACACTTCCCAATAACCATTACTATATGTAAACACTGGTCAAAGTTTGTAACTTGCAGCCCCTCCCCCAGGGATTGTGGGGGAGTAAGTCATCCCCAAAGACATAGTTATTATGGTTTTCGACTATTCTGAACAAAATGGCTATCTCAAAATTGTGATTCGTTGACTTTGGGAAAAAAATGAGCGTGGGAGGGGGCCTAGATGCCCTCCAATTTTTTTGGTCACTTAAAAAGGGCACTAGAACTTTTCATTTCCGTTAGAATGAGCGCTCTTGCGACATTCTAGGACCACTTGGTCGATACGATGACCCCTGGAAAAAAAAAAAAAAAAAAAAAAATGCACCCGTGATTTGTCTTCTTGCAAAAAATACAAAATTCCACATTTTTGTAGATAGGACTTTGAAACTTCTATAGTAGGGTTCTCTGATACGCTGAATCTGATGGTGTCATTTTCGTTAAGATTCTACGACTTTTAGGGGGTGTTTCCCCCTATTTTCTTAAATAAGGCAAATTTTCTCAGGCTCGTAACTTTTGATGGGTAAGACTAAACTTGATGAAACATATATATTTGAAATCAGCATTAAAATGCGATTCTTTTGATGTAGCTATTGATATCAAAATTCTATTTTTTAGAATTTTGGTTACTATTGAGCCGGGTCGCTCCTTACTACAGTTCGTTACCACGAACTATTTGATGAGTATTATTTATAAAACTAGCTCTTTGTGGAAGTTTTCCACGAGTAAACTAGCTTTGAAGTTGCCATAGTGTTTTAGAAAGGAACGAAATAGCAAATCAAATATTCCAGTAAACCTGACCAAATACTAAGCGGCTTAGCCGTTGTAGAATTAACCCACGTTTATAAGTATTTAAAATTCTTTATAATTATTATCTCCTTCTATTTGAAAATCGTATTCTATTATGACTACAAATCTTAGTCTGTGGAAAGGTTAATCGCTTGTGCCCGATAAATTGACTCAAGTTCTTAAACAAACAGGGTTAAATCAATTATTTCAAGGATCGACGTCCTTGGAAGAAACATTCTCAGATTTTAGTATTTAAAATTTCCTAGCCAGATACTGCCTGAATGTTGAACTAACTTGGTGCATTTTCTTTATTAAAGATTATTGACTATTGTAGTTGAAGTTGCAGAATAGGAGTGGTGGTCCTTAAAGGCAACTTGTCATTTGGATCGTTCATATCTTTTTTCTAATTATTAACTTTCAGTTGAAGATTATTCTGTATATATCGTTTCGGGGTGGACTGGGGTGAAAGCTTCCCCTACGATTGGTCGCAACAACTCTCCACGTCCAAAGATACGTTTAGAACCACAAATATATATCCTCTATTTTATCCCTCCAACACCCTCACGAAAGATACTTTGATACCCCCTCTCCCAGGTTTGGACATGTCTCTTTTTTCTGTACACACTAGTGTCGATTCATAAGATATGCAACCATTCTAGTGGCTTGGGGTTAATGGCCAGCCTTTTCCAGTTTCAACGTTAAATTGCATGAACTTTGTCACTGTTGAACTCTTAATTGTTAATTTTGTTGATGCACTTAATGTATCGCTGATAATTTCCACAAATTATGCTTTGCAATACAGCCAGCTTTTAAATGGAGACATTTCTAAATGTAACTACCTTGCACTTTGAATAGTTGTTATAGCACATGTCATCTTCAAAGTCTATTTCATTTATTATATTCTCTATATATCTTGCAACTCTTCCTTTTTTTACTCAAATTACCAGTATCTTTTTCTATAGCTTCTAATTTTCATTTACCACCTTATTGTTTCGTGTGCTAGTAGATATTAGTATAAAGACATAAAAATCGGTAATTTTTTTTATCCAGAGAAATTTTTATGCTGTCGTGATAATCAATTTTTGGTTAATATAATTTCAGCATACCAAGTGGTCTGTCATATGTTCCGTACAAGAACAACTCGATTGTTCAAATTTAAACTATTTATTAGCAAAAACAAGTTATCTCAGTAACTAATTATGTAGATTAATGCCGTATCTGGCTAAAGTCTATAAATTGTGATCGTAAGATGCCTAAAACTGGTGATCGAGTTTTTCCAATACCCTTGTACCTAAAGTTAAGTTTGTGAAAAATGCTTCAGGCACCGAGTAAAATTCTTATTAGCACAAAAATGTGGAAATTGATCAGTCTGGGATCAATTACGACGCATGATACATCCATCTCAGGTCCTATTTTTCTTGTAGGGACTGTGTTTTAAATTGTAATGTCGAAAATGTCAAGGGTTTCATCTTAGCAGTGAAGCTGTGATTATACCCAAACAGGAACTGTAGAATCAATTGGGGAATAAGGAAGACTTTAAAATAAAGTGTTTCTTTTTTGGGTCTACGTCCAAGCTCTATTCTAATTAATTTTTGCTCATGAAGCAAAACCTCAAATGATGAAAAAAAACGGTTTCTTACAATAGGTTTATTAGGTTTACAGATGTAATAGGGTTATATAGGTTTATTAGATTAAAAAAAAAGAAGATTTTCTCAATATTTACTGCCCAAAGGTAAATTGCCCAGTAGCATACTCAACAGTAAATAGCTTCTAAACTAGCTACGATCCATGATTACTTGTAAGGTCGGAATCAATTTGTATAGATGTCTATCGTCATTGCTGGTCTGTACCATAGATGCTCTGAACCCGACCAGATCGGGTTCAGTGAGCTTCTTGCGTTCTTTCTTACATGCCAGTAGCAACAACAACGTATGTTTGGCAGCACTATCCTCTTTGCGTTGGCCTGCTGCTTTAAACTGATTGATTGAGTGTCATATATTGGTAATACCTTTCCTTCAAACTTAGTGACTGGGAAACCTTCTCGCACATCATAATTCTTTTGTATTATCTGGTATATATTCAGGTATTAAACCTATTGTCTATACTAAATGGGAAACCATGTATTATGGCACGCGAAAGACTCGGTCCACACTTTTTAATGTTTATAGTTATATATAAATACACTAGATTAGATACACTAGGCTATATACACTAGATTTTTATTAGTGAACATAACTTGTTATTCAAGTATCAAATGTTATTTTAATGTGTTTAAAAATATTATTTCAGGATCAAGTTCTTACGAACTTTACGAGACTTTTTTGGCACTCAGTTCAAAGTTGAAACGAAACAGCGATCACACGAAGAAGAAGATCTTCGAACTGGCTGCGATAAAGTTATTTTGACTTGTATTGGAGTTGGTTATACAAATCTCAGTAAAACGGTTGCATAACCATTTTTGTCATATACTTCTTGTTTTTTTTCCTCACTATTTGAGCTGTTCACAGTTCCCGATTATTGATCTATAGTTTTTATTATTTATATTTTAGTGTTGAAGTACTTAATTTACGCTTAACTTTGCATATGGATAATGAAATTGCACATTGATACAACAAAAATGGATCAAGACTATGGCCATTGCACAAGAAATGTTTTGTTTTTTTTCACTATTTCTTTAACCAGTATTACAGTTAATTTTGAGAAATATCCAATGCTTAATCCCACAAAAACCTTGAATATTCTTTCAAGTCAGGTGACTGGTACAATATAAGTCAAATCATCAATTTGTATTTTTCCTTTTTTTTTGTGAGGAAGTAATCGATATGGCAAGTGAGCGTGTGATTTACTAGCTACGTGTGAGGTTGAATCTAAAACAAAGAAACCTGGTAAAGACTTGCAATCTTAGATAGTCTGTAAAAATGATCAAAAAGAGATCCTCTTGCGTAAATTAATTCGTTTTTTGTCATGTTTACTTCTCTTCAGCAGGAAAAAGAAAATTTACAATTTCTTAATGCATTAAACGGTTTATTCACTTAAGCTAAACAAGGTAGTAAGACAATCTTTGCCCCCGTATCATTCCTGTTAAAACAAAGTTATTTGATATTTAATTTAAAAAGTGTAAAAACACCACTACTCGACCATTTTTATTATTTAATTTTTTTATTATGTCCATTCTATATTATTTATTTGCATTTGCTTATCTTTATATTTTCAAGCTCACCATTAACAGGGAAAAATGTCGGCAAAACTGGCTGTTCCCAAATCACTGAAATGTTGCAAATGCACCTTTTTTACGAACTTGATGCACATAGCATCTTTTGATTTGGTTCAGCACCCTTCTCATAATCCCCTGAAAGTTCCAACTTCGTAGCCTTTGAAGGTCATGATATATTACAGAAATGTCCTTTTGGTAACCAGACTGGATATATTGTCTTTTGATTTAGCCAAATAATCTCAACATTCTCTGAAAGTTTCAACCCAATATCCTTAGCCGTCTTGTTGACAACCTGGAAGCGCGTAGTGTTTTTTATTTAATTTCAGTATTCTCTAAAAGTTTCAACTTAGTAACCCTAGCCTTTCCGGAAATACTCCACACACGCCATTCTGGCAATATGGATGCTTATAGTACCTTTTAATTTAGCTCAAAATCTTGTCCGGTTTTGGAAATTTCAGTCAAATACCTTATGGCGTTCTCGTTGTTTGGAAGATGCGGTCTTTTGGCAACTTGGCTGCATCTAGTGTCTTTTGATTCAGTTCAATATTTCCTTAACGTTCCCCGAAAGTTTCAAATTGATATCTTTATCCGTTCTAAGATGTTGCATTTACAATCTTTTAACAACCAGGATCCAGATAAAGTGTTTTGATGGTAGTTCAATAGTTCTTCTCAACATACTATAAAAATTTCATTTTTTTAACACCCTGAGCATTACAGAGATATTGTAGATAGGTCCTTTTAGACAACTGGATGCACACAATGCCTTTTTACTTAGTTCAGCGCCCTCCCCCTTCAGTATTTCCTGAAAGTTTCAACTTATCTTTAGCTATACCTGAGACACTGCATGTACACCTTTTTGACAAACCGGGTGTACTTAATGGCTTTTGATTTAGTTCGGTGTCCTCCTCAACATTCCCTGGCAGTTTCGAATAATACCCTCAGCCGTTCCTGATATATCGTAGATATGCCCTTTTAACAAGCTGAATGCACGTATGGTCCTGATTTAGTTCAACATCTCCTGAAAGTTCAAAAGTAATAATTTCTAAAGTAGATAGTTCCTTATCTGTTCCTGATGTATTGCGCCGACACTCTTTTGACAATCTGAATACACATAGTTTCTTTTAAATAAATTTTCACCTCTCAACCGCCTCAGCATTCCCTTAAAGTTTGAACTTGGTACCCTCAGCTGTTTCTGAGATATTGCATCTATCTCATTTTGATAATCTAAATGCAATTCAACTCTTTTGATTTAATTCAAGACCCCTCAACACTCCCCTTAAATTGCAATATAATACCAGTAGCCATTCCAGAGATATTCCAGACACTCCCTTTTGACAACCTGGATACACGTAGTTTCTTTTGATCTAGTTTCAACACTCTGCCTGAACATGGTCTGGAAGTTTAAATTTGATGAACTTAGCCGTTCCTGAAATATCGCAGATACGCCCTTTTACAACCTAGATGCACGCAGTATCTAGACTCACAACAAACCAAATTAAAAATGGATGGATTTAAAAAATCTCTTATTATTTTATTGATATACATAAAGACATAAGCATAGTTTCTAATAGGCAAAAGAGGTTATTTATAGTGGCCATTTCCATTGGCTTGACGGGGCTTCACGTACTAGTGGTTCCCATGGTTTCCAAGTAAGCATTTTTCTTGCCAATATTAATTCATTTTCTGCCTGTATAATCAATTCTTCAACTTGTCCACACCCGACTTTCTTTTCCAGGACAGCTATGTCTTTTTCCTACAAAAAGGGAAAAAGCAATTAAAGAAGAAGAAATCAGCACGCCCTCTAAGAGAGCCAAAATAATGTTTCTGAAAGGGATTATCGAAAAAAATGGATTCAATATTGTTTGGCCTACGTAATTTTGGGACGAGAGATATCCCGTTCCCCAGTATTAGAAAAAATCCTGTCTTTTATACCCATGTTGTGATTTTCTTTGGGGTGATACAACAGTAGTAACCATCATTATATATTCAGTTTCTTTTTCAAATCTAATTTCAAGCTTATAGAGATGCTAAATGAACTTATTCATAATAAAAAAAAGAAAGGCTTTGGAATGACTATCAAATGTAGTCAAGGTGGTTCTGATGAATCTAATCATAAAACATTTAGGTTGATATTTAAAACAGAGGTGAGTGAGTTAGTGAGAGACTGAGAGTGACAAGAAGAAAGAGAAAGAATGAAACAGACATTGAGAGAGATTAGCTTACACAGATTGATGAAAGATTCACTTAACCAGTCAAGGATACTCAGTGGATACTCTGTACATGAGGATATGGCAGACGAGACTTAATCCTCGAATCCTTCACTTGTAAGCACACAATTCATTGTATTGTCATTCAACTTTTGTGAATTGACGTCCCTGATACCCGTAGGATAAATTAATTAGACTGAAGATGTATATGCAACTAGATGCATAAAAAAGATAGTCAAGAGGCAAAAAAAAACTAACCATGGATATCATGACTGAAAGCAAAAGACAGTACAGTAGCCTAACAAATAGAAGCAACTGTTTTTTCTGATGATCAATAATACAGTAAGTACAATAATGCACTTTACTCCTTGATGAGAGTAGTATATCCTTTTGCAGACAGTTAATTTCCTAGCTAGTAATGAAACATATCGGGGGGAGGGGTCATAGAGGAAGGGTCAGGAGTCAGGTCCCATGATCTTTTGGAATAAAACATCGTTAATGAACAACTAAATATTCTATATTCAATTACTGTTTGACCTATTTTTTTCAATTAGCCTAAAGAGTTCATACCCGAAGTGGTAACAATTTGAATTTTAATGGCAATGTTTGCATAATAGGTCCATGTTGTTGTTGGTGCATGATAATTTTATGGCCTCAGTATTTTTCTTTAGCTCTTCCATATTTTGGTTCTAATGATGATTTTATTTGAAATGGTATCCGAAATCAATAGCAATCAAACATGGCTGATTAAGGGGGTGACAAAAATTTAAATTTCTCAAAATGTTGTATTTTCAGGCTTCAGTCTGAAGAGCTTAATCAAGCTTAATAGGTTGGTCGCAGTTTATAAGCGACTATTTTTTTTAGAACAAGCCTCTGATGTCATTTACAAGATGAAGAATGGAACATTATCTTTTAATGATCAAAGGCCCATGTTCTTGATGATCAGTCTCCTTTAGATTGTGCTTTACTGTTGTTGCAAATAAAACTCTACCTAGTCTTTTGTCCTCTTCCATTGGTCTAGACTGTATATGTTTAAAAACCAATGAGCTGATGGCTTTTCTAGATCAAGCACTTATGGTTTCATAACATCTTCCAGGACTTCATTGTGTTTACGAAAATACTCCTTTAATTTTTTAAGTAATACAATATTACCTTTATTCTTTCTCTGATGGTATCTTTTTTACATAGATGTATCTTGTCCTAAATCAAACTAGTATGAAGAAATACAATATGAAAGTTTCTGAAAATCATTAACTTGTCTTAAGGAGAAACGACTTCTAATCCCCCAAAAAATTCCCCAAATACATTATTATTATGGACGAGTCTTAATGTGTTGTAGTTGATAGCAGAGTCAGTTTCAAGAGATTTCTTACACAAAAAAGACAACAAATACAATAGTAACTTACTGCATTAACAACAGACATTCTTTCCATGACAATCTGTTCAGTATATTTTCTGTAAGCTGCACTTTCAGGCATTTTCTGCAGAGCTCGTAGTATCTTCCCATAAAGAACAGAAAGTGTGTGATGAGGAGTTTTTGATACTGCTAAGTCAGTCAATCCAGTGGCCTACAAGTCAAAGTTCCTGATTTTGTAATTACTTAATGAAACTCACATACCAATGTCAAATCCTTAGGGATTTATTTTAAAATGTTCAGCCTGTTTTATAAGGAAAATAAATTAAATTTGAAAAAGGTTCTGCAAGAAGCCGTTATCAACTGGTTGGTTTCGCAGATGTGAATGTACTTCAGAGAAGATATGGAATAACACAGGCAAAAAATACACAGCAACAATCATACATTTTTAATTATTACCTTAAAAAACACAAAAAATAACAACATTGCAGGGTAATGCTTAAATAGTGCTTTGGCACTCCTATAGAATTTGACATAAGAGACAAGAATATATTTATACAGGAGAACAAGGAACAGAAAAACCTTAGAAGTTTACAGTAGTTTAAAAAATGTTGTAAAAGGAGAACAAAGAGTCGTAAAGTTCTTTAAAACACTTTACAAGCAAAGAATTGAAACAAAAAGACAAAATTTCACATAAAGAGTTAGGGTTGAAGATGGGGTAGCTCCCTCTCATATACAGAATAAAATTGCTCTTCATTTTAAGTTTTAATTTGTTACTTCATTTAAGTAACAAAAAAACTTATATAGTGATCATAATTTCTGTCTGTTGGTCCTGGTTTTGCTAGTTCGAGCACTTCCAGATAAGCTAGGACGATGAAAGTTGACAGGCATACCAGGGACCGGACCAGATTAAATTAGAAATAGTTGCTTCTCTGATTCCACCATCTGGGAGGGGGAGGAGTGGAGGGATAGTTAATTCTGAAAATTCGAAAAAAGAGGTATTTTTAACTGACAAAAGAGTGATCGGATCTTATTTAAAAAGACCTCGGATCTCAGAGCTCTTATTTTAAATCTCGACTGGATCAGGTGGCATTGGGGGGGGGGAGTCTGAGGAGGAAACCTGAACTCTTGGAAAAGGCTTAGAGTGGAGAGATCGAGATGAAACCTGGTGGGAAGAATAAGCCCAAGTCCTAGATGCGTGATCAAAACAAGCAGACTAGATCTGCTCTTTTTAGGGGAGTTGGGGGGGGGGGGTTTCCAGTGCTTTGGCGAGTTTGGTGCTTCTGGACATCCTAAGACAATGAAAATTGGCAGGCGGATGAGAGACCTACATAAATTGACTTAATAACAGTCGTTTCCCCTATTCAACCATCTGGGGGGGGGGGGGGGGCTGGAAGGAGGGAAAATCGTGAAAATTGAGGTACGTTTATCTTACAAATGGGAGATCAGATCTTAATGAAAATTGATATATAGAAAGATCTCATATCTCAGATGCTTCATCTTCAATTCGGATTGGATCCGGGGACATTGGGGGTGGAGGGAAGAAATGAAAATATTGGAAAACACTTAGAGTGGAGAAATTAGAATGAAACCTGATGGGAAGAATAAGCACAAGTTCTAGATACGTGATTGACATAACCGGATCTGATCTATTTGGGGGAGTTGGGGGGATTTCCAGTGCTTTGGCAAGTTCAAGAATAAGCATAAGTTCTAGACACATGATTTACATAACTGGACCGGATCTGATCTCTTTGGGGGAGTTGGAGGGATTTTTAGTGCTTTGGGAAGTTCAATGCTTTTTGACATGCTAGGACAATGAAAATAGAACAGCAAAATCGATAACTCTAGCACCAAGTCTAATTTTAGGTTCCAACCTTGTCACAAGTGCCATATAAGCTCCTGTCTCTTGTTCAGATAATGGAAGGAACCCTCCCCCCATTAAAAATTTATTGTAGAAAGTGTTTCTTGTAAAATATCCTCCCCACAGAAATCCCCCCGAAAAAAAGTTTCTACATTCCAGAATAACAAATACAAAAATCCAAAAATGGACAAATCACATAAATTGAAGCATTTTCCTAAGTGGCTATGCGGGGTCTAGTCATCCCCAAAGGCATTGTTATTGGATATTTCAACTGGATTAAACTTTAACTGAAAAGTTCAAGCTGAATCAAATGACTATTTCCAATTGTTATCAGATGTCTTTGAGCAAAAGGGGTTTTGGAAGGGGCCTAGTTACCCTCCAACCTTCTTGGTTACATAAAAAGAGCACTGAAACTTTATATTTTTATTAAATTGGGTCCCCTCCCGATTTCCTAGGACTACTGGTTTGAGTTGATCCCTTGTCCCCGGGGAAAAACCGCAAAACAAACAAATAAAAATGCATTCATGATCTGTCTTCAGGCAAAAATACAAAATTCTATGTTTTTGTACAATAGAAGCTTGAAACCTCTATTGTATGGTTTTCAGATATGTTGAATCTGATGGTGATGTTTTTAGAGACCATTTGACTTTTTGGGGGCATTTCTCCCCTTTTACAAAATCAGGCATATTTTCTCCAGCTTGTAGCTTTTGATGGGCAACATTAAACTTAATGAACTTTGTATATTTGGAATCAGCATAAAAAGCCAATTCTCTTGACATATGGTATCAGTTGTTGTCAAAATTAATTTTTAAAGATTTGGTTATTATTGGACTGAGTTGCTCTTTACTAACAGTTTGTTACCACCAACTTTTTGGTTTTTTGTTTGAACTGATATATACAATTATAATTGTGGAAACAAAAATGGAGCAACATTTTTTGCATTATAATCAAATAAGCTATTTCAACTTACCATACTAACCAAATACAAAATGGAGTTTTCAGCCAGTAAAATCACTACAAGTTATTTTATGCTTGATATTTTTTTATTTGCTTTTTTTTATATTTCCCATTTTATAGATTTTACTGAAGTTTATGTGGCTGAATGGAAACAGGTCAATTTCTAGCTTATCAAATGAAAATACCAAGAAGATTTATTTCAACAAGATAAAGGCTGCAATGGCTATATGTTCTGCAGGTAAAAAATTAAAAAAGGTTGTAGTAGCTAGGATATGGTCTGCAGGTAAAAATTGGAAATATTGTCCTTTTTGACAAACCGTTTAGGGCAAAACAAAAAGCAGGTTGTCCCCGAATTGGGTTGAAGGAGGCTGTAGAGAAGGTTTTAAGTGAAATTGGACATTCTAGGGAGGATGCAAAGAAGGGGTCTATAAATAGATTATAGAGACAGATAAAGGAGCAGACAAAGCTGTGTTGCCCTTGGGTATTTTGGTGCTGCAGTAAGTTGTTAGTAGTAGTGGTAGTAGTAGTTTCAATGAAAATACCAAAAGAGGACTTTTTTAATCTAAAGAGGGTGTGTTAAATGCCGCCCCCAAATCAATAAAAGCTACAGATTGGAGATTATCTTAGTTCTGGAATTTGCTTCTTATTTGGCCTAAAATAGGTCCTCATACATTGAGAGTAATACATTTACTAGCTCCAATTTTACCAAAGATCAATGAGGATCAGCAAATTAAACAAAAGACAGGCAGTGGCCCAAATTATGATCCTACAGTATAATTAAATAAAAAAACAAGTTTTTTCAGCTGAAAGTAAGGAGCAAAATTAGAACCTAAAATGAACATAAATTATTCCATAAATCCACTTTCTCAACTCTAGGTCTTTATGCTAATGTCTTGAAGTCCTTTAAAGAAACTTTTAATTCAAACTCAACAGTCCTTGTATTAGTGCAGTGTTTCTTAAAGAATTTTGAAAAAAAAAATACAATTTAGCATAAAGAGCAGGGGGTTTACAAAGTGTTAGCCCCCTCATGTTTGAAATAACTTTTGTATCCTTGTATGGTATTCCAGATAAATACACTAAAGTGACCAGTGCTAAGTATAAGAACAACATTACTGCATTTAGGATAGGAATTGAGATTAGTATCTAGTTTTTTCTTGAACCAGAAGTTCAGAAGGGTTGCACTATATCCCCCTGTATATGAATGACTTTGATGGACTTTGTCCTAAGGAACACAGCAAAACCTATGGGAGAGACTAAAATAGGAAGGAAGGTGTAACTCTACTAGACTTAGATTATGCCAATGATTTGCGTATCCTAGCTGAAAATGTTAGTAAAAAGAACGATTTTTGGGAGTTTTTGAGAGTGCATCAAAGCAAAGAGAGTTTTCTGCTAGTTTTTGCCTCAAAGCATTCATTTTGTCCAAAGAAGGTCAAATTTACAGGAACTCTTTATCTCTAATGTGGTCAAATCAATCTTGAATAGTCTACAGCCTTAAAGAGGTTCTGTCCCCCTCCTAATTTTTAAAAATTGCACTACATTGTTCAGATTAAGCATTAGAATATCTGGATGGCAAATGTTGTCTGCAATTCTCAACACCAAAGTTTTGCTGTTTTTGACCAGTGTGCTTAGACACTGTCTATGTGCATGTGAATGCATGACAGATGGAAGTTATGTGCCTAATTTGAACTAAAAGGATCTTAAAATTTTTGTCTTATTAGACAAAAAGACATTTTCATTGATTGTCAGTGATACTTTAATTGAAGGCCTCTCCCTTTTAAAAACTTCAGCAAAGGGGTGCTAACTTTTCACCACCATGGAGCAGCATATGTACTACACAGTTCAGCTGCACCTGACATGCACCACCTGATGCAGCAGCAGTTTTAGGCTTCATAATCTAGGGGACAGGGTATACCACAGGTATACCTTTTATATAACATAAACAGAATTTAATGTCAGAAATACTGGGGGGGCAGCCCCTGCCCCCCTGATATGGCCTAGAACTGCCAGTGACCTAATGTATGTGATTTTCTGAATTCAGACATCCCTTTGAGCCTTAGGTAAAATTCTAGTCTAGGAAATTTTGCTAGCTTAGAAAGTAGTGTAGTTAAAAGAATGAAACTTTTAGGAATGGATAAACAGCCTAAATTATAGGTATGGCATACCAAATTATGTTCCATGAAGGTGTTTTAACACTTTCGTGTTATTCATTACTAATTTATTTTTTGACAACAAATTTATCTAGGGTAAGATACCATCTATCCCTATTGCTACTAACATGGGCATTAAAATCTGCTGAAAAAAGCCATATTTTACCTGGAAGCTAGTCTGTTTGTTTTTGTAACTGTAAATAAAATTCGTCTGAGTCGCTACTATCTTCATCATTTGGTTGTACAGGGGCTACACGAGCCTACTATGATTGATACTTTTTATTATAAAATGAGCAATTATACTTCTATTATTAATACCTTCCCAATCTAAACGGGACTTAACAGCTACCTTATTCATCATGAGCCCTACTCCCTGTCTACATACCCTATCCTTCCTGCCAAAGTAAAGAAAGTCTATATCACCAAATTTCATGTTCTCTACTTCTGGGCTACAAGATTCCAAAATCCTTAATAATCAAATTTGAAATTAGTCAAAACATTGACATGAGATTTATTTCTTTATGTTGTAACATTCTGAGTTGCAATTTGATATTCTCTAAATCACTGAAATAATTTTGGCCTCAAGAAAAGCAATGGTCCTAGAGCCATTGCAGGATGGAGACCAACACATCTTCTCAAGTCTACAGAGAAGCACTTAACCTGGCTTAGAAATGGACAGCAAGAATTCCCTGGGACCTATAGTTGAATGAAATCTTAGATTGATCTTAAATGTTTTTGTTTGACTGATTAGTTAAAATGAGACTTGGAAACTGAAATTCAATGCCCAGAAATGCAAGGTTATTCACTTCAGCAATAAACATTCAGGACACCAGTACTCAATTGAGTCAATGGACAAAACAAGGCAACCTATTGTTCATATACAAGTTATATACTTTTTTATTGTTCATAAACAAGGCAACCTTCATGCTGAAAATGATCTGGGTTGATGAACAGCTAAATTTCAGTTTGCATGCCCAGACTGTAGCAGCAAAGACCAGTCAGTCTCTCAGTATATTTAAATAAAAATTTCAGTAGTCATTCATAATTAGCAACTTCAAAGCTCTATAAAGGTCTAATTTGACCTAAGCTAGAATTTGGCATGTGCAGTGCCAATCCAATTAATAAATCTAACCAAGAAATTCTAGAAGCAGTTCAGAGGCATACAACTAAAAGGCATCCAAGGTTTCTATAAATACCCTACTTCTCCTAGCTTGAAAAACTAAATTTAACCTCACTGACTTACTGCCAAAAGAGAGGAGATATGATTATGGCATTCAAGCTGCTCAACCATAAAGAACTTATCCCAAATGTCTTTTCAAGGACATGAGGACATGATCAAAACTTTTCAAGAAGCAAGCCAACTCAAGGTTACAAAGCAAATTCTTTTCAAATTGGATGGTGAATCTATGGAACTCATTTTACCAGGAAACATACTCTTCTGCCAGCATTGATTAATTCAAATCACCAGTTGACAAGGAATAGTGCAATAAGACCTGGCAATTATTTTGGGACTCACCTGAGCAGTCAGCATACAATCTTCACTGACATATGAACACAGGATCATCCTATTGCTGGCAAGAGTAATTTAAGGTCTTTAACTCCTTCATCAGAAAAAACTAGCCATTGGAAGCACTATTATCCTCTAGTCAGAAAACAATGAGTGTACACTATTATATACATTACTATTGATTGTGGGAAGTGCATGTACCTGAGCAACCTGTCCTCAGCAGTTTAAGGGCACTAGGCCAGTCAGTACCAATATGGCTCTTCCTAACCGCTCCTGCTCTCTTCTGCACGATCAAAATCTATAAGTAAATCATCTCCTATTAAATTGACTTCTGCATGCTTTAATAATCACTAAAAAAATTTGTCTCTTCTTTAAGATATAAAATACACGCCTTAAATATCTTACAATCAATGTGCCAAGGCAGGTTAGAGTTCAGGATAGCTGTATAAGTATTTTGAATCTTTGCCAAGGAACAGAAACGCTTTAGAGAAATAGTCTCCTCACTCAGAGCCTGGTAATCAAATAATACATGCTGAATAGTTTCATCTGAGAAGCAGACATGGCATAAAAGTGATGATGTAGCTTCCAATTCAATAATAATCTATTTAGAAGAAGGGCACCTGATTTCAGCTTGTAATATAGCACAGTATTTAGTCTAGTATAAAATGGAGCTAAAATTAGATCTTAGCCTGATACTGATACTCATAAACTGAGGACAGAGGAAGGACTAGGGATTAACATGGAATCCTTTGCTGCTAGAGAATCAGCCATATCATTATATTTGATGTCTTTATGACTTGGAACATGTTGGAAATAAATCTGATTACCTTTAGTCTTAAGATTAAGAAGCTGTCTTCTAATATTATATAAATCCTTGTCGTTGGGAATTCTATTAATACATTGGAGCAATAGTAATGCTGATTTGGAGCCAGAGAGATAGAGTATATTTCCAGATTCTATGTTATAATTTATAAGCGCATCCAGGGCCAGGTAAATGGCACATAATTCAGCAGACAAAATAGAAGATCCCAATGAGAGAGGAGAATAGAGGTTCAGTTTCAGGGATGGGATACATGCTCATGCTCCAGCTCTCTCACTCTGGACAGATCCTTCCGTATATATTTTTCTATGATTAGGGTATACCTTTAAGATCTGTTCAGCCAAAATAGTCAGGATCTCATAATTTGGAATCAGGTTTTTATTAATTAAGATAAGTTCTACTTGACAACCTGGTGGACTCATTTCCGACAGAGGGTACTAAGTGAAGGGATATGCACAAGGAGAGTATTGATTCCAATTTGGTACCTCCAGTTGAACAAATAGCAGAATTTTGTAAAGATTAAAGGACGTTAAATGAGGATGGGGGACGAGCTGAGAAAAATTAGATAACATATTCTAGATTTGAACAAATGTATAATTTGAAGAAATCCAATAGAAGTTTAGGATGACATCCCCACTTACTCTCTTAGTCTCTTTAGATCCCCACTTAGTCTCTTTAGAGTACAAAGTCTCTGAATAATCAGGATTTCAAAGAATTCATATGTTCATGCCACTACATTTTAGAATCTATCCATAAACCAAGTAACTTCACTGAATTGCAGAATGGGATCTCCCTCTAAAAAATTGTGAATGGATTAGGAGGATGTGTGGTACCATTAGTAAATATAGTGGCCTTAATTTTACTGTTTGAGATTGGGAAGCCAAAAGCTAAAGAGAATCTCTGGACTAATCTTATATCCTGTTGAATAAGACTTTGAAGAAGGCCAATATCCCATCCAGACTTCCAAATAATCACATCATCTGCATAAAGGCCAAAAGGCCATGATATACTTGAAATTCAGAGACATACAAGTTGAATAGAAGAGGACTCAATATTACACCTTGAGGAAGACCCCTTGTAATAGGACTTAATTCACCTCTAGACTGATTTACTTGACCATAATAACATCTATCAGTTAGAAAAACTTTATAAGAATTATGAAAGTGTAAGGGAAGTCAGGATTAATTAAAAGTTTCAGTAAATTATTGTGAACTACATTGCCATAGGCATCAGACCAATAAAACAGAACAGCCATGTGACATGTCTTGTTTTAAGAGAGCTACAAACACCAATTTCTAGCCTGGTAATGTTGCCTAAAGAGCTATGTCCTTTTCTAAAACCTGTTTGTTCACTGGGAAAGAGATTATTGACTTCAGCAAACCACTCAATTCTTGATAGGACAAGCCTTTCCAGAACTTTTCTGAAGGAAGGCAAAACTGATATAGAATGGTAAGACTTGAGATCACTGGATGATTTAAGAGGGTTTTAAAGCTGGAAATACCTGAGCAGTCTTCCAAGCATGTGGGAACTTTTGGCTTAACCAAATAAGATTGTAAATATCTAAGAGGGTAGTATGAACCACCTTTGGGGACTCAAGAATCCACTTCATATAAATACCATCATGACCTGGGGAACACATGATATTAAGAGAGTTGATTGCTACACTGAATTCCTCTTGGGAAAATGGTTTCATCAGGGCGCCTTTATATGAATGGGTAAGAGGCAGAGTGCAAAAAGGAGGTTGGTTGGAATGAAAATCTGAGCAGTCACTCTTATAGATATTAGTAAACATACCTGCCTTCTTTTTATCTGAGACAATTGGATAGCCATCCTGAATGATATCATGTTTATGATCATCATTTGACTGCTTCCCACTATTTAGTTGACTAATGAAATGGTGAATTCTTGAAATTGTGGTTCTAAAGCTAATACTTGAGCTGAAGTTAAACCATGTACCCTGTTTAGCTTTCCTTAAACTAGTTTCACCTTAGCACATGATTGCTTGTAAGAGATTATTGTTGACTGAGATGGGTGCTTTTGAAACATTTTACATGCCTTTGTTTTGCCTGAACTGCAACCCTACACTTGTCATTCCACCAGTACTTGGGTCTTTTGGAGCCATTGTAAAAATGTAACGTAGTCATTGGTATTGCCATTTTAGCTGACTGCAAGAGGATTGATTTCAACTTAGACTCAATGGCATTAATATCAGAATTGGAAGAAACAAAGGAAAAGTCTATTTCTCTAGTATCTCACAAAAAAGGGACCAATTGCCTTTGGTGTTATTAAATACAGGTATGAAGAGTTTCGGAAAAAAGTACAAATCTTGAATTGATGTAAGAATTGCAGAATGATTAGATTGCAGTGATGGGAGCTTTACCATCTGAAATAGATCATAATATGACGAAGGATCTAGAAGCCAATCTATAGCTGAGAAAGAGTTAGATCAAAAGTTATACCTGATCTGGAAATTATATGGAGTGAAAATCAAAGTGCCTGGAAAATTAGACAAAAGAAACTCTATACCTCTTCCTGCTTTGTTGCTACCAGGTGATTGTTATCAGAGAGGACTATGGACATTAAAATCCCCAAAAATAAAGGTATTATTACCTGATAGTTCAGATTCCAAGACATGGATGTCCTTGCTCCTGCAAGGGTTATACAGTGATTTTATGGCAAGATGATTACCATTAGCTTGGATAATTATTATACCTACAATATCAATTTCATCCCTTAAATAAATAAAGGTTGAGGGGAATGTTGGATTGAATCATGAACAAAGATGGCAACACCCCTTCCCTTCTATTAGATGATCTATCTTTCATGTAGCAATTGCACCCAGGCATTTTGATTTTCTTGAACTGATGAAGATTAGTCTCTTGTAGACAAATAATCCCTAGTCTATTGTTATTTGCACATTGGATAAGATCCGCAAGTTTATTTGAATTTAAGGAAACACAATTCCATTACAGGATCTGCAGCTTAGCTAACATAGGAGAGGTTGAATAGATGACATGCATGATACTTTGAGCAAATTGATGATAATTCTGTCCCTATTCATTGAAAATAGAATAAGAAAAGTAGTATTCTGCCATTTCTTTTGTTATACTAGATTTTTTGTCTTTAGAAAAAATTTGATTGGAAGATTTGGTCCACTGATGCAACATATTTAACTAAATTTGTAATATGAGGTCCAACTCTGTCTTGCATAATGTTGACTTGAGTAGATATATTAGGAGAAGCTGCCACTTTTTCAGACCAAGATATGGGATTAGATCTAGGATTGTGGAGGGCTGGACTTACTTTAACAACATTGGTTACTCCTTAACCAACTGAGGGAGAGATGCCTCAATAGGAGGTAGAAGTACCTGATTTTGAAGACCTGTAGCCAGGGGTTTGGAGAAAGGGTTAAATTCACTTCCTTAACCTTATTAGATCTTGGACCTGATGGCACTTTGGAGAGTTTGACCAGCTCCATTGCTGCTATAGGGAAAGGAACATTATCTTGACAGGCAATCCTTAGAACTTTAGCCCTTTGAACATATTTTCGACATAAATTGTGATCTGTTGATTGATGACTACCATCACAATGGGTAGCCTACATTTAGGAACTTCAGTACATCTACTTTCTGTAGACAAGGAGTGATTGCCAAGGCAATTGTGGGGCCCTAATTCAGAGGAAGAACAGTTCTTAGATGAGTGATCAAGCTTA
This sequence comes from Artemia franciscana, assembly GCF_032884065.1. Classification (NCBI taxonomy): domain Eukaryota; kingdom Metazoa; phylum Arthropoda; class Branchiopoda; order Anostraca; family Artemiidae; genus Artemia; species Artemia franciscana. Next base: position 57,705,603 of record NC_088863.1, on the reverse strand, counting down.
AAACATTTTTTAGCATTGGAGAGGCTTTTCTTGGTGTATGTTATGAGCTTTTAGCTAGCCAAAAAGGAAGACCAAGTCAAATTGGGAACTGGCAGGTAAGATAAAGAGGACACTTAATGCTTGATAGTCCCTTAGAATCTGGCTTGCCCATACAATGAACTTCAAGAACCTCTAGCATTTCCCCCTTGTTGTTCATAAGACCATCTTTTGAGTCTTCAGTTGACAGTTCTAATGGTCTCTTTTACAATGTTATTTTCTTTGAATATTTCTGAGGTGATTTTTACAATCCTGATGTTACAAGAGATATTGCTAATTCATATAGCTTAAGAGCTTGGCATTTTTGGAATCCCTAATTTAAAATATAACTCTTCACCATAATTTTCTTTCACCTTATAGTAAAACTTAAGCTTTCCAACTGGCTAAGGTTGTTCCACCATTTCTGAATTTCTTGGTCTTCCAGCCTTGTTTGGATCTGTGACAGAAAGACTTTTTGATCTGAGATTAGACCATTTCCTCCATTCCATGCATACAATAGACCTGTGCTGTCCAGTAGTTTTTTGACATGGAAGGGCCATGAAGATTTTTGTCCCAGGGTAAGTAATTCATCATATGCTGCTCTGATGAGTCTTGACTGTAACATCCTCCTGCTTACTATGTTGTGCATGTGCTTTAGCTTATGTTTTGCTATGCTACGCTTGTGCTTATATTATGCTTTACTTTGCAGATTGTTGTAACCTGGGTTTCTAATATACTGCTTAACAATTGACAAGACGGAAATTTCTACATGGTGTCAGAAAAATGGAATCCACTGTCCCATACCCTGAACTTAATTGGGAAGCAGACAACCTCAAAGAAGCTTGGAATAGATTCAAAAGCCATGCAACACTCATGTTTGCAGGCCCCTTGAGTGGAAAGACAGAGACTGTTCAATGTGCATTTTTACTAATATGGCTTGGTGAGAAAGGACGGGACATCTTCAGCACCTGGTCTCTCACCGAGGCTGAAAAAAACCGTATTGCAGTGTATACGCAAAAGTTCGATGAATACTTTAGTCCATCTGCAAATCCAATCTTCTCACATTATGTTTTCCACAAACGGGATCAGAACGACATTGAAACTGTGGAACAGTATGTGACAGATCTAAAACTTTTGGTTCGTGATTGTGAGTACAGTGCTGCAATCCGTGATGAAATGGTACGAGATAGACTTATCTGTGGAGTTAAGTCACCAAAGATACGTGAAAAACTACTGCAGATGGGACCAACACTAACTCTTCCCCAAGCAATCACTACTGCTCGAGCCCACACAGAAACCCAGGCACAACTAAAGTTGATGTCAACAGCAGCGACATCCAACCACGAAATACAAATCAAGCAGGAAATCGACTTCGTCCAGTATAACAAGCAATCCAAAGGACCTGCCAGACCCAACATAGCGAGAAGACAAGATTGCTATTTGTGTGGTGGGGATTATTCACCCATGCACAAATGTCCCGCAAAAGGGAAAATTTGCAGCAAGTGCAACAAAATGAACCATTTCGCAAAAGTATGCAGAAGTGGAAAGAAATCTATCAACGCGATCGAGTCAAACAGAGCAGACCCAAATGATGTAAGGCGCAGTGATGATGAACTCTTTATTCACGAGGTGTCAATAGAAAATGCAGATGACCAACCCTACTCAGTCCTACGCATCGAACAACAAATCAACGTCAGATTCAAGGTAGATACTGGGGCTCAAGCCAACATCCTCACAAAATCTCTACTGAACAACATCAAGCCTAGCCCACAGATCCACCCTACCCGCCAAATCCTTACCAGTTTCTGTGGACAGAAGATCCCAGTACTTGGTACTTGCCAGCTCTTTTGCTCCCACAACAATGGTAACAGTGAGCTGCTTACCTTTTTCATAGTAGAAGAAGCACCCACACCAATCTTGGGATTTGTTGCTAGTCGTAAGTTGCAGCTGATAAAATGGATCTTTACTCTCAACGAGTCATCAGACGACCTGTTTACTGAATTTGCAGATCTCTTTGATGGAATTGGGAAATTGAGAGGTGAATGCAAGATTGTTCTGAAAGAAGGAGCACAACCAACAATCCAACCAACGAAACGCATCCCTGTTGCAGTCCTACCAAGGTTCAAGGAAGAACTAGAGCGTATGGAACGCCTAGGTGTCATCGAAAAGGTCACTCACCCTACAGACTGGGTTAATTCTGTTGTTATTGTCGAGAAACTAGACAAGTCACTTCGGATCTGTATTGACCCGCATGACCTGAATAAAGCTATAAAAAGGCCACACCATCCTATGCCAACCTTTGATGAGGCTATTCAAAAGCACGAAGGAGCAAAATTCTTCACAAAACTTGATGCAAGGCATGGGTACTGGTCTCTAGTCCTTGATGAAGAATCATCAGAGCTCACAACATTTGCGACACCATTTGGGAGATTTAAATTCAGGAGGATGCCCTTTGGCCTGATTTCCGCTCAAGATGAATTCCAGAGGCGAATGGAAGAAGCGTTTGAGGGGGTACCCGGATTCTCAGTCATAGTTGACAATATCATAATTTCAGGAAAATCCGAAACTGAACATGATGTGAACACACGAGCTGCACTCACCAGAGCCAGAGAACGGACAGTAAAATTGAATAAAGCAAAATGCATACTCAAGTCCGAATCAATACCTTACTTTGGTCATGTGATCTCTAAGGATGGCATCCATCCTGATCCAAACAAAGTTAACGCACTGAAGGAAATGCCCCGACCACGCAACCGCGAGGAACTTCAGACACTATTAGGGATGCTAAACTACCTGTCCCGTTACATCCCAAATCTATCATTCCAGAACGAACCACTACGAACTCTATCAAAGCAGCATAAGTTCGTATGGGAAGAAGTACATGACAACGCGTTCGATACCATTAAAAAATCAATATGTAGCACCATATCCCCTTTTAATCCCTCAGTTGGTAACCTAGAGCTACAAGTTGATGCTTCCAAATCAGGCCTTGGAGCAGTCCTTATTCAGAACGAGAACATCATTTCGTTTTCCTCCCGCTCATTGAATACAACAGAGCAGAAATACTCTCAGATCGAAAAGGAACTTTACGCCATCGTTTTTGGAATTCGTCACTTCCATCAGTACCTGTATGGCCATAGCTTTGTTGTAGTCACTGACCACAAAACACTTGAAACGCTTATTAATCGACCAATGCAAAAATCATCTCCTCGTCTCCAAAGAATGTTGCTCCAGATTCAGCCATATGATCTTACAGTCATTTTCCGGCCTGGTAAAGAGATCCCAGTCCCAGACACACTGTCCCACCTATACCTTCAAAGCCAAGATGAAAGTCTACAAAAAGAAATCCTCCACCCTGATATCTTGCACAGCATGCATGCTTCCCATCTCGGTATTGAAAAAACGAAGCAAAGAGCTAGAACAATCGTTTATTGGCCAGGGATGACAGAAAGTATCGAAGAATATACCAAACGTTGCCCAGCATGCCAAGCGTACCAAAGGAACAACCAGAAAGAATCTCTCAAGCCTCATGGTATACCTAACCACCCATGGGAACATGTTGGAATAGACATGTTCTATCTGGAAGGAAGTCACTTCCTCGTAATGGTTGACTATTACAGTCGATTTTTCGAAGTTGACCGAATAGGGACAGCTGCCTCATCCCATCAAGTCATATCCCGTCTAAAAGACCATTTCGCAAGGCATGGGATCCCTCGCATCATTACTTCAGACAATGGTCCACATTTCAACTCCCTTATATTTCAAGACTTTACCAACAGGTGGTCCATTGAGCATAGAACGTCGAGTCCCTATCATGCCCAGTCAAACGGATTGGCAGAGAAAGCCGTTGGAATAGCAAAAAACATGATAAAGAAGACCCGATTTTGCAGAAGCGAAATGAGCAATGCCCTTCTTGAGTACAGAAATACCCCAGTAGTCGGAATTGCGTCTCCTGCCCAGCTATTAATGAGTAGGAACTTGCGATCAACAATACCCTGTACCCTTGAGCATCTCACTCCCAAAATAGTTCCCAAATCTGAATTTGTTGAAAGTCGCCTGGAGTGCCAACTAAGGCAGCAAAAGTACTACAATCGTCACTCAAAGGACCTTCAAGAACTGAAACAAGGGCAATCTGTGGAAGCACAGATCCAAGGAAAATCTTGGGAACCAGCTGTCGTGTTGCACAAACACGAACTGCCAAGATCGTACATCGTGCAAACTCAAGATATGAAAGCATATCGTCGAAACCGAAAATACCTGAGAATGTCCCCAGATGACACAGATCTAGAACAATATCAGCATACCAACTCAAATGGGGTACCGCAGTTGAACTCCACATCATCTCCAAGCGCGTACTCAACCCCGTCAAAAAGCCCACCCCCAACTGTCCTTATTCAAGCCCCAGGGTCAAGCCCAAAAGTCAGTAGCCAAATTCAGGACGAAGTACCGCCACCCGCCATGACACGTCTTGGGAGAATAATCAAACCTCCAAAAAGGCTTAATTTATAAGTTGTCGTCGTTGTTGTTTTTTTTTTCTTTTTTGTTTTTATTTCCTTTCTTTTCCCTTTTTGGGGAAGAAAGGGTGGATACACGTAAATGGAAGATTTTGGTTAAGTTTTGTTGTCATGTTAAAGTGTCCAGAAGAAAGGAGATGTAACATCCTCCTGCTTATTATGTTGTGCATGTGCTTTAGCTTATGTTTTGCTACGCTACGCTTGTGCTTATATTATGCTTTACTTTGCAGATTGTTGTAACCTGGGTTTCTAATATACTGCTTAACAATTGACAAGACGGAAACTTTGCCGTCTCGAGAAACCATGCAATAATGGAATGCTGGACGCTGAGACAAAGGCTCTATAGATGGGGTTCCAAGGATGCAATAGAGAAAATGGAAGCTCGCCATCCGTAGCTTTGTTGTGGAAATTCTTGTTCTCAACAATGCAATTGGTTGGTAGCTTAAACATAAAAGTTCTTCCTTTAGAAGACCAGATAATAACTCGGTCTGACGCAATAAAATCACCTCCCATCCATTGTTCACCATCTTTAGCTGGATTTGATGACAGCAAAGAAAAGTCCCCAGCATCGTAAATCTGCCAACACTGCGCAGACACCAAAAGTACAGTTCTCTGGTTATAAACACAGCATGTCATAGATACTGGATTGATACAATCAACCTGTTTACTCTCGTTCTCGGTTACTGTTTCGTTATTCTTCAGCTCATGTCCACCAAGAGTCCAAACTCGAACAACACCTCTTATAGTTACAGCCAAAACAACGTCGTCTGGTCTGCGAGCTGGCTTCAAAACGTGAATTGCTGAGTACCAATCAGTATGGTACCGGGAAGTTAAAGTGGCTGATATTTCGAGGGTCATTGGATCCATTATAAGTATGTCCGAATATTTTCCAATACAGAAAAGCCGAATGTAATCTCCAGAACTAACATGATGTGCCTGTATATAAGTGTGGACGTACGGCAATTTTACACTCTCTAAGCATTGACCAGTTACTAGATCCCAGCTACACATTTCACCATTTGCTGAGGCAGATATGACATTAGTTAGATCAACATTAACTGATCCTCTTACTAAACAGGTTATTGCTGCGGTATGACCCAGCATCAAGCATTTTGGTTTTGCCTCGAGAGAAGATAAGTCAAAATCCCAGAGACAGATCTGTCCTTGACTAGTTCCTGTGACAATGGTAGAATGATTTCTTGATACAAGAATCAATGAAACACTATGAGTTGGTGAACTTTTTCCCCATAATACAAGTGGAACAACGACACTTTGTGAAACACTATGAGCCATTTTAATACCTAAAACTTCAAATTAATTTAGGCGATGTAGCTCTTTCGAATTGAACTTGGTTCATCTTGGCAAATACATTGCAGTATTTTCAGCCAAAACTTAATTAATTGGATCTGTCTATGTTTTCTCATGGAGAAAAGTCCCAAATATCCCTTGATGAAAAGTGTGTGAGTTGTGGCGTGCAGACCTAGCATTTGTTTACAATATTGTAGCTGTAGAGTTTCTACTGAATTTGCCACTTCTAGGCCCCATACTTCCCCTCCATAGTGGAGGATTGGCCTTATTTTTGAGTTGAACACGCTTTTGTGCATCTTTAAGTCACCTATTCCTGTCAATTTACAGTTCCTGAACAGCATTGCCATTGCTGCTTTTCCTTGACTTGCCATCTTTGAAATATGATTGCTCCATCTTCTGTTTGATGTTAGATGGAATCCTAAATATATTGCCTGAGACACAACCTTCACCATTCAAATTAAAACTTTCTTCATCTTTATTTCCTGTTGATTGTCTATGGCAAAAAACCATCACCTCTGTATTTTTTGTGTTAATAGAATAGAATATATTTATTCACTACAATAGCCGGAGCTAGCATTAGCATGTCATGACAAAAATAATTTATTTCCAGTTTCTTTTCCTCTAAATATTCAGCTGTTAAATCTAACAGAGTTTGTAGCTCCAAATTGAATCTGGTGAACAAGGCAATATCATTGGCAAATAATAGTAATGATAATACTTTATTTCCAAGGTGTATAACTGGTGCCCACCTTTTTTCAAGGTATTTGGCAAGATCATTTATAAAAATAGCAAAAAGTTTCAGTGATAGGGTACTACCCTGTTTTACACCTTTTACATTAAAAAAAAAACTCTAGATATACTACTTCCTGCTATCTTTACCACATTTCTGGTCAAACAATACATCAAGAGAAGAACCCTAAAAAGGGTGATGGAATTCCTGTTCCTAAAAGCATTCTAAATAGAGTTATACAGTCAACATTGTCAAATGCTCTACTTAAATCAAGAAAAGCCATGTACAACTTTCCATTTCCTTTGCAATACTTACTAATCAATGCATTTAGAACAAACATTCAATCAGATGGTGAGTATCCTTCCATAAAAAGGGACAAAAAGACTCAGAAAATTACCATGCTATAAGCATCACTTCTGTAGTTGTTAAGGTGCTTAAGAGATTTGTTAACAAAGCTCTAATTGAACATCTTAAAGTTAATAACATCCTCTCAACATCACAACATGCATTCAGATCTGGTAGATCTGTTGACACTAACCTCATCCAAACATATAAATTAGTGACTACACTGCTTGATAAGGGTCTTCCTGTTGACATGATTCTTCTTGATCTGTCCAAAGCATTTGGTAAGGTTTGTCATGGATTCCTCATAATCAAACTGAAGGCTGCAAGTGTCAATGAAGGTGTTGTACAGTGGATTATGGGCTTCCTCTCTGAAAGATCACAGAGTGTCAGAGTTTTTGATTCACTCATTTCTTCATTTCAGAGTTTCCTCATTTCTCTTCTCTCACAATTGTATCAAGTGGCTTACCCCAGGGCACTATTTTTGGACCAACACTTTTCAACTTCTATGTCAACAATCTACCCACTCTTCTTTCAAATCTTATTACCCTTTATGCTGATGATCAGAACTAGTTGGAAAAGCGGCTACTCCCTCTGACCAGCAATCAATTCAAACCAATCTTGACAGTCTAGGAAGATGGGCTAATAAGTGGCTCCTTATTTTTAAGTTGACAAATGCCATGTCATCCATTTTGGCAAACACAACAAGCATTATAAGTACTTCCTTCAAAACAACTTCCTTTCTGCTGTTTCTGATGACAGAGATATTGGAGTTATTTTTGATCACCAATTAAAGTTTAGCACTCATGCTAAGTCTGTTTCATCTTCTGCAAATAAATCCCTTGGTATCATAAAAAAACCATCTTAGTCAACACCCAAGAGTTTTTATGAAGTTATATAAGGTGCTTGCACAACCACATCTGGAGGTTGGAATGTCATTGGCAGCCCTTTTTTTCAAAAAACATAAGAAGTTGCTTGAGGATGTCTAGTGTTGTGCCACTAAGATGGTTAGCAGTGTGAATAAATTTACATCCAAAGAAACACAACATTATTTGAAGCTGTCAACACTGACATACTGAAGGAAAAGGGGTGATATGATTTTAACCAAGAAAATCCTTGCTTAAAATACCCTTCCCAGTTTCTTTGCACATTCCTTGTATCCTGGTACTAGAGGACATTCAATGAAGCTCCCCATGCAGCATTCCACAAGTAGACATAGAAGTCATTTCTTCAGCCAGAGTCATCAATCTGTGGAATCAACTGTCTGAGGAAACAGTTTCTACAACTTCAACCAACACTTTCAAGTCCCACCTTGATAAGGAATGGCTCTGCCAGGAGTTCCTTTACAAATGGGAAGCTGTAGAGTCCTCTAAAGAGTCTAGATCAAACAGCCACAATCTACACCAAACAAATTTTTTTCATCATTGGAGCACCACAAGGATAGAAAATTCTTATATTACTCCAAGCTGAAATCTTAAGGTAATTTAAGGTAAAAGTAATATTAGTGATTTATGAAATAAATTTTAAATAGGCTAATAAAAGTCACATTTTTGGAATCAACAGAAAATAAGCATTTTATTGATATATTTTCTATAGGCTACCAGTAGAGGGCCCTCTAGGATAAATAGGCCCTCTAGAGGGAGAAGGAGTGGATGTAGTTGCTTTAAATTACCTTCCCAGGACATACTTTAGTCTGTAGATTCATCCCTGAAAGTTTCATTTTCCTAACCTAAACCTTTCTGAGATAGCAAGAAGTCAATTAACTAGAATTTTACCTAAGATAGGGCAAATTGTAGTTTCTGAAAAGATCTCTTGGGCAATAAGTCAATGACTTTTTAATTTAAGAGTTTAATTTTGAGTGATTTTAGTAATAGCCTAAGCATATTGATACATAGGTTGGATTTTTGTAGCCTATATATTTTTATGTGTGCAATTCTTTTCAATATCCTAACTACTTTATACAATAGCATACTTTATTTTAATACTTCCTTCCAAATTGGTCAAATATTTAGCCCAAAATATAGGCCTACATTGTCCCTGTATTTTTATAGGCCTACCTGGCTCTATTGTTCAAATTAATTTAATGACACAATTGATCTTGATGGGTTCCTGTGGTGGTGCAGTGGATTTGACCTTAGCTTGGTAATACGGGACCCAGAGATCAAATCATGCTGCAGGAATGCACTGCAGGGCCAACACAGGGACCTTAGTAGTCAAGAAGCATCATTAATTCTTAAATAATAAATAATAATAGATCTTGATGGCATCCAACGACAGGATTCTCATGAGTTTTCCCTGATTTCTCCTATATAATAAGCTTCTATCGAAAGCACCTTCCCAAGCCATAGGACTAATCCGGGCTTTGAATTCACTCCAGAAAGATTCATTTCTCTAACTGAACCTAGGATACTTTCTGAGGCAGCAGATAAACCAAAACCAATAATTTTATTTGGAAGACTGTGGCTGATATAGATCATACGAGAAAATGATTTTAGCGTACCATACCACTTTCGCAGTTTTTATTGATGCCATTTTCTAGAAAAGTTTTGGGCACGATTTTGGACTTTAAAAAATTATGCTTTTAATAAACATTGTCAAGCACTATGTCTCTAAGTTGCAACTGGATAAAAAAAAAACGGTAATTTGAAAAACAAGACACTGAGTCAAAAAAATTCCTGATTTTGAAAAAAACAGTACTAAATCAGCAAAATTCTAAAATTTAGGTGTTTCAAAAGACAATATAGTATTTTATTTAACTACTCTCCCAAATAGATTTTGAAAAATAGCTTTATTTTCGTATTTACTTTCCTCTAACCGAATTCCCTCTGGATAATGCGAATATCCCTTTATCTAATAAAAATAATGCTCTAAATTGGCTTTGTTGGCTTATCCCAACAATCTGCTCCAATGCATATGGTCTGAAAATGGAGGTCCTATCGATTTGTTTACTTTTCCTTTAGTTTTTTTTTTTAATTTTTGTTAATTTTAAACCCTTACAAATTAGAAGCCGTTTCCTCTTTTATTTTAGTATGATTACTATGGCAGCAAGTTTTATGTCATGCTATGTTATACAAGATGATGAATGAAATGTGACGAATGAAAGATGATGAATGTTCGAGCAGCTGAGGCAAAAGGCAAAAAAAATCTGAGGCAATGATGAGTGAAACCGAAAACCGAAATCTGTTGTTAGAAGAAAAATGACAGCAAGATTCATATCGAATCAAAACATAATCTGTAATTAGAAGATAAACAACAGCAAGAATCAGAATGAATCCTTGGAAAATTCAAACCCTATTAAATACAGAATTGTAATAAACTTTAATAAGTAGTTGAGCACACTCCTGCAAAGGTTTTGAGCATAAAATCCACCCTTCAAGGCCATTTTGATATTTTATTAAATGAAATTAGGGACCCCTCAACGTAAAAAATTGACAGTACCCTACAATCAAAGTATTCACGTTTTCTGGATTGTCAATTAAGGGGACTTGGTGGTGAAAAATATCACCATATCTCGTTCACGGTAAACCTTTATAGTTTTTATGTTCGAAGTATTTACAGTTGACCATGTACTCTTTCCCTGTCTTATGAAGCTCGGACAAGAGATCTAAACAAAAGATAGAATATTCCCGATACAAGACAGATTAGTTTTGACCTCTTGATATCAGGCATTTTTTTTGTTTGATATCAGGCATTTTATTTCACCGCCTTAATCACATACCAATCCAATCTTATTTCCTGAAGCCAATTTCTTCCAAACAACGATGGTCCATTTCCAGCAGCAACAATTAACGGCAAAGTCTTACTTTGTGATTTGTACGTCAGTTTAACATCAGCTTCCCCGAAAATAGGGATGTTGTGGCCACCATATACAGTCAGCTTACGATCACATTTTTTCAGTCCCGCACTGCTTAGACAATTACGGTAAGTCTGTTCTGAGGTTAACGACACGGCCGGGCCTATCTCTAGCTCAAAATCAAGCTTAGACTGTTCTATTGTGAGTGTGACAATAATTTCCGGTGACTCACCACGTGTATAGAAAATAGGATGTATAGTATGAATAGTAGGATGCCGGAAGTTTTGGATCTACTGCTGTTTTCAGTATAGGGACTACTGAGTTTTTATAGTGCTTTGGGACTGTCAATGTGATAGTAAACTAGTTGAACGGAACTTGTTTACTACTTTGGGGTTCAGGCTTTTTAACATTGGATTGCTGTCTTTTGAGATATTGTGTGTTTTTAGTATACCCTTTTGTAGTTATGGCTTCATATGTCAGCTTTTTGGCCAACAATTTGGGTTTTTTCAAACTCTGAGTGACAAATGGCAACGCTTACCGTCATTTAATTGAGCTAAAATTTCAGTTATCTCAATTTATGGAAAGAAAAATTGTCTTGTGGGGTCCATAGAAACAAAATTATGACATGGTTATTTTTTGCGGTCATTCTAAAATATGTACAACATAAATATTACACATCCTGCCTTGGCAAGATTTTTGATCAAGGTGGTTAGAACAACACGGAACTCTCAAAGCAGTCAAATTACTCAAATGATGCTTATTTCTAGTCGATTTTTAATATTCTCTAATCAAGTTAACTGCTGCAAGTATGCTACGTCATTTTAAGGGACTGATCTTTCCTAAAAGTTTGCTATGATCGTTTAACAAGCATCTATTTACAGAACTTTATAAGGCAGATACAGGTAACCAACTGAATTAAAATGAATAGCACATAGCTGTTATTCGCAATCAGCGTATGACTCTACAATAGGGGGAAATTTCAAAATAGAAACTTGCACATAGAAACAAACGATCGAAACACTGTATTCCCCCCTCCTTATTATAATTCATGCCTATTTCTAGGCCTAGGTGTATGCATAACTGCTTCAACTTTCCGAGGATTTGGCTCAATACCCTTGGCTGACAACACGAAACCGAAATATTTTACTTGATAAGCAAAAAATTCGCATTTTTCCGGATTCAATCGAATACCAAAATCGCGCAACTGATCAAGAACAGAACGTAGATTCTCTAAATGCTCAGAATCATTTTTTCCGGTAATCAATACATCGTCTACTATGTGAGCAGCGTGCACACCAGACAAAATTTTGTCCAGGATCTCTTGAAAAATAGCACCACTTTCAGAAATGCCAAAAGGCAAACACTTGTAACGGTATGGGCCTAAGGGAGTGTTTAGAGTCACTAGCTTCTTTGACTCATCATCTAGCTCAATTTGCAGGTAAGCACCATTTAAGTCTAACTAAGAAAACTTTTTCCCCCTTACAAATTCGCGAAAATCTCTTCTGCTGTAGGCATTGGGTATTCCTTTGGGTTTAGAGACGGGTTACTGTAGACTGTTACTGTACTGTGTACTGTTACTGTAGACTGGTGACTGTACCTTTAAAGTCACCACAAATTCTAACACTACCATTATGTTTATTTACCGGTACAATCAGACTGGCCCAATCACTGTAATAAACCTTTTCCAACACTTTGATTTTCACAAGTTGGTTTAACTCCGATTTAACTTTTTCACAGATAGCCAACGGCACAACTCTAGCTTTAAAAGACTTCGGCCATGCATCCGGCTTTAGATTTAGATGCGCTTTCTCCCCCTTCCCTTTTCCCAAGTTTTCAGAAAACAGCTCACTGAATTCGTGTACGGGGGGGAACAGCATGTACGGGGTTGGGTGCCAGAACAAGAGTGCATCAAACACCACAGAGTCACTAATACGTTTCGGCTGGAGCACATCTCCAGCCTTAGAAATTATTAATACACGATAAATCGATGCTTGTGAGGTGTTTCAAACAGGCAAAGCTGGCTATTTAGGTTTACTTCGGTATTACTAGCATTGTTTGTAATAAGTGTTCTACTTAATTTAAATTCTCTTAGGGGTTTTCTATAAGGTATAGCTTGCGAGGTGTTTCAAGCAGGCCAAAATAGCTATTTAGGTTTACTTCTGTATTACTAACATTGTTTGTAATAATTATCCTTCTTTATTTAAATACTCTTAGGTGTTTTCTATAAGGTGTGGCTTAGAAGATTGTTTTGTGGAAGATGTGTTTTGTGAGGAAGAATTAGCGATACTACTAAAAGGATTAAAAATTAATAAGGCTCCAAATGCTGATGGTGTGGTAAATGAGTTTCTTAAATAAGGTGGCTCTGAGGTTAGAAGTAACCTACTGAAGATTATGAATAGGATTTTTGAAAAAGGGGAAGTAACGATTTTAGGAAAACCTTAATTAAACCTCTATATAGGAAAGGTGGTAAGAGTGAGTGACGTAGTTATTGAGGCATTAGTCTAGTTTCTGTAGATAGCATATTACTTAGTAATATAATAGCTTTTAGAATAAGAGATGCTTTAGAAAAAGTGTTAAAAGAAGAACAGTGTGGTTTCAGAAAAGCAAATTTTCATTCCTAGGTTGATCATTGAGAAATTCCTTAGTTTGCAAACAACTTTGGTCCTCGGTTTTATGAATTACGAGCAAGTGTTTGATTCTGTTGATCAAAGAGCTTTTGCAGAGGTCTTATCCTTGTATGGTATTCCTGACCAATACTTTAAAGTGATTAGTGGTATGTACGAGAATAACACTGCTGCAGTTGAGGTAGGAAATGAGGTAGACTTAACTTGACTTACATCCCATACGGCCTTTGTCGCTGTATTGGGGTTTTGTCTCTTCTCACTAGTCTTTGAATATGGTGACGTTATTTGGTTCTATCTGAGTGCTAGGCGCAGGAGTTAGGGGAGCTTTTGACCACTGAAGTTGTTGTACCATCTCTTTCAGGGTCGGCCATGCGGTCGTGTGCCATGCACCCGTCGTTCAAATGTGACTTGTGGAACTTGATTAGATGGTATTCGCTAGATATGACCAAGCCAGCAGAGTTACTGACTTGTAATATGGTCCGCAAAAGCATATGGGCAGCGGAGGAGTTTACGGAGGTCTTTATGGGATACTCGATCAATGTAGGTGATCCCTTCTATGTGACGGAGACATTTTGTTTCAAATAGAGATTTGACATTAGTTATCAAGTTGACCAAGTTTCACATGCATACATAGCATTGGGGGTTTTGAGAGAATTTAAGAGTCAGACTTTGAGTGATTTTGATAGTAGTTTACTTCCCCAAATTTTGGATAGACTCTTGAAGCTGCTGATTCCAAGGCCCAGTCTACACTTATTTGATTTTGAGCAATCGTTGTTAGAGAATAAAAGACTGCTGAGGTATTCTTCATTTTCAATTTGGTCTCCTTTTGGTTTTAGATGTATGGCTCTGGGTACAGACTGTATAAATACCCGCATGACTTTTGTTTTTCCTGTTTTGACAACCATCCCAAGGGTTTCGGCTTCTGACACTATCCCGTTTGTGTCTATTTGGAAGAAATGTTCATGGCTGTTTATTTTCACGGTGTCGTCTGGGTACGGTAAATTGTCGACAAATTTCCCTCCAATGGATATTCCTTCTGTGGTTTTAGAGAGTGATAAAGCTGCATTTAGAACAAATTAAGCAGATAAGAGTATAGGAGGCAGCCCTCTAGAACACCTGCTGACGTATGAAACTTTTCTGTCAGTCCTTCAGATGTCTGAACCTGGCTACAGAAATTCAAATACATATCTTTGATTAAGTTTACCATTTTTTTGGGGACTCCATAATACAGAAGTATGTGCCAAAGGCCGTTGCATCATATTAAATCGAAGGCCTGTTTAGATTCAATAAAAAGTAAAAGCAGCTCTTTCGTAATTTCTATTTATTTCTCCATCAGTTGCTGAATGGAAAATGTATGATCTATAGTCGATAAATCTCTTCTAAAGCAGGGCTGATATTCTTCTAAAGCAGAGGTCCCCGAAATTTTTTTTTATAGACCACTTTAAAAATTTTATTGGCTGTGATGGACCCCCTTCAGCTACATTTTTTCCGTATTTCCAAAACTCGACAAAAATATGAAGATCAGATCTACCTATGGAAATTTTCTTTGTAGAGATTTGCTTGAGTTTTAACCAGGAATCAGCAGTTTTCGAGAATAAAAATGACCATTGATTGAACGATTAATAAACTGATTGTGAAGTGAGTGGTTGCCAAAATTTATGACTGACCAATCAAAAATTGTGTCCATTCAACTTAATTTTTTAAAATTTACTCACAGCACAAGGGGCCAATGAATTCTCACTTATTTTATTTAGAAATAATCGGAATTAAAAAAAAGTATACTTTCTTTTGCTGTATTTATTCAATTATATAATTATTCCACTTTTGATTAATAACGTAAAGTAAGTTCTACATTTCTACAATAACAATAACAAAATAGTCGTATGTTAGTTGAAGGATGTACTTCATGAATTGACAGCAAATTTTCAAAATTAGGGTTCAATTTAGTGAGGAATAACCGCAGATCTCCCCGTTCTGTGATATCCAATCTGATCCTTTTTTTCCGTTAAAAGGTTTGTATCTACACTAAAACTCTTTTCAACAAGATGTGATGAAGGAAATGCTATGAAAAGTTTTCTCGCAACTACCCAAAGTTCAGGATATTTTTGGCTGTTTCTGCCTGCAACCAAAATGTTTGATACCTCTTTTAAATTTCACCTTCATCTCCTCATCAGTGTTAAGCTCGAGTAGCTCCTTTTGTAATCCAACATTGCCTAATTCCGTTTCATCAAATCGATCTAAGATCCAAGGTGGTATTTCTATCGTCAGAATATCTTCAAATCTGATTTTGAAGTCTTCAAGTAGGGCAATTAAATGTTGAATGTTTTTCTGAATGTACTCATCAAGCTTGATAATTTTAAAAACTGGGAATATTCCCACCGACTAGTATTTTGCTTCATATATCTAAATTTTCCACGAAAAACTGAAATTACACCATTTGCTTTTAATAAAATTGAGACTGTCCTCTTGTAATTGTAAGTTAATGTTATTATTAAATTTTTTGAACAAATCTGTCAAATAAGCGATGTCTGCTTTCGAATTGATTCGGTTTTCTCTAAAATCTGGATCTTTACTTTCCAGAAACTATAGTACTGATTCAAAAATTGAGTAAAATTTTGTTAAACATGCACCTTTCGATAAACAGCGTACTTCAGTATTTAAGAGCAATCGTTGAAATTCTACATCCTTTTCATCACACAGTTGTGCAAATAAATTCATATTCAATGCATTACTTCTTATTTTATTACGTGCATTAATCATGAATTGAAGTGATTGGTGCAATTTCTCACTCAAATTGTTTGCTACTAGATGTTGTTGGTGGATGACACAGTGAATTGCAGTTACCTCTGGCATATTTTCTTAAGATGGCTTTCTAACCCACGATATTTGTGAATGGAATCGATTTTTCTTGTAAAAAATCACTCAGGACAATAAATATTGATAAGCCTTTCTTGTCCGTCTTTTAAAGTTTTTACAAATAGTAGCTCTTCATGAATTTCTTATTCCATAATAAATCGAACATATACAAATAATAATAATGCTTCATTACCGGGTAAGGTTGAATCATCCACTTGAAAAGAAAAATGAGTTGTTTGCAGATAATTACGCAAGAAACTTTCAATATCAGAGGTTAGTTCATCAATTCGTCTTTGTACAGTGTTGTTGCTCAAAGGAAGTCTTTTTCGGGATGTTGAATGAATATTTGTTCAGAGGAGTTTTTAAAACCTCTTCAACAGCGGGTAAAATTAACTGTTTTCCAATGGTATGCGGTTTTCCAGATTTTGTCATAAGTAATGAGATAATTACTTATAATTACTTATATCATTGTTTCTTTCAGATGTTTAACCAAACATATGGTGCACAGTGGATCGATTTTCATTTTTCCCTTTAATTTTAGAAAATATTCAAAATCTTTATCTATTTTATCAGGATGATACCTTCTTAGATGATCTTCGAGCTTCGATGGTTTCATAGAGTCATTGCTCAAAGCTTTGTTGCATAAAAGGCATATGGCAACCGCTTTTCTGCTTTTGATGGTAGATTCTTTTGTAAATTCTGCTTTTTTTTTAGTAAATTTAGTAAGTAGCCTCCTGAGGTTTGTAAAAATTTCAGTTCTGGCCCGTTGGCATAAGACAAAATATATATTCAATCACAATTAAAAACAGATCACTGCGGATAAATTTCATTAGCCCAATCTCTGCAAAATCTAATCAATATATTTTGAATTAAGAATGGTTTCTGAGGCAGAAGAATACTGTTTTTAGTTTTCTTTGACTGTCAGCATATTTTTCACCAAAGCATTCCTTTTGCTTTTAATAGTTAATTTCTTAGATGATTTATTCACTTTAATTTACGCACTATATCATAATTTTTTTTTGATTTGGGAAAATACCTGACTTAAAAAAAAAAAATAACAGGCACCTAAGGGAAATGCTAGAAATGGAGATAAGCCAATAGGAGTGGCGACCGTTTTTGATTTGCCATAAAATTAACCTTAGTCTTGCTTTCAAACCGCCTACATTTAGCACTAAGTTTGACATAGGTAGTGCATATTATCGTTCTAATTGCCGTGTTAATCACAGGCAAATGTTGTATCAGAACCCTTGTTTAGCCGTGCTTTTCCGGCGTGTTACAATTTTGAAGAGTCCATAAGATGAAATGCTTTAAGTTTTTGCTGGGTTGACGCAAGGAATCTGAAATGATTTTTTCAAGCCCTGCTGGGTTTTGTTAAGCCCTGTACCTGAAAACACAGTTCTTGATTCAGTGATTTGAATCGGCATATTCGGCAAGATATTTTAAACACTATCAATGTGCTAAATGGAGGAGAGAAAAATGTTGTCTTTTTAAGAAGTCCAGAAAAAAATCTTTCAAGTTATTAGTAAGTGAAAATAATGGATAATTTTTATAGTTCTTGTAATTTAATTGATAAACTAGAAGATAACACACTTCAAATTAACTCAATTTTCGGAATAGGCCAATTATGAAGTAAACTGTTAACATGTTTGCTTCTCAATAGTCCCAACTGTGCTGCGCTAATACCCGGGTCTGTATATAATTTGGAGAATATATTTAACCTTGAAGGGTGGGGTAGGGGGAAATAGTTGATTGGCATGTCTTAATGATTAATATAAATTGGCTATAGGCCTGAATGTGCAGTTAAGGCTACTTTAAAAACATGATAATAGTATACCTAGAGAGTATAAGTCTAGGAAACCATCTATACATAAACAAACATGTTAAGAAAACAACTCATATCATAATTTACAGAATAACCCTAGTCAACACATTGTGCAGGGGGAGAACCTTTATAATCAATCCTTTCAATGTTGTACAATTTTATTTAGCATAGCCTATTTCTGAAAAATAATCTGAATCCAAACTCATTAGACCTGTCAATACACCCAGTAAGAGAGCCTCTATGCAGAATGACCTGTGGGTACTTTCCCATTGGGCAACTTTGTGGAGGCTTGAATTCAGTGTAAATAAATATCAAACAATCCACTTTGGAAAGAAAAAATGAGAAATGCCCTTCTCATATGTTAGGGATAGATGGATCAAGACAGACTATTATCTTGTCTGAAGTAGAGCAAGAGTTAGGGGTCATAGTTGATAAAGAATTGAAATTCACTATACACACAGACAGCTGTAGCCAAAGCACTCCAAACCCTGGGCATTATAAGAAGAACAATCACTAGTAGGTCACCTATGGTGATGACTAAATTATACAAGGCATTGGTCAGGCCTAATTTGGAGTTTGGCATGTATATTGCTAGCCCCCTCAACAAAGGTGACCAGCAGAAGTTAGAAACAGTTCAGAGATGGGCTACAAAAGCAATTGAGGGATGCAAATACTTAAACTACCCATCCTGTCTGAAGAGGCTGAAACTCCCCACTCTTGTCTACAGATGTAAAAGGAGTGATATTATTATGACACATAAGCTCCTGAATTATAACTCTCCATTAAATAAGCTATTTCAACTTGACCAGTCTGCCAGAACTAGGGGACATAGTCAGAAACTATATCAGAAGAGAGCTGCCAATAGATTACGCAATAACTTCTTCACTTATAGAATAGTGAGTTTGTGGAATTCTCTCACCAAAAAAGCAGTCACTACCCCTAGTACTGCTGCCTTTAAAAGAGTTGTTGATGGAGAATAGTCATCAAAGCCATGGTGAACTGAGTGGGATGCCATTGAGATGTCCAACTGTTAGGGGGGGGGGTTGGTGAAATAACGAGTTTGGTGTGAGGTTTAGCTTAAGGGGGATTTTTGCCGTGAGGTACTTTCAGCTTCTCGAAGTCTTGGTAGCTTAATGTGGATATGAGATATGGGAGCTAAATTACTAACAGAATAAAAAGGCTTTGTAGATAGTCCCCAGCAACCTGGGAGACAGAATCATCTCAATGATGTTTGAGGTCTCCTGAAATAATATAGATTCCCTTGGGACTGTACCTGAAGACTAGAGGAACTGTACCTGATGCCCTAGTACATAGACAAAAGATGATTAAGGACAATAAGTTTTTATTTACTTACAGCATACAACTCTGAGTAAAACAACTCCAATAATTTATAGCATGAAAGAGTACACATGAACACTGTAACTTGACTGTAATACCACTGATTCCCAACTGCCTGAGTCCAGCTAATATATGTCCAAGACTTGATTTCTAAACAAGAACTTGGGGGATGACTTGTGCAATTGACCTCTCCTAAAGATGTCGCAATACGACTGGTTTTCCCAATTGTGAAGCAACCAGTTTCTACTCTCAAGAGACAAAATAGGAAGTCTTTTTTCTTTGAGTTCAAAGGGACATATGAATCATTAAGACTTGATTTTGATTGGTTGAAAAAAAGAAACATTTCTGCTTTTTGTTTGACTTGTGTCTAAAGGCATGTAGTCCACAAAATATTGAATAACTGCTAAACTCCAGATTCTATAAGACTTTACTTTAAATCTTTTTTCTAATTTGAAATTTACTAAAGGGGTATGACTGAGAAATTTAGTCTTGAATTTAAGAGTTTCTAAAGGAGTATGGATGAGAGATTTGGTCCTTTATTTAAGAATTTTTAAGGGGGTATGAATGAGAGATTTGGTCCTGAATTTTATAGAGGGGGGGCTGGTCTATATGTTACATATCCCCTTTCCCATTGTAGATTGATGTGCCCATCAATCAGTCTAATCCCTTTCTTTAAACATTGGATTTAACCCTTATTGTCTATAGAAATTTTTTTATTCTAATTCCATAACCTTATAATGATGATTTAAAATTTAAGAAATATTTTCCTTCACCTTGTATAATGTCCTGCACCTAGCACTAAAAAAAAATACATAACAACAGCACTTGACATTAATTGTTATTACACATGAATACCTGGATCCAATTGTTTGTCTCTATTTGAATTATAAACAATTTTAACTGTTATATTTAATTCTCAATTGATCCCAGGCATTTTAACAATAAGGTGTAAAATATACAACATTATATAACAAAAATTACCACTGATACTTTTATTTAATTTAAACTATTAATTCACTGTTTGGCACTTTTAAGAAAGGAACGAATTTTCGTGCTTGTTGGAGGTCTATATTTACATAAGATTTTCTGCCAAGAGTATTTTTGATGTATATGCCAAAAAGAAATACAGTATATTGTATCATAGCCTTTTAGCTGTTATAAACCAACAATATTTCCTACAGTAGGGAAAGGATGTTAACGTACGGGAAAAGACCTCTCCATTTTCCTGTATTCTTACATCCTCCCTGTTAAAATGGCTTAAATATCATCAGGAGCAGTAGGGTTTAATTGATGCATCTCTTGTGCCTCAATTATATCATTATTTATCTTTCTTTGCTTCAATAGCTTTCCATAGTTAATTGTTAGTAGCGCTCTTATTGTTAATGAAATAAGAAATACCATGAATATAGTGATTATAATATTTTACCATGAGTTTGGTGAGAACAATCCGTATTGACTCTCCACGTATTTCAACCTTTGGTCTTTGTCAGTGAACAAGGGTATTTGCATATCTAACGCTTCCTTTATTTTTGTTAATTGCATTGTACCTTTAATCTTTTCTATTTTTTGCCATATGGATGTTTTAGATTCCTCATCATTTATATTCGGAATTGTGAAGGACAAGTTTATTCCTTGAAAGTTTATTATTTTTGGGCTCATGACGCTAGTGCTGGTTGTGATTAGAGGTGTTTGCACGGTTGTTTCTTTAGTTACAAGTCTGCAACCTTGTTTGATTGTAATAGTTCCAACGTCCTGTAACAATATTTCGGTTCGATAACTGGGGTCAATTTTTTCTGTATTGTTGTAGCAGGATAGGGTTCCTACCGTCTTTTTAGGTTCTGTAAATAACCATAAGTCGTTCCGTAAATTAATGAAAGTTTCTCTTTTGGTATTTCCTATTAAGGCTTCACAAGAATCGGGAATATTTTGTTGCTGTGATTCATTTAGGAATAGATCTAGCATGCATGATCCTATCTTTACGTTATATATAGGTAATGTTAGTTGGCAGACCAAGTTTTTAAATGACACACATTCTTTTAATTCTTCGGCATTTGCTAGTGCGTATTTTCTTCTGTCTTGATCTATTAACATATATTCCGCTTCTGGGATGATGCTCATGAAGGAGTTTGTCTGTTTAATGTTGATGGGGAAGGTAGATATTTTGTACAGGTCATATATGGATTGTTGATTAATTAATGGAATTGTGACTACTGCAAACAGTTGTTCATTAATCTCGGTGATATGCACCTTTAGTTTGGTATAATATAAAAACAAGTTAGCTACTTCTGGTTCTACCGGTAAGTGGGGACCAAATGTTAAGTGAGTTTTTATTTCGTTTAGGATGTTCTTAAGGTCTGAGGGATCTACTAAGTCGTAAGAAAGGGATCCTCCTGTTACTTCAAATAAAGCGAATTCAAATTTACTTACATCAGTAGCTAAGTTCAACAAAGACATAATAAAAATGTCGAGTGACACCATTGTTAGGCTGGAATCAGATATTACTCTGTCTACTTCATTTTTTAAATAGTTCATTGTTTTTACTGTTCTTGAGATTTTCTTGGATATGGCCTCAATTTTGTCTTTTTGATAGTTGGCGATCCTTGCTTGTATTTTTTGTGCATGTAGTGTTGTATTCATGGCTGTGTTGAGCCTTTTAACATTTTCTCTTAATATATTTAAATCTTCTTCGGTTGACAAAACCGAATAGTTGAGAAGCAAGCTCCCCTACTATTGGGATTAAACTTGTTGATCTTTTATATTTACTTCTCCGGAAAAATACTTCGAATATACGTGTTGTGCTTTGTTTAAGTTTTTGTATTTCTATATTGAATAGTTCAAATAACGCATCCAACCTTTGTCTATATAATATGAGGAATGCCTGATGAGTTGATATTTTATGAGCATTTTCCATGGTTAATTCCGGGAGGGGTTCTAATTCATTCTTTGCTGGTTCGTCAGCCATGGCCAGTCGTGCGCAATTTTTTTTTACCGTCTATAGTCCAACATTCCCTCCAGTGATTTTCATCTTGGCATTTTTTGTCTCCTTCCATGCATTGTGTTCTACCATAGTCGGTGTCGACAAAAGGGATCTGCCATCTAACTTGTATTCTTCCTTTCTTTGTTGACGTCCATATCCAGCTAATTGGTCGATATGGTTGCCTTACTGTTATTAAAATTTCATCGTTGTTATTAGGCATTAGTACACCAGGGATAGTTTCTATAGTAATTTCTGACATTGAGGTGTCTAACTCTATTGGTTGCGGGTCAGTAGTCGTGGGGTTTGACGTGGGGAATGTTTCTTCCACTTCTGTTATTGGGGTATGTTCAGTTTCGATTGTTGTTGGAGTAAATTCAGTTTCTGCTTTGGTCTCCTCGTTCTGAGTATCGTATTTCCAGAAGGTAGTCGTTTCGTATTTTTTTGAGGTGCTTTTGGAGATTTCCGTTAATTCGTTAGTGTTTCCTTCGATATTAGAAGTAAGATGTGGAATATGGGAGGTCGTGTTGATTTTTGTAGCTTCCGTTGTAACATTTATTATTCTACAGAAGTATTGACATTTAAACTTGTATTTCGGTTTGCTGGTGCCATTAGTGGAATTTGATCCTACTTCAATATTTTCTATACCCCTTATTATCCCTGGTATTTTATTTGTTCGTGTTACAAGGTCAGATACAATGTTTGTTGTTTGGGTTTTAATTGCAGCGGTTTGTTGTGTGTTAGGGGAAATATTTGTTATTTTTTTCGTTTCAACTTCTGTTGGCTTTATTTCAGACAAATTTATTTCTTCTTGTACGGGTTTCTTCTCAGCCTTGTTAGCTTGTTTTGGTCCCTTCCATAGTTCTTTGAAGAAATTCCATACTGTGGGCAATTCGTTTAATAATGCATATTGTCCATCATAAAATTTTCTTTGTCTAAGTTGGGTTTTAATTGGTTTAATTATATTTTGGGTCTCTTTATCGGTATCTGGGTTTTGGTTTTCGTTAATTGATCTCTTTTTTCTTTTTTCTATGGCTTTTCCGAGTCCTATAGCTTTATCAATTTCGGCCATTTTTGCATCAAAATCATCAACTATTCTCTTTATTTTGATTTTGGGATTGGTAGGGGATGGTATGTCTTTCTTTTCTTTATGGTTGCTTTTGCTTGCCTGTAGTCCCTTGTCTGATTTTAAAAATTGAAAAATTCATTCTTTCAGGTCAAATGTATTTTTCTCCAGTCTTATAACTTGTTGGAACAATGTTTCAAATGGCTCAGGGTCTAGTTTCATAAATATTTTCCAAGCGTTGTTACTAGTTAGAAGTGAATTTTCGTGTTTGAATATTATTCCATGTTTTACGACATCTTGTGTATGGGCACTTATACACATGGTCATCAAAAATGTTAAGATCATCATTTCTTATCTGTAATTAACATTTAATAAATTATTTCTTGAATAAATATGATAGAAAGGAAAAATGGATTGCGTGACGGTGAGATTTATTATATATTATTTGAATTGTTGAGCGTAGATTAATCTAAGGGGCTAATAACCTTATAGTTTAATTACCAACAATTATTGTTAAGATAGTTAATTTAAAAATATCAATAAATATCAATTAGAGCTGAGAAAGGAAGTGACCGTTTTTTTTATATAATCAATTAACAGTCAAACAGTTCGTGGTAACAAACTGTAGTAAGGAGCCACCTGGCTCAATGGTAACAAAACTTAAAAAAAAACGGAATTTTGATGTTAAAAGATATATCAAAAGAATCGAATTTTCATGTTAATTCCAAATATAAAAGTTTCATTAAATTTAGTTTTTGTCATCAAAAGTTACGAGCCTGAGAAATATTGTCTTATTTTGGAAAATAGGGGGAAACACCCCCTAAAAGTCATAGAATCTTAACGAAAATCATTCCATCGCATTTGGCGTATCAGAGAACCTTATAGCAAAAATTTCAAGCATCTATCTTCAAAAATGTGGAATTTTTTGTCAGAAGATTAATCATGGGTGCGTGTTTTTAGAAGATAAAACAATAATACTTTAAGGCTGTAATCATTAGGTATTTTAATATGTATATTGTCAACCAATTAAAGGACCAACTTGAATCTTACTAATAATTTATTAGTGACTTTCTTAAAAATTCTTGTTTTAGGCCTGGGATGGGGTTAACTCAAGACCTATTATATGTTCATTACTTGCTACTAAAAGAGAGCTTAGGGGGAAATGAATAGACATTTGCAACATTTACATTAAAGCTATTTTATTGTTTATAAAAATACCTGGATATCGAAGAAAATAATAGCACTTGCATTCTGAGAGGATCGCCGTTAAACTTCTTCATGATTTTAAACAATTAAGAACGAAAACTATTTAAAATTTTGCTAACCAAGAGGAAATTTTTCTAACAACACATATCTTATAATAGTATTAAATAATTTTTTTTTGCTTGTTACGGCCTGAATCTTGTATTACCGATTATGTAGGTGTAATAGAAGGTTTGTCCTATTTTGTTATTAAAGTTTTGAATAATGGTTTAAATTTGAATTTGGTTATAATCTAATTATGGATGGGTTAATGTAGTCTGGAGCTTAAAATGAGGAATTATTATTATATTATAAGATTATAAGGCCTAGTAACTATGTTTTAAAGATCACAGCTTTTTTGGTATACACTTTTGAGAAATAATTATAGCTATTCTAAAACTGGCATAAAATGGCTGATGGCGTCATATTGAGATATAAGAGTTTAAGTTAGTGTTCTTTTGCACTTGAACTCCTTCCAGCTTAAAATTAAGTAGCCTAGTTGGTAAAAAAAATAAAATAAAAATTAAATTTTGACTTATAATTTAAATTTAGTAGAATTTTTGGCTAACTTAAATAATAAGTCGTAGGCTTTTAGTCTTTTACAATATAAGTTTATATTGTCTCATAATTGGGAAAAGATTGTACCATAAAAAGTTAAACTATTGGATTAAAAATTTCGAAAATTTTTTACAACTTTTTGCCTCTTTTTTTTTCTTGCTTAAATGAACATTTGTTATAAATCACACATTTCCAGCCGAGTTTCAGACAAAGAGTTATTTAAACTACCCTGTATTGTGAAATTTTTGTAGGGGAAGGAAAACTATTATATTTAAATTTATACATATACGTACATATGTATTAAGCATGTAGTTTAATATAGCCTACACTTTAAAATAATAGCATTTATGTTTAATTAAAAATTCTTTTAATTTTTAACCAATGGAGTCGGTTAAGGGATTAATATAACACCAAGGGGATGGTTTATATATAAAAAAAAAAAATTTTGTGAAGAAAAAGAACTCTTACAATTAATTGGTTTGATGATGATGATGATGATTTTATTGAGTGATTAAACCTTTGCAAGTATTTCACTGCTAAATGTCTACAAACTAACACTACATAGGAAAAGAAAAAATAAACAGACAATAGAACAAGTGAAACTAATAACAATATTGATTTATGATCTTAAGGGGAATTAAGTTCTTTAGGCTATTTATTTTTAAATGAAAAGAAATGTATTTTTTGAAATAGCATATAAATTGGCTAAATTATAAGCACATAAAAATTTTACGTCAGTTTAATTTCTAATTACAAGTCATGCTTTCTTCAATAAGCTTTTGTTTATAGTACTACTTTGTTTAGATTAAAAGGAAATTAAATTACTTTATTAATAAATGCACATTTGTTCAGCGCATAATGTAGTTTGGTAAACACAAACTTATTAGAATCTTTTTTTTTTATATGCAGCACATCTAATTTTAGTCCTATGTGGCACGTAGCGCAGCGCGTAGCGGCACATTTTAATCTTAGTTAAGTTTTCCCTTTTACGGGACACAGCACAGCGCAATATGGTTCATTAAATGTTTTTTTTTCTCATTAAGTTTTTCCTTATATAGAACCTTTAGGTTAGTCAGGAAATAGGTAAGTGTGTTATTTTCATCTTGGTTGAATAAAGAGAAAAAAAAAACGTATTTTCCATTAGGTAGAAATACCTTCCTAACGCAATTATCTAGACGGTTGAAGATGTGCATTATAAATAGGGCATCTTCGATAAACCTTTAGTTTTGAAGTGCTTACTAATTAGATAAGGTCTGAACATTACACAGGTTTATTATACCCAAGTTTACGACTTGTCATTTAGGCTCATAAATAAGTTTCTCTTGACTTTTCAGAAACTTATAATTTAAAGTTTTATTAGGCTACATTAGGGGGAACATATCAAGATGTCCTTTTATTGTTTTTGGATTGAGTGCTATTTAAATTAAGGACAATGTTCTACATTGTAAGTTGATATATGCAATTTCTCAATAGGATAAGGCAACAAGATGTTGATCTTAATATTAAGGGTTCGTCTCGTTTGTCGTAATTAAAAAAGTCCTTGTCTTGTCATTCCTTGTTCAGTTATTAAGATGGAAACATCATAGTTTGTTTATCTAAGCGTGATATATAAGTATATTTCGTGAACAAAATGCTTACCAATTATAGTTATTGTGTTTTGAAGTGTTCTCAAAGTTTGGACCGTGCTACGAATCCATGTAGATTTTGGACAAGGTAAGAGGTTGTACTTTGTTAAATGTATTTGGTACCTTTAAAATTAATGAAAAAAAAAATTATTTTTTTTTATAACGCGCTATAGTTACATATAGTTATTCCGCCCTTTTTTTTTCAATGTCCAATAGTCACCACCAGAGCTCCGCCTTCTTTTTTCCTTAGCCAATCAAATCTTATCGATGATTAGGCTGTATTTAGAGAAAAAAAATTTGATCTAATTGGAGGGAATTGAAGAATTGAATTAAAATATATATATATATATATATATATATATATATATATATATATATATATATATATATATATATATATATATATATATATATATATATAAGTTATTTTTTTCTTTATTATTATAAGGGTTCAATAGGCTAAGTGTTATGATTAGATTTTCCAAATGGGGTATATTCTTATACTTATTTAATGGCCAGTAAAATCCTTACAAGATTAGCGGTTTTGGTAATTTTAAACATATTTAAATTACTGTAGGCATATGGATAAAGATAGTTATATCGAGGTTTTTTTTTTTTTTAGCAATGTTAGTGTTGGTAAGCCTAATTTATTTATAAATTTATTACCTTACAAACATATTTCCTGTTTCGTTCTCTTTCCTTTTCCTGAAACGTTTTTTTTTCAAATTTAGTTGCTTTTAGGGGCTTTTCGTCCGAATGTTATTTCTGATATTATTTTGTAATAATTTTCTTTGCTTTTTGGCCCGAACATAGATAATAGCTGTATACTCTTTACTAGTTCCCTTCAAAATCTCATGTTTTTAAAGTTGGAAGATAGGGAGGGGTGCAGTTTTCTCGCCTCTTTCCTTAGCTTGTTTACTTTTCTTATGTCTACTAACGTTAAATGTGGCTCCCAGCCTTCTTGATTTGCGAGTTGTACACCGCTCTTGGTAATTTCTTTAGTAATTTCTTCTATAACTGGATTTAAGCGTGTTTTAACTACATTTTCGTTGTCTAATTTTGCATATAGAATTTGTTCAAAGAAATCTCCGATGCCTTGAAAATCCAGATATAGTTTTTCATTTGTAAAATCTTGTTTATATTTTCCTATGGCTTTGACGAAAGTATTTTTTACGAGTTCAACTTCGCTATTATTTTTCAGATGTAAGACTTTTAACGTTAGATGGAAAGAGCTTTGTTTGATTAAGGCTTTTGTTAAGGTAGGATTTTTTTCAATTATATGTTTTTGTAAAATTGAAGCATTCATCCTTATTTGAGCGTTTTTAATCTGGACGGCGAGAAAGTAATTTGGTCGAGGTTCTTTCATTATTCCAGGTCTTTTGATAAGTCCAGTTTCTAAAAAAAAAATTAAGTTGGGTTATTTTAATAATCGTTAGGTGGAGTTAAACATGTTTTCATAAATAATTCCACGGGATTAGCTGTGTGATTACTTAGGGGTCAAAGGTTTGTTCTACAGTTGATTTCATAATTACTTGGAATATTGAAAATTGGCCCATTTAGACGTGTTAAGAATTCTTTTGATTTTGGAATGTAAGCTGACCAAAAGGTTAATTCAGATATTTGACTGTTATCTTCGAAATTATCTTCAGCGAACATTAGGTATTGTTGTAAGCTTTTAGGTATTTGAAGGTCCATCAAGGTATAATTTATATCTGCCTTCTGTATAAGAAGACGGACGCGCTTTCTACATTCTTTCTTTAAAGTCAGATGTGTTGATACATTACGGATTATTTTGAAAATTAATATTTTATGGAAATATAAAGGGTCTCTACAGCTCATTAATTTTTCGAATACGATTACATCTGTTTGAGGCGCTATTTTTGACGCAAAATTATCGTCGCATTTGCTGCAGGTAAAGATTATTTTCTTTAATTCGTCATAGTCCCGTTCATAAAGGTGGAATTGCCGGCCGTTTCCTATTAAATTACTTGCTGAGTAATGGGTCTTATAATCTTTGTAAATTTTGTATAGTATGTTTTGTTTTTCCAACATGACATTTTTATTCCTTCTTATTAGTATTGACAGAAATCTTAGGGGCCATATGATCGTATAGCCTCTTTCGTTGTAGATTCTCCAGAAATTCTCGCTGATCAATTTTGCTATTAGAGGGTATTTTTTGAGGGGGACTTTGTCAAGTAAGGTCGTAAAAGTCCAAGACGCAAGTTGTTGTTTACACTGGAAGTCTTCTTTTCTTATTTTACGAGTAAATGAACAGAATAACAAGATGAATAAAATTTTCGCTATTAAATTATTACTGACAACTATAGGAACTTCAAGTAGAAGGTAGAGAGTTTGGTAACGTAAATCTCTTGTTGCATTCTTAACGGCAGTTTCTAAATCTTGGTCCAATAATTTGTGGTCAATATTTGACAAATTTGGCAAACTTTGGGTTTTACACGGAAACCAAGTTGTTCGGTTCTTGGGGTATCTTGGGGGAGTTTTTATAGTCCTAGTTTTTACATCAAAACTTTCCCCAATCTTCAACCTGGTAAGGTTGGGATAACTTAAAGTTCTTTTTAATGACATTATATTTTTTTTTAATATCTGTTAGTTATAAGCAAGTTAGTTAGTTAATTGGCGGTTACCTGATTGACACTGGTTTCCTCTAGAATTGCGTATGACGTGTTTATTAAGGGTATTGATTTTTTCTTTTTCGCAGCCAACCAAATTTTCTTTTATTTTAATAAGTCCTTCTTTGTCTATAAATTAGAAAAATTACATAAAGGGTGTGGAAATAGCTTACTGAAACTCTATTTTAGGATCGTCAATGTCATAATTTTCCGTAATTCTTAAGATTGGTCCATTATCGGTCAGTAATTTACATTCTGATTTTAAAAGATAGGGGGTTGTAAATGTTATTTGGAAATCTTTGCTGCCTACTTTGGGACCATTTTCAAAGTACATTAAATATTTCTTTAGGACAGCGGGGATTTGGAGCTATATATAGAATAATGAATATCCCTTTTTTTAACATTTGCCGTATTTATTTCCTGCATTGATCTTTTAGACTGAGTTTATTTGAGGCTGTGTGAATTATCTTATAAATCAATTGCTTACGGAAGCATAGCGGGCTAGCTGTGTCCAGCAATTTTTCATACACAATAATGTCCTTATTTGGTAAAATTTTTGATCCAAAATTTTCATTATTCATGTAGAATTTAATTGTTACATTTTTAATTCTATATACTGTTCATCATAAATATAATGGGTTGTATTGTTTACAACCATTGGGTCAAAATCGGCACTGTACCATAAATAATTCTCATATATTCCCAACAATATATTTTCATCCTCAACTATTTTGTAATTTAAGTCTAGTAGCAACTCCAGAAACTTCAAGGGCCAAACTATTTTGAAACCTGGTTCTTCTTGCGTGTGCCAGAAGTTTTCGCGTATTAAGGATGCTATTAAGGGATACTTGGCGGGGGGCATTGCACGGAGTAGGGCTGCGAAGGTGTATAAAGCATTTTCGTGCCTATAATTGTAATCTTAACTCATTATATCTTGTGAAAAAGAGCCATATAATAAAATGATCATTCCATGTATAATGAAATCGTCTTTAAGAATGAGGGGAATTTGTAATAAAGAACTTAAAGTATTATATTGTAAGTTTCTTATTGCATTTATTATGGCGGATTCCAGGATTATTTCACGTAACTCATGGTCTATTACCGAGAGATTTGGTAAACTTTGGGTTTTATTAGGAACCCAAAATTCTTGTCTCGTAGGTATTAAGTCTTGGCTGGGTTCTAAAGCATCGGTACTACTTAAGGTTCTTTGTCGCGGCATTTTTCCCCTGTTAGTACTAGTTACGCATATAAGCTGGCTAATTAGCTAATGGGTAATTACCTTTTCGGCCTGGAGTCCTTCTGGTGTTTCGTCTAAAAAATTATACGTTTTATTTCATAAAACGTATTTATTTGAATTTTTTGATTTTAATTTGTTTTTGTACGCGTCTTTTTTTGCTTCTAGGGATTTTTTTCGCCTTAAGAAAATGTTATTTCCTCTTACTGCGTATTCTTGGGACGTTGGGTCATACATAAATTTGGCATAATGCCGGATTTCGTCTAAGGGGTGGTGTACTCCTTCGTACTTGGTACAATTTTTATTTTCTTCAATTTTATAACAAATTTTAGGTGGTCTACATTTATCGATTAAAAGTAGATCGGTTTGAGTGGGGCATTTACAAAACCAATAGCTTATATTAAATCTTTGTTGTAGTTTTCTTATTAATAGTTGAAGGCTTGTTAAATTCTTTCCGTTTTTACTTTTATTCGAAAATTTAATTTTTACTTCCCCTCTCGCAGGTTGGTACTTCGGGGTATTTGCTAATTTTAAGCCAAATCTATAGGTATGAGGATTGAATTTTGTTAAATCATAATTAAGGTACCACGTTTCAGCGTACACTTCTTTACCATTCTCGTCTTGAACTAAGATCGCAGCCGCGTATATAACATTTTCTTTAGCATGAATAATTGAAATAAATTCCGTATCTATAATTGCTTTGGACATATTTTGGTAGTAGATGGGGTAATCAATTAAATTTAGAAGGGTTTATTAACTTGGAGGAATTGTAAATTTGTAATTTGAATAGTAATCAGAGAAATCAGAGTAATCAACTTATAAGGATTTATATTCGAATTTGTTCAAAAAATGTGCGAGTATTGTATATTATGGGTAGAATTGGTTGGTATAATATAGATTGGGGGAATGAAGAAATAGTAATTGGGAAATCGAACGGATACTGCCTATGAACCCAGACAAAATTCGTAAGCAGTATCTGCACCAACTACCGACTATTGGCTCACAGGGAACTTGGATTACAATTTAATTTCACTTGTCACTTTATCACTGGCTGTAACAATGAATGAGTTGCTTTCACGGAGTCCTCTCAAGTTGTATGCGGAAAGGCAAGCTGAAACACGCCTAGCCTTTCCGCCACAACCCGCAAGGGCGCCCGTTGTCGTTCAATTCCAGGTTGCGTGTATAGTATACTGCTTCTAACTTCGGTTGCAATTCTTATTTCTAAACTAAATCTTCTTGTTTCGTATGCGTAAGCTATTGCAATATTAATAAGCTTTCTAATTAATGTTTTGTTATTGTTAAATTATTCTTATGATATGATATGTTAACAAAGCGACGGGTTATATTATTGGAGAAATTAAAGTTCAAGAATTAGGAAGAATCTCGCCCACTTATCTAGCGAAACGTTTTGCCGACGGGTCAGTTCTAATTTTAGGCGCAAACATTTAGAATTTTATGTCACAAGAATAAGGGGTTTTTATTTTACCCTATATATATATATATATATATATATATATATATATATATATATATATATATATATATATATATATATATATATATATATATAGGATATTTATGGGATCAGTTTGCAATAGGGAAATAGCAATTAGAAAATTATGGGCAACAAATAGGAATACATTTATTTCTTGGCAACAGTTTGCGAGGGCCCTGTTGGCGCTAAATTTTTTTATTTATCTTTGGGATAATAAGGGATAATAATTAGGTGTTTGTTAAACTATGAGACAAATGTATATAAGGTTACTTCGAAGATAAGGTTTAACTTCCTGTTAGGCCAGTGTTAGTTATAGAGGTATTAAAAAGTCTTAACGCTAAGGAATTACTTTGCGGTAGAAAAAAAAATATTAAGAAAACGATAGCACTCTTGTGGTTATTCTTGTTAGAAAGAATGATTCGGAACTTACTTAGAATAATGAGCACTTTTTGACAAGGTAGGCTAATTTTTCAATCGGAGTCTTAGCAAGCTTTCTGGAAAATACTTTCTTTTAGGGGTGTTTTATTACAGTGGTTTCTTGGCGAGAAAAAAAAATTAAAGTAAATTAAAAATTTTTTGAATCATACATTGATTTTGTCATTAAATGACTATTTTTTTTGTACCCCGGACTGATAGATTGCTTATTAAAAATCTAATTTATCTGGTTTTTTGACAACTCGGCCTGACCTTGTTGTTACTTCTTCTTCAGTAGACTCAGTTTTTTTTCTTTGGCTTCGCTAAAGATATTAAATCAAATTTTTTATATTGTTTCTTAAGAAATTTTTGACCTTTCAGTTGTGCCTTTTTAGCCTGGGCGGTTGCACTCTGTGGTCTTATTCCTTCCACGTCTTTGAGCTTATCTGCGCCTGATTCACTGTCAGTATCTGAGGAACTAGTAGTTGTAGATTTAGTATCTGGTTCTCTTGAAGTAGAAGCTTGAGATTTAGGTGTTGACCCAGTCTGACCTTCGTGAATTTCTTCACCTCGCGAAGTAGAGGGTTTACTGATTGATTCTTCCTGTTGGTTTCTTGGCTCGGGAGAATTGAAGGATTCTTGGGAGCTTTGGGAGGATTCAAATGTCTTCTTGTGGTGCCTCCATTGCTTCAAAGCCATATCTTCCAGAGGGTGGGGAACTGATTGTATTAAGGTTTCCTTCCAAGATACCCAGTCCTTTGGTTTTGCTTTTGAAACGGTTATATCGTGATACTGGTGTTCATCAGTAACTGGATTAGTATTAAATGTACTTTGTCTAGTCTTAATTGGGTAATTAATAAGATCCATGGGTTCTCGTAATGTTTGTTTTTGGGGTTGGTTGATCTTTTCTGACTCTATGTCACCAGGGGTCTGTATAGCCTTATTTAATTCATCGTGTAACGAAAAAGGTCTGTCTATCGGTGAAACAGGGTTTACCAAATTGTCGGGGAAACGTTTTGGAGGGTAAGGGGTTGAAATCCGATCTGGGAAAAATTGCGTTTGTGGAGAAATTGTATAGTCCAATGCTTCTGACTCCTCACTTGAAGACGAGTCGCTTTTCTTCTGTCTCCGCGTGACGGGGGTACTTTTTTTTGGGGGGGGGGGTAACCATATTTGTCATCGTTAGAAATTCATTAAATTTTTCCTCGTCACTACTATTCTCAAAACATCCTTGTTTAAAATTAAAAGGTTTAAGCTCACTTAGTCTAGAGCGAGGTGGTTCCTTTTCGTCTTCCGAGGTATTTGATGTTGAAGGTCGAGGGGTCCATGTTTCTGTGAATTTTGCCCTTTTTATATGACTAATATGCGTTTTATAGGTTTTTCCCGTTTTTGGTTTTAATAGTTTAAAAGCAACTTTATTATGATATTTCTTAATTATTCTGTAAGGGCCAGTGTATCGATTAGAGAGCTTTTTGCCGTCCGATTTGGTTTCATTTTTTAAGTAAACGCAATCTCCTACTTGAAAATCGAGTTCACCTTTAACATTTAGGATATTTTTGGCTTCTTGTTTCCTTTTTGATTTTTCTATTTCTTGTTATACTAGTTTATATGTTTTTCTCATTCTATTGATAAATTCTTGTTTATAATCTTCAGAGTCATTATAGTATTGTCTTGATTCTGTAATTTCATTATACGAGATTCTAAATTCTCATCCGAATAATATATAAAATGGGTCATCACGAATAACCTGGGAATAAGCTGTATTAATC
Organism: Artemia franciscana; assembly: GCF_032884065.1. NCBI lineage: Eukaryota > Metazoa > Arthropoda > Branchiopoda > Anostraca > Artemiidae > Artemia > Artemia franciscana. The sequence continues at coordinate 57,671,254 of NC_088863.1, read as the reverse complement.
ACATTTGTTAAATAAGGTAAAGTTTCGTGCCAATCTCTCCGATTTTCTCTTGTATAAATGCTTAAAATATTAGAGAATAGCTTGTGTCTGTTCTCGATTTTTCCATTGGCCTGGGGGTGATAGGGGGTCGTTACCAATTTCTTTATTTGAAGAAAAGACATTAAATCCTTGGTTACTTTTGATACAAAATTAGGACCGTTATCGCTTAATACTGTATTAGGAATACCGAAATTAAGAAATATTTTAGCAAGGCCTTTTTAGGTCGTGTAAGTACTTAGGTTTTTCAAAGGTTTAGCAAAAGTGAAACCAGAAAAATGATCTATTATTGAAAGTACGCAGGTCTGTCCCTTATTGGAAGTGGGTAGTCCTCCGCTAGTACCATATAAATCAAATGAAACTATATCAAATGGAAACCTGGCCGTAGGAGTCCTTCCAATAGTTGGATTAGGGTAAATTTGGGATTTTTTCTGAAATTACATGTTTCACAAGTATTGACATAATTCTTCAACTTTGTTAAGGCGGAAGTGACGAAGAAGTATTGTTTTAATCTATGGAAAGTCTTATCTAATCCTAAATGACCTCCCACGTCGGAATGAAAAAATTCAAAAGCGGGTTTTTCCAAAATTTGGGGTAAGACTGGTATAATGGAAGTTTGATTTCTGTTATTGTTATCGGTCATTATTCTACATAATATTCTTTCATCCAAATCGTAATAATAATTATCAATTTCTTTTTTGAAAGATTTCATTTCATCAGGTAGATCTTTATCATACAAGAAATATTCTATTAGAGCAGCACAAGTATTGTCTTTCTTTTGATATATTTTTATATTATTTAAGGATAGTGGGCTGTCTTTGTGTTCATCCTCGACCGAATTATTGGTTTTCATTTTTAAACTTTTATTTTTTAGAGCAATTTTTGCTTTTATCGTGTTAACTTCTTCATTTTCATCTTCTAAGGAAGTATTATCTAGAAATCTACTAAGATAGTCGCATGGGGCGTTTTGTTTTCCCTTAAGATGTTCAAATTCATAATCCAAGTCTAGTATTTTCAATATCCATCTCGCGAGGATTCCCGACGGCTTTTTGAAAGTTTGCAAGTATTGCAGGCTTTTGTGGTCCGAACGCAGTTAAAATTTTCTGCCTACCAAATAGTGTCTGAACTTGTCCAAATGGTGTATAATCGATAATAATCCAAGCTGTGTAGCAGAATAATTACTTTCTCCGGGTGTCAGGGTACGAGAAGCGTACGCTATTACTCTTTCTTCCTCATTTATTATTTGGGAGAGAATTGCCCCAATTCCCTTGTTTGAGGCATCCGTTGTAACAACGAATTGTCCTGTTTGAAAATCGGGTAGTGATAAAATAGGTTCTGAAGTTAGAGCCTTTTTTAAATGATCTAATGAATCCTGAGCTATTTTAGACCAAGCAATTTTTTGTGGGTTGCCTCTCGTGAGGTCCGTTAGAGGTTTCGCTACTTGTGCGTAATTCCTTATAAATTTTCGAAAATAACTCATTAAACCTAAGATTCCGCGTAATTGTTTAATAGTTTGGGGGGGGGTTATATTTTTTAACAGATTTTATCTTTTCAGGGTCTGGGGAAATTTGTCCTTGTGTTACGACTACTCCTAAAAATTTTAGTTTTGTTTGAAAAAGATTTACTTTTTCAGGTCTACATTTTAAATTACCTTCTCTGAATTTTTCAAATACTTTTGCTAGGGTTACTAAATGGTCTACCGTATCTTTGTCCATAGCTATGACGTCGTCAACAAAATGAATTATGTTATTTAGACCTCTTAATAAATGAAGTAGGGGTCTACACAATGCCCTTGAACTAGTTTTTAGTCCAAACGGTACTCTTAAATATTCATAAGAGCCACATTCTGTTGTTGAAAACGCTGTTTTTAAAACATCCCCCTCTGCTATTTTTACTTGATGATAGCCTTGTGTCAAATCTAGGGAAGTAAATATTTTATTTTTATTTGATATGGAATCTAGAATTTCGTCTTTTCTAGGTAAGGGAAATTTGTCACTAACTACCTGTTTATTTAGGGCTCTATAATCTACTACAAGTCGAAGATCATTATTCTTCTTCGGCACAAGTATAACGGGGGCAGAATATGGGCTTATACTTGGCCTTATGATTTCATTTTTTCGAGTTCCTGTATATTAGCCATTCCTTATGTTTATAAGGGATACGGTAAGGTTGTTTTGCCACTGGCAGCCCCGTAGTTTGGATTGCATGTTCATAAAATGTAAGTCCTATGTCGTCTTCAGATGTCGAAAAGACATCTCTATATTCCCATAATAAGTCGCATAATTTTTGTTTTAATGGAATGTTGGTTATGTGACTTAGTTCGAATTTCTCAAGAAATTTAGATCTTGTTAGGGGGTATTCCTTGTCAACGTGAACATTGATATTATTCACTAAGTTTTTTTTCCGAATTTTTCCAATTGTTAATATCGGCTTCCGATACTACTTGTATCTTTACAAAGCATGTTCCTTTGCTTAGGGTAATTAGGTCATTTTCATGGGTGTTCGTTATCCAAATGTAACCTTCACCCTTTTCGTAATTTATAATCTGTTCTTTACAGGTTATATATTTTGGGATATCCTCCGACGGCGAGGCTACCCAAATTTCATTTTTATCATTTATTGGTTCTAACATTTGTGATATTTGCACTCTCTGCATTGATTTAGGGAGAATCTTAGTTTTTCGTACCGCAAATCCATAATACTTTTTGGTATTATTTTCTTCCATTGAATTTAGAATATTCTCCGCTGGTTTTTTTCCGGGAGTTTCTATACTTTCTAGTTTTTTCCATAAATAAGAAATTTCTTGAATTTGTTTATTCCCATGCTCTTTCATGTTGCCTATGTTCTCCCTTACCTTGTTTGCTTGTATGTTATTTATTATCGATTTGGTTTCCGTCGGATAGATAAACTTTGAATTTGCTACATCTAATAATATTTTATTTGCTTTTAAAAATTAGCGCCTATGATGGCTTGGTATGGGAAATTCTTACAAATTATAAATCGAGTATAGAAATTTCTGTTATCTTTACGTAAGGCTAGGTACACAGTTCCCTTTACATCCAGCTCATGTCCGGTTACGCTTGATAAATTGGGACAAATGTTGCTCATTTGTCGTTTAATATAATTGGGTAATCTGTTAAATATGGATGTATTTATCACGTTTACTGTTGCCCCTGAATCTATAAGGGCTGAGAAATAAATATTCGCTGCATTAAAATTTTCAAATATCGGTAACATATTATTATTATTTGCACTCAAAAATGGTATTATCACTGGTGGGGACCTATAAATTATTTTGCCACCAAATTTTGGCCCTACGAATTTTGGAGGCTTGAATCGTTTCCCTGGGGTTCCCAGATGTCAGATGTAGAACTTTTATTGATCTATTTTGATTTCCTTGATTATTATTTGAGGTGGAGCTGTTATATGGTTGCCGTCGGCTGATATAATTACTTCTTGTATTTCTATTCCAACTATTACTAGGTTGATTTGTCCTTCCACGATACCCTCCGCGATACTGAGACGTATTGCGTTGGAAATTTTGATTTTGGGTGGGGTAATTACCTCTTGTTACAAATGTGTTCCCTCGATTGCCTCTAGGGGCGTACCCACTATAGTTTGTCCCCCTGGACAAACGGTTACTCGTTCCCCTAAAATTAGGGCGATAACTATTGTTTGCAAAACAATTTCTTGCAATATGTCCTAACCGGTTACAGGTGTAGCACCTTAGTGGTTCATTATTAGTTTGTGCCCTCAACTGATTATTGGGGGCAAAACGTACTTGTCTTGGAGGTGTGGTAGTTCGAATTTGATTTCGAACTGGTTTTGGCGATGATTCACGGGAGAAAAATCGTGGAGAAGAATCTCTTGATTTTACAGGGGTTTTACTTTCTACAGCATTTATTGATAGGTTTTGATGTTGTAGGACAATCGAATCGATTTCTACGGCTCTCTCCACTTCCTGAACTGCTAGTTCTAAGTTATCAATATTTTTAGCTATCAAAAGGCGGTATAATTTTGGGTTGAGTCCCTGTTTAAATGCATTGAGTATTATTTTTTCATATAATTCCCCTTCTCCTGAACCATATCGCGCTTCTGTTGCGATTCTAATTTTATGCAAGTACTCACGGACGTTCTGGGTCTGTTCGAATGTAACTAGGCCATGTTTCAGTTTATTCAATGAACTTGTGTCAATGAATCTTTTCTCGAAGGCCTGTTGCAATAATTCTATTGAGTTAATTGTTGAGGTTGCTTCTGTGCCTATTGTATTTTCGATTTGTTTTAGAAACGTTAGTGCCTGTCCTTTCAGTCTTAAAAGTAACATGCTTTTTAATATTTTTAAGTCAATTTTTGTCATTTCTATGAATTGTCCTAAATGTATGTTGAATTGGTCAACATCCGTATCTCCTTCATATTCTGGTAATGATTTTGCAATTTCTACCGAAGTTGCGATAATTTGTTGCGCTTTTAATATTTCATCTTGTATCTGGGCCATATTTATTGTAGTCTTTTTTTAAGTATGCGGTATAAAATAATTTTAATAGTTTTTTAATTTTATCACCGTTTTATTTTAATTTTTAAAGATTTTGATTATTTTTAAATTGGGTATACCTATATATAAAAAAAATGCAAAAATAGAATAATATTGCACTGCACTTAAAAATCAAAAGATGATTTGTAAATAATCATACTTGTCCATGTTAGTAGGCATTCATTGTACATTTATTTTCAGTTCCTTTTACTGTCTTCTTTTTCTGGCCGCGCTTTTGGTTTTTTCTGGCCGCGGGGGGTTTTGGTGAAATAACGAGTTTGGTTTGAGGTTTAGCTTAAGGGGGATTTTTGCCGTGAGGTACTTTTGGCTTCTCGAAGTCTTGGTAGCTTAATGTGGATATGAGATATGGGAGCTAAATTACTAACAGAATAAAAAGGCTTTGTAGATAGTCCCCAGCAACCTGGGAGACAGAATCATCTCAGTGATGTTCGAGGTCTCCTGAAATAATATAGATTCCCTTGGGACCGTACCTGAAGACTAGAGGAACTGTACCTGATGCCCTAGTACATAGACAAAGATGATTAAGGACAATAAGTTTTTATTTACTTACAGCATACAACTCTGAGTAAAACAACTCCAATAATTTACAGCATGAAAGAGTACACATGAACACTGTAACTTGACTGTAATACCACTGATTCCCAACTGCCTGAGTCCAGCTAATATATGTCCAAGACTTGATTTCTAAACAAGAACTTGGGGGACGACTTGTGCAATTGACCTCTCCTAAAGATGTCGCAATACGACTGGTTTTCCCACTTGTGAAGCAACCAGTTTCTACTCTCAAGAGACAAAATAGGAAGTCTTTTTTCTTTGAGTTCAAAGGGACATATGAATCATTAAGACTTGATTTTGATTGGTTGAAAAAAAGAAACGTTTCTGCTACAGGCACGTAGTCCACAAAATATTGAATAACTGCTAAACTCCAGATTCTATAAGACTACTTTAAATCTTTTTTTCTAATTTGAAATTTACTAAAGGGGTATGACTGAGAAATTTGGTCTTGAATTTAAGAGTTTCTAAAGGAGTATGGATGAGAGATTTGGTCCTGTATTTAAGAATTTTTAAGGGGGTATGAATGAGAGATTTGGTCCTGAATTTTATAGAGGGGGGGGGGCTGGTCTATATGTTACACAACCATCCTCATCACTAACCATTGATTCTACAGGATTTAATCCTTATTTTGCTGGAAAATGCAATTTAAGGTAATTTAAACCACATTTTCAATTGCTCTATGTATAGGTATATAATTAAACAAACTCAATACCATCTAATTATTTGTCACACAAATAAACAGACTAATAGTGACAAGCTAGACTAGATGGCATTTGGACATTTGTTTATAGGCTAAATGCTTTTCAAGACTTATAGAATACACACATATTTAGAAATATGGTAGAAAAACTAGAAATACAAGGAAAGAAGTGAAGATAAAGGTTCTCCCCCTAGAAAACATGTTAACTAGGATTATTTTGCATATTTTGAAGTAAGAATTGTTTTCTTTACATGTTTCCTTATGTATAACTAGGATCCTAGGGTTATGCTTAGATAGCTACCTCCACACAAGGAATCATGTTAAGAAAACAGTTCTTACTTCACAGTATGCAGAATAATGATAATTAACACATTTTGAACATAGGTAACCTTTATGTTCAATTCTTTTGGTGTTATACATTTTAAATACCAAATTTCTTTAAAAGAGCATGGATTCAATAGAACTATTTAAGTTTTAAAATCATGATGAAACAATTGCCATCTACAAAACTGTCATTGTCTTATAGATGGTATTTATCTTGGCTGTTTCTGTTAAATATCAAGGAAGGGGAAATTGCCTCTTCAAGACAGCATTTTTGCCCCTCTCAGGATTTTGACTAAATTACACTACTGGGTCTCAGTAGTTTACAATGGTGGTCAAAGTGCTTTAGGGTTGAAGAACTGTAACATCCATTATATTCCAATGCCTTCATGTAAATTTGATCCTGGAGGTAGATATTTTGCATACCAAGAAGTGAAATTCCATTTGTAAATACCCATCAGTGTGTAACCCCAAGAATTTAATCTCTAATACAGCTAGTTACCAGGCATAGTCAATTATCTATTGAGCAACTACCATCAGTTGCAGAAACAGATGAAAGTGAACTGGAACTGTGTATAGTTAAACCCTGTATTGTAGAAGGTATTGCTGACCTGAAAGAGAAATCTAGATAATTCAGGCTCTGCTTGATCTCAGCCAGTTCAAAAAGTAAAAACAGAAATGAGCCCAGAAGCATCTAGTAGCAACCACATCCAGTCACAGGCACAGGAAACCATTTACAAAACAAGGTGATGTGCAGTTAAAAGATGAAAATTCCAGGTTCCCAGAAGACCATGTTATGGACAGCCTACAAAAAGGGCTGAGTGATGACAAATTTGAATTTGAGGCAACAGGAAATAAATTTATTTTAGGAAAGAGGATGCAGCAAAGAAAGCTCTTTTTATGAAGGAATTGGCTGGGCCATCTATAGAAAAGAAAAAACAAGATTCTTTTCCAAGGAATTATAAAAGGTATGCTAATCTACCATACAGAGGAATAGATAACAGACAGTGTCCAGTCAAAGTTTGAGATTGATGCAGCTGTGAGATAAAAAGATGTAATGGGGAGGAGTGAGAATTGAAGGATTGTTATGCTGTAATGGTAATATTTATATTTTGTATAAAAGAGTTTACCTACCAATATATGGTGCTGTTGGAGAAATAGAGACATTTTTGTGTACAACAGAAGAGTTCTGCAATGCTTCAGTTGTCAGAAGCATAGGTATTTGAAAAGAAATTGTTAAAAAAACAACTCTAGTATGCCTGACACATGCAAATAAACATCAAAGCAAAGATTGTCTGTGTAAGCAACAGCCAAATGAGGAGAGATTTATTAGCTGCAAATGTACTAATTGTAAGCAAAATAATTCTTCAGTATTATCCATCTGTCTACTGAGAAGAGAAAATAAGGAGAGTTACAGAGAAGTATGGGATTGGATTCAAAAACAGCATTTAGAAGTTATGCACAAGCATTGCAGTCATCTCCATGTCCAGAAAAGAATGTTTTAAACAGGACTACAACAGAGATTAAAGAATGATTTTACCAGAAAAATATTTATTGGATTGTTGATTACTCCTGGACTGTTGGAAATTGGGAAACTACCTTTTAATGAAAAAATAGATAGACTGTGTCAGATGCTAGAGCAAATGATTATTGAAAAAGAAATTGATCTGTCCAGGTAGATAGATTTCTTACCAGGCCATGGACTATTTGTTAAGTAATAATGAGCTTCTGAACCATCCTTCAAGTCTATCACAATTTGAAGTCTTGTTTTGTCCTTTGGCTCTTTCTACACACCTATAAATAGCTTCTCTGACTTTTTTTTTATCAACATCACCTTCCTGAAATATTTTATCTGTCACCTCTGCGAAATGTCTTTAAAATTATCAGTACCAATGCTGATAGTTTTTTAAATTAACAGAACAAGGCTGCCTCTGTTCTTTTAAAAGAACAAGCTGATATACTTGCAATTATGGAAGTGTGCCCCAAATTTAGCAATACCAAACTTACAGAATCTTGCATCAGCATCAATGGTTATAAACCTTTTTTAAATTTATTGTAACCTGATTTTAGGAGAGGAGTGGCTATTTTTGTTAGGAAGGAACTGTAGGCGGGTGTTATTATTGCCACAAACAATTGTAGACCTTGGATTGAAACAGTGTGGTTACCTATAACTATTGATAATAATATAATATGCATTGGATGAACATACTGTAGCCCTAGTTCTCCAAGCCAGATTATTAGCGAAAATGCCCTTTTGGAAATGGAACCTAATATCCTAAAAACCAAATCTTTTGAGACAGTTATAGTTGGTGATTTCAACCTGCCAGAAATTTTATGGATTGATGGATATGGGTCATCAAAAATACAAACTACAGGCTCTCCCTTTGCATATTGTTTATCAAACAATTATCTATACCAAACTGTGAATGAACCTACAAGAATTCGTAGTGATCAGAATTCATCCCTTCTTGACCTACTTATTGTTTTTAGTCCTGAGATATTGATAAGCAATGATAATCTGCCCCCCCCCCCCTGGAGAAAGCAACCATGTTACAATTCTCCCTATAATTAATATTTACAGCAAACAAACTACTTATAAACATCACTCATGTATTGATTACAAAGCTCTATGTAGAGATTTAGCATGTGTTAACTGGAGCTTTACCACAGATGAGGATCTTGAAACTTCTTGGCATATCTTCAAAACTTTATTACTTGGTTCTGAACCAAGACGTACTAGCATCAGGATGATTAAACTGCCTAAAACACTGCCATATCTGACTATTTTTATTTCTAATCTCATCCAAAGAAAATCCAAAGCATGAAAAAAGTACTGCAAAGATAGGAACTCCTGTAACTTCAAAAGATACCAGGTAGCCAGAAATCCTGTTACAGATAGCATTAAAAAATTAAAATTCAAATTACGAAAATAAACTGGCTTAACATATCAAGGTAAATCCCAAACTCTTTTGGAGGCATGCATTAACAGAAAAACCAGGTTGACATTCAGTTCCAGATTTGTGGGAAAATGGATGTGTGATATCCACACCTGAAAATAAAGCAGAAGTCTTGAACAAACAATTTTCCTCAGTATTTCTTGATGGTCAGGATGTCCCACCCCCTGCACTCTCTTCTTACCCAATCACTACTGCTATTCCAGATATTGAAGTAACTGAATGCGTTGTGAATAAGAAACTTGCTTCAATTAATGTAAATAAATCTAAGGGTCTTGACAATATTAATCCTTGGCTTCTCAAACATACTAAAGATATCCTAGCTGGCCCATTAGCTTTAATCTTCCAAAAATCAATCAAAGCTGCACAACTTCTGGTGGATTGGAAAAAAGCAAACATAACTCCTGTTTAGAAAAAGGGAAAAAGAAATTCTGCTGCAAATTACAGGCCAATCAGTATTACATCTTCTGTTGTCAATGTGACAGAAGGAATAATCAATGATGCTATTATTAAATATCTCGAAAAGAATGGCATCCTTCACCATTCTCAACATGGTTTGCCAAGTGGCAGATCTGTTGACACAAATTTAATGAAGTCTTACAATCTTGTTACAGTTCTAATAGACAGGGGAATTCCAGTTGATGTTGCCCTCTTTGACCTAGCCAAAGCCTTTGATAGGGTCTGTCATGGGAGATTGATTGTCAAGTTACATGCTGTAGAAATAAACAACCAAGTTGATTGCTCAATTAAGGCATTTCTTGCTGAAAGTACTCAACAGGTTGGAATATTCACATCTCATGGAAGACTGACATATTCCAATTCAATGCTTTTCAAGAGTGTTGTGCTGCAAGGTACTATCCTTGACCTTACCCTCTTCAATATTTTTATTAATGATGCCCCTAGTGTGGTACCAAATTCCAAATTTATTGGTGGTATCAGAAACCAACTTGATGCAGATGTTTTCAATGCAATGTAAATGAGCTTAATAATTCGGCAAATGTCTGGTTATTGAGATTCAACACGTCTAAATGCCATGTTCTTCATTTTTGAGAAAATAACTTATATTTTGGGTACACTCTCAATGACCTACCACTTTAGGCTGTTCACAAGGATTGAGATCTGGGTATCATGGTTAATGAGAAACTTGAGTATGACTCTCATGCTGCTATTGCTGATTCATCAGCTAACCAAACCCTAGGTACAATAAAGAGAACTATCAGCAACTGCCCTGCTGGAGTCATGACAACCCTATATAAAGCTCTTGTTTGACCTAAACTTGATGTTGGCATGACACTTGTATCCCCTTTGTACAAAAATGACAAATTCATCCTAGAAGCAGTCCAAAGGCGAGCAACAAAATTGATTAGCAAATTCCAAACAGTCCCCTATTTTGAACATCTTCCTTGCCTCAAACTACCAAGCCTAACATATAGGTTTAAACGTGGGATGTGGTAACTGCATTCAAACTTATTTGAACAAACATTGTTTCTGATTTGTTCTTGTTTGCTGCCACCTCTTCTACCAGATGTCACTCAAAGAAACTGTTTAAGATGTCATGCAGACTCCACCAGAGATATCAATTCTTTTCAAACAGAAGCACCAGCCTTTGGAATAGACTGTCAGAATATGCTGTCTCTGCAACTTTTCTTGACACTTCCAAATCAAGAGTGGATGCTGAGTGGAGTGATGTTGAGTAGAAATATGATTTGGAAGCCCACGAGTCTTCAACTTGTCTTCAATTCTTCACAGAGCCTACAAGGAGGATATCCTTAGATTGCTCCAAGCTGCAATTTGAGGTAAAAATGAAGCTTGGAAAGATTAATCAGTTTGAAGTTTTGACAGTATGTCAAGTATTTGATATATTAGAAAACCAAACAGAACCTTAATGCCCATAAATTGTTGATTTGGAATGCCTGCTCAATTGTTAAAGAAAAAAGAGAACTGTTGTTGGACTATTGTATTGATAAGGAGACAGATGTGTTCTACATCTAGGAGACTTGGCTTAAGCCTACAGTAAATAGCTGTTTCAAGTAAAACTAGACCTACATTGCCCAGGCAACGTGAATTATTGTGGCAACCTTTGTCTGGCTTTGCCAACTAAAGTGTTGCAAGAGCAACACTTTGGTTTTGCTTCTTCGCTATCGATCAGTAATCACATGATCAAAGGCTATTCCTCAGCGTTGAAAAAACGACGACAAAATAGTATTGAAAGGAATCACTAAATTGACTTTGCAGCTAGTTGATTTCTAGCCAATTGCAGCCAGTTGATTTCTAAAATACCATAGGTGACACTAATTATTACAAAACTACCTCATTGTTTTACATTATCGTTTGTACCCATTTCGTAAACACTTATTTCTGTCAGATTTAAAGAGATCGCATACGATATGCACCAATTTGGACAAATTTCTAGCCCAAAGTGAACAGATTCTTACTTACAAGTCCCTCTCCCATGATAGACATCAAACGACGACAAAATAGTATTGAAAGGAGTCACTAAATTGACTTTGCAGCCAGTTGATTTCTAGCCAGTTTGCAGCCAGTTGATTTCTAAAATACCATAGGTGACATTAATTATTACAAAACTACTTCATTGTTTTACATTATCGTTTGTACCCATTACGTAAACACTTATTTCTGTCAGATTTAAAGAGATCGCATACGATATGCACCAATTTGGACAAATTTCTAGCCCAAAGTGAACAGATTCTTACTTACAAGTCCCTCTCCCATGATAGACATCAAGTTCACTGGAAACAAATAAATGGGTACACCAACTAGCAAAAGTTGCAAACCCCTAATTGCTGAAGATGATTGTAGCCCAACAGTGATTATTACTTACAAGTCCCCTACATTTCTTACCACTGGAACCAAATTGGTTTAACCATCAAATGCACCGGAAACATAATAATAGGTACACCAACTAGCAAAAGTGGCAAACCCCTCATTGCCAAAGATAATTATGAGCTAACCGCCGTTTCTAGCCCAAAGTGAACCGATTCTCACTTATAAGTCCCTCTCCCATGATAGACATCAAGTTCACTGGAAACAAATAAATTGGTACACTAACTAGCATAGTTGCAAACCCCTCATTGCTAAAGATGACTTTAACCTAACAGCAGATTATTACTTACAAGTTCCCTACATGGCTTACCACTGGAACCAAATTGGTTTTACACTCAAACACACTGGAAACAGATAACAGATACACAAAGTTGCTAACCCTCATTGCTGAAGATGATTATTACCTAACAGCCGACTGTTGCTTACAAGTCCTCTATATGTTTCACAATTTGTATTGGCCTAGATTTTCGATTCAGTGTGTACCTTACTATTAAGCCTACAGTAAATAGCCCATTCAATGGTGAAGATGGTGGAGAAACAATTGGAGTCAAACTATATTTTAGAAACAATAAGCATGTAAATATTATATTAATACATAACCTACCTGGGAGCAATAATAATAGGACAAGAAATAGAAGAACCAAAAAAGAATATTCCAGCAAATGAGAATATAGTAATGACCAGTGATTTTAATAGACATAGCAAAGTGTGGTGTAAGTGTAATGTTCAAAATAATTCTGGAACTAGTATAGAAAATTATTTGAGTTGCAATCCTATTTGTTAGGCAGCCTCAGCTGGACTATCTACCAGGAAAAATCCCTTCACAGGAAAAACAACCACTATTGATTTAGTATTTGTACTTCCAGTATGTATCCCAAACTAAATACAGAGCATGTAAGTGAGAGCTTACTTATTTGTGACCATTGCCCAATAATGTGTATTTCACAAGACGAATCCCTCCTGCATACCAGCCACAGAAAATATTTCCAAAAGAAAGTGTAAATTGGAATAAACTTTCAAGAATGTATAAAGATTTTGACACGCAGTCAGTCATAGAAGAAGAGATAAATCTAAATTGAAAAATTGAGCTGTTTCAAGTAAAACTAGACCTACATTGCCCAGGCAACGTGAATTGTTGTGGCAACCTTTGTCTGGCTTTGCCAACTAAAGTGTTGCAAGAGCAACACTTTGGTTTTGCTTCTTCGCTATCGATCAGTAATCACATGATCAAAGGCTATTCCTCAGCGTTGAAAAAACGACAACAAAATAGTATTGAAAAGAATCACTAAATTGACTTTGCAGCCAGTTGAACTTTATCCTTTTCAAATGTAGACATCATGACGGATGAAAACTCGGAACAATATCTTATATAATCTAGTTGGTATTTTAAAGTTATCCCTAATTTTTCAGGATCAAAATACCATAGACGAAATTCTATTAATTATTACGAAACTATCTCATTGTTTTTCATTCTCGTTTGTGCTTGTTTCTTCACTATTGGTTAAAGGATGAAGTTGTCAGCCTATCAAAATTTTTAAAATTGTGTGCTCAAACAAGAACGCAACCATTTATCACATGACCAAAGGCTGTTCCTCAGCATTGAAAAAACAACAACTACAAAATAATATTGAAAGAAGGGACTAAATTGACTTTGCAGCCAGTTGAATTTTATCCTTTTCAATCATATTGTGATGGATGAAAACTTGGAACAATATCTTATAGGATCTAGTTGGTATTATAAAGCTATCTGTAACTTTTCAGGATTAAAATACCATAGGTGACACTAATTATTACAAAACTACCTCATTGTTTTACATTATCGTTTGTACCCATTACGTAAACACTTATTTCTGTCAGATTTAAAGAGATCGCATACGGTATGCACCAATTTGGACAAATTTCTAACCCAAAGTGAACAGGTTCTTACTTACAAGTCCCTCTCCCATGATAGACATCAAGTTCACTGGAAACAAATAAATTGGTACACTAACTAGCATAGTTGCAAACCCCTCATTGCTAAAGATGACTTTAACCTAACAGCAGAATATTACTTACAAGTCCCCTACATGTCTTACCACTGGAACCAAATTGGTTTTACACTCAAATACACTGCAAACAAATAACAGATACACGAACTAGCAAAAGTTGCTAACCCTCATTGCTGAAGATGATTATTACCTAACAGCCGACTGTTACTTACAAGTCCTCTATATGTTTCACAATTTGTATTGGCCTAGATTTTCGATTCAGTGTGTACCTTACTACTGAATTTGTCAACCCCTTGAAACTTTCAAACTGGTATACCTCATGAAGGAATATTTGTACAAAAAAATGGACGTCATATACTTTGATCAGCTCATCATGAGCTATTGATTGCCGTCGAAAAAAATTCTATCCGTCTTAGTTCAAAAGTTGACTTTTTTTTGCCGTAGGCCAACTTTCTAACGTCACCACTTAGAAAGGAGCAAAGGATAAGCTCCAATTTCTTTAGCAATGAGAGAACTTTTAAAGTTTATTAGGCACATCTGATACCATCTCTCTTCCGCAATCCCAAGTCCGAAAAACCAAATGATAAACTCAGCTGTAATCACGAACAGAAATGGGTAGGAACAATACATGACAGCACTTTCTGACCCCTGGGAAAATGCCACATTTTTGCTTTTGTAAATTTTTCTATTTATCGCTCGAAAAAGATATATTGGTTGTGAGGCCGGGTAACTGCCGCATATATTTAACACTTATAGATTTTAGTCCATCTTCAATTTGAAAGTGGTGCCTGCCTGCTTGCCTGCTAGAACGGAGCTTTCCACTCGAAAGCAGAAACATGGTTTGATTGAACGAAAGCTTGGCTGCACAACTTCAGATACTCCTCTCTGACATAGGCTATATAACTCCACTTCACTTCGCACACCATAGGCTCTGGCTCGTGGACAAGCAAAAACCATCCTTTTTGGCCCGAGGCAAGAGTTCTGCAGAGCTTTCAAAAATGTGATGTCATATTCATCAATCCGGCCTGAGGTCCACACTTTCCGTAAAAACCGCACAGGTTAGACCCTTATCAGTGTCCAGGAATAAGCTGAGATCGGCGGCATAGGGGAAAAAACCGGGACAAAACCAAAGTGTTGCTCTTGCAACACAAATAGTGGAATTAGCCAAAATAAGAATTTCCTATAAAGAAGTGAAGTACCAGAAAGAGAGTATCTAGTTGAATGAAAACTGTTCAAATTCTAAATATGAGTTGAAAGTTGCACAAAGAACTTAACCTGGTATGGAATCTAGATAATCATATAGAACACAAAAGTGCACTTGTTGTATGCAGAAGATGTGCTCTAGAGGCAAAGAAGAACCCTTGGGAAAAATTTATAAATAATCGGAATTTTCAGAAAGCTGCATCAAGAGTAACAAAAAAAAAAAAAATGATGTCAGTACAATTTCTAGAAGCAACCCCTCCCCCTTCATTGTGTTTGGAAATGAGACAATTATTGAAGATGATCAAAAGGCAGAAGCAGCTGCTAAATATTGCAGTCACTTGTTGATAAACAGACCCTAGTGTGCTAAGGAATCTAGAGACAGACTGGACAGCAGCAGAACTAGGAAAACTTGGATTTTAAGAACAACACAATAAACCATTCATTAAACAAAAATTGGAAGAAACTACTAAGTATTTACCAAATACTCTCCCTGAACCAGACAAAGCTTTGCCACAATTTGTGAAAGCTCTACCTGACAGATGAAAAAATATTCTGCTGGAAATTTTAAATGAAGCATGGATACATGGATAAAGATGCATCTAAAATGGAGAGTTACATATATATTATACTTTTACCAGTCCTTGGAATGATCATGGAAAGAATAGTGAAGAAGCATATGGAATATGTTTTAGAATATAATAAATTCAATAAAGATATATAATGTGGATTAAAAAATTGATTGATACAAGAGGCTTTATTTTTCATTCAAAATGGGTGTATTAAGTTGACATTATTATTGGACATTGAATGCACTTTTGACAATATGTTGCATATGAAGATGATTTCAGGAATTATGGATGCAAATATAAAAGGTCAGATATTGCCATTCCTAAGGGCTTATTTACATGAAAGAAAATCTAAAGTCAGGATGGGAGGATTGTTGTCGGAAACAATAGTATTACTCAAAAGAAAGGTTCCCCAGGGATCAGTATTAGTTCCTGACATGTTCTATTTTGGGTCACATGCCATCTCCATAAATGTAAGTGAAGACAGTGGTATTGTTTTCGCTGATGTTTTTTATTCTTGGCTTATGGCAAGGGATACATCCCATCTTAAGGAGATTGCTAAATGCATGATATGGATATTAGAAGAATGGAGAAAGGATGCCAGCCTGATTTTTTTTTTTTACTTCTATAACAAGGGCAATTATATTCACAAGGAAAAGGCTAGAAGACCTACCATGGCTGATGCTGAATGGAAATCCAATTGAGTAACTCAAGGAATATAAAATTTTTGGGATGTATTGGTGATAATAAATTAAACTGGAAATCTCATATGACCAATTTTTGTTCTACTGAAAAAAACCTACTATGGCTGATGTTGAATATGTTTTGGACGTATTGTTGGTGATAAATTAAACTGGAAATGAAAAGTTTAGCCTATTTGTCTGGTGGTAATGGCCTACTTCCTGAATTCTCACTTGAATATTTTGAAAATATATATCGCCTAAAATGGATTATTGTTCAGTAATATATGGGATGACCTGCCAATATACACTTGCTAAGTTGAATTTTATTCAAGACACTGCAATAAGGAATGCATACAGAGCAAGATACACAGTGCCCATTTCATTTCTACCATAGAGATTAGATTGGCTGGTCTGGAAACAAGAAGAAGGGTAAGAACAGTTAAATTTATTTGAAAAATCTGGACTGATGGAAAAGCCACCCTACAGAGTCAAAGATAATAAAACCAGGCTGTAATATCACAAAAAAAAAAAAAAAAAATATAAGTCTGAGGAACCAGCAAAATTGTTTTGAGGCTAGAATAGAAATTTGCAAAAATCTAAGAATTGAGATTGTATTGTCTGAAATGCTCAGAGTCAAAGAAAAAAAGGAATTTCCACCATGGATGGCTCACAAAATAGTTTACAATTAAGAATTTCCCAAGAGCATGCTTTTGAATGCGAATATATCTTTCCACAAATATATCTCCACAAAAATTGTTGATATGTCTGTAGGACTTTTACAAAGTTTCAGAGAAATCATAGAAATAAAAAAAATTATCTATGGGGGTGTTAGTATTAATTAAAAAAAAAAGTTTTTTTAAACTGAAAGTAAGGAGTGACATTAAAACTTAAAACGAACAGAGATTACTCCGTATACGAAAGGGGCTTTTTCTCCTCAACGCCCCGCTCTTTACGCTAAAGTTTGACTCTTTCTCTTAACTCTACTTTTTAAAACAGTAAAAAAAAACTTTAGTGCCAAGAGCGGTGCGTTGAGGAGAAAAAAGCCCCCTTCATATATGGAGTAATTTCTGTTTGTTTTAAGTTTTAATGTCGCTTCTTACTTTCAGTGAAAAAACTTGTTTTTTTTAATTACTGAACGTTTTTGAATTGATAGATGTTTTGATTTTAGCTCTCCACACATAAATAATTAAAAGGAAATTTGCGTATTAATTTTTTTTGGCTAAATGGCTTTCTCATAGTTTTAATCGGAAGATTTTGAGAAAAAAAGAAGGGGGAGGCCTAGTTGCCCTCCAATTTTTTGATTACTTAAAAAGGCAACTAGAACTTTTAATTTTTTATGAACGCTTTCAGTAGTAAAAAATATGCATAACTTACGAAAAAACTTCAACGAGTAGTGATTTACATAATTATCCTAAAACAAGTGATAACCTTGTGAACGAAAGTCAAAGTAAGGTCAATGCTGTAAGAAGTCAAAGGGCTGCAGCTAAACTAGCAAAAGAAAAAAATCCATTCAATTTATAATTCATAAACTTGTTTCATTAACCTGAAAGACTTCTTTAGGGGTGGTGGACCTGGGGTTTGGTGACCTTCTTTTGTTTTGTTAAAGTAAATATAATTTTCACTTTTAATAGATTCCCATTTATACAACGATTGTTGCAGAGGAAAGGAACCCATGGTTTCATTATAAATATTTGCTTTGGTGTTGTCTTAAATTATTACCATCAGTGCTGGGAGTTCTGTTTATAATGTGAGTTGTTCTTACTGATTCATTGTTTTTTTGTGTTTAGTTGCTGTTTTTTGTGTTATGTTTTGAAAAAAACATTTTTTTCTTTTTTTCTGTTGTTTGTTATTTTTTTCTGTTGAGAATGGCTCCTGGACGTGAGGCTGAAATATTCGGGTTATTTTTTAGTCGAAGTGTAGTTTTGTTTTTAAATTTTATTTTTTATTCACTGCTTTATCGAAATGAAAACCCGTTTTCTCTTTTCTTAATTCTTCGTATTGTGAATAATCTTTTGTGAAGAACAACAAAGCAGTGAATCAAGTAATCACAATGCAGGTCCCAAGGTATAGAAGCAGAAAGAGAACCCTATCACTGTAAGATTCAGAAAACATCTTTAAAAAATTATAAAGTCCTTATATTATTCCTGAAGGTATTTCACTTTACTTTACCCCAACCAGCCTGTGCAAATATACTGTACAAATTATATTTCAAATGCGTTTTTGTGTTTCTTGATTTCATTGATGTTGGTTCTATGCCATTAAATCTATTGGAACAAAAAGTAAGATATAAGAAGGTGCATGAAACCTGCATAATTTTGTCTGTATATGTTCACATAAGGGGGGAGGGGAAAAAGTAAAGTTAAATGCTTTTAGGAATAATATAAGTAAATTCTTTAAGATTTTTTCAGTGTTATTTTCCTGAATTTTATCGGCTATTGTTTCCTTTTGTGTAGGCCTAACTGAACATAAATACTATGTAAGTATTTAAAGAAAATTTAAAATACCTTTCAGTATTTTATAGTGTTTCTCTCAGGGGAGCAGCAACGCTATATTAATCAAACAGTTCGTGGTAACGAACTGTAGTAAGGAGCGACCCGGCTCAATAGTAACCAAAACTCTAAAAAATGGAATTTTGATACCAATAGCTACATCAAAAGAATCGCATTTTAATGCTGGTTTTAAATATATAAGTTTCATCAAGTTTAGTCTTACCCATCAAAAGTTACGAGCCTGAGAAAATTTGCGTTATTTTAGAAAACAGGGGGAAACACCCCCTAAAAGTCACGGAATCTTAACGAAAATCACACCATCAGATTCAGCGTATCAGAGAACCCTACTGTAGAAGTTTCGAGCACTATCTACAAAAATGTGGAATTTTGCATTTTTTGCCACAAGGCAGATCACGGATGCGTGTTTATTTGTTTTTTTGTTTTTTTTTTTGTTTTTTTCCCAGGGGTGATCGTATCGACCCAGTTGTCCTAGAGTGTTGCAAGAGGGCTCATTCTAACGGAAATGAAAAGTTCTAGTGCCCTTTTTAAGTGATCAAAAAAATTGGAGGGCACCTAGGCCCCCTCCCACGCTAATTATTTTCCCAAAGTCAACGGATCAAAATTCTGTGATAGGCATTTTATTCAGTGTAGTCGAAATACCTTATAACTATGTCTTTGGGGACGAATTACTCCCTCACAGTCCCCGTGGGAGGGGCAACAAGTTACAAACTTTGACCTGTGCTTACATATAGTAATGGTTATTGGGAAGTATACAGGCGTTTTCAGGAGGATTTTTTTGGTTGGGGGGAGGGGTTGAGAAGAGAGGGATATGCTGGGGGAACTTTCCATCGAGAATTTGTCATGGGAGAAGAAAATTTCCATGAAGGGAGAGCAGGATTTACTAGCATTATTTAAAAAAAACAATTAAAAAATAAATGTGAAAAAGCTTTTTAGCTGGAAGTAAGGAACAGCAATAAAACTTAAAACAAACAGAAATTATTACCCATATGAGGGGCTCACCTCCTTCTAATACCTCGCTCTTTACGCTAAAGTATTTTTAGTAATTTCAACTATTTATTCTACGGCTTTTGTGATTCAGGGGTCATTCTTAATGAATTGGGATAAAATTTAAGCTATAGTGTAAAGAGCGAGGTACTGACGATGGGGCGAATCCCCTCATATATGTAATAAAAACATGAGAATACAAAAGTTCTTTGCGTAAGCTAATTTATAAGTTACGTAAATCTTTTACCAATAAAAATATTCGTAAAAAATTAAAAGTTCTAGTTGCTTTTTTAATTAACCAAAAAACCGGAGGGCAACTAGGCTTCGTCCCCCGCTCTTTTGTTTTCTCAAAATCATTCGATCAAAATTACGAGAAAGCTATTTAGCAAAAAAAAAAAAAAATATGCAAATTTCGTTTTGATTATTCCTCTGCGGAGAGCCAAAATCAAAACATGCATTGATTCAAAAACGTTCAGAAATTAAATAAAAAAAAAACAAGTTTTTTTTAACTGGAAGTAAGGAGCGACATTAAAACTTAAAACGCACAGAAATTACTTCGTATATGAAAGAGGCTGCTACCTCATCAACGCCCCGCTCTTTACGCTAAAATTTTTTACTGTTTTAAAAAGAAGAATTGAGAGAAAGAGTCAAACTTTAGCGTAAAGAACGGGGCGTTGATGAGGTAGCAGCCTCTTTCATATACGAAGTAATTTCTGTGCGTTTTAAGTTTTAATGTCGCTCCTTACTTCCAGTTAAAAAAACTTGTTTTTTTTTTATTTAATACCCTTCTAAAGCGACATTTCTATATAAGCTAAAATTTCCTTTTTTGAGCAGTTCTGCTGCAAGTTTTGAAATTTAAATGTGTATTTGTGTTTAGTGTATTAAGGAATTACCCTTCTGAGATTTTGTCACCCGAGAATGTATCACACAAGATCAAAGGGATTGCCATGTGTCAAAAATGTTTATACCAAAATATAGAGAATTTTCAGATTATTTGTTTTGTCATGTAGATTAGTGTAGTAGTTACTAAATTCTTTATGGGTCAAAAATTGTTACTAAGTTAAAAATTGAAATCGAATTTAAAGTTCCAAATTAAACATGGTTATTTGGTTTTTAAGCGTTATGATGAAAATCGTGCATTAAAGGGAATAGTATCAAGGAGAATCAATACTTTTTCAATTCCTCTTTTTGGCATTACCTCGAATGGTTCTTTCCACCATTTTATGCTTGGGTTGACCCCCCTTCCTATTACCCATGGGTTCAAGTTATGCAAGTTGCTTCTTGTTAACATATAAGGTTTTTATGGAAGGGGGCGGGGGCGTATAAACATTAAACTTAATTCCCTCAGCTGTTCATGTGGTATTGTAGATTCACCTTTTTGGATAAACAAGATGCACATTTTATCTTTAGATTTAGTTTTGCATGTCCCTCAATGTTGTCCTAAGTTTTACCTTAATACTCTTAGTCTTTTTGAATACACCTAGAACCAAAAATTTCTCCCTACTTTGTAATAAAAACTTCTGCATGTAGAATTTGCCAATTGCATAAATTGTAATCCTTAACCGAAGTTTTTTTGGGGCATTCTATCCCTGGAAGTGCAGTTACTAGACCTTTTGACTGTATTTAATAAAATCAATTGTTCAAAATTGTTGATCATTAATGATAAGAGGGAGCATCTAAAATAGACAAGAGGGGCTGGTAACCTTCCTATAACTCTTAAACATCTTCTGAAATTTTCAACTGAATACCTTTAGTCATTCCTTAGACATTGATAGTACATCCTTATGACAGTCAGCATACACACAGTGTGTTTTATTGTGTTCAGAATACCTCTCCAAAGCTCTGGGGGGGGGGTTATGTCATCCCTTATAGTTACTTGAGCTTTGGAATATTTCGAATAAAATATCTTTATCGAAATTTTGATGAAATATTTCTAGAGTCATTAAAATTAAAGACATGGAGAGGAACTGGTGGCCTTTTAATCACTTTTTAACATCCCCCCAGTATGTCCTGAAAGTTTTAAATCAATACCCTCAGCCATTCTCAAAATATTGCAGATCCTTCTTTTTGATAAACTGGATGCACATAGTGGCCTTTGATTTAGTATAACATATCCTTCAAGATTCTCCAAGGGTTTATCTTAATTCTTTTGCCTTTCAGATATATCTAGAATCAACTACCCCTATAGCCCTGGGTCTATGGGGTGTTGCATCCCTTTTGACTAGCTCTTCTTAGGTGCCCCATTGACTCAATACTTATTAAAGTTTTGGAATTGTTATTTTGTTCAAACTAGTCAAAAGGTCTAGTTCCCTTTTTAAGAGTCAAAAGTGATTGGATGGGAAATATATGTAATTGCTTTTTTTTTGGGGGGGGGGCTATTTCAGAAAGAGAAATTTTCTATGGAAAGAATTTTGTGGGAAGAGTCTTTCTATAGGGAATTTTACAGGGGAAATTTTTAGAAGGGGGTGAGGGTACAAGAGATTTCATGGCATGATTTGAAAAAGAGGTAGAAAATGAATTGGAAAAAACTAGTTTTTCAACTGAAAAACTACACAATTGATTTTATTAAATACAGTCAAAAGGTCTAGTAACTGCACTTCCAGGGATAGAATGCCCCAAAAAAACTTCGGTTAAGGATTACAATTTATGCAATTTGCAAATTCTACATGCAGAAGTTTTTATTACAAAGTAGGGAGAAATTTTTGGTTCTAGGTGTATTCAAAAAGACTAAGAGTATTAAGGTAAAACTTAGGACAACATTGAGGGACGTGCAAAACTAAATCTAAAGATAAAATGTGCATCTTGTTTATCCAAAAAGGTGAATCTACAATACCACATGAACAGCTGAGGGAATTAAGTTTAATGTTTATACGCCCCCGCCCCCTTCCATAAAAACCTTATATGTTAACAAGAAGCAACTTGCATAACTTGAACCCATGGGTAATAGGAAGGGGGGTCAACCCAAGCATAAAATGGTGGAAAGAACCATTCGAGGTAATGCCAAAAAGAGGAATGGAAAAAGTATTGATTCTCCTTGATACTATTCCCTTTAATGCACGATTTTCATCATAACGCTTAAAAACCAAATAACCATGTTTAATTGCTCTGATCAGAAAATCCCTCCTCAATCATTGTTAATAACACCAAAGTTTGACTTTTTGTTGCAATTCTCTAAGAAAATTTGCTCAAACACAAGACTTGTTGATGTTGAATGACCAGTATTTTAAGACTTTAGCATAAAGAGCAAGGGGCTTAGGAAGGCGCAGCCACCTCCCCCCCCAATACACAGAATTAATTTATGTTTGCCATTAGTTTTAATGCTGCTTCTTGCTTCCTTTCGAAAAAACTTTTTTTTGCATGATATTTATTAATTGATGAAAGATCTAAATATTGCATTAAACATACTTAATTGCAAATACCAGTGTGATTAAGACATGCGTCTTTTGTTCTGTAAGCTTGATTCAGGTTTCATGTTTGATCTATCAGACCTATCTCTAGCTCAATTCCAAATTTTCGTATGCATATTGATGTACATTAGACTTAAGTTACTGCCATTTCCCTCTGACTATTTAAAAAGGGCTGAATGCGATAGAACTCGTTTTAGCTTCAAACTTCGGTGGCCTTTAGAAGCTCTAATATCACAAACTATTACAAGAAGAAGTGCAGATCAAACACAAAGAATGTCAGCTCATATATTGGTTGTCTACTATTGTAGTTTTGCCATGATTACCTTAAATTACCTTAGATCGCATTGTCCAGTGAATAAGGGATTATCCTGTAGGTACTGGTTAGTCAAGATGTTGAGCCAACGTTTTGGCTGCATCCCATTCTTGAAGCCATGGCTTGGACAACCAATTTTTGTCCACAGCTCACTTGAAGGCCTCCAAACTAGGGGCTGAGACTGTTCCTTCGCTTAGGGAGTTCCAAAGACCTAATTGAGTGAGATAGGTGTTAAAAGATTTTTTAGAAATTAGCCAGAAGGCAAATAATAGTAATAGGAAACTAGAATTTGCAATGAAGATAGGTTTTCTTGATGTGAGGCCCTTCAATTTTTTTCCAAAACATAGGCTATTTTGCAAATATTAAATTACAAAGATGGAAATCTAGAGGGGAGGGGGTATTCCTAGCTGGCATACCCTTTAACACGCAAAAAATTTCTTAGACCAAAATATTTTCATTTCTTTAATACGCCACTGCTGGTGACCCCCTTCTTTATATTGGAAACTTTAATGTCGGTAGATCTTCTCCTGGCATTTCACCTCCAATTGCTGATTAGGGTAATTAATATTGCCTTTAAGTTCCTAAAGTGCTTTGACCCTACTCCTTGTGTTAGAATTTCAAACTGGAATGGAGATTTGTAAATAAGTGCAAAAGTAAAATGTTAACACATTTTGTTTCTAAAACAAAACAAATGTGACAATTAAAAGCTATGGAATTGTCTTAAATTCAAAAAGAAAGTAATTTATGTCATACATAACAACAGTTTTCTAAGTTTAAGATTCAACTGAAATTTTGTTTTCTTCTTTTTTATTGAATAGTTGCTGATCATTGGCTAGAAAAGCCATTCTTTAAAATTGTTCTATAATAGTGTATACCTAGTCAACAGCAAATTATCTCCCATGTTTTATGAGAGGTTTCTTTCTATAAAATAATGATCAAGCTATAAAATGCAGTTTTTCCAAAAATTCGATGGAATATTTTTCTGGTTCCTGTCATAAAGGCATTTTTCAATTAAATATTATAGAGTTGACCAAGTCTTAACTTCCGAGTTTGATTTTCTGATCAGAGCCTGATATATTTTTTTGCTGTTGCTAATATGGAACTCTGTGGCTTTATTGCATTATTTTATGTTGTTGCATATTCCAGATCCAAAGATCATGATTTCAGCTGTAGTCCTTGCCAAATGGGACAATGTAGTTGGTCCTAGAACGCTGAAAGTATGGGGACCAAGATCAAATGATGAATTTTCTTGTACCACTGGCTTGAAATTCTCATGGGCAGGAGAAGCTGGGAATGATACAGATGAATTAGACGAAGCTTGGGAAGCAGAAAACTTCGAATTTGACAGAGAAGAATCTCCTGAAATAGTATGTGTTAGTGATAGAAGCTCTTCAAATAGTATTGTTGTTGTCTCTTGTGGAGCATCAGGGCAAACTAATAATAGTGATTCAGTTAGTGGAGCATTTGATTCAGGACAATTAGAGTCTAGTCAATATGCAGTTCTTGAAACTGATTTATCTCATAATCTTTTTAACTTGAATCTACCAGAAGAGGAAGGTAGAATGAAAGTGTTCCTTTGTGATACTGTGAAATATGTAACTGAGCATACTGTGATAGCTTGCCTTAGTAAACCAGGCATTGAGGAGTTGAATCTCATTAAATCATCTTACTTTGTTGTTCCTGATTTTTATTCAGTTATGATTTGTTCAACATTTTATGTCGATGAGTATGTTACTGATTGTGGGACATTAGAGAGTTCGTACTCTGTGTCAGTTGTTGGTGATATTGAAGATGAGAATATGTTCATGCTGTTACGAGAGTATATTGAATGTAATCTTAAGGAAATTGCTATGTTCATCAAAGCCTTACCTGAAATAGTAAGTATAACATGATTAAATGGGTGCAATAGTTATTTCTCATGGTAATATATGTTTATTTCTATTCAAACACCCTGTGGTTACTTAGTGAAATTATTTTTGTGTATTTAATTTAAATTCCAGTAGCTTTGATGCCATTTAATTCTAAGTAGTTAACTCTTAGAAGATCTTTGATTTCTTCTGTAGGATCAGACCTCAGAAGCTTTGAAATTGCAGGACATATGCTTTAATTTCTGTAGGCTAGTCATAATCTCTTTGCCTATCCCTCCTTCTCAATGAAAAATAATTTTTATATCTTTAATTTTTCATTGAAAGAAAAAAGAATTAGGGTTTAATTATTGATAGGTTGAATTATGAATATATTGAGTCAAAAAACGAAATGAGTGAATCCTTGATTCCATCTTCCTTGTGAGATCAATAGTGACTGCTTGCCTGCTTGCATATTTTAATGTTTTTTTTTTAAATTATCTGGTGTTTATCTAGATAATACATCTCTGGTTCTCATATATGAATGGAAACGCATGAAAGATGTACTTTAATACGAACAACTTACCTAGGATTGCTAGTACTGTTGTCATGTAGCTATTCTTTCCACCGATTGTTGGCTACTCTCTTAAGGTGTAAGGTCACAGAAAACAAATTGTTACTTAAAAATACCTGATTCTAGCTCTCTAAGTTACTTGAAAGTATTTTTCTTTTATTAAGTAAAGTACTTAGTAGTTTGATTCGCCAAAAATATGTCTAATGTTTTCTGAGGCATGTTTGACAAGGGTAGTTTCCTGCAACAACTAAGAGGATCGGTCTAGGCTAAGATTACCTCAGGAGAACAAATTAATAATGGCTGATTTTCTCTTTTTATTGTAAAAAACTTTTTTTTACATAAAATAGGAGAAAAGAAAGTACAAATATTAGCATTAAATTAATGTCTCTCTAAACTGAACAAAAGACAAAGGTAGGGTTTGTTTGTGGAGAACCAAACAAGAATAAAACAGAGCATCTGAAAGCTAACAGTACTTTTGTAAATACGATCTGTGGTTTCTTAACGATAGTGTTTTGTTTAGCAGCTTTTCTTATCCTGGTAATCTCTAGTAATGTTTTCATGGACTAATAAAGCCAGGTCTAAGGACTGAAATATAAGATCCAGATCCCATAACCCTGCGAAAATGCCTATCTGCCCCTTTTCCGTGACAGGCTATGTTCTGAGCTTTTTCATATATTCATCAGTATATTCAGAAAACGTCATTAGGCCCTTTTTTGAAGCTCCTTGTAACAAGATTTGTCAGTGTTTGTAAGTCTATACAATGTCTTTCCAAGTGAGATCTTCTGTTTTATTTTGTTGCAGAGTATATTTAAAAAAAAAAGTTGTTGATATAGCAAAGAACAGGCATTTATTTAGGAAGAGAAAAAACAAAATAAGGAAATTAAACACCACCCAATAATTGCAGTTGTACAACCCAAAACATACTATATTAGAACTAGCATGTCTATATTTTTATGCCTTTTTATCAACTGAGTAGCAATTCAATAAATTTTGTCATAGCTTGAGGCATGAGGCATAATAGGAAATAAGAATAAAGACACAACTTGTATATTCATAAAAGATATATCAAACATTAAATACTAGTTCTGTTAGGAATGTAACATAAAAAACAGAACGAAGAGATAGAAATGCGTAGAAGACATTTAAAACGAGAGTTTTAAGTATAGGCAATAAAGCATTAACTAATCACTGTTTCTTTTAAAAATAGTGTCTTAATTAACAGTGTCAACTTCAACGAAATCTCAAAAATTTACTAATCAAAATTTTATTTTTCATAACAACATAGCGTATCTTTCCGCTTTTTAAAGTTGAATATATTTTGCTTAGATTACAGAATTCACAATTTTATAGGAAAAAGTCTGTTTCTCTGTTTCTACTCCCGCCATATCTATTCATTACATGGTCGATGTCTACCTCAATATTTCGGTGAACGTTTATAATGGCAAGTCCTGTCAGTCTAGAGTCATGTAAATTTAGAGCTCTTCGTTAGTATTTCCTCTACTATTCATCCTAAAATATTCGAATAAAGGCCAAAATCATCAGAAAAATAAAAACTCTATTAAAGGTACATGTAGGTATGTGCCTCAAACTAAATATATGAGTCGAAATACTCCTTAAAAAACAAATAGTTACGTATTTGTTATCTTTGTATTTGATAGGTAGGCTATAGATTGGTGATTTAAGTTCTCATGGTTTCAAGCTTTGGAGATTTCTAATTATTTTTTTTTTAATCTTGATATTTTCATATAATCAATTCAAATGTTTAGATCTCGATATGTCTGTTGAGCACAAAGATGAAAATTTGAAATTTGACTCAGATTTAGCACTAAGTAAGAGAATTTTCCTGTAGAAATTTTGATTTATAAATAATTAATCGTAGAAATATGATTGGATGGCATGTGCCAAAATAACTATAAAAACCCTCTCGGTATATATAGCAGTTTAGAAAATTTTATGGACAAGTATATTTAACCCATATATTCAATTGAGAAGGTGAGAAATTCTGAAGTAATATTGCAGTTGCATTCTGTTTCTGTGGTTAACTCAAGCTGTGAAAATTTCCCCTTTTTATAATTTTTTTATTAGTAAATGTTTGAAAAAAATCAATGCCATTGCCATTTCACTGATTCAAACTGAGAATTCAGAGACCCATCTATACGAGCTAAATAAAACAAAAAAAACACATCATTATTTGCCTTCTTATATAAACAGCTTTTCGAAAATCTGTTCTTCTTAAACGATTACTCCTACCTTTGAAGGAGTATTTTGCCTCACAGACTTAATTTTAAGTATATACTTATACAAACCTTTATTAAAGTTTAAAGAACATAGCCTTAATTTTAATGTTTTAGGATGAGCAGAGGTGATTTGTCATATAATGTAGAGCTTTAATTAGATGAAAATAGGCAGTAAAGTGGCCACCATTTGCTTACCAAAATCCAAAATTTAAACTAGCAATTTTTGCACTTTTCATACATTTAATTTCTATTACACAAATCGCCTAAAAACGACAATGTTGTAAAAACCACCCTGCTTCGCAAAAAAAGCCAACCCAAAAAACTAAGACAGACAGCCCAAAAAAGCAATCATATGAATTATTTTGCCTCAGTGGAATAGCAAGACTCGAAAACAAATTTTGTAAAAAGAATTAATATTTTGCTTTTTAGCCCCGTTGTGACAGCACAATCCTAAAATATCATTTCGAAGCCTAAAGAAGTTAGGATTTTAAATTTCCCCTCCTTGTTATTACGAAATGAAGATTTTCGCCTCCGGGTTGGCTTTTGTTGTAAAACGGACAGATTCTCTTGATAAACCTAAATGTAATTAAATACTTTCTGGCAGTATACGTCTTTAGTAAAATCTAACAGAGACAGCACAAAGTAACTGAAACCTTGTTTCAAACTTGTTTGCAAAAAGAAACAGTCGTAATAATTAAAAACTATTAAAAACCAATTACAAAAGAATAAATTTCGTCCCGACCCAAACCAGAGCCAGCGGACACAACCAAAAATCCACCACTACGTCAGGGGGTTGGGTCCCCCGGATCTGCCACTGGGATACACTCAGATTTGTCAAGTTATTTTAGGGCTGACATACCATAAACAGAATACTTGTATCTAAGTTTGTTTGGCGTTGCACTTCGATTTGAAAACGATTTTCCTGGGGATTATTCTCTAAAATTTTTTGTGTCAACTTGTTGAAAAGAATGTTCAACAGCCATCTAAAAACATACAATGGAGTGATGTAAAAGAGTAGCGAGCCATCAGATACTTAAAAGTACCCAGTGGCACAAATTTAGGAATAAGAAAAGTGGAAGAGTCATTAATATACTCATAATGTCAGACATTTTTAAGTCTTAATTGTTCTATGGAATTCAACCTGTATTTAGGATTGACAAAAATGAAGTCCATTTAGTAAAGTTTGGACATCAAAGAGAAATGTAGATGGTTGAACAATGTCTAAGTAGATAATGGCTGCTTCTGCTGCTATTTCAAGGGACATACCATTTTGTCCGATCAAACTGAGAGAATGAAACCCAGTTTATGTGAAGACTAATAAAATTTTGGTTGCTAATCTGTGTATTATTTAAGTATAGTACTTGGGTTAGGGTAGGAGCTAAAAGCAACTATAGTACCATTGATTCTTCCAGGACCAATTGTAATTTTGGGACAGTACTGTATTGTTCCATTGTTGATTAATTTACTCAAATACGTTGTTTGGCTTGACATAAGCTCGGATATGTGTGATCCAAGGCTACCATTGCACTCTTTGTTGCTTTTTCAAATTTGGAGGAGGCTGGCGGTCAAGGGGTTTTTCAG
The DNA here is from genome assembly GCF_032884065.1 of Artemia franciscana. Lineage (NCBI taxonomy): Eukaryota > Metazoa > Arthropoda > Branchiopoda > Anostraca > Artemiidae > Artemia > Artemia franciscana. Next base: position 57,641,402 of record NC_088863.1, on the reverse strand, counting down.
TCAGCATCTCTGGTGGTCAGCATTCGCAGATGCTGCAGATAATTCGCAGAGATGTTGGAGCACTGAAATGGCAAGTACATTGTAGATTCAGATCTATACTTGCAGTTGGAATTGATATTTCCACCATGGGTAGGAATTGGGTGGCTCTGGATGCAATTTGAGTCTGAACTTTGTCCAGACTCAAAAAGTCCATGATTTTGTTGATTTTAAATACTGTTGCATCCTAGTGCTTTTAGATCAAGCCATTACATCTTTGCTCCGATTTTGGGTTTACAGCTCTAACCTGCTGTTTTGGAATAAAAAACAACATCAGAGATGATAGAAATTCAAAACGTGTGAATATGAAGATCCAATCATAAAACCTTTTTCGATGACTAGTTGTTTAAATAACATTAAAGCCTTTCGACTTTTCTATTAGCTGCTTCTTCCTTTGCTGCCATTTTGAAACATGCTGCATAAGAGTTAATTTAGAAAGGCAAGATTTGTTGCAACTAAACAGCCAGAATTTGGGCTTCTACCCAAATCATTAGTTGCTATATTTTGAGGCTATCTTTACATGTACGGAACAGTTTATGTACAATCAGGACATTAATTTACTACCTCTGACAAATGTATCTATATTTTCGGAAATTTTTTTCGTCTGACATATTAAGGATGTAGTCAAGATCCACTTGTTATGTCTTTCCCTCTTCTTATAAAACTTATAGTGTTTGTGTTAGTAAAATTTAGTATTGGTATTAGTAAACTTTTAGTACGATATTTGTAAAATTGATATTACAGTAGTCAATGATGTATTGTATAAACAGATTCAACAGGGCAAAAGTAATTATTGTCGTCAAAACTATATTAGAAGACTCAAGCTGCAGTTTCAGCTTGAATTTAGATAAAATTCAATAATTTAGCATAAAATCCTACATTTCTTTAAGGAGCTCCGAAATCTCCACTGTGGATAGCATAAGACATTTTATGTATTTGTGATGGTCTACTATTACATTGAAAGGAAGAATTTGTTTTGCGTTTTTTTTTATTATCTACCCAAATTAGCTAGGTGAGTGCCAATCCTGAGATTAGTGGAACACATTGGTTATTTTATTTCCAATACTGTTGCTTCTATGTATTTTTTTTTTGTGAGAAGAAAATTCATGCTTCTACTTGTAAATTGAAGGAAGTAAATCTGGGGAAGCAACGTCTTGTGCGATTTGTTTTGACACTGCTAGTTTACTTTTGAAAATATCATCTTGTTTTAAATTGAGGTTTTAAGATAAAATCAAATCATTTATAGTAAAAATGATTTTGAAACTCAGTTTTGAAACTCTTACAGCCAATTCTATGGGGAATCAGGATCTAAGAGGGACAAAGGGAGGCAAGAGGAGATTTACATAGATGGGATGGAGGAAGAGGGCTGAGCCAAACTTCAGGGACAGTTTCTCATGATAAACAAAAAGGGGGTCATGTTTTAATGTTTTTAAATAAAAAGAGCAAGGAAACAGGGAACCTACATAGATGATTTGTAATTATCCATCTGAAGCTGTTCGATTTTTATCACTTTTTCCTTTTTTCAGAGTGAATTGCCAAACAGGAAATGCGTATTCTAATGGTCGGTGGATGAATATGTAATAAAAAAAAAAAAAAAACTAATTTTAGTTTATCCTTTGTAACATGATATGTCTTTAGAGATTTCAGTATTTAGATAGCATCGTTTTTCTTTTTACAATCAATTTCGCAATTCCGTGCCAATTTAGATCAGAAGAGATACCTATCTTTACCGGGGTATGGCTCTTATTGATGAAGTTTGGGTCTATAAGTGGTTTGAATTAAGGTGGGCTAAAGGTGATTTAAATTTGACTTCCAGAAAATGAGTCTCAAAGTAGGCCTATATGTGGATTTCGAGATTTTTCAAGTTGCATGAAATTTAATAATTACTCTTAGGATATATTAACAAAAACGTTGTCTAATACAAAGACTCTCAAATTTTTGTTGTTCTTGTTAACAATCTTTGGCTTAATTCTAAAACTCAAAGATTCTTTTTTTTTGTGTTCATTTTGTGCTAATTGGTTTAGATTTTTCAACTTTTTTCAGGATAATCTAGTGGACGATATTAGGTTGGACTCACGAGTCAACAAGATGCTGTATCACGTTCGGAGTTTAATGAAACAGTCATTTCCATCACTTGTTAAAGCGGAACTACTTAGAAATCTTCTGATTCAAGCAGATTTTGATTGCATTCTGACGTCACATTTGCAAACTTTTGGAAATTCTTATGTTTGCGGAGACAAATATCCTTTAGTAGAACAGGTGTTACTTTAACTAAACATTCAAAAATTTGTTGGAAAAGCTTAAAATGAGGAAAACATCTTTAACTTCTTCTTTTGTTTGATTATTTGGAGACATTAATTCACAGTGCTTTTATAGGTTTTTTTTACACAAGTTTAAGTAATCTATAGCCTATATAAAACATGACAAGCCGCAGTGCATTCCCTTTCTCTCATATTTTTACTATAAGCTCTGAAAATGGGATGAAAATGAACAACCATGTACTTGAAGGACCACATAACTTTGCACGAATGCAGAGTATCAAGGAAAAAAAAGCCAAAGTATAACATGGTACCTGTAGATTCAATAAAGATAGGCTAGGTTGTGAGTAATAGTCGCAAGCTTTGAACAAGGAAAATAATTTGTGGCGTTCGCACTCCAATGAGTGTTCAACTGAACAATTTATTCATGAGAAAAAAAAATGTCCATTTTTTTAAATTTTACGCCAAAGGATAGACTATTCCATGATTTTAGAAGGGGCTGATTAGAGGTAAATCGGACCAGACTTCCTCACAAGCTTCTTGTGCTCCTTATTAAAAAAGATCTGACTGACATACATGCTATATATGCATTGTACAAGTAATGACGTAGCAAAATAATTTTCTTTTCTGTAAATTTCACCCGAAAAATTTTTTGGTAATTAGTGATTTTTTGCTCGAATGACAGCAGTGCTTGACTGCTCATATAATTTTGGACGATGAAATGACGAGCTAGAAAAAGTATTTTTATGATAATGGAGCATAGAGAAGAAATTCTAGAAGCTCCATTCAATTACACCACCAACAATAACTTATGATAATACTTGATCATAGATTGTCAAATCGTTTGTTGTAATTAAGGATAAGGGGAGATAGCAATCCTTGTCAACAGAAAATTAAATTTTGGTAGTAATACATAAATCGTATCCTTTGTGTAAAATTAATAAAGTCACTAACCAAAAGCTAATAACGTAAGATTGTTTGTGTAATTTGAGAAAAAAAGGGGGAGGGTGAGGCATTTCAGAAAAGGAAGGTTAATATGAACGTTATACCATCAAATTCAAGTTTACTTATAACTTTAGAGCTGGAGTTTCTATTCCTTTCCTACAAAACTACGAAATTTTATATTTTTCGCTGAAAGCTGGTCATAGATGCGTGCATAATTGTTGTTTTTTCCACAATGCTGATTCTATTGAATCAGTGGCCAAAGAATACCAAGCCAGGAGTCATCAAACCTAAGTTTAAAGTTTTAGTGCCCCTTTTGTGCAATAAAAAGATGGTGCCACCATAGAGAAATGATTTTTGACAACAATTTCGGCTCGAATTGAGCTGATAAGGCGAAAATTCGATTTAATCCATTTAGGACTAACGAAAAGCTGATTATATAGCCTCCTTACTTCAGAAGCCATACGCACAGTGACTCATCCATACCTGTAAATATGTGCAGTTAAAATAAAATGGACGGTTATTATAGGACGTTCCTACTGCATATTAAGTGCAGTGTTAGGCTCAAATTTTAAACCTTTTGTTACTTGTCCTTAAGATCAAAGTTTGCGTGGAGGAATTTACTTCCCGACGGCTTTTATTTTGAAGGAATATATTTGAGCTAAGAATGCACTATAGGTTTGAAGTAGTGTCAACAATCCCCTTATTATGGAAAGTAGTTGGTTGAACTAAATCATTGTGTTAAAAAGAAGCAAAAAATCTTCAATGTAAAGAGTGGAATGTTTAGAAAGAGGAGGCATCCCTTCTCTAATTAGGAATAATTCTATTCGATTGCGTATAATAAGTATATCAAGATGATCTCTTTTATTCTCATTGCAATGATATGCAAAATTCTAAGACAAACATAAATTAAATATGGAATCAAAAAGCAAGGTTAAAGCTTAAGAACGTCTTTAAAATGAAAATAATCGCCCTTATATGAGGGGTTGCTGCTTCTCTTATCGCCGCACTGTTAAGGTGAAAGTTTGAGTTATTTTTTATTTTTATCATATTTTGAGACTGAATTTACTCATATATTTAGATTTAGCTGTATTCAGTTTAGACAATGCGATTTTCAGTTTAAACTTTTTGAATGGGAATTGCATATGAATGTATTATATTTCTCTTTTGAAATATTACATGGCATATCAGGCGCTAATTATTGAACTAATTTTACCATCTACACAAAATAGCTTAATTATTTTTATTATTACACTGAAAAAAAAAAAAAAAAATCCAAGCGTATCCAAAGGACCTTGAAATTTTTTTTGTCGACACGCGCCAGTCTCCACATATTATTTGTAAATATTTATTTATAAATATAAAAATTATAAAGTATAAATATAAAAATATGACAAATAATAATACGAAATATAAAAAGAGCTCTACTTCCATCCACATTTGTTGAACCAAATGTTGTTCCAACAATTACAAGACTATGTATTTCAAAGCTATACTCCTCCTTTCTTTGTAAAGTCAAAGTAACTTTTTTGGATTTCAAAATATTAAATTGGTTTATTATTTGAAAAATTGCGCGGATATTACTAAACAGAAATACTAAGTTGTTATAAGTTACATGAATTTTGAGTAATTAAAATTGAATTCAATGTACTTAGTATTTTGAGTTTTATAATGAGCTTTTAAAAATTTTAGAAAAGGAGTTGATGTGTGAACTAAGTACTACATTTTCAGATTGCGAGTTTTCTTCGACGCTTTTTATGGGACGACTCACAAAAGCAGAGATGTCGAATAATAAGTGATATGGAACATGAATGCTTCATTCCATTCTTGTATGTTCAGGTTAGTTTTGATTGATCATTTGAATCCATGCAGTTTACTCGACACAATTCTTGTTCTCTACTCATTATTTTCAGATGAACTAAATCTTTAGATAAAAACAACTAAAGACGAACGGATTAATAAAGCCAAGTAATTGTTACATTTTGATAAAGTAAGAGTTATTTATTAATTATTTCTAAATGCCTCTGCACACAAGGCAAAAATAATTTTTTTTTGTGGGAATCAGACCGACACAACCATTAATTTGTGAAATTGGTGGTATCTAGTTCAATTATTGTGAGAACTTAGTTTTTATTAACATAATTTATTTTATTCAATATTCTCAAAGTCTGGAAAGAGCGGAAGTCTGCTTTTTCAAAATTCCCAAAAATGCTGATCTCTTTGCAAACATTCTATAGACTGTAATTTGACATTTTAGTGCCCCAATTCGACTGTCTTCTTCCTTTACTACCTAAAGATTGGCTTCTCAGCTAGTTAGATTATGCTCTAGGTATGCAATAGAAGGGGGAATTTTTGCAGGGGTGGGTTGTGATGTAAAACGGAATCTTTAAAAATTGTAGTTGTTCACACTAACACAAATTTTGCTGTGAAATCTCAGTCTTTCCTCTACCAGTTCGAGGTGGGTACCTCCAATTTGATTTCCCAAGAATTTCGCTCAATAAAAATACTAATGTATTATGTACAGTAATAGATCCAAAAGACTGACTGGAAGAGTTATGCCTCAAACAGTAGTTTGAAAATCCACAAAATATTATTTTATTACTTAAAATACTGGATTGCAGGGAAGGGTGGGGGAAAGTATTGAAACCTGACAACAAATTATCAAAGAGGTATTCATTGGGATTTTTTTAGGCTAACTGATTTTATCAATACTTTTGTTGAATTATAGTGGAAAAAATACATGGAATGCTATAAATGGGATCGATGTAAAGGATAACATGTTCCTTCTTTCTCCCTATACATCTGGTCAAAAATTTTGAGCAAGCCAATTGATTCATCATAGTTGAAAGGTGCAATAAATATGCTTTTGAGCATGACATGATCCCTTCGTAGTCCTTGTAGAAAGAGCTGTTAGTCACTTAATTTGCCAATTGTTTGTGGAATGCTGTAAATAGGATGGGTGTACAAGATACCTTGTAACACCCTGCCTCTGGTGCTTGTAACTTAAAGTGAATTTACATTAAAAAGTACAAGGAGTAATAAAATAGCCCTATTTTTGTTATTTTAATTTCATTGACTAATTTGGGTTATCATGGCTTTTTGTAAATAAAAGGATGTAGTTGAGTGAACAGGGCTCATAATCAGAAGATTGGGCGGTGGGTTTTCTTTTATCCTCCACAAATAGGCTTTCTGCCAAAAACTTCACGAAAATGGTACTCAATGGAACTTAATTGTTTGGATATATCTATCACGGTGTAGTATGCACAGATATAAAGAACTTAATTAATATCGAGTAGTTGTAGTAGTAATCGCGGTATAGGGAGTAGGGGTAGCAGCAGTAAGAGTAGTCGTGAATATTGCACTTTTTTCGACTATGTAGTAGTAGCTTTGATAGGAAGAAATGTGTATGTATTAGGTTTAAGTAGTCACTATAGAGTAGTAGTGATAGTAGCAGTATTAGTTGAGTTACTTTTAGTGGTGCTAGGAGTAGTTTCGGTAGAAACAGCCCTAGTAGGATTAGTCATGTTAGGCTTAGCTTTGGTAGGAATAGTATTGCAAGTCGGGTTAGGAGTAGTCAGACTGGATTCGGGTGGGGTAGTAGTAACTCTTTTGCTGGAATAGTAGTGGTAATAATGCTAGGGGTTTTCTACGAAACTAAAATTCTATATTTGTCAGTTGAATACTTTCTGAAAAGATAAATCCCCTCTGGTTTCCCATTGCAACATAGTCTGCTAATACAGCTAATTTCGAATATTTAAATATATTAGCTCATTGATACGGTTTCAATCACCATGAGTTCAAAGAGGTGAAACATATCTGTGTAAGAAATTCGGTACAGGAGATGAAGCCAGGATTCTCTTTGGGACCTTAAAAAGACTTACAATCTGTGCATGATTTTGATTTCAGCAAGTTGTAGTGTGTCTACTCTGTGCCCATCAGGTCAACTTGAAGTTGTATTTGTTAATATCGTTGACTGTTTTGATTCAAATAGATATCTTGAAATTTTCATCTAATATATACGGGGCATTCCTTTTTAACATCGTGTTTCACTTCTGCATTTAGTTCTCGTTCTGTACTTTCACATTTGAGTCTTCATTTAAGAATCTAAGTCTTTGAGTCTAAATTAAATCTGAGTCTAAGATTTAATGATTATTCTCGCTTTATTATAGGAACATATGGATAACATCCCAGGAAGAAATTCTAGTATATTTTGTTTCAGTGGACTCTGTGTCCAGTATTGGTCTAGGTATAGGCTGGTCCGTATAGGTATAGTATAGGTCTGTACACGGAATCTTAGCTTTGGCCGTTTTAGCATACTGGAAGAAAATAGCAATGGTAATAGACTGCTAAAATTTTGTGGGCACCATAGTCTAGCAGTACCCGACGTGGTATCTGGTCATAAAATGACCTGTCAGTTAACATAGTACTCACATCATTTAAACACTGCTAATCATTTTCATTATGCTATGGTAAATAGAAGACTGGTAGGATCAATATATCATGGGTATCCCCTGTTTTGGCTCCATTTTTGGATAGTTCCTTCATCCTTTATTTGCCAAAATGAACCTGATCTCTTTTCTCCTTAATATACTCCACCCTACTTCCCTTTTACTGCATCATATTGCCTGTTCATCCCCTCTTCTCCTCTCAGGAACCCTCACAAATCGTATTCTTCCTTGATCTGTCCCCATTTATTTTATTTCTCATGGCTTCCCTATCAATGTTGGTCGTGTTTGAGAGTTCTTGCATGTGGGAACTATCCATCTGGTCCTCTCTTAAAGTTAAGCAACTAGTTGAAATACCATCTTTGGCCCCATTGTATTGGGGTTGTTACCTCCCTGTCCTTTTGTCTTCCTCTTCAAACTTTTAAGTATTTTTCTCATTTACCTATGGGTTTTATTCAGGTTTGCCCTCTTAACAAGTCAGCCTACTTTCTTTCGGCACATAGCTGAACGCCAAAAATTCAGAACTTGTTCAAAGTTTATTGAGCTATGTCTTCCATAACACCATCACTCGGAAAACAAGGTGGTGGTAATTTTTTTTTTTTTACTAAAAGTAGCGTTTACTTTAAAACTGTGTCAGTCCCTAGTTCATCTTAGTAACAATTAAATGTTTTCGGCAAGTATCAGACCGAAAGTACCCCCTTCCCTGTCCCTTTAGTATCATTGCATTAACCATTTTTTACTGCTCTCCGAACCAAAGTATTGATTCAAAACGCAAATTCATCCAGCAGTTGCGGACACGTTCTGATTTGTTGGTTGTAAGTATCCCAATGCCAATAATGTTAACATGTATTCAATTTGTTCCTCTCTTAAACTCAGGAAAATAGCTGAAATGCCAACTAGGGGAGACCGGGGCTATTCCGGACGTTTTTCAGATTTTCGGTTGTGTCATTTTCCGTACTGGACCGATCACTGTGTTTATACTTCCTTTTGGAAGGTAAACTTTTTGGCAATCCACACCAACAACCTCATTGTCCTATCTACAACCACATTTTCAGAAATGAGATTTTCCCAAGTTTGGTCATGCTGTCCGAAAATGCCCCGCCATGGGGCATTTTCGGACACCCCCGGGGCATGATCGGACATGCCCCACCTCTCAAAGAAAAGTACTGCACAAGTGTTAACAAACTTCGTATATTTGTGTAAAAGTAAGAAAAGTAATTAAAAGTACTGGTACTTAACCATCACTTTATATTAAAGGCTGAGAAATCACGTGAAAACACATGTCCAGCAATGGATCTTGCTGTCCCACCTGAGGAACTAGGATCTGGTAAGACTAGGACAATATCCTTTTTGTCGACCGTTGCTTTGTCCTCAATCTCTGGAAATACGAACTTCGGGCCAATCTTTCTCAAAAACTTGACGTCAGCAACATCGTTATCGATGGACTCGACTAGCCCAACGTAATACACACACGAGGACTTGCTTTTTCCTAATTCAAACTTGACGAGAACGAACTTTCCGATTTGGATGGGAGAAACCGGTCTGTCGCTCGCCACAACATCATCCTCTCCCAAATCAAGTGACATGTCCGACTCATCATCACAAATGTCATCTGGCAGTTCGGGTTCTGATGAACTGGTCTCCGAAACTGAAAGCCTGATGAAAGCTGATGGTTTTCGCTTATTTCCCACCTTGGTCTGTCGACGACCGACCATTTTCTTGGTTTTAGTGATTTTCTTTTGTGGCGTTTTTTTCTTGGCTTTCTTCGCTTCTCTGTTGTGCTTTTCTTTTTCCAGCTGTTCTTTTTCAGGGGTATCTGTCAGTATGCGGGTTTTTCCTCTTTTTCTTCCATTCGAAGGATTTCTTTTTGTTGGGTCAATCCTTGGGTGCGGCCTTACAGACTCGGGGGTGATAGGAGCTGTCCCGGATATACCGGGAGCGGGACCTTCAGGTTCAGAGTCCTGGATAACTTCACCGTGATCTGCTGCCTCTGTAGTAGAGTTAGTAGTTGCAGCTAGTGGAACGTCAGTAACGAGAGCAGGGAGAAAATCTGATTCGCCAAAAGCATGACGATTGAATGGGAAAATACCGGGCCTTTGAAACCCAGCAACAATGTTGCTGGGGCAGAACTTATCTAGGAACGGTTGTCGGGATAGCTCGGCTACTTCATGGATCGATATTCTGCCACCTGGATGTGCTATAAGCCATTCGTTGAAACTATTACGTAGCCCGTTTTTAAAAGGTCCAAAAACACTGATATCAAGGGGTTGCAGTTTATGTGAACAGTGTGGGGGGAACGTCAGCACAACAATTCCGTTTTCTCTGCAAAAGTGAACAATTTCAACGGAGATATGGCTGCCGTGGTTATCCATCAAAAGCAAGTGAGGATCTTCCTTCGTCGATTTTGTTTCACTTTGAAAATGCTTGATAGAGAGGAGGAAATTGTCATCCGTCATCCAGCCGCTTTTGTTAGACAGACCTAAACTTCCAGGTGGGCCCAGGTTATACATCCGGCAATTCACATGAACTCTAGGGAAGACAAAAACAGGAGGGACAACCCGTCCGGCTGCATTGATGAAAGCTAGCATAGTCGTGTTCTTTCCCCGCTCTGCTGAAGCAATTTGTGAGACTTGCTTAGCCCCCTTCCTGGCTACAACCTTGGGGGGGATCCAAAACAGTAGGGATACCTGTTTCATCACAGTTCCAGATTTTGCTAGGTGGAAACTTATGCCTGCTGTAAACTTCTGCTAGGTTGTCATAGAACTTGTTGACCACTGGAGCATTAAACCCGGAAGCACGTGCTTCACTAGTATTTTCTGGAGACCGGATTGATAGCTCATTTCCTCTCTTCATAAACGAAGAGAACCAGTCTAGGCCTGCCCTTCCCTTTTCCGTCCACGTTAAGGGCATCTTCACATTAAGCTTTACTGCAAACTTATAGGCAAGCTTACGAGTTGAAAGCCCTGTCAGCCCATGATTCATCAGCGATGCTGCTTTTAAATATTCGGTGAGTTGCTTTTCTTGCTCTCTAGTAAAAACTTGCCAAAATCCACGTCTCTCAGATGGCAGGACCTTAGCCGGAGATTTATCAGTTTCCAGAATATCGGGCTGGGCATCCAGTTCAGCACGATATCGTCTAAGGGCATCATTAACTGTTGACTTTTTGAGTCCAAAGTTCTCCGCAGCTGCTCTGATAGAGCTACCATCTTTGACGATCGAAGTGACTGCTCTTTGTAACGTTGCTAGATCAGGGGGTGGTTTGTCTCGTTTTCGCTGATACGTTCGTACCATTTTCTGAAAAGAAATAAAGTATTAGAACTGATAAGAATAATAGTGAAACTATCAAATTATCAAATATATTTTATTTTTTATGTTATTCCCCCCTCTCCCTCTATAAAGTCCTGCCAGTCGTTCTTCCAAGAATTATCTAACTGCATTGATGTTAGGATTTTGATGTTAGTCAGAATTTTAGCTTTAAGAACAACTGCACAGGGGCGATTATATTAGAATGCAAAGTATTTTTAACGTTATCTCAAGAATAGAAGAGCTTTATTATGTGCATTAAATTTTTACTTCATTAAATACAGATAACTTGTGTTTAATTTAATATCAGAATAGCTTACAGTCTATCTTTTTCCACTATTAAATAATAGTGCAATTTCTTTTAGGTTTAAAAAATTACGAACTTTCAAATTTAGGTACACCTTACCATTTTAAAACAATTCTAAAAACAAATCCTAAATAGCACAATTCTACCTCCATGAATAGATGGATCTAAAACTAGCGAAATAGATGGATCTAATGGATACGTTCGTACCATTTTCTGAAAAGAAATAAAGTATTAGAACTGATAAGAATAATAGTGAAACTTGTGCAGGTCTGTGCAGCTTTATTTCAAACTCTGGCAAGAGTTTTAACACTTCACTTTGAACTTCACATGATGGGGGCATTTTCGGACAGGCAAGAAATAATGTCCGTACATGCCCCGTAATCTGTGTCCGGAAATGCCCCACAGTGACCTTTAATAAAAAGATGGCTGCCAAAAAAAAAAATATGAAATTATATACATTACTTTATAATTAGAAAGTAGCCAATAGATCACTCTCTTACCTGCCGAAACTGCTTTCCCCTAAAGCTTGCAGAACGCCTGAAAATTGACAAGGAACATACAGCTAGAAATTTAAATTTACCTCCAAATTTGCATCTGACCCTCTCAAAGGAACATTTATTACTGAATTCTAGTCAGAATTTGATCGAACGTGCGTTACATGCTCGCCATCTGCTGACATTTTTGTCAAATTTTTGTATCGATATCTGAACGAGCAATATCGTTTGTCCGATCATGCCCCCGTCCGAAAAAGCCCCTGTCTCCCTTACTAGGGCAAGTATGTTGTTCTTGATGTTGTTCTGACTAAAATAAATAATTTTTACTCTCAGCTTTGACCCCATCGGGTGGGAGTTATTATTGCTCTCTCCTTGTGTCTCCCTCTTCAAACTTTAAGCATTTTTCTCAATTATATTTTGATCTTACTGCCCTCTTAACAAATCGGGCACATTAGTGAATACCAAAGATTGGTCTGTTTCTTACAATTTACATAATATTGATGAAAAAATTAATATTTCCAAAAAAGTGAAATGATCAATATTTAATTTGTTTCCCAGAAAAATAATTAAAGAGTGTGCCAGTGATAAGCCTAAGCTGTAATAGACCTAAGTCGTTCAGAAACGGTAAATTGAATACCGCTAATATAGCCTAGTACAAAAAATACTTGAAAAAGAAATGCGTAAAGCTGGTCGATCCTACCACAAAAACAAGGTCGAAGAATTGTTTATTAAAATAACCGGTCTTCAGAGGTTAAAAAGTCGGGTGCCCAGACACTTCACTAGGTAAATTTTAACCTGCCTGGGCCTTCTGAATTTACCGCCAATAGCCTTAGCAGGATTCTTGCTTCCTTTATTCAAGGCCTTCCGGTATTGTCTTTTCAGTTGTGAACTTTTGATCTTCCCCGTTTTTTCACCCTTTATTTCTTCTTTGAAGATTGGAATAAGAATCGGGAGACTGAGAAAAACAAATGTATGTCTTCTGTATATTCCTTTTCCACTTATTAGTGCCTTTAGTGATCTCCTTTCACCGCCCTTGTGTGTCCATTCCAGAGAAATTACCAACCATGGGGAATAAGGAAGAATAATATTCCAAGAATAAAGAAGCAGGATTGATGGCCACAATGAGCAAGGTGGTCATAATCTCCTTAAAAAAGAAAGTTGGATAACCGGGTCTTGAAGATGTTCACCCTACTTCTCTCACTCCTATATTCATAAATCTTAATGAAGGATTCTTTGGAAACTGGGTTAAGGGGCATATCCAACCTTTTATTGACCTGAGGTAATTTGGGAACCTGAAATCTACTTCCATTTCCACTGTTCTCCAAGAAGCATTTGATCTTGTCACTTAATTTAATGTTTGTCCTTCCCTACACCGTCCTGAATGAAATTCCACAACACACCTCAAATTTGGATGTGAGTGCAAACCCTTCTAAATCCATGACAATGTCAACTGATTTCCTGAAATCCTCGCTCTATTTTCTGAATCCCTCTTGAAATGTTCGTGTTCTCCTTTAAATTACTTGACGTCACAATTTCTTCTAGCTTAAGGGGGGGGGGGTTTCTCAGTTAAAAATATCATCTATTAAGCTAATGTATCTATCTCCTTCCTTAAGCTTCTAAATAAATTTGGCACCCTTATCCCATTTTTTAAAGATTTATACTTTCTCCGTCCTTCCTTATCTCGAACATTCTTGTCCAGTTTGGCAACCTGGCGTTTCCAGGGAAGAGTCAGATAAAATTGAATCTATCCAAAACAGGATTCTGTGAATAATTTCTTCAAAGAAGGTAAAGTCCATACTCTGTCCATCTAGAAAAGTTTTGGTTACTAAAGGTTCGTGTATAGGATAGGCTTGTCTCGTTTTTTTTTTTTTTTTCAAAAACACAATTCGTGAACCGTTGGACATAACCACAAATCGTCGGATGGAACATATTTTCTCCAGAAAGAAACTCCTAAGCCAAACTTCCACCTCCTTGGGCCTTTCCTCTACATTAATCTTTGTCCCCTACATTATGGAAAAATAGACAAATTATCCCGCTAGTTTCTGCTTCCTTATTTACTGAAACAGGCGCTGCCCATGTTTCTTTTTGTTCGCATATTTTCTTCCCATCATTTTTTAATGTCTCTTTTAATTTTTTTTGGATTTATAAATATATATTTTTTTTTTATTGAGCTTAACCTGTTTTATCTCATCTTTTAATATATCATGACTAGTCTCAGTTAATGAACGACTAATTAACGGATTTTTATTCTGATATTTTAAAGTTTGGTGTTCTTTGGCCGGTCTTTTAGTTTTGTTTGCTTTTAAGTATCTGATGTGCTATTCTAATACCTTGTTCTATTACGACTCTGTTATTGCCTGTTTAATCTTTGAGAAACTTGAAAAATGTCCCCGGGAATATCGTCCCAAATCGAAGTGAACCCATAAACAAGGCTGTTCTTCGAGTACTCAATTCTCGGTGTGTCAAGCTTAAGATAGCTGGACTGAATTGTGTGCCTTCCTGTCTATCTTGTTGATTGGGCCATAACAGGCACAACACGAGAAAGTTTTACAGACGGTTGTTAATTCATGTACTTGAAGAAAACAGAAGCCTGAAAACGGTCCTCTAAGCATGTTTCTTCATAAGCATGTTATTTATTTAGAATAAAAAAAAGATTTATGAGTCTACTGTTCTTTAGGGGCCTCTCCCAGGCCACTCAGCGTGTCCCTAGGTGGTTATAGGGGAACGCCCTACAGATATGTAGGGTACCTCCATAGGATGCATGGACTAAAGAGGGACCTTGTCCCTGGGGGAAACTGGGGCACCCTCGCCAAGGGCCATAAATACACGTGGAGGAGGAAGAAGGCCCCTCAAATGTATACTCAACAGGGTCCATCGGCGGGTCCACACGTCTCATGAGTTACACACTTTCTCCCAGTATTGGGTTAAAACGGATGGTGACGCAGAGCACCATCGTGGGGGATCGGATGACACAGTATTCGAACGTGATTCTGATTAATGGATAGTTCTTGTGGGCTTGGTCTCTTTTGACGGACTTTTTCGGGCTGAAAAACCTTTTCCTAGCTAATTTATCTAGCACAATATTTGTATATATAATGAGTCGGAGGTCATGGGCTTGGGACTGTGACGTATTTCGACTCTTGTTGATAGAAAAGTATCGTCTGAAAACCATGATGTGACCAAGATGGGCCCAAGATTGTACAAAACCTCTATTTATACAGGAGGTACCAGGGACTTATTGTTGTCTGGCTCTAAACCGGCTTAAGCACTTTGGTGGGGACTTGAGAAGATATGTTGATCCCTGTTCAGCTTTGGTATCCAGGATCATTGCTTTTTCCTGAGGCGAAAATAATTTCAGTGATTTAAAAAACATGAAATCGGAACTTAGAATGTAACGATGTTAAAAAATGACTATCGTGTCGACATTTTGATTGGCGAATTCAGACGATTTGAGCCGGCCTTATTAGGAGTTTCAGAAACTCATATTCCAGGGGTAGGAGGCAAGGAATCAGATTATTAAGAATTTGTTTACTCAGGCAGGAAGGATGGGGTACATAGACAGAAAGTAGGGCTCATGATGAATAAAGAAGCTACTAAGTCCTGTTTAGGCTGGGAAGGTATTAATAATAGAATACTAATTGCTCGTTTTATGACTAAAAAGTTCATGGTATCAGTTATAGCAGTATATGCCCCTGTTGAACCAACTGACGGAGGTGCTAGTGACTCAGATGAATTTTACTTACAGTTACAGGAGCAAATGGACAGGATCCCAGGTAGAAATACGGTGTTTTTACGAAGAGATTTTGACGCCCACGTCAGTAAAAATAGGGATAGATGGTATCCTAGCCTAGGTATATTTGGTGTAGGAAAAGAAGACAGTGATGGCTAGAGACTTTTGCAATTTTGAAGGTATAACAATCTAGTTATAAGATCATACGGTTTTTGGTCATAAAATGACCCATAAGTTGACGTGGTATTCACGTGATGGTAAGACAGCAAGCCTTATTGATTTTGTTATGGTAAACCGAAGACTGGCAGGACCAATAAAATATTTTAGGGTATATGGGAGTGCTGTTATTGATGTTAATAGTAAAGATCACCGTCTTGTAGTGTCTAGGATTAATTTAAAGCCGAAATCTTGGAAGGGTAACTACCTCCCAAGAAGTTGTGATGTAGATAGACTCCAGGATGTGAATTTGAGAGAAACTTTCTAGGAATAGTTGAATACTAAACTTGAGATTTTAAAATTTTACAATATTGATTATGGTTGGACTATTTTTCGGAAAAAATTTGTGAAGGTTGCTGACGGTGTCTTAGGGAAGAAAGTTAGAAACGAAGCTTGGAATGTTAGCGAAAATGCCTTATGTTTAAAAGAGAGGTGGTGGGGCTCGTATAAAAATTGTCTGAGTGATATATCGTACGAAAACAAAAGGATTGTAAAGAAAGTGAAGAAAGCATTAAAATATGAAATAAGAAGATGTGAAGTGTAGGCTATGGATAAAATTGCCGAGAATCTGGAAGATGCAGCTAGACAGCATAACAGTAAAATGTTTTACTTCGCAGTTAAAGATAGGAACAGGCCCACAATTGGTAATAAGGAAAGACCTAAAGTGAGATGGGCAGAACTATTTGAGAATGTGCTAAACCGAGATACAGTTGCGGGAAAAAAATATAGAGTAAAGTGAAAAGTTCGTGATACCTTGGATGTGAAGGAAGATTTGTTTTGTGTGGAAAAATTAGCGACAGTACTAAAAGGATTAAGAGATAATAAGGCTCCAGGTGCTGATAGTGTGGTAAATGAGTTTCTTTGATATGGTGGCTCTGAGGTTTGAAATAAGTTACTGAAGATTATGAATATAATTTTTGAAAAAGGGGAAGTACCTAACGATTTTAAGAAAACCTTTATTAAACCACTGTATAAGAAGGGTGGTAAAAGTGAGTGTCGTAATTATCGAGGCATTAGTCTGGTGTCTGTAGGTAGCAAATTACTTAGTAATATGATACTTTTTGGACTGAGAGATGCTGTAGACAAAGTTTTAAGAGAAGAATAGTGAGGTTTTAGAAAAGGTAGGGGATTTGTCGACCAAATTCTCACTCTTAGGCTAATAATTGAGAAGTGCCTTATTTGTCAAACACCTTTCGTCATCGGTTTTATAGATTACGAGCAAGTGTTTGATTCCGTTGATAGAAGAGCCTTAACAAAGGTCTTATCCTTGTTTGGTATACCAGATGAATACATCAAACTGGCTAGTGTTATGTATGAGAATAATACTGCTGCGGTTAAGGTAGGAAATGAGGTTAGCAGCTGTTTTTTTTAACTTAATAGGGAATTAAGCATGGTGGTGTTATATTCCCAATTTTGATGGAATTTGTCTCAAGGAGCACCGGAAAGGCAATGGGAGACCACGAAATCAAATGGGGAGGAAAAACTCCTGCACTTAGATTATACTGGTGTTTTAAGCATCCTAGATGAAAGTGTGAGCAAAATCAATGAACTTTTAGAGGCTTTGCGAGTTCAGGATCCTAGAATAGGTTTGAAAGTTATTGTTAAGAAGAGTAAGTCACTAAGGCTAGGAATAAGTGAAGATTAAAAGGTGACGTTGTATAACGAAAAGATTGATCAGGTGGGCAGCTTCAGTTACCTTGGTAGTATTATTAGTAAAAACGGTGGGAGCAGTTGCCCATTCAGTCCTTGAAACCTGCATTTGATTGTACGACGATGGTGTTTAAATCCCCAATCACAAACTACATCCTTCTTGGGCACCTGGTCTGTGGTGAGTTGGAGCTGGGAGTAGAAGTCTTCTGCATCTTGGTCACTACGTGAGGAGTCAGGGGCATAAACTTGGACGATGCAAATGTTAGCAATGGATCCATTAAAAACGCCTGTGATGATACGCTCTGAGAGTGGATTTATGGCAAGCAGATATTTTTTTTTAGCAAGTTTCGAGAGTGAAAAGCCAACAAATTGACGGTGAACAACATCACTTTGTCCCGAAGTGACGAGGGTGTTGCCGATTACGATTTTTACTCCGTTTAAAGTAAGGTGGCTCTCTGATAGTCCAGCAGTATCCCAACGGTAGTGGTTGATTTCATTTAAAATTATTTTTTTGTTTCCGTTTTAGCAAGTTTTCGTGTATTTAGCTTTCCAAGTGAAAGTGATGTCTTTGGGGTAGATATTGGTTTCTTCTCTGGCTGGAGTGTTGTCAAATCGGATAAATAGTCGTCGGTTGCCCCGACATGGTATTTAAACTTAATCATCATCAACAATATCATTATTTCTTGTATTTATAAATCTAGATATCAGACCATCGGTTGCCCCAGACGCGGTAGCATAATTTTTTATGGCTTATTTTTTTATGGAGTTTCTTGGCTGTTTTGTCAGGATAGCGGTATGACATTCCTCTCTACCCTTAGCAGAGGCAATTGTCCAGGGTTCTGAACCATCAGCCCCTCTAGGAAGCCCCTCACAGTTGTCCCTCTAGGAAGGGATCCTCCCGTTTGGGGTTCTGCAGCACCGATCATTTTGACCCATTCCTGGGGGAAGGATTGTAACCGCTGGGTTGAAACTGTCGAAATGCCGGTGGTCCCTATACGGTGTACATCTTAGGGGCTTTCCTCCTCACACGTCTGTATTTATGACCCCTGGGCTAGGGGGTCCCAGTTTTTAATTATGGACCCTCAGGAACTAAGTCCCTCCTTGGTCCGCGCCTCCTATGGAAGTGCCCAGCATATCTGTAGGGCGTTCCCCTATCTGCCACTTGGGGACGCGCTCAGTGGTCTAGGAGAGGCCCCCCTACTAAGAATATGACTCAGTTTTATCTAGCAGCTAGTTTTGTATTAAATCAAGCGTTAAGCAGGGTTGTTTTCTATCCCCCTTTATATGTATCATTTTGATGGACTTTTCCTTAAGGGGCACAGGAAAAGTAATGGGAGACCACGGAATCATATGGGGAGGAAAAACTCTCCTGTACTTAGATTATGCCGGTGATTTAAGCATATTAGATGAAAGTTCGAGCAAAATGAATGAACTTCTCGAGGTTTTGCGAGTTCAGGATGCTAGGATAGGTTTGAAAATTAATGTTAAGAAGACTCAGTCACTAAGTCTAGGAATAAGTGAAGATGAAATGGTGACGTTGGGTAACGAAAAGATTGACCAGGTGGGCAGCTTCACTTACCTTGGTCGATTTATTATTGAAGATGGTGGGAGCAGTGAAGAGGTTAAAAGTAGAATAGCCAAGGCTTGGGGTGTTTTTTTTCACACGTAAAAAATGTTTGTAAGAATAGAAAGATAAGTCTGCAAACCAAGATTAGAATATTGGAAGGTACATTGATGACAGTGGTCAAATATAGCTCTAAAGCATAGGCGCTCCGAAAAGCGGATGAAGATTTACTAGACTTTTTCTAGAAAAATTCCCTTCACAAAAAAATATCCCGTTGTAATTAATAATTGTGAGTTGTGTCTAAATAGCCAGAGACCCAGAATCGTCCTGAATTTTAAGTGTTAAGAACAGAAGTTCGATTCAGTAGGAAGAAAAACTTAGCTGAATGTTTCATATTGTATAGTATACTAGATAAGTAAATTTAAAGGGATTAGTGCTAGGCACTAAAATAATGTTACTTTGAAACACGATAGGCAGTGGTTTGGCCTGAACTCAGTGTTGACAATTATTGTTTAGCATCCCTGTATAATATATAGATCCATTTGGTGGATTTTGTCCTAAGAAAAAAAAAATGCTATAGATGATCGTGGTATTAAATGAAAAGGAAAACTCTTTGATAGAATATGCAGAAGATTTAAGTGCCTATGGCAAGTTTAGTGAAATGTAATGTTTGGTGATTTTGGATCTCTCGGCGGACAGAATAGTTTCAGAAATTAATGTGGACAGAGTGGTTTCAGAAATTAATGCTGAGCAACAAACTTACTTCAACTTGACATGAATGTGGATGGAGAGATGAGGTTAGACGACGAAAAAACTGACCAAATGGATAGCTAGGTAACAATAATAGGATAGCAGGTAAAGAAGATAAAGAACTCTTATTTGTGGATAATAAGTTTAGTTCTTTAGTGGGTTTAGAATATGTTTTTCAGTACTGGGGGGGGGGAATTATAAAGATTGTTTGGGTTTCCTATAAGACAAAATTGTTCAAAACGAAAACGAAATTGTTTGTCTTCATCTGGCATTCATCTGCCCTCGTTTTAAGTTTTAATGCTGCTCCTTACTTTCAGTTGAAAAAACTATTCATATTTATTTGTTCACTGTTTTTTTTTTTAAATACTGCTAGAAAATCTTGCGCCCCCTTCATTGAAATTCTCTTCCCCCATGACAAATTCCTCTATGGAAAGATCCTTCCACGTAACCCCCCTCAACTTCCCTCCCCCCAAACCAAAAAAAATTGAAATAATATCATGTAACTCGGCCGTATTTGTACAGTTGTGATTAGATGTCACTTTTCTTCTATCTTCAAAATAGACTTCAAGGTACCTGTCAAATATTGTTTTAGTTTTTTGGTGAAAGTTGATGTACCTATGTTCCATAAGGCTCCGTGTATCCAAAGATAACAAGATTATTCAATTTACAAGCTCTTTCCCTGCACTTACATTTTGTATTCTAAAATTTCACAAAATATGTTTTTAATTTGTGGCTGTAAAAGCGCATACAAAAAAAAACTATTGTAATGAAGCATAGGTTAAGAAAGAAACGACATGCATCACATTGTTTGTCGAAGTAACCAAAAAAATAAAATAAATGGTGTTGTTGACTCTAGTCAACAAATAATAACTGATTTCTTCTAGGACCTGACTAGCTTCTATCTGCTTTTAGAATGTATATAGCCTATACCTGTTCGGTGTGTGCAAAACTATGCTAAATACTGTCGACAAGTGTAATAATAATCATAATTTTTCAGGGTTATGTCTTCTCAAGAATGAAAAAGAAGCCCTCCGTTCGAGAAATTCTTATGAATGTCTATCCCATTACACAAATTGATCTTTCTGTTTCGCCTGTAGTCACCATACAATCGAGTTCATATGTAGACCATAATCAAAGACGTAGAAAGTCAACAAAAAAACAATCAAAGAACTTGGTACAAACCTTAACAATGAAAACAGGAAAAAATAAACGAGTTCAGAATCAGCCTAGCCGTCTTGTATCTGCGCTCTTGGAAAAATTGGTATCTAATGGCTCTTCGCAGTGGGAGGATGTAATCAAGCGCTTTAAGAGGTCTCTCTTTTTGAAAGCGTCTCATCTCCTAAGTGCCAAAGATGGCCTCGAGAAAAATGAATTAAACGTCCAAGATGCAGTGATAAAGCGTGATGGATTACGCGATCTGCTTATGATGAAAGTGGGGCCTACTCATTCTGACTTTTTGATAATACTGGCAGTTGCAGAGTATCTGCGACCTGGTATCTATGAGGAGCTATATAGGAATACTGATAGTTAAGAGTAAATACTGTGCTGCTGTCTATTTTTACCATAATAAAAAGAAACTCTGGGTGGAACCCAGTGAGAGGCTTACAATATGTGGACCTGATTGTGTTTACTTTCATTTTTAAGTCGTTTACAATTTTTTTTCTCTAAAATTTTTATATTAAATGCATGGAAAATACAAATTTGTAATTGATTAAATTGAGCATTTATACGGTTGACAGTTATATTCATAGGTATATATCTCTTTGTTCTGATGTAAGGGGGGATGTCCCTTGGTCTTAGTTTTTGAAGGCCTTGTTTTCTACCGTTGGTGCAGGTGCCACTGGGTTTCAGGCATGATAAGTAAAATTTTGAGCTCTCTAGTTCTTCAGACGTTTTTCTACCCACTTCCATATTTTTGTTTAACTCCGAAGAACATAAAATGGTTTAATGGAAAATTGTTTAATACCATAAGTAATTTTCATTTCGTATTAAATCATAAATCTTATCAAATCCTGCTGGTATCGGAATTTCAAAACACATGTGTGAATAGTAGCATAAATAAGAAACTTATTTAGCTATTACAGGAGTTTTCGATCGCCTTCTTCTGCTTTCAATATTTTTTCTATTGTCCCTCTTTATTGTATATTTTTTGGACAATTTACATTTTAAGCGAAAGTAGACGCTGCGTCATTGTGACCAGGCAACCGTTATGCTTACTGTAGTTGCGTAGCGTACATCTAGATTACATTCAACTGGAGCTTATAGAATGGTTTTACATAAATTGATGGCAAATATCGAATCATACATGAATCTTGAAATCTTGGGTCATGACGATTTTAGAACGTAATTCGAGTATTTCCATTTCAGTTATTTTTATCACAATCTATAAATGTTTAGTTTCAAATAACTTTCAAAGCTTAATAACTTATGTCTGAAAATTGTATTTGAAAATGACTTGGGAGAAAAAGGAATTATTTTGTTTCTTAGACTACCGTGTATTGATCCCCTTTGTACTCCGATTTAATTTTTAGCTAATTCTGTTTCTTTTTCATTAAGGTGTTAGTACCTATTAAAACATCTAAAACGGCTAAAGTGGCATTAAGTGTTATATGCTTGAGGGGAGATTTAAGGCAAGGAAGACCCCTCAAACTAATATTATTAGGTCCCCTAGCTGAATTCGCCTAAAGCTGTCTTTTGAAACATATATCGCACGTGAATTTAAAACTTATTTTGTTTTTGACGTTAGTGACATAACCACTATTAATTAAAACAATGCATCCGGGAGTTTTCGCACAGAGCCTAGTGTAAATAACCAGTAGTTACAATATGTACACAATGAAGCTCGCAAGATTACGCAATATTAATTGTTGACATTACCTCAGACTATAGATCTAGCTGTGCCGCCAGGGCATCCACAAGACTTCACCGATCTTTTATGAATTGGATAGCTGCGTATATGTCTTCTCAATCGATTGAAGAGAAGCATGGATACTGCGCAGATCAGACTGGTTTGTTCGTCACAAAATGTTTCGGACCCTTCCCCGTCTTTGACTCCCGTTTGGGTGCCAATATAAGGTGGCTTTTGGGATCTGAGTCAGGGCCGTCATGTATGGGGGGAGTAACCCCCCCCCGTTGTATTTGGTCACTCGGTACAAAAAATAAGTCGGTGAAATTCTTTGTTCGGTTCGATAAAGATCACGAAAATACTGACATGTCATCCACAGAAATTTCGAACTTGATCGGTAAACGCAAAAGTTTTACCGACTCCTGCTGCGATTTTACAGATGGTGCCACAACTTGCCATTTGGTTAAATAATCAGCGTTAAAATAACGACATGATATGTACCGCAAATCCAAATCTTGGTCGGTAAATGCAGCAGTTTTATCGACCTTTGCAAGCTATTATCATAGTCAAACATATTAAAGTTTACGTCAATTTCTTCATGTTCAGCAGTCCATAATAAAAGTGCACATTTAAACATAACACCTCAAGATGATGATTTCAATCCAATAAGTTCTTCGTTATGTACTCCCATCATCTTGCAAGTTATCGATGTAGTATCTGTAACAAAAATAGAATATAACATAGCTGAAAAAATTAACATCTTTTCACCCTCACATTGATTTTCGACTTTATGCTTGGAGTTTAGATCTTTTTTTTTCACATCCCCAAACATTGCGTTTTAACTTCATGCAGATCCCATCACCACGCAATACTTTCGTAATATCATTTCAAAATAAATTCTTTTCTTGGGGATTTCAGACGTTGTTTTTTTTTCTTGCCCTTTTTGGGGTTGTGTTGTGTCTGAAGTTTATTATTTGAGGGTAACAACCTTTATAGATGCTACAAATGCTGTAAAGGACATTTCTATTTCAATATTTTTATCCATCATAGCTTAGTTTTAAACTATCTGTGCGATTACCTTTGGCAACAAGTTTAGAAATAAGAATGGGTTATTCTTAAGGATGCTTATTGCTTAAAGCTTACTATTACACATCTACAAGCGGCGGTCTTATGAAATAGCATACTTTTTACTGTGTCATATGCGCTTATCACGATCAGGTATGTTCTATTGGTATTCACTCTGTGAAGAACCTAACCTCATTCAGTCTGTTTTTATTTTTGTCTGTCTGTCTGTGTGCCTGTGTGTCTGTTTCTGTCTGTAAGCCAATGAGTGTATTGCCTGTGAAAAAAATTCTAATTTAAAATTTCTAAGTTTTAAAAAATGAAACCAAATTGTTTGTGCAATTTGTCTTTTTTTGAGACTCATGGAAGAAAAAAGTTAAAATTTCAAATTTCACAGTTAAAAACAAAAAAAAATTCATAGCTCATAAAAAATTACTAAGTTAAAAAAAAATTGAAAAAAAAACCTAAAAAATCTAAAGTCCAAATTTTTTTCTAATTTCCAAAAAATTTCAAGTTTCGAAAAAAAAATCGAAGTAAACAAAAATATTTCAAGTCCAAAAAAATAGTGTACTAGGGACCATTTCATTACAAATAGTGTACCTGGCCGGCTGTAGTCACAACAATTTTTGGGACTGAAATAAGTGTCAAGGGATTGTAAATGTGTTCTGATAGACCAAAACTGTATGAAAAACAGTTTCCGTCCATTTCTTTTATTGGGCACCCTCTCACTTCAAGATCCCTTTAAGATTTGATAATTCTCATTCTTTTATATCAATTATTTGGCATTCAAATGTATTTTCACTGGATGGTAAGACAGCAAACCTTATTCATTATGTTATTGTAAATCGAAGACTGGTAAGATCAATACAAGATACTAGTGGATATAGAAGTGCTGTTATTGATGTCAATTGATGTATAGGATTGTCAAGGGTTAATTTAAAGCTGAAATTTCGAAAGGACAACTTCCTCCCGTCTATTTATGATGCTGGTAGACTCAAAGATTAAATGATGTTAATTTAATGGTGTTATTTAATGATATTATTTTTATGTTTAATTGGTGCTGGTAGACTCAAAGATTAAGGTTTGAGAGAAACTTTCCAGGAACAATTGAATACTATACTGGAGAGCTTAAAATTTGAATATGTGGAAGATAGACGGAATATTCTTAGAAAAAACAATATGTGATGTTGCTGATAATGTCTCAGCTAGGAACATTAGTGGAACATAATGCATGATTATGACGTTATGATCATGCTCGTGACGTTATGATCGATATTATGACGCATGATCATGACTACTGACGTTATTCATAGCATAAAAATAACTGTTGTCTACGGAAATCTGAAAAACAGAAAAACATGGAATAAACTGAAAAACAGAAAATGTGACGCTAAACTCCCCGCATTAAGTGCTATGTTTTATACCAAGTACGTTTTAGCTTTGAAAAACTTAATATGGCTTAGACACATTTGTTCCGAAAATAATTTTTGGATTCTGGAGTCCAAGTTTTCAATCAGGGTAGATTTTATAAAAGTTCTTTCTTTTAAGAAATAGTCTGTTCTTCGATGTTAGATGGAAACAGGAGTTTGGGATATTATGGTAAATTTTTTTTCCTTTCTCTCTTTTCTTTTCTTTTCTTTTTTATTTTTCCTTTATTTAATGATATTAAATATGTTTAATTGGTGCTGGTAGACTCAAAGATTAAGGTTTGAGAGAAACTTTCCAGGAACAATTGAATACTATACTGGAGAGCTTAAAATTTGAATATGTGGAAGATAGATGGAATATTCTTAGAAAAAACAATATGTGATGTTGCTGATAATGTCCTAGCTAGGAACATTAGTGGAACATAATGCATGATTGCATGACTGACGTTATTCATAGCATAAAAATAACTGTTGTCTACGGAAATCTATCATTCTCTTTACCGTTGTCTAGAAAGATGTATCAGACTATTATAGACGCAAGCTGTTTCAGAAGTGTAAAAAACGAGCCTAGAGGAAGACCTAAAAATCAAAAAATTTACAATTGTCATTAAATGATGATTCGTCAAAACTACCTGAACTATCAAAAGTGAGAAGTCCGAGAGAACAACCCGAGCAACTTAAATTCATAATAGGTGAAAATCAACAACCTGGACCATAAAATGAACTAATGCAAAGGGCATTCACAAATTTTCTGCAGCAATCGAAATCGAAAGTGAAGAAGAAAGAAAATGTGGTTAGAAGATAAGCGACAACGAAAATCAGGGCGAATTAAAAATTAAAAATAATAAGAAAGGATTCTGTGGCTAGAAGCCATAAGAACAAGCGACCAGAGCAATCTAAATTCACTTCAATTGTTGTGAATTGTAGTGAAAGCTACCGAGTCAAACACATCGCCGCATGGCTGAGGTAGTTTGTGACATAATCTAGGGAAGATTTTACCACCCCAAAGTTGTAGATTTGGCATTCTATGGGATTTTGTAGACTTACCTGCCACCTTCCAGAGCTCTCTGGGACGTCTGCAATGTCGCTGAACCATTGAGCCGCTTAATTTTAATCAGTGTATTTTACAGTGGCTTTGTCTGCCGTCCTCATCACCTCGAACGAACTACAGAGGGTTTGTAGAAAATTAAAGAGCTCGAACGACAAAATATCGTTTAAGCAAAAACCACTAATACTAGCCACTGCGGCTAGATGTTGTAAGAGTAAAGCTGGGTTGACCATTACCCTCTTGTTATTCTATCACTACGGATGAACTCTCAGCCATAGTTACAGCTTTCTCCTTTCTCCTGAAAACATATATGTCAATGTCTTTCACTTCCATATCTTTCAGAAACGTTTCTCTCACAGATCTGGCATCGTCTACGTTTACAGATGTTGAAGCATGGTCATCAGTCACCACATTCAACAGCTATAATTCCTACCTGAAGGGTCAATGTATCGAATTATCTTAGATCTCTAGCTCTCCTCGAGGATATCATCTTGTGTGATTTTCAATAGTCAACTCCGTGAGACAAGTCAGGTTCTGCACGCTTTCGTTAGTGAGAACAAAAGTAGGCATAGAAGATGTCCAAATTCTCTACTGCAATCAGTCAAGTCTTTACCCCTCGTCAAATCGCCACTCACTTTTATGCTTCTCATTGACGATCGCCAAATCAAGAAAAAGTGCCGCCCACTAGTCGTCAATTTTTCGGATGAACGGGCAGTCTCTGGTTGTCTTTCTTCAACTGAAACATCGATTGCACGAACAACCAAGTAGACTTCGTGTAAAGATTGTGGTCAGAAACAGCAAAGTAAGAAAACACTTCCAACAACGACGGTAGATAAAGCTCTAAGTTACCACTTTGTTCATTTCTCTGGATTTCAAATTGTTTCAGATACTTAAATTAAAGACGGCCAGTTCTGGACTTGGATAATTGTTCTTTTGCACTTTTAACTATTTAATAGATAAACTCTGCTGCTTCTGACAGCCGTGCTTCGTTGATGGTATCTCCTTCAAGGAGCCATTCGTACACCTGTTTTTCCATTTCAAGGGTTTCTGGTAGTATATCTATGGTAGATGGCTACATTGATAATATCACTTAAAGAATGGCACTAGGAAAAGGAAACAGAAAACTGGAGCGTAGGGGTTGTCTGGAGCACTGATTTGAAATTCAATTGTTCAAGACCCATATTCTAAGGTGCCTCTCCTAGCTTGATAGGAAATGACAAATCAACTGACAAATTATTAAACCATCTAGTTTATGTAGGTTAACTTTCACATATTAAGTAAGATAAAGTACTTGACCACGTAAAATCAAGTTTTCAACTTCATTTTCGAATTCCCCGACATTGATTTCATAAGCAACAACCAAATAATCTATCAACCTTTTAATTTTGAGTTTGCCCCCACTCTCCACCTCTTAAGAATGAAAACAGGCATTATTGCGTGAATAAATAAAAACCTGAGTTTAGATTTGGAGTCGGCATGCTTGATTTGATAGGTAATGACTATTATAAAGAGAAAAATTAATTTTCCCCGTCATTTCCACTGTTCAAGAGTATATTTGGGATACCTATACAGGTGTGATACCCGGGGATTCACTTTATGCGATTATGCTGATTTTCTTTCTTTTTAAATGTTGGTTTAAAAGAAATTATCTTACAATTTCCTCGAGGTGTGACAATTTTTTTCCGTATTTTGTTTCGATATCATTCTTTTTTCCGTATCTCCACTAGTGTGAAAGTAGGCTGATTATTTAACGGGCATAGTGATACTGATTTGTGAAAGTTTCAGCAATTTATGTCTTTTTTTAACGTTATAGCTATAGAAGAAAAACGTATTTAGAATATATTTTGTTTTCAGTAAATCATGAATGAAGATCTGGTCTATCATTTCTTTTCATTTTTTTGAACGCATTACACAGTTTTATAATAGTTTTCAAAACACTTTGCTGCCATTTTAATCGCGTTAGAATTGCAACGCCAACGTTATTTCCTTGTTTTCAAAAAGGTCAGTGCTTGTCCGAGACATACACGCAGTTGGTATGGAAAAAGAACTCTTACCTAAAGTGCCAAATGTCGTCCTGGGATTCTTCCAATAACTAGGGTGGGGCTACTAAACTATTTCAATGAAGAACTCTGTTGAATAGACGATGCTTCTTGTATTCAGGTTTCCTTTCCAAAAACCCGTGGTTTGATCGGCATCTTAATTTGTTTATAACAGGAAGTTGTTCGCTTAATTTGTTATCTAAACTCAAAAGTCATCGCTAATCTCAAACTTTACCTAAACTTATATTTATTCAAACTTCTGACTTCAGGATTACAGCAAGTAGGTGAATTTAAATTGATCTGCCATTAATCGATAATTATTAATTTACTTTAATTGATTATTTGAAGCTATCTTGCTTGGTAGATAAATCATTTGTAACAGAGAAACAAACAGATTCATTGAATCACACAAAATTGGTCGAAATTACCCAAGTTGTTTTTGAATTTTATGATCAAAACTGGAGCATATTACAGCTCTCGCCTGTTCTGAAATTGAATTAAAAAAACAAGTTTTTTCAACTAAAAGTAAGGAGCAACGCTAAATCTTAAAATGAATAGTATTTATTTCGTACATAATAGGGGTTGCCCCCTCTTCAATACCCCGTCTTTTGCATTAAAGTGTGTCAGTACTTTTAAAACAGCTTTTGATCGTAGGCAGTGTGATAGCGCTGCCTAAGCGCTGTGGGCAAAATGTTCAATTTTATTTTATTTTTTTTAAACCAGGGCACTTAGTGTCGACAGAGTTGTCGTTGAAAATTTAAAAAGGGCTCGTTTAATTGGAAATAGAAAGGGCTAGTGCCCTTTTTAATAGTCGAAAGTGATTGATGGGCATCTAACCCCCTCCTACGCCCACTATTTCCCCAAACACATCCAATCAAAATTTTTAGATACCCTTTTTGTTTAGTGTAGTTAAAAGATCCAGAGATTATGTGTTTTGGGATGACAACCCCTTCCACAGTCCTCAGGGCATGGGTTGTAATTTATGGCCGGGGGGGATATAAGGTTTTTATAGAAAGGATGGTCGCATAAACTTAGGAGGGGGTTCATTGGATTGGTCAGCAGAATTTCTAGTGCCTTTCTAAGGTTTGAAGTTCTCGGGGGATGGATAATCCCCATCCAAATCTCGTATTTTCGAGAAATACATCTGCTAGAAATTTTGAGATGGTCATTTGGTGTCATAGAATCTTCAAAAAAGGCTCATTTGACTGGAAATTGAAAGGACACGTGCCCTTTTTAATAGTTAAAAGCTGTTAGATGGTAACGATTCCCCCCCCCCGCACACCCATCAATTCCAAAACACATCCAATCAAAATTTTGTGATAGCCATTTTATTTAGCATAATTCAAAATCAATATCTATTCAAAAATCAAGCTCGTTGATTTTTGAATTAAAATCGAGTTGCCATCAATCCATGACTAATTGGAGAAAAAGCCAAGACAGTTGATAGTCTGAGTGAGAGGCACAGCTGGCATAAGGATTTTAAAGGAATTTTTAAAAATGAAGCCATTTTCACTGGTTGATAGATAGTCTATGATGCATCCATCCTAGGGCAGAACTAAGGTAGGTAGTCATAGAACTCAGGTATTATCAAGATTTTTGGGTTTACTCACGACGGACATTTGAATTAAAATCAAGTTGTCATAAATCTATGGCTAATTGGAGAGAAAACAAAGACAAATAGTCTGAGTGAAAAGCCCTGCTGGCATAATCATTTTACAGAAATTTATAAAAATGAAGTCATTTTCACTTGTTGATAGATTGTCTAACATCCATCCATTCATCTTAGGGCAAAACTGTAGTAGACAATAATAGAACTAAGGCATAATCAAGATTTTTGGGTTGACTCATGACGGATACTGTCAACTGGATTTATAAAAACCGGGACAAAACCAAATTTGGGCAAAAAAAACCGGGACAAAACCAAAGTGTTGCTCTCGCAATACAATTATCACGTATGTGAGGGGAGTTTCTCCTTCCTCAGTACCTCGCTCTTTATGGTTAAGTTTGACTTTTTTTGCCGATTATTTAAGAATGAATCCTGAAGCACAAGGGCTGTTTAATTAGAATAATAAACTTTTTCAAAATCATAAAAAAAATTTAACGTAAAGAGCGAGGTATTGAAGAGGGGCAGCGCTTCATATACGCTTTGTTCGTTTTAAGATTGCTTCTTACTTCCAGGTAATAAAACTTGTTTTTTTATTTAATTTCTGACCTTTTTTTTTAATAATGCCTGGGAATCTGGCTTTCCCAGCATGATCCTCCCACGTAGCCCCCCTACCAGAAAAATACTACCTTCGAAGTATATCTGCATACTTCCTTGTCCCTACTTAGCTTGCTACTGAAACGTAGCAACTGAAACGTCGACTCGACGCTCTATGCGCCAGCAACGGCTCAGGAGGATCTTTGTCCTTTTTTTTTTTTTTTTTCCCAATAACCAATACTATATGTAAACACGCGGAAAAGTTCATAGCTTGCAACCCTTCCCCCTGGAACTGCGGGGAGTCAAGTCATCCTCAAAGACATGGCTTTGACTATTGTGAACAAAAGACTTTCTCAAAATTTTTGGGAAAATTTTTGGGGAAGAAAGGGCGAGGGAGAGGGCAGGCGTTCCTTCAATATTTTTGATCAGTTAGAAAGGGTACTAGGACTTTTTATTTAGGATTGAATGAGCCTCTCTATATCCTTTAGGATAACTGGTTTGATACGATCACCCCTGGGAAAAAACAACAACAAATAAACCGTCGTGATCTTTCTTGTGGCAAAAAAATGCTAAATTCGACATGTTATATATAGGAGCATGAAACCTCTGCAGTAGGATTCTCTAATATGCTGAACCTGATGGTGCCATTTTCATTAAGGTCACTTCATGTTTTGGGGGGTGCCCTTCTTTTTTCAAAGTTTGGGCATATTTTCTCAGGCGCATAACTTTGATGGGTAACATTAAACTTGATGAATTTCATATATTTTGAATTTATTTAAATTTATGACACATTAGAGTTTGTTCCGAAAATAATTTTTGTATTCTGGAGCCCAAGTTTTCAATCAGGGTAGATTTTATAAAAATTCTTTCTTTTAAGAAATAGTCTGTTCTTCGATGTTGGATGGAAGCAGGAGTTTGGGATATTTTGGTATTTTTTTTTCCTTTCTCTCTTTTCTTTTCTTTTCTTTTTTATTTTTCCTTTATTTAATGATATTGAATATGTTTAATTGGTTTATATACTCCGAACAAGAAAAAGCTTAATGCGAGCTGATCGTTTTTTTTTAATCAGATCGAATCGGAGATGTTTCTTAAGATGATTTTGAAAAAAATATCGTCAAACCAACAGGATGAAATTTTTACGCAGAAATTCCTCTAATAATGTAAACTAATTAGTTTAAGAATTAAGACCATTTTTGGTTATTTGAAAATATACGAACTTCATTTGCCAAGTACAGCAAAAGATGATGTTAAAATATCAATATGTCAATCTAGAATTTGTACAAGGACTCAAAGGGTCAAATTGATTCCAGATATAAAGAGCGTTCCCCTTATGCTTCGCTGGGTGTATCATAGTGGACTTCAATATAAAGCGCTCTGCATGCGTTTATATTGCCGCGTGTCATATTTTTTAGAGTATTATTGCAAGGTCGCGAAGTATCAAGTTCAGCGTAACCAAATAAAAAGAGCATTGTTTAGTCGTTGGCTTAAAGTGGAGGAAATTGGATCGATTGACAATAAAAAAATCGCTTTATGTATTGTCAAAAGCAGGAATTTTAAATAGAGCACAATGGTATGAGATCAAAAGTTGCATGTTTTTCTGCGTCCGTTGTTGATTATTTTATAGTTGTGCTTTAGCCTACTTTATTGATTTAGGTAAGGATGTCAGACTAGTATATTCGTTTTGAAAGTGAAGCTGTGACACTGGATTTTTTCCACTTTAGAGTGAAGAAGCAGCTTAGAAGTTTTTCTCTTGAATTATCTTTATTGATTTCAATAGAAGCAGCATTTAATCTAAGAGTATTCTTCATGATTTGAAATTTCTTTGACACAAAAATGGGAAAAAAGGGCCACAAAATAAAACTTAATAGCCAAAAAATGGATTTTAATAAAAACAGTTTTAAAGCTTCAGATATGCTATGAAAATATTTCAGTTAGCAATAAATGGAATTGTAGAGATAAGAATATTCGAGAAATGTCGAGAGATGGATATTCCAAAAGGGATGAAAACAATTTGTCACGAGAAAGAGGATCATTTTAAAAACTAATGTTTTTTTAACCAAAAAAGTGTCATTTTTCTAAATAAAATAACATTTTGCACTTCTTGCATATTTTGCATTCGAGCTATACTCTCAGCCTTGAGTTACCTAATATTTTGTATATATTGGTTATAATAAAAGAACCTTGAACCTTGAACCTTAAAGGGAGAATGGGAGGACTGGCGCAAGGAGGAATAAAAAAAGATACAAAGTTAATGGTGACAAAGAAAAATGTTGTTGCATTTTTATTGGTTGATTTACTCTACAGTTTGTCCGTAAAACACCAAATAGAAAGGTAGTTTAGGACCCAGACTTCCGTTAAAAGGAAAAAAAAATGGTCTGCTTTACATTGGAAATTATTTCGTTCAGATGATGATCCTGTGCCGTAGCAGCTTAAAATTAGCCTCTTGTTTCGGCAGCTCAAAACACTACAGCCTGTAACAATGAAACATCTTGTCCATGAAATGCTTAATATAGTTCATAGTAACGAATCAAACAGTTCGTGGTAACGAACTGTAGTAAGGAGCGACCCGGCTCAATAGTAACCAAAACTCTAAAAAATTGAATTTTGGTACCAATAGCTACATCAAAAGAATCGCATTTTAATGCTGATTTTAAATATACAAGTTTCATCAAGTTTAGTCTTTCCCATCAAACATTACGAGCCTGAGAAAATTTGCGTTATTTTAGAAAATAGGGGGAAACACCCCCTAAAAGTCATAGAATCTTAACGAAAATCACACCATTAGATTCAGCGTATCAGAGAACCCTACTGTAGAAGTTTCAAGCTCCTATCTACAAAAATGTGGAATTTTGTATTTTTTTGCCAGAAGGCAGATCACCTGAAGGAAGGGGGAAGATATATTTTAAAATCTCGGGTTATATTTTTTAATTTCTTTAAATGGAAATCCCAAACAAGGCACTTTTTGATGAAATTCCTCAATTTTTTTTTTCAAAATCTAGGACGGCAGGCAAATATTACTGGATTTTTCTTTGAGTGAGCCAGCAGTTGTATCCATACGCTCTATATGCTCTATATATATATATTAAATAAAAAAAAAACTAATTTTTTAGCTGAAAGTAAGAAGCGACATTAAAACTTAAAACGAACAGAAATTACTCCGTATATGAAATGGGTTGTCCCCTCCGCAATCCCTCGCTCTTTACGCTAAAGCTTTTAATTGTTTTAAAAAGTAGAATTGTGGCAAAGAGTCAAACTTTAGCGTAAAGAGCGAGGGATTGCGGAGGGGACAATCCATTTCATATACGGAGTAATTTCTGTTCGTGTTTTAATGTCGCTCCTTACTTTCAGCTAAAAAAAATTAGTTTTTTTTTTGTTTAATTTCTGAACGTTTTTGAATTAATGCATGTTTGGTTTTGGCTCTCCGCACATAAATTGTTAAAATGAAATTTGTATATTAATTCTTTTTTTTGGCTAAATGGCTTTCTCTTAGTTTTGATCAGACGATTTTGAAATATAAGGGGTGGGGAAGGAGGCCTAGTTTCCCTCCAATTTTTCGGTTACTTAAAAAGGCAACTAGAACTTTTAATTTTTAATGAACGTTTTTATTAGTAAAAAATATACGTAACTTAAGAATTAGCTTACGTAACAAACTTTTATAATCCTATATTTTTATTATGTATACGAAGGGTTTGTACCCTCGTTAATACCTCGCTCTTTACACTAAATCGTAAGTTTTGTCCTAATTCTTTAAGAATGACCCCTGAATCAGAAAGGCCGCAGAATAAATAGTTGAAATTACTAAAAATACTTTAGCATAAAGAGCAAGGTATTTATCTCCTCCTAAATACATCGCTCTTTATGCTAAAGTATTTTTAGGACCCCTCATATGCATAATAATCTCTGTTCGTCTTAAGTTTTAATGCTACTCCTTACTTTCAGTTGAAAAAACTTTTTCATGTTTTTTTTCATTGTTTTTTTTTATATTAATGCTAGAAAATCCCGCGCCCTTTTTACTGAATTTCTCTTCCCCCATGACATATTCCTCCAAGGTAAGATCCTCCCACATAGCCCCCTCTCCTCAGCCCCACTCCCAAACCAAAAAAATCCCCCTGAAAACGTCTGTACACTTCCCAATAACCATTACTGTATGTAAACACTGGACAAAGTTTGTAACTTGCAGCCCCTCCCCCAGGGACTGTGGGGGAGTGAGACATTCCAAAGACATATTTATTATGGTTTTCGACTACGCGGAACAAAATGGCTATCTCAAAATTTTGATTCGTTGACTTTGAGAAAAAAATGAGCGTGGGAGGGGGTCTAGGTACCCTCCAATTTTTTTGGTCACTTAAAAAGGACACTAGGACTTTTCATTTCTGTTAGAATGAGCCCTCTTGCGAGATTATAGGACCACTTGGCCGATACGATGACCCCTGGGAAATAAAAACAAACAAAAAAACAAATAAACACACACCCGTGATCTGTCTTCTGGCAAAAAATACGAAATTCCACATTTTTGTAGATAGGAGCCTGAAATTTTTTCTATAGGGTTCTCTGATATGCTGAATGTGATGGTGTGACAATTCTTTGACTTTTAGGGGGTGTTTCCCCCTATTTTCCAAAATAAGGCAAATTTTCTCAGGCTCATAACTTTTGATGACAAAGATTAAATTTAATGAAACTTATATATTTAGAATCAGCATGAAAATTCGATTCTTTTGATGTATCTCTTAGCATCAAAATTCCGTTTTTTAGAGTTTCTTTTACTATTGAGCCGGGTCGCTCCGTAAGACACCGTCCGTAGTTTTGTCCGTAAAACACCAAATAGAAAGGTAGTTTAGGACCCAGACTTCCGTTAAAAGGAAAAAAAAATGGTCTGCTTTACACTGTAAATTATTTCGTTCAGATGATGATCCTGTGCCGTAGTAGCTTAAAATTAGCCTCTTGTTTCGGCAGCTCAAAACACTACAGCCTATAACAATGAAACATCTTGTCCATGAAATGCTTAATATAGTTCATAGTAACGAATTGCAGTAAGGAGTGATACGGTTCAATTGTAACCGAATCTCTAAAGAATGGAATTCGTATATCAATAGATACACCAAAAGAATAATCTTGTTATGCTGATTCAAAAAAGGAAATTTGCCTTATTTTCAAAAAAAGGGAGTAAAGGAATCTTAATGAAAATCCCTCCACCAGATTCAGTATATAAGACAACCTTACTGTCATGGTTTCAAGCTTCTAACTGCAAAAATGAGGAATTTTGTATTTTGTGGATGAGTGTTTTTTTTCGTTTTTTTTCCCAAGTTCCCAAGGGTGATCGTATCGAACGAATGGTCCAAGAGAATTGGCGGACGACTCAAACGGGAATTGAAAGTTCTAGTGCCCCTTTTAAGGACCAACAATATTGGGGGGGATACCTAGACCTCTTCCCTTGAGTCCCAGCCCTAAAGTTGTTTGACGAACATTTTGAGATAGTTATTTTTCTCAGCATAGTTCAAAGGTTAAATAACTATGCTTTTGGTAATGATATGATCCTCCATATTCCCAGGGAAAAGGGCTGTAAGTTACACAATTACTGTGATATAAGTGGAATCGTGTCGAGCCAATAGTCCTAGAAGATCGGCAGAGGGGTCATTCGGACGGAACTTGAAAAATTAAACGCCCTTTTCAGTCCCCAAAAACGTTCGAGGCTAGTCAGCCTCACCCCCCCCCCCCACCCCAAGTCACCCGATTCAATTTTTGAGATAGCCATTTTGCTCAGAATAGTTGTTTGGTCCAAAAAATATCCTTTGGAGATAACATAACCCCCCACAGCCCCTGAGGAAAGGAATATAAACTGCGAAATTTGCCGAAATTGTTCACCTGTAATATTTCTAGGTACAATGTGCATCTAATAGCCTTGTGGTAGAGCGTTCACCTTGAAATCGAGAGAATAACCAGTTAAAAAACTTGTTATTGTCTATTTTTTTCTGAAAAAATTAAGAGTTGTAACTTTGTTTAAGAGTTGTAAATTTTGACGTAAAATAATACATTGGGGATGGTGACAGGAATAGTTTCTAAGGAGGGGGATTTCCAACATGATTTCAAAACATCCTTGGGAAATTTCCAAGAACACTTTCAGCGACGAAAAATATGTGAAAATTTATGTGAGAAGACATTTACTTTGAGTAAGTTTTTGTTGGGACCGAATTTTCTATGGAGGGAATATTTGAATTTCGAGCATTATTTTAGATACGGTCAAGAAATTCAATAAAAAAACACATTTAATAACTGAAGGAAGGAGCAACATTGAAACTTAAAACAAACAGAATTTGTTTCGTATATTAGGTTTGTTGCCCCCTCCTCCATACCTTGCTCTTTACGCTAAAGTTTAGCTAGTATTTAATAACTGAACTCATGGCAATTTAATTGGAATTAGAATCTCTTTTAAAAGTACTAAAGAACTATAGCGTGAAGAGTGTGGTATTGAGGAGAAAAAAAAAAAAAATATATATATACATAGATCAGGCTAGTAACAGCAGTGATTAGGCCTATTATGCATGAAAGGAAATTTAAGTTGGGAATCAAATGGGAATCAATTTCTTTAATTTCTATTTAATTTACGTCCTATAAAGTAATATGAAATAAGGGTACTTGTTTATTATTCAGGACATACTCAATAAGTGAAGTTAGGTTCTTTCGTGAAACAAACTACGATGCAGGTACATTTTAATGAAATATTTTATATATAGAGGTGGTTAGGTTGGGTTAAGTTAGGTATTTGATATAATCCCGCTCCACTAATGTGCAAATATATAGCCCAAACTTTTGATAAAGCTAATGAAATAAACCAAAATATGATCAAAATATAATACTTTGTTAGGAAAATTGTAAAATTACAACTTAGAATTATGTACCCAGAACGCAGAAATGTCGTTAAGAATCGAATTAAAAGGAGGTCTTTCTTCTGACTTTACTGCCGCCCGCCACATGTGCTCTGCTAAGTATGATTGTAAATGATGGTGGGATGTACGTGGGTGCCGTTTATTACGCCACTTTACGGAACCCCACATTCTCTCTACTTTTTGGGTAGAGGCACAGGTTTCTGGGTTGACAAAATTATTTTTGTAGTTCACTTTCAAGTGAGTGAAACCTGCTTGTTCCAGCTCAGTTGTGTTGAAGCCCTTCCAACAATCTGAAATGATTCTTGATCCTGGCTCTATGTGAAGCTTAATTTGTTCGAGTAAAGCTACTGCTCCTCGGTCGGGGACCTCCACTAAAAAACTTTCCCCGGTGTCCTTGCACAGTCCACGAAACATCAATTGTTGCGGTAATATTCTTACTGCATTATTTTTCCTTTCTGTAAACAAGGATTCATCTATTTCCACTCTATAATGGATTCCTCAGATTTTCCCGCGGTTTTTCTGTTGCATAGAAAACATACACACTTCACGGAGGTAGTTATTCCAATCAATAACTGTCTTCTTAGAAACGCCTAGCTCTCGTTCACACCAGGCCACAGTTGCCAATTCGTAAACCCAGCAATAAATGAAACGAACTGCAGTAATAAATAGTATTCTACTGTCAGCAAACCACGTATTTACATGCAAATTGACTTTTTTCAAACATAGCCTATTGTTACACTTCCAAAAATGTTCCTTCTCGTAAGAGTATAAAGTCATGTTGCGTCCATTGATGCGCTGTTTTGTTGTGGGCAACAGCCCCTTATCCTGGAAAAATATAATTGCCTCTTTTTCAGTCTTTGGCAAATCTCAAATCTTCATTTCAAAATCCATGTTCAGACACTATCTTCTATCACTATGCGTAGCAAACTCAATTGAGTTTTGTCTTTGTGGCTATCAAACGGGATTTTCTCAGAAAAAATTTTGAGTGTGTTCTCAATTGAATTGAATCAATTGAATAATGAACAAGTACCAAATATTTAATTGAAATGTACCTACATCGTAGTTTGTTTCGTGAGAGAACCTAATTTCACTTATTGAGCGTGTTCTGAATAATACACAAGTACCGAAATATGGTGATTTGGCGAGTTTGGTGCTTCTGGACGTGCTAGGACGATGAAAATTGGTAGGCGTGTCAGGGAGCTGCACAATTTGACTTGATAAAGTCGTTTTCCCAGATTCGACCATCTGGGGGGCTAAATAGAGAGAGGAAAAATTAGAAAAAATTAGGTATTTATAACTTACGAGTGGGTGATCGGATCTTAATGAATTTTGATATTTAGAAGGACATCGTGACTCAGAGCTCTTATTTTAAATCCTGACCGCCATTAAGCCTCTTATTTTCCTTTTTAAATCAATCTGTTGATTCATATAATTTTGTTAGAGCTCATACCATATGATCTCTTGGCTCTTAGCTCTTCTCGCCTCGTCGCAAGTGCCATATGAGCTCTTAGCTCTTGTTATTCTTTTTTGATTTACTGCAATGTTTTTGTAATTTAAGTGTTAAGTTTACTGATTTGCCCTTTATCTTTGATGATTTTGCTTTTTTAATTCCTTTTAATTTTAAGTGTTTGACTTAATGTACTGTTTTGAATTTTTTTTTTCTTAGCTTTTACTGACATATAAAGCGAATTTGGCTCTATAGAGCTTGTGATAGTCTTTTGAAAATAAATATTATCTTATATATATATATATATATATATATATATATATATATATATATATATATATATATATATATATATATATATATATATATATATATATATATATATATATATACATTTGTATTTTCTATATTTTTCAGTAAGAACCAATGCTAGTAGCAAAGAATTTGGGCTTTTGAGAAGGATGCATGTTAAGAAAATAGTTCTTAACTTGTTTTAACACAGGTACTTCTTTTGTGCTTCACCACCTTCTCCTTCTTCCTTTGTGAGGAAATAAATAACATTTATTATATATTTCTTGGGTGTTTTTCTGTTTCTGGATGGTGTCATCATTGGTTTAGTTTATGGGTACACAGTGAAAACAAAAATGACACATGGCAAAATACACTGGACATTAGGGTGCTGGTGGTAAAATATAGAGGGAACTAAAGTGTTTCCCCCAAAATTGATTTAGTTGGTCTAAAGCTTTAAGCTTTTTCGACAAAATTCATTTAGTTGGTCTAACCCTGACCAATTTTCAATTATTAAAAGATCTACACCCGAATTGGCCAGCCATGACAAAACAAAGAAATGAATCTGAAAATGACAAACAGGTGTATAGGCAGTAAAAGAAAACGAAGAGAAAGAAAAATCAAATGAATATTTCACCCCCTATAAAACAAGGCGTCTTCAGCGTAGAGAAAAAAAGAATCTAAAACTTAAAAAATATATATAAAACTAAAACAGACTACTAGTTGCTCATACATACAATTGCCAGTTATCTTTACTAAACGAGAAAATAACTGATTCTAGTTTAATGAAGGTTGCTGGCAATTGTATATGTGAGTAATTGTTTATTACATATTGTAGTTAGTCTGTTTTAGTTTTACATATATTTTCTATTTATATATTTTAGTTTTAGATTCTAGTTGTCTTTTTCTTTCACTGTGAAAGCACCTTGTTTCATACGGACGAAATATTCGTTTGATTTTTTATTCTCTTCGCTTTTCTTTATTTGGCCTTTGACCTGTTTGTCATTTTAAGATTCATTTCTTTGTATTTTGAACTATATTATAATGCCAGCTTTAGAAAGCTAAGCAAGTCATGTTTGAGTATTTTAAAATCAGTTCATCCAATCAAACAATTCGTATATAATGACAGATATATCATATAACAGAATATTAGAGTTCTTGACTGTAAAAAATATATTTCCCTTGTTGCTCAAGCCATGGGACGGTAAGTTTCCTATACAGGGGTTTCGGACAAGGCGGTTCAAATAGTGTATTTCTTGTTTTGAGCCGACTCTATTTTTAGGAGTTATGGGTTATTATATTTCTTAGTATTGGACGTGGTCATCTCTTACTAGGTTTCTAGCTATGGCTGGAACTAGGAAAAAAAACAAACACACAATTAAAGGCACATAGAAAGTTGGAAAATTCAAGATCAACAAGTTCATTTACATTATAAACTTATTTAAAAATTCTTTTTA
The DNA here is from genome assembly GCF_032884065.1 of Artemia franciscana. Classification (NCBI taxonomy): domain Eukaryota; kingdom Metazoa; phylum Arthropoda; class Branchiopoda; order Anostraca; family Artemiidae; genus Artemia; species Artemia franciscana. The sequence continues at coordinate 57,601,010 of NC_088863.1, read as the reverse complement.
TTACTTCTTGATGAATTAGTTTCACTACACGGCCTTCAAAAATCCTTGTGTGTTATAGAATTCTCTGCATTATTTGAAAAATGATAAGAAGTCAAATAAAAAAGAAAGTTTTTTAGTTACCGCAGTTACAAAAAAGAAAGTTTTTTTTTTCAGCTGAACGTAAGGAGCGACATTAAAACTTAAAACCAACAGAAACTATTCCGCATATAAAAGGGTTCCTCCTCAACACCTTGCTCTTTATGCTAATATATAGTATATTTACAGTACTGTATATTGCATCCTGTGCCAAAAGCAATCTTCCTGTCAAACTTCAAGAAAATGTAGCCTTTTCCAGAATTTGAATTAGAATCAAGTTTGTGGATGGACTGTGAATAAAAAGTTAATAGCCATGGATAATTGAAGAAAAAGCTAATATAGATTAGTCTGAGTGAGGGGCAATACCGGCATAAGCCCTTTTCATAAGCTTTTCTCAGCGCTTTTTATGCGCTTTGACATTAAGAAATTGATTCGTTCAAAGGTAACCCTAGTGTTATCCAGCCTGTCGCTCATCAAGATCATGATTATGACGTGATCACTCAAAGTTTGCTATTCACGTGAAGATCGTGAAGATCTTGGTGCGACTGCTCAAACACTGCGCTCAAACTCTTTTTTTAAGATAGGCTTTTCATTCCTTTTCGCAACACGCTCGAGTTTTATATATTTTTTTTTTCAGTTTGCTTCAAGAGAACTAATGTTCTTCTATGTCTTGCTCCTTTGGAAGGTGCAGATGATCAAAGGTAAAGCTTTATATTATCATTATGTCTATACTTTTTCAAGAATATAAGAGTGCCGTGATCCATACTTTATTTTAAATAATATAATTCCAGGCTCAAATAGTGTGGGTGACACTAACGAATATATCCAATTTTCCAACTATTGGGTTGTTCATTTGATTATTTTGAATTATATTAACTGCATAATCATTTTAGGCTTTTGTAAGGCTGTTGTGCTGCATAAACTGTATAACTCCACAGCTCATGTAACTCACATAATTCAAAAACCATCATCAAAATTCAAAACCGTCATCGAAGGGCAAACTCACCATCATCTTTGCAAAATTTTATCACATGTAAAGGAAATTTTCTTGTTCAATCAGAGTTAAATTTGTTTTCAGCTTCAACTGAAGCTAGAACTGACACTGGTTTTATTTTTTAGATGGTGCCATAGCTCATATATTTTCCTGTTCACAGGCTTTTCGGTCAATCAACTTTATTCATTTCAAAAAGTAATTTATATTTACAAGCACCAAAAAGCTACAAACCAGAGAAAGCTTAGCTTGTTGGGGAAACTTGGCTTCAGCAAAATCTACTTAAGAAAAAATCCAAAATCATATTTCGAAATAATTTATCTCGTATTATGTGCCCATGTACAAATTCTACAATTCCAAATATCTCTGCTTTTCTTTTCTTTTTTTTTGCAAAATCAGGTCTAGTTGTGATTGTAGGTCAATATTACAATTGTATTCACGGGCTTCTTGCGCAGATATATATTGATATGATGGTGTAAACAAAAAACTTTTCAAAGAACTATTAATCATGACGCGTAAGTTTTTTTTATGAAATTCACAAAGGCAACTGCTCATTGAACTCATTGAATTTTTAACATTTCTTTTTTCATCTTGCTTGTCAGTTTAAAATTCTCTTAGTGTACTACCTGTTCGTAAAAGTTATATAGAATTTCACAATTGAATTAGAATCACAGTTCCATAAATCCGGAAATGCCGATTCCATAAATCCAGAGTATAAAATTGAAATCATGCTAAGATAGCTTTACCATTACAAAATTTGACGGCGAGTTGGATAGGGTATATTTGAGTCAATTATTCTACCCGATAATCCGGTTAAAATATTTTATTTCATTAGAGTACTCATACGGGTAAAAATAAATAAAGTCTTCAACGTTGTGGGTGAAACTGTCAAGAATAAAAAAATTAAATCGTTGATAAATATGGGTGTGATCTAATTAACTTTTAAACATAATGGCAAGCCTATTGTCTTTTGGTGTACTTAAAGTGATAAAGAAATATTTATTTTGATTCCAGCCAAACTCAAACCAGACATCACCCAAAATCACAAGATTTTGTAGGGCCCGTCATTTAAACTTTTGTAACAATATGCTGCACTTTATAAATGTTTTAACATAACTTTACAAGCACTATTATTTTATTGTCGAACACTTTGTTTTAACGAACACTATTTTTATTATTATTGTTTTTTTTTTGTTATTCTGCATAAAGTTTAAGATTTTGATTTCCTATTTATATTTGGGCAAAATCGTTGCAAAATAGTTTAATTGTATTCCTTACTATAGAATTTTGGATGAATTGGGATTAGGAATCAATCAGATGTACTGAAAATTTGCATTGCTCTTGGCCTTATACAGGGCTATAGCTATCCTGACCTCATTGTTGACAAACTTAAATATCTGGAAATATTAATTGATCGTCTGTTCTTAAAGAAAATTTTGTGTTATATTTAGCTATAAGTGCTTCTTTGATTAAATTAGTGCACTTTAAAGTCATTTATTAAAAGCAGCATTTTTCTGTTGTTTAAAAGTCAAAATAAAAATAGGACATACAACCAAATTTGTTTCCTGATTTAGGTTTTCTTAGTTCGGACAATTATTATATCAATCTTCAATGAAACGTAAATAAACTAAATGAAAAACTATGAAAATATTGAGACTTTGGGAGGGAGCTACTTACGTAATTTCCACCATCCTGTGTATATACTTGATGGGGTCAATATTTTCCAAGAGAATTGTCCCGTTTTTTTTTCTCATTTTACTTGATTTTTCAAATATTATTACCAATTTACGGTATTCCCAAGAAGTTTTAGCTCAACTCCTCAAGCCATCAATATCGGTTCCTAATTTTATATATTACATATAAATTATTTTGATAACATGGATGTATGTAGTGTCTTTTCACATAGCTTTACACCTTCCCTTAAGCAATAATTCGGCGTCCACTTGTTCAGCCCCCTCCCCTAAAGAAAATCTCTTAAGTGTCAATTTAAAACCCTAACTCGTTCCTGAAATATTTCATATACGCCATATTGCAAAAGTCATAGCTTATGGTGACTTTTGATCTATCTAGCTGCTTAACCGTGCACAAATTATAAAAGTCTCGTAGGACCTCATAGTGTAAAGGCCTTTCCTCTCCCCCAAGAATAGATTTAATTTTCCTCTCCCAATATTCCCGTATTCCATCCATTCAAATAATGACTGAAATTTTCTACTCTATTCCCCCAGCCTCAAAAGATGCAACATGTTCTTTTTAAGACGACAATGCACTTAACGTTTTTTGATCTACCCATATCTACCCTACCCACACTACTATTATAAATCTCCTTGACATTCGAATACTCCCTCACAGTTCCAATATATTCCCAGGATATTATAAAAGATTTGAAAAATCTTGTGCATACACCGTCTTTTGATTTGCTCAAGCATGCAAGTCACTTCTAAAGTACAGTTTTGCGACAATCTGGCAATCTTGACCTAGTGAACGGCGTGTGAAAGATCATTTGAAGTACAATTACTTAAAGCACAGAGTTTACGCTTTAATTAGTTGTACTAATTAACTACTACTACTACTACTACTACTACTACTACTAACAACTCATCGCAGCACCAAGCCACCTGAAGCCAATAAAGCTACGCACACTCCTCCTCCATCCTAATCTATTCAAAGCCTCCCTCTTTACACCCTCCCAGGAAGTTCCCATTTCCTTTATATTTTTCTCTATGATTTCCTCCCATCCCAGACGGGGAGGACCTGCTTTCCGTTTAGCCCTACATGGTTGACCGAAAATGACAATCTTCGGCAATTTGTCATCCTTCACCAGCAGATCGTTTCCTAGCCATTTCAACCTTTCTTTCGTTATATCCCTAGAAAGCGGGATTGAACCACATTTTTTGTAAAGCCTACTGTTTTAAATACGGTCAGGTAGCTGGTTACCCAGAATAATCCATAGGCAATTTCTTTGAAAAACATCTAGTAAATCTTCATCCGCTTTTCGGAGCGCCCATGCTTCAGAGCCATATTTGACCATTGTCATCAACGTACCTTCCAATATTTGCATCTTGGTTATAAAAGTATCTTCCTATTCTTCCAAACTTTTTTTTAACTGTATAAAACACCCTGAGCCTTGGCAATTCTACTTTTAATATCTTCATCGCTCCCACCGTCTTTACTAATAATACTACCAAGGTAAGTGAAGTCACCCATCTGACCAATCTTTCTTTACCCAGTGTCTCCTTTTCATCTTGACTTATTCATAACCTTAGTGACTTATTTTTCTTAACATTAATTTTCAAACCTATTCTAGCACCCTGAACTCATTAAACCTCTAAAAGTTCATTCCCTTTGCTCACACTTTGATCTAGCATTCTTAAATCATCCAGCATAATCTAAGTCCAGGAGAGTTTTTCACCCATTTGATTCCTTGGTCTCCCATTGCCTTTCGTATGCTCCTTAAGACAAAGTCCATCAAAAGGATCCATATAGAGGGGGATAGAACATAACCTTACTTAATCCCTTATTTAATACAAAACCAGTTGCTACCTCATTGTCTACCTTAACCGCAGCAGTATTATTCTCGTTCATAGCACTAATCACTTTAATGCATTTGTCTGGTATGCCATATAAGGATAACACATTTGCTAAAGCTCTTCTATCAACAGAATCAAACGCTTGCTCATAGTCTATAAAGCTTATCCGCCCATCTCGCTTTAACTCTTTCCTTATAACTAATTGTGTCCCCGTTCCTATCTTTAACTGGGACAAGTCCGGATTGACTATTCCCTCTCAATTTTACTTCAAAGTAAACTATGAAGAATTTTTTTTGTGGAGAAAGTATTTTTTAATTAATTTATGTTCTTTTTTAATTAAAAGTTTTTTTCTTTTGGTTGACTAAAGGAATATTTGTAAGACTTTCATCCCCTAGAAAATCCAGATTTTGCTTTTTATTTATATATTGGACATAACTTTTGAAATAAATCTTAAAATTAGCCTTGCCGAAGAATTTTGGATGTGTGGGAACGTGGAATACTATTCAAACGAATGGATTGAAAAATCCGCATTATCTTTGGGCTTCTATAGGACTGAAGCCATTTGGACCAGAGCCGTTCCTAAGGGGGGGGGGCAACCGAGGCAGTTGCCCTGGGCGCCATGACTTTCGGGGGGTCGCAGCTGGGGAACTGCCCACTCTGTTTCAACTTTTCGATTTGATTCGGCGTTTTTTGCTTATATTTCAGTCGACAGGAGGGGAGGGCTTTAATCGGTTTTCTTAATTGCTACCAACCTTAGGAACGGCTCTGATTCTGATCAATAAAATCTAGTAATCTTAAGTATGCATAAAAGTTAATTAACCACCCCGATTCAACAACCCTCAAAAATTTCTGCATCATTCCCTTAGGTGTTCCTGAGTTGTCGCAGACTAACCCATCTCGCAAACTTGATCGCAAACAGTTTGATTAGAGCTAGTTCAACATACCCTTGAACATGTCCTGAGAGTCTTCACTTAATTATCTTTGCCTTTCCAGAAATACTTCAGGCAATTGTTTTTGAAAATCCGGATGCACATACAGTCTTTTTGTTCAATTTAATATCCTCTCAATATATCCTGAAAGTTTCAAGTTAGACCTTTAAGCCGTTCCTGAGGTAATGCATATACGTCTTTTTGACGGCCTGAATGAACATAGTTTCTTTTAATTCAGTTCAACATACACCTGGTCAAGCCCCTTTAATTTCAACCGAATAAACTGGACTTTTTATTTAATACTGCAAATACACCCTTTGACAACCTTGGATCCACGCATCGTCTTTGGTTTAGTCGAACATCCCAAATAATATGCCCTGACAGTTCCAAAGCAAAACTCTTAGCTGTTCTTTGGATATTGAACAGATTTTTTTTTAGCAATCTAGATAGAAAACATGTTTTTAGATTTAATTTTACATCCCCTAAACTTTGGTTGACAGTTTCAACTTATTCTCCTATTCTGATACTTAGATATTGCGTCTATTTGCCATTTCGACCACCGATGGAGTTAATTTATTTTCTTCTGGTTTGACATTTGTATTAGAAATAGTAGCTGTAGTAGTGGCAGTGCCAGTAGTTGCAAAATTATAAGCAATAGTCAGAGTCACACTGGTAATCGTAGTAGTATTAGTAGGGTACTCACTGTAGCAAGCTGTCAGGGTCCCAAAAGTTTGCACTCGCAGTCGCAAATATTCGAAGTTGGAGTCACAGGTAGTAACAAGTAATTGCAGTCACAATTATTAACAGTCGTTAGTAGTTACAGTCGCAGTCGCAAGAAGTCACAGTTATAAGTTGTTACAATTACAAGTTGCCGCAGTGACAAGTATTCACAATAATAGTCACAATACAAACAGCCGCAGTTGTAATTAGTCACAGTTAAAAGTTTTCCCGTGATTTTGTGATGGAGTTCGACATGTTTTGATCGTGATATGTAAGAGCTTTCAAACTAGTCTAAGAGTTAAACAACTGTGTCTTTATTATCATATATTACCAAAGAAAGACTCAATTGCTTTCAAAAATTCTCTTTGTGTTTTTTATAGGTTCCAATGAAACAGAAAATGGTCAATATTCCTGTCAACCTAATTTTGGCTCAAAAGTTTTACTATGCTATTATTCGGGCTATGAACCATTGGTTTCGACTGAACCTTGCTTGTGCTCACACTTAGTTATTGAAGGAGCTACACTATTGGACAGTGGAAAAGTTCATGTTAACTCTGGTAAGTCAAATCCTCCTGCTAACCCCAATCCTTATACCACCGAGGATGTAGCTTAGGGTAGTACCCAATCAGATATTATGTAAGTTCATGTGTTTAAATGGAAATTACCGGATATATTTGTACAGTTATATGTTAGAAATGAGAATCAAATGGATTGATTCTGTCGAAGTTTTGGAAGTAAGGAATGCCCCCCTTGAATACTTTATAGCCTAGTGAGCAATTTGTATATGTATAATTTTTTTTAACCAAGCAAACTGTAATTTGAAAGCAATGTTGAATATTAGATTAGGGGCTTCATGTATGATTCATAACATCAATCTGTCAAATCTGGGGTTAAGTTACTAAGTGCGAAAGGATTCGTGCAGATTTTTCTCATTATTTTCTTCTTCTGATTCATCCATAGCCTTGAAGCTATTCTAAATTACAGATCTCGGCTGACTTTTTAATTGTCAGATTTCTTTACTCCATTACTCTTCCTAAAAGTGTCCGTCAGCGGTAAAACTCACAACCAGCCAAATTAGAGGACAATTATTAGTATATTTGTTTACCATTTGGGATAACGACGATGACAAGATACTTACGAATTTTTACAATGAAACAAGGTTATATGGTGCTTCAACCATGGTAATTATAGTAGTTAGTCAAAAAAAATTAGAGCATCTTCAAAATAATTGAATTTACCTTTTGGAAATTGAATATACAATTTTCAACTTAGGGAACACAAAACTCATTTATACAACTTTGTGATCTTTAAATTTTTTTCTATTGCATTCCCCCCCCCCCAAAAAAAATGCTGGATGTCCCCTTGAACAACAGGTAGATACAAATAAGGGCAAAAATAAGGGGTTATTTTGCCTCTTTGTCTCTGTCCTTCATAACATTATTAGCTGGATTAGTGAAACACGATGACTGGCTAAAAAAAAAAAAAAAAAAAAAAAAAAAAAAAAAAAAAAAAAAAAAAAAAAAAAAAAAAAAAAAAAAAAAATGTTGACGACGGTTTCATAAAAACACACTAATGGTATCAAATCAATCTTTTTAACGAAAAAACATATGAAATAGATCGTTCTTTCACTCAGGCCTCTTGGATTCAGGCTGCATGATCAGTTGATTCAGGAAAAGGGATCGGTGACCCCTCAGCACTGAGTCGTAGGATTACAAAAAAAAAAAAAAATATTTGGAAACAGTCGTTAACAAGAAAGGAAAAAGTGAAGCGTATGAAATCAAAACTGTTGCAGTAATATGGTTACTGTATCTGTAATTGGAACGTGAATTTTCAGCAGCAGAATTAAATGAACGGAATGGAGTGAAAAAAAACTGGATGAAACAGTGATTTTTAAGTTTTGTTCTATATGAAATCACCTTTTTCCAAGTATTAGCCATCCAAGCTTTTATTTAATTTCGCTATTGCCTAAGTATGCTTATGAGCTCCTTATACTATTTGTATGCTAAGTATACTATCAGATACGTATCAGCTCGTAAACTGAGCATCAAACGAAACTGAAACTAAAAACAAGCTGATATGTAAACTATAAAATTGTCCCTTGCAAGAAATTTGGTGTTCAATCCTATAATCTTTTATTAAACCTAAGAATCTTAAACTCAATATGGCTTCATTTCTTATGTCAAAATTGTTGTAATAAGGAAACGATTGTTATGTGACAGTATTAGAAAGAAAGTTTTGAAAAGCGTCACTGGGCTGCTTGTGATTTGTAAAATTTATATATATCAAAATAAGTTGTTTGTGTGGCGACTGAGGTCATGTTTGTGTGTCGACTGACGTCATGTCTGTCAACTGACGTTATTATAAGGATTGAGCGTTATGCCGTCATGAAGTTGTTTGTCGACTGACGTCATGTTTGTTATGACGTCAAAGGCTTTGTATATGACGTCATTATAAGTATATAAGAAGGCCTTTCAAAGAGAAATTTTTAATATAGATCTTAAAATGACAGAAGAACCTATAATGGCAGAAGAAACAGCCGAGGAAGCTGCTCAAAGAGCTAATGCCAAAAGGCTTGCGGCTAATAGAGAAGGTAAGAAAAGAAAGCGTGCCGAGGAATCACAACAACAGCTTGAAAACAAGCTTGCAGCTAATGGAGAAAGTATGAAAAGAAAGCGTGCCGAGGAATCACAACATCAAAGAGAAATTTTTAATATAGATCTTAAAATGACAGAAGAACCTACAATGGCAGAAGAAACAGCCGAGGAAGCTGCTCAAAGAGCTAATGCCAAAAAGCTTGCGGCTAATAGAAAAAGTAAGAAAAGAAAGCGTGTCGAGGAATCACAACAACAGCGTGAAAACAGGCTTGCGGCTAATAGAGAAAGTATGAAAAGAAAGCGTGCCGAGGAATCACAACAACAGCGTGAAAACAGGCTTGCGTCTTAAAGAGAAATCACCAAAAGAAAGCGTGCCGAGGAATCAAAAGAGCAACCTGAAACAACCTGGACAGCGAGAGTCAAAACGTATCAAAACTGACAATGAGAGTGATGAGGATTGGGTTTGAGATTTTGACTTGGATAAGGTCATCAATGACTACCAGATTTTAGTTAAAAAAACAAAGGTTCGGCGATATGAATTTCATAGTGACGAAAGACAAGTCAAGGTAAAACAAACCAAACAACTTGAAAGTGATACCGATGATAAAAAAAAAATGACGTTGAAAGGACTATCGTTTCTCAGTTGCAACATCTTTTCTACATAAATAATAATTTAGTGCTTCTGTTCAAAACTATCAACGAATCAACGAAGTGGCAATCGTTATGGTCGGTGATTTGTATATGACGTCAAAAGCTTTGTATATGACGTCATTATAAGTATATAAGAAGGCGTTTCAAAGAGAAGTTTTTATTAAACTCATCGATGCTATGATGCCCTACAATATCCTATCATTTTTTGGGATGGAGCCGACGGCTATCACTTTAATATTAAATTGATAAATCCAGCCACTAACAAAGAAATGGATAAGACATGCAGCCCAATGAAATATTATGCCTATAGATTAATGATTCGTCATTTATTACATTTATATATAATCCATCTTGGGATTAGATACAACAGCTTTTACATCCTGGACAATCGCCGGTTCATAGACATGACATTACGGCCCGTGTCTTCCAGCAAAAGTTGCTCTCCTTCATCTCCTGCAGACTTATGGGAGAAATACAAATCGCAAATGGCCGAGAATATACTCCACCGAGTACGGCTAGAAAGGTCAGATATGACTTTGGACTTTACAAACGAAAATTTATAACTGCACTTTAGTTATGATTGAAGATTTGTGCTTATCTATTCAAACAAACTTCTCAAGCATTTTGGAATTCTTTCACCTAATCGTACTGCTTCTATTTCTACATGAGTAGAATGGGATCGTGAACAAAGTTACAACACAATTGATCTATTGTCGAATGTTACAGACCAGGACACCGTGACTCTAGGAATATAAATGACGACCGGGACACTCAAAGAGAAATTACAGACCGGGACACCGGGACACAAATATCAAGCGGGACACAGGGAATATAAATGATGACCGGGACACTCAAAGAGAAATTACAGACCGTGACACCGGGACACAAATGACGACCGGGACACAGGGAATATAAATGACGACCGGGACACAGGGACACAACTACAACGGGGACGCCGGAAGGGCACATGGGGGATATATAAATGACAACGGGGACACAGGGAATATTCGATTAGCAATTACCATAAATAAAGCCCAAGGGCAATCATTAGAAAAATGCGGTATAGATCTGAATACGGATTGTTTTCCCATGGACAATTATATGTTGCATGATCAAGAGTCGGTAAACCTGACAATCTATTTATATGCACAGACAATGGGACAGCGAAGAATAATGTATATTCGCAAGTTTTACGTAGTTAAAAACATATATATATATATATATATATATATATATATATATATATATATATATATATATATATATATATATATATATATATATATATATATATATATATATATATATATATCTACCTATATTCACAGGTGGGACACAGGGACACAACTACAATGGCACGTAACTAATATGGCGCGTAACGACTTACGCGTGCGGGGGGCTTGGGGGGTATTGGTGCAAAGCACCCCCGCCAACTAGGTGTTGGTGTGGCGCGAAGCGCCACGCCAACAGCTAGTTAACAATAAGACATGGGCACCTGCGCATCCCAATATTTTTTTTAAAATTAGGATGGTCATTATTATTGAAATTAAGCATAAAATGCTGCTACTGTACCCTATTTTATTTATGTTTGCAACAGTAGTGATGCCTCTCTGCTTTTATGAGGCCCACAGTCGCTGCTCATTTCTTCCTTTTATGATTTAAGTTGAGCGGCGATTCCCTCAAGATGCAGGTTTATTGATTTTCTAACGATGCAGGTGTCTGTTACGTCATAGGGAATGTTTTCTAAGAGATGCTTCTGCAAGTTACGTAATAAGGAATGTTTTCTAAGAGATGCAGGTGTACTATCCCCTGAATCTATTTAACAAGGACCCTCTTCCTGGATTCCGCAAGTGCCTTATCCCGTCATTCCACAAGTGCCCTATCCCGTCATTCCCCAAGTGCCCTATCACGTCATTCCATGATAGCCAGAAGGTGTTAATTACGCCATAGGAATGTTTTATAAGAGGTGGAGGTGTTAATTACATAATTGGAGTTGAGGCTCACGGAATCTTGCGTGTCTTGATGGATTTTGTTTCAGAGTTCAAAGTGATATAACTAAAATAAGATACTTTACGAACATCGTTAAATCAGTGGGTTCTTTTTTTAAGTTAATTAATTTGACATTTTGAAATAATTGGCTTAGGATTATAGTTGACTTTTAATCCTGACCTATATTTCATAATTAATTCAGTGACTTTTCTCAACAATTAGCTTGGCATAGTGATCTATAGGATTTTTGAAAAGTAACCCAAATTGGGAAGCAGAAGAGGGGCGGTATCTTGTTTCGATGTCTTGTTTCTCAAAGAGCATATTTTACCACAAGTCAGTACCAATTTGCTCTGTAAATATGACGCTCACATTGCTTATACAACAAACTTTCGTAAAACCGAAGGAAAACCCTTGGGTGTTAAACGATCAAGGGTGTTAAACTTTCGGGTGATAGTTAAACGATCCTTGCCCCTCACTCCTGTATTGTACTACTCGGCTGATAATTTTTTGGCTATTAGAATTAGTATTCTTGTGTTGGTGAATACCTTCCTCACAACCAGAATTCACTGTCTTCTCTGACAAATTGTCAGCTTTGTGCTCTTCCATCAGCAGTCTGATCAAAAATATTGAAAATCATGGATACGATTGGGCTCTAATGGGCGACTTCACCTGTGATCTGTGCAATAAGTCTAGCCGTGCTGAATTCATTTCAGAGTATGTTCTTTCCATATTGTCCCAAAAGATGCTAGACACAGATACATTCATAACAGTAGAACTCTGCACAACATTGACCATTGTTTGTGCTCTGCAACAGTGTCATCCTCAGATGTACATGTGGACGAGGATGAGCGTGATTATGACCATCTCCCGATACCCTTAAGCATCTCCATTTCTTTTTCACAATCCCAGTTGCCCATAACTGGCAGCAAGCTCGAAAAGAATTGGTGTTATAAAAGTGAATGGAGGAAAATTGACCTTCCATTATACATTTATACCCTTGCTGCTTTCCTCTCAAAAGTTCAAATGCTGTTCAGCTTGATATGCACTAGTGTTTATTTACTACATTGTCGCTCCCTGTTAAACACATATTACCTTTAAATCTTTGCCTGTTTGAAACAAGCAGGAGCTGCTGCCGGAGCTCGTGCCCGAGCTCGTTGAAAAACTCGTAGTTTCATTTGGAAAGATGTCCCCAAATTAAAAGGTATTAAAAATAGAGCGAAGTTCTGGCTTTGTATCTGGAGACAACTGATCAATCCCTTTAAGCTGGAACCTTCTGCTTCTAATGATGTCATTCCTGTGGCTTCTTGGATTAAGCACTATTCTAGTATTTTTAGTGTCATTAATTATGATGTGCACTCTGGTTACTCGTATCTCCTTAGTGATTTAGTTCCCTTGAAGCATATAATCCCAGTCTCCTGTGAACAAGTGCTTAAAAGTATTGAACAACTTAAATCAAAATATGTTGATCATGATGTCTCCCACCTTTGAACAGAGTCGCGAGATTTAGTGTACCAGCTGCAGCTGCTTTTCCAAATGTGCTTGGCATCCCCTTTTGTGCCTGACGCTTTTCTCAGTGGTGCAGCCACTTCGGTGCTAAGGAAAGGATCCTTTAAGTTGTGGTTCCTATAGACCCATAACTGTGGCCCGTAATGTTAACAAAGTTTTTGAGTATGTTTTGTAACAGTCAAAATCAGTTGGGATTCAGGCGGCGTATTGGTTGCCAGCATGCCCACCGTGTTTCAACTTCTGTCCTTTAAAAGGCTCAAGCCAGTGGCTCTGAGGTCCATTTTTGTGCCTTGGACCTGTCTAAAGATTTGGCAATGTTTCTAATGCTCAAGTTATGCTTAACCCTTGTTAGTTCTGTAGTTAATTTTTCTGTCGTTCGAGTTCTTCATTTTTGGTATAGTAATTTGGTTAAAGTTCCACTCTAATTTTTATGGGAATATTACTAATACTAATTAATAATTTTATACAATAAACTTAATAACTTTGATAACTTTAATAAAATTATAACTTTAATAACTTTAAAAATTTAATTTTATATTTTTTGTAATTTTTTTCTTGGTATTATTTTCTCTTAATCCCCAGCCTGTGACACTCAATGGCCAGAATTTGGCACCCTCTAGTGGGCAATATCACACTTATGGCATTTCTTCAGGCATTTTCCTGGAAAAATATTTGTTTTCACTAGAATTGATCATTTAAACTTAATGAAAAAACCTCCCTTAGCATTTCTTCTGATGAATCCTAGCAATTAAGGCACCGTGGCACAACGTACCATCCCCCTGATTAAACCGTCTGGGGGCACATTATCACAAACAAAAGGTTTTCATCCTTTTCTCTCAAAAACTAATTTATTCACTAAAAAATGACTATTATTTTTTTTTGAAAAGTGGACACTTGCCATTTCATTGCTAGATTGCGATGTTCTTTGGTTATTCCCAGTCTGTGACACTGAATGGTTGACACATGGCACCCTCTAGAGGGCATTATTCGTTTATATTAAAATCGATCCTTTAAACATAATGAAAAAATCCCCATTAGCATTTCTTCTAATGACTCCTAGCAATTGAGGCCACTGTGGCACAATGAACCGCCATGATGGCACCATAAGGGGGAACAATATCACACTTAAAGCTTTTCATCCTTTTTCTCTTAAAAAATAAATGTATAAACTAAAAATGATCATTGTTTTTTATTTGAACAGCGAAAACCTGCCATTTCATTGTTATATAGCTATGTTCCATGCCAATTCCCAGCCTGTGACACTCAATGTCTGAAATATCCCCTAGCGAGCAATTCCAACGGGGCCCCCAAGCAACAAATTCCTGAGAAGTGATTATTATTAGAGATAAATTTAAAACAAATTAAGATTTATTTCTGAGAGGTTTTAATGGAAACGCTACGTTTCCTTGAGCCATGGCTATGCATATTCACGCACCGTGACAATATCCCACCCTAGCAAGCAATTCCAGAGACGGATGGTTGTTATTAGAAGTAAATTTAAACCATATTAAGACTTATTTCTGAGAGTTCTTGATGAAAATACCTCATTTTTGTGACTGGATCTTAGACTTCAGTCCCCCCCCTCCTATTGCTGAAAAATTCTTTTAACATCTCCCAGCTTAACTTTAAGCTGAAGAGCATATTATTTCAAGCAATTTTACGTTACCGTGTCACACTATGGATGATACACGGCACCCTCCGCTACCCCTATGTGTGATGGCCTCTATGGCAATTCATGTCCCTGTGACATTAGGTGGCTGTCCGCCGTGACAGCCGTGTGACACGCATTGTCATTCCTAAGACGTTTTCCAGATATTTTCTTAATAAAATTATGCTTAAAGTCAATTGATTCGTGTTTTTACAATCCCTCCTTCAATGTGATGCCCTCCATGGTAATTCACACAACCATGCCAATACGTTGTCTGGCTCGTTGCATTCATATGATACATCTTATCATTCCAAAGACATCGGAAACTTGCCATTTCATTGCTAGAATGCAATTTTTCATGGTAATTCCCAGCCTTTGACACTGAATGGCCAGCATCCTCTATCAGCTATTATTGTTCAGATGGTATTTTCAGGAATTTTCCGGCAAAAATATTTCTTTGCACTAGAATGGACCGTTTAAACTTAATAAGAAATCCCAATTAGCGTTTCTTCTGATGACTCCTGACAATTGAGGCTAGCGTGGCACAACGTAACCCCCCTATGACACCCTCTGGCGCACATACTAAGAAATCGCAAATTCTTATTACAAAATACTTATTACAAAACAAAAAACACATCTCAAAATATCACAAATTCTGCTTACAAAATACTTTTTTAAAAACAAAAATAATTCTTACGAAACAAAAAATATATCCCAAGAAAACACAAATTCTTATTAAAAAACAAAAATGTTTATTATGAAACAAAAAATAATTTTTACAAACATCCTAAATAATTCTTAAAAGACAAAAATACTTAAGAAAATCAGAGGTTGTTTTTACAAATACAAAATACTTCTTACAAAACAAAAAAGATCTTACAAAACGAAAACATATCCTAATAATCGCAAATTCTTCTAACAAAATACAAAATAATTCTTACAAAACGAAAATGCATCCTAAAAAACCACAAATAGCTCTTACAAAATACAAAACACATCCTAAGAAATCAGAGATTGTTTTTACAACATACAGAATACTTTTAACAGAGCAAAAATACTTCTTATGAAACAAATATAATTCTTACAAAACAAAAACACATCCAAACAACTTTCAAATTTTTCTTACATCCTACAAAATACTTCTTACGAAACAAAAAGCAATTCTTAAAAAACAAAAATACACCCTAAAAAAATCTAAGATTGTCCTTACAAAGTACAAACACTTGTAAAAAAATACTTCTTACAAAGCAAAAAAAAATTCTTCGAAAACAAAATAAATCCTAAGAAATCAAAAATCCTTCTTGCGTCATACAAAATACTTCTTAAAAAACAAAAACATTTCTTACAAAACAAAAAATACATCCAAAGAATTCACAAATTCTTAATACAAAATAGAAAATACTTGTTACGAAACAAAAATACTCTTACAAAGCAAAAAATAATTAATAAGCGGGGCACGCTAAGAAGTATTTTTTGTTTTGTAATAAGTATTTGTGATTGTTTAGGATGTATTTTTGTTTTGTAGGAATTATTTTTGTTTTTTAAGAAGTACATTGCATTTTGTAAGAAGAATTTGTGACCTTTTAGGATGTATGTTTGTTTAGTAAGATTTGTTTTTGTTTAGTAAGAAGTATTTTTTGTTTTTAATGAGTATTTTGTGTGTCTTAAGAACAGTTTGTGATTGTTAGGATGTATTTTCGTTTTGAAAGAATTAGTTTTTGTTTTGTAAGAAGCATTTTTGTTTTGTAACAAGTATTTTGTATTCTGTAATAAGAATTTTTGATTTCTTAGTATGTATCTTTTGTTTTGTAATAAGTATTTCTTATTTTTGTATTTTTAAAGAAGAATCTCCGAATTTTTAGTGTGTATATTTGTTTTGTAAGAATTATTTTTTGTTTCGTAAGAAGTATTTTGTATGATATAAGAAGAATTAGTGATTTTGTAGGATGTAGTTTTGTTTTGTAAGAATTATTTTTTGCTTTGTAAGAAGATTTTGTGATTTGTTAGGATGTAGTTTTGTTTTGTAAGAAGTATTTTTTATTTTGTAAGAATAATTTATGATCTCTTAGGATGTATTTTTGTTTTGTAAAAAGTATATTTTGTTTTATAACAAGTATTTTGTGTGATGTATGAAAATTTAATATTTTTTGGGAACACTTTGTGATAGTATAGGATATATTTTTGTTTTAGAAGAATAATTTTTTGCTTTGCAATAACCATCTCTGATTTCTTGGGATGTATTTTATATTTTGTAAGAACCACTTGTGATTGTTTAGGATGTATTTTCGTTTTGCAGGAATTATTCTTGTATTGTAAGAAGAATTTATGATTTCTTACGGTGTATTTATGTTTTCTAAGAATTATTTTTTGTTTTGTATGAAGTATTTTGTATTTTGTAAGAAGAACTTATTATCTTTTGGGATGTATTTTTGCTTCGTAAGGATATTTATTTCGTAAGAACTATTTTGCATGATGTAACCAGAATTTGCTATTTCTTTGGATGTATTTTTGTTTTGTAAGGATTAGTTTTTGCTTTTTGAGAAGTACTTTTTGTTTTTAAAGAGTATTTTGTATTTTGTAAGAACAATCTCTGAGTTTTTAGGATGTATTTAGTATTTTATAAGAACTGTTTGTGATTTCTTAGGATGGATTTGCGTTTTGTAGGTATTATTTTTGCATCATAAGAAGAATTTATGATTTGTTTGGATGTATTTTTGTTTTGTAGAATTATTTTTTGTTTCGTAAGAAATATCTTGTATTTTTTAAGAAGAATTTATAATCTTTTGGGATGTATTTTGTTTTGTACGAATATTTTTCTGTTTTGTAAGAAAAATCGGGTTTTTATATATATTTTATATATTTTTATATAAAAATATATTTTTATATATATTTTATATTTTATATATTTTTTTATATAGCTTTTTAAGAATTATTTTCTGCTTTGTAACAAGTATTTTGTAACTAAACACAAAATCAGAAAGAAAAGAAGAACGAGGATAATAAACAGCCAGTGAAAAAATTGGAAATTGTGCAAACATTTCGGTCAAGACCTCCGCTTGACCATCCTCAGTGCAAAATAAAATTAAAAAAAATATAAAAAACTGAACTTTAAAACAAAACACAAAACTTAAATATGATGAAAGGGTAACTGAATAAAAAACACAAGTCTAAATGACATTTTACAATTTCATCTTACGTACAGCACTCTTAAAGGCTAACCGCTTTCCAGGTAGATTATTATCAGATATTTTATTTGATTGTGCAACATAAATTTGTGGATGTATGTGAAAACGATCAGAATTAATAATTTTGTCGTAAATGGGACTTAGAGAAGTTTTTTCAGTGTCTCTATTGAGTGCTACCTTTTGGTGTATGTGTTTTTTTTTTTATCTCAACTGCCTCCCTGAAAATATGCAAAAGACCTTTAATTGGGGAAATAATAGAGGTGCTGTCAAATCAGATGAAATGGAGTGGACTGTCGTACAAATGTTGAGCTGAAGCGGAATAAAAAATCTCAGACCTTCGGCGTAGCCTCATGGCCTTGTTTATTGAGGAAAAAGTTTTACCGGGAAACTCCTGAAAATACAAAATAAAGTATCCTTAATATAGTTCAATTCGGAGACTATGTGAGGCTCCGAACATATTCTTATAACTCAAAGAAGTAACTACTCCGCTTCTTATGCAGGTAGAGTTGTTGGAGGAAAAATGTAAATACCTGTCGCTATGCGTAGGCTTTCTATAAATAAAAAATTCAAGGCTAGGAGACTTATTGAAAATCAATATATCTAGAAAAGGAAGTTTATGGTTATCTTCTAGTTCTAAGGTGAACTGAAGGCTAGAGTCCAAAGTGTTTAAATGAGTCAAGAAGGAGTTAAATGACTCCTCTCCATGATCCAACACAGAAATAACATCATCCAAAAACCGACCCCAGAACCGGTGTTTCAGGAAAGTATTCTGAGCTATTCTAGAAATCTGCTGAAAATATGTCAAAAAATGTCGAGTTTTGAAAATTGTATTAGGCTACTAAGAAATAAACGTCTATTTTTGGTCTTTTAAAATGCAGAGTAATGAGTGAAAACCAATCCTATCACTAAATTGCCTTTCAGTTCCAATAAAAACAATGGTCATTTTTATAGTTTATGAATTTATTTTTGAGGGGGAAAGGTTGAAAAACTCTTAGGTGTCATAATATTTAGCCAGAAGAGTGTCATTTGGGGCTGTTACATTGTGCCATGCTGGCCTCAATTTAAACGATCAGTTTAAACGATCAATTTTAGTCTGAATGTACATTTTCGTATGGAAATGCCCGAAATTTGCCATTTGTGCAATAATGGCTGTTAGAGGGTGTCATGTATTAGCCAGTGAGTGCCACAGACTGAGAACTGGGAGAATTAGTTGCAGGGGTTACCAGTTTTATGTAGTTAATGGTTCTTTTTCCTTATATTTTATCCTTATTAAGTCTGTTTTATGTTTTGTTTTTCTATTTGTTGAATTTTAATTGTTTTTTCTGTGTTTTAATAATGCTTGTAAATTTATTTTTATTAATAAAATGTGTATGTACGAAAGTTTGTATTCTTTAGCTCTATTGATCCAGGATAAAACTTTAATATATTTCACTAATATAATTTAGGCATCTTTTAGCCTATTAACATAGGTGGGATCAGTAAAGCATGTCCTTAATATAAGTGTAAAATTCCTTGTAGTAAAGATGAATAGGAACAAACTTTTG
Organism: Artemia franciscana; assembly: GCF_032884065.1. Taxonomy (NCBI): domain Eukaryota; kingdom Metazoa; phylum Arthropoda; class Branchiopoda; order Anostraca; family Artemiidae; genus Artemia; species Artemia franciscana. The sequence goes on along the minus strand of NC_088863.1, from coordinate 57,581,651 downwards.
ATCATGTATGAAGGTTACCATATTCTAGCCATAATTGTACTTTCACTTTTATTTCTTCTCTAATAGCAATATTATCTAATGACACTCTCTAAAGTGTTGCTTAAAATACAGGTGCATACCAAGCATACGCAAATGCAAGTAATTAATTTTTCTCCTCTATGTGTGAATTATTGCACCCATATGAGAACACAAAATTCATTTAATCATTCTATTATGTGCAAACAATGGATTCTCGTTACGTGCAATAGGTTATCACGTAGAATGTATTATCTGAATCAAAATATTAGAATGTTTTGTTGGTCCAGCTCGTTAGTGCTCCATTCTAATTAGGGGGAATTCCTTTAGAATCCTAATGTGGACATAAAATCTTTGGAATATAAAGGTCCCCTGGAAAGACGCATTAAAAGAAAATGAAATCTCTTGAGGTATTATGTAACACCTCCTGTGTACATCGTCATTACGTAACACTCCACGTTCACACCCTCCACAGTTACAAGCGGGGATCCCCCGCAGCCCCTTCTGTCTAGAATGTCAAGCAAGATCGCATCATCCTTAACATAAGTAAACATTCCCCTATTACATAACAACCAAAAAATTTGAAATTACTTGAAAAACTGGTTGCTAGGTGAAATTTATTGCTAGGGCCCCCCGAAGGAATTGGATGCTAGGGGCCCCAAATAGAATTGGATGCTAAGACTCTGGTGGTTAGATCAGGGGCTCGACGATGAAACTGGATTTTAGGTTCCCGACGGAAGTGGATGCCAGGGCTCCCCCCACTAAAGTTGGATGCTAATGCCCTGGTAGTTAGGTTAGGGGCCCTAAAGGAAATTGGATGTACTAGGCCCCTGAAACAAAATTTCATGCTATTGCCCTCCTGTGGTTAGGTTAGGGGCTCCAGATGGAATTGGATGCTAGGGCCCCATTGGTATTGGATGCTAGGATCACTAGTTGGAATTGCTATCTAGGGCCTCCATTGAAATTGGTTGCTAGGGTCCCTGCCTCGATTTATATGGTTTCTAGGACCCCGGTGGTTAGGTTAGGGGCCGAATAAAATTGGATGTTAGGGCTCACAATTGTATGGGATTCTATGGTCCCCGGTGGTTACGCTAAGGGCCCGACGGAATTGGATGTTAGGGCCCCCGATAGAATCGGATGCTATGGTCCCCGGTGGCTAGGTTAGAGGCCCCTCGAAAACATCTTCAAGAAAAAATGTCTTAAAAAACTTCTTGAATGAGAAAAATGTCTCAATAAAATCCCCCCGCTTGACAAGTGGACTCTAACACGTCCTATTACCTAAAATTTGCATAACTAAACATTTAATATGACGTAACACACATCTACATCTCTTAGGAAACATTCCCTATTACGTACCTTGCACCAGCATATCTTAGAAAACAATCCCTATGACATAACAGACACCTGCTTCGTTTAGAAAATTTATAACACCTGCGTCTTGAGGGAATCGCCGTTCAACTCAAATCATTAAAGGACGAAAGGAGTAGCGGCTGTGTGTCTCATGTAGCTACGGCTATGGGCATCATGAAATACATATTTTAATGTATAATTTTTCGTGATGCAGATTTTTTTCTTACCGTAATTAACAATTTAAAATTCCAGTTGAATACACACTTTCAATTTTTCTACAGCCCATTAAGTTAAAGTATTGACCTGCATGAACTCATTTGATAATTACTTGGCGTGGGAGTTACCTTCAGAAATCATCACAAGGAACCATATAGATTTTCGAGTTGATTGATTTTGTTTCCGTGAGTATTCTGTTGGGAAACTAAAGAATCATTTTCTTACTTAAAAGTTCTACGCCGGTGACTATGCAGTAGAATATTTAGTATTATGTGCTGTAATGAGTTTTTAATTCTTTTAAACTAGAAGCGTTGTCAGATTTTCAGGGGCCTGAAATATGGGAAACATCCATGGGTGTGAATTATATAAGCCTACTCAAAACGTTCATGTTTATACGATTTTCAGCCATTTTAGAAAGAAAGCTGAACCAGGAGCAGTAGTCACAGGTTCCCTACAGACATATTTTGGGCAATCATTATTTAATAGGATTTGTCGGTTGAGAATGTGTTTCGTTTTTTATTGTAAAAATTAATGGTGGCATCAATGGGTTTTGTCAAATATCAGTCGATTTGATAAATCAATTATCGTAGTTCAATTTTGTCTTTTGGTTTTCCTGCTTTTTTTTCACAAGTAAGGTGGAATCAGGCATTATTTATCGAAGTGGTTTAGAAAAAAGCTATGAATATAAGCGCAAAGAGCCGAAACAGTAATAGTAAGGTTGTTCTTACAAACGACCTTACTGTTACACAGGCATCAAGCGTCAAAAAAGACAAGAGAGAAGAGGTGGGAGAGTGTCCCTGGGTTCTCACAAACAGCTTTAGGGTTACATAATCAAGCGTTTTATTCGTATGAAGATGTACCACAACAGTAAATAATCGCTTCCTCCAGATATTTAGGCTTTTCCCCCGAGGATGAAAATTCATATTTAAACGCTGAGAATTACTTTTGACCAAAAATATTAAAAGATACATCAATAACTCTGTGGTGAAAATTTTTATTTTATTTTCTTAAGCTGAATAAATGCTCCTCGGAACTTGTAAGTCAGAATTTTGATAGATAGTTACAATCAACACTCTCACCTCTGGATTTTTCAACTGAAATCTTTGCTGTTCTTACAACCATCTGGTTTTGTAAGTGTCGTCTCCTAGAATTCTGTCCTTATCTGTAAAAGAAAATTTTTATTTAATGAAAACGTTTGATAAGATTGTTTAACTTAAGATCTCCTAGCTTGCTGCATAAAGAAAAAGTAATAAAGGATTATAAAATTGATAGCTATGGTTGTGCAGATAATATAAATATTCTGAAAAGAATAGATCCCAAACATTGAACTTTTAATATTTGATTTTTATATCGAAAATCTCGTAGCTTCTTGATTGCCATGTAAAAAAGTAACAAAGAACTGTGGAATTGATAGCTGTGGATATGTGGATAAATAAAATTTCTGAAAAGAGTAAATCGTAAAGATTTAAATTCAAATTGTACGGGACTTGACCGTAGAAATTTTGCTCTAGAACTAAAAAAATAGTCCATACTTCAGAGAAGTTCAGTTGAATTACTCTTTAACGTGATTACTTTACAAGACTCCTCTCATATTATGCTAATAAGTGTTCGATTCGAAATATAATATATTAAAAACAAATGAAGTGGCCTTAAATTTCGTAGTTTATATTTGAGTAGCTTTTTTGGATGTAGGACCGAGGATTATTTTTAAAATGAACCCTCTAGTTAGTGTTTTCAGCTGAATTCTTTGCTGCCTTGGGTCTTTTTCGTAAATGGCTTCTTGATCGAAGTCTTTAAGATTTTTTTAAAAAAAGGTTGTTAATCATTGTTTAGGATTGCTATGTTGGCGATATATATTTATAGATTTTTCCCAGTTATTTCAATTAATTTATGGCCCCAGTGAAAATTAAAACCTTCTGTTGTTTTCTCTTTCCAGAGGAAATTATTAAACTATATAAAAAAAAGTTTCGGCGAAAATCTTATATCACTAAGATTCGAATCACACATGACACTATTCGTATTACTGCATAAATAGAGGCAACTATTGATGGAGGGGGGAAATTTCTCCGTACTCTTTTTTCTGTATTGTTCACCCCTGCTCTCTATATTCTGAAAAATTCATTTTTTATCTTTATTTTAAAGATAAAAAAATCCCCCTCTCACTATATTTTTGTGGGTTCCCACCCCTGTCTACAAGAGCTGGACGTTCGGAGACCTAAAACTTCTGTTTCTCTGTGTGTATTTTAAAGCTGATAAAGCCATATGCAAAACGGACAAAAAGAAAGTGGACGAAGGAACTAGCACAAATAAAAGCTGACAAATAAATAAAAACGCTTCGAATTTACGAGCCTCTAAAACTTTTGCCTTTAGTCTCTAAGAAAACGGCCTGGTTACCACTACATATCAACCTGTATTTCTTTGCTCGGCACAATGATAATATTATATGTATTTTTCTAAGCAACTTGCTTCAAAAAAATCAAATAGCAGACACACTTTTTGCAAAGACCTTGATTGCAAAAAATGTTTGTGTTTTTGCTCTGATTTTTATTTTTTAAGAAAAAGGTTGCATATAAAACGGCTAACATGAATTGAAATATTCAATTTTTTCTTCTCACAACAAGAAATGCTCTTCAAGAATTTTCTTGTAACTTTAAAAAGTTTCTCCAATAGTTTCCCATTATGTAAAATCATCCTTTTTTGCTGTTTTGAAAACTATTTACCTTTCCTAAAAGAAAATCCTAAATACTTTCTGCTTTAATTTTGATAGCTAAGAACCGGGCCCCAGCACTCGGCACCCGGCAGGCTTCTATATATGGATTCTCATTGTCCCTTGTGTTCTAGCCGCAGACAACTTGCTGTCTTTTCATATGGCAGTTTTTTCAGAGATATTTGATTAATAAAGCAAGTCTAATTTCTAACAATGATATCTACTAAGCTTCAAAGTTTTGTTTTCTTTATTAAGGTTTTTGAATTCTTGTAATCCCTTGTTTTTTAATTTAATTTTTTTTTCTTTTTTCTTTTTTAGTTTTTTCCTTTTTTTAGTTTTTTATTTTTTTGATTTTTCTTTTTAGTTTTTTTTACTCGTTTACCTTTTTTTAGTTTTTTTTTAGTTTGTTTTTTCTTCTTTTTTTAGTTTTCTTTTTCTTTATTTTTTATTTTTTTTTTCTTTTTTTTTATTGTAAATAGTGTAATGGACACACGGACAGTACATTTTATTTATATATCGGCACGCGTTGCTGTGGTGCTGCGCGCCACGCATTATGTAAAATCTTCCGTTTTTGCTGTTTTGAAAACTATTTACATTTCCTAAAAGAAAATCCTAAATACATCCTGCTTTAACTTTAGAGGTAAGAACTGACTATTAGTTCATTAACGGCACATTTATATTTCAGATGACTTGCTATCTTTGAAGCTGATGAAAGAAAGGAATCCAAATTTGCTAATCATTCTTTCGATTGGTGCCCCTGCTCTCACTAAAAGTAATTTCACTTCACTTACCACTTTACCTGGCATTCAAAAAGTATTTATTGAAAGCATTGTCGACCATGTTCAAAGTGATCGAATTAACGGGATCGAAATCAATTGGGCATGGTCATTTAGAAGTGAAAATCTGATGGAGCATAGACAAAACCTTAATCAGTTTACAAAGGTAAGATTCAGGGCTATTTATGGTACTTCCTTGTTAGATAGTACATACTCAAGAATTTGTATTGCGAAGATCAAATAAAAATCGGTTTTCACAGTCTTTATACGAGACAAATAGCTTGGGCTTTGTGGAAAACTGTATTGTAGCTATATTTACGTTAAATACTAAAACTTTAGCAACAAATTTGGGCTATATTTTTTGCACATTAGGGGAGGGGGGCAAAGTACAGCGGGTCCAACAATTCTTACTTCATAATATGCAAAATAATTTTACCTAACAGAATAGGCATGCAGACCCACTATATTTTACCCCTCCCCTCCCTTCTAGTGTGCAAATATAAATAGCCCACATTTTCTTCTAAAGTATTATATTTTTATCATACTAAGGTATATTTTGTAATGATTAACCGAACTTCAATTCTTGAGTGTGCACTAGCTAGCAAGGAATTACCCTATCTTTTATTATTCTATTTCCATTCTGATATCTTCAGCCTTTCTATTTCTTTTACATTTCATCTGTAATTTGAGTGAGCTTTATAAAAAATTTTGCTTCTTATTAAAAATTTTTTTTTTTATTTTCTTGACTTTATCTCTATTCTCTTATTAGCCACGAGAAGCAGAGACAAACGCACAGACAAAAAGTTACTAGCCTTAAGGCCGTGATTAAGTGAACTGATGGAACTCGCAAATCCATGTTAAATTGAAAATTTATATTTAAAAAGTACTCAAGTATTCATTGGCGGAAGATGCCGCTTTTAATATCAGGCCATAGCTTCTTGAAGATGCTACAAAATGTTTGAAAGGATTTTGCTCTATTTCCTCTAATTGCTTAGAAATCTTAGAAAATGTCTAGGTCTTTTTCACAAGTGTACTCTATGAAGGATATTGCTTTTGGAACAAAATCGGTACTATCATGAGCAGAAGACAGTAACCTGTAAGATGATTGGAACCATTTTTCGATGTATTTTCCTGTTTTCTAACAGTCCCCTAGAATATTTTCAGCTACCTGAAATTTTTACAAGTCGGTTGCCAGAAAGAATCGTTTCAGATCGCCGATAATACTCCCTAGAGACCAAAATGACAAGCTGGTATAATCAGCTGCTTCTTAATAGAGTGTGAAATTTTCATAAATTATTTCAATGCAATGAAGAAACCTAGAAATGAGAAATAGTCAGGAGCCTTCAGTAAAGTTGTGCATACAAAGCTGAAATCATGGGGAAAATTAAATCAAAGTGAGGTATGCAACTGCGAAACTGCGAAAAATTTGGGGATAGGCAAGTGGATAAAGAACCGAAAAGAGGCTAAGGCGGACTGTTGCATGGAAGTTGGAAAGAATGGACTGGTCAACCTCAACGAGGCCACAAATACATTTACCAAGTACAATGTCAGCTTGAATGTGCTCAGCTAGATACTTGCTTTTTCATGATTTTTACCCAGAAAGACTTATACATTGAAAAGATAGACCGCGATCCAGGCTTTTGGACCGATAAGATATTTCCCAAGCTAAAAGGATTCTTCATGGATGCTTTGATCCCAAAGTTCCACAAGGGCTTCCAATACGAGAGCCGTACTTATAAGATTAATCGTCTAGTACCGGTAACAGGAAAATTCATTTTCCTTACATTCTATCCTTCTTTGTATTTACATACTTAATTGTATTGTCATTTGAAATAAAAACCTTTGTTTATATTGCTTGTCCTCCAACTTTACCAAACAGTTCGTGGTAACGAACTGTAGCAAAGAGCAACCCGGCTCAATAGTAACCAAAACTCTAAAAAATGGAATTTTGATACCAATAGCTACATCAAAAGAATCGCATTTTAATGCTGATTCTAAATATATAAGCTTCATCAAGTTTAGTCTTACCCATCAAAAGTTACGGAGCCTGAGAAAATTTGCTTTATTTTAGAAAATAGGGGGAAACAACCCCTAAAAGTCATAGAACCCTACTGTAGAAGTTTCAAGCTCCTATCTACAAAAATGTGGAATTTTGTATTTTTTGTCAGAAGGCAGATCACAGATGCGTGTTTATTTTTTTTTTTCAGGGATGATCGTATCGACCCAGTGGTCCTAGAATGTTAAAAAAGGGCTCATTCTAACGGAAATGAAAAGTTCTAGTGCCCTTTTTAAGTGACCAAAAAAATCGGAGGGCACCTAGGCCCCCCTCCCACGCTAATTATTTTCCCAAAGCAACCGGATCAAAATTCTGAGATAGCCATTTTATTCAACGTAGTCGAAAATATTTATAACTATGTCTTTTGGGACGACTTACTCCCCCACAGTCCCCGTGGGAGGGGCTAAAAGTTACAAACACTGACCAGTGCTTACATATAGTAATGATTATTGGGAAGTGTACAGACGTTTTCAGGAGCGTTTTCATTTGGTTGGGGGCAGGGGTTGAGAAGAGAGGGATATGCTGGGGGAACTTTTCATGGAGGAATTTGTCATGGGGGAAGAAAATTTCCGTGAAGGGAGTGCAGAATTTTTTTAGCATTATTTAAAAAAACAATGAAAAAATAAATATTACAAAGTTTTTTCAACTGAAAGTAAGGAGCAGCATTAAAACTTAAAAGGAACAGAAATTATTACGCATATGAGGGGCTCACCTCCTCCTAATACATTGCTCTTTACACTAAAGTATTTTTAGAAATTTCAACTATTTATTCTACGGTTTTTGTGATTCAGGGGTCATTCTTAAGAAATCGGGACAAAATTTAAGCTTTAGCGTGAAGAGCGAGGTACTGACGAGGGGGTGAACCCCCTCATATATGTAATAAAAATATGAGAATACAGAAGTTCCTTACGGAGGCTAATTTGTAAGTTACGTATATCTTTAACTAATAAAATTTATTTTTACTAATAATTTTACTAATAAAAAAATTCGTAAAAAAATAAAAGTTCTAGTTGCCTTTTTAGGCAACCAAATAATCGGAGGGCAACTAGACCTCCTTTTCCGCTCCTTTTTTTTTCAAAATCATTCGATCAAAACTATGAGAAAGCCATTTAGCCAAAAAAAGAAATATGCAAATTTCGTTTTAATTATTCATCTGCGGAGAGCATAAATCAAAACGTGCATTGCTTCAAAAACGTTCAGAAATTAAATTAAATAAAACAAATTTTTTTTAACTTAAAGTAAGGAGTGACATTAAAACATGAAACGAACAGAAATTACTTCATATATGAAAGGGGCTGCTTCCTCATCAACGCCCCGCTCTTCACGCTAAAGTCTGACTCTTTCTCTTAACTCTATTTTTTAAAACAGTAAAAAACTTCAGCGTAAAGAGCGGGGCGTACACGAGGAAGCAGTCCCTTTCATATACGAAGTAAATTTCTGTTCGTTTTAAGTTTTAATTTCACTCCTTACTTTCAGTTATTTTTTTTTTAATTTAATTTGTAAGAAAACTTTGGTTTTCTAAGAATCCTCGAAGAAAGCTTTCAACTAAGTTCGGTGTTTAGTTTCGAATTAATCAACTGAGGTATTTTGAATAGCCTATCCCTAGGAAAAAAAGTGGAAAAAACAATAAATTTTAAAATGCACTCTATGCATGCCGTCACAGTTGCATATACATGGGCATTTTGTACTTGAGAATGATAGTGCTCTTTTACTCATTTTCTCTTCTCCCTTGGTCGGTAACCAGGCTTTGCAAGACGCAGCCAAATATATTACTATTTCTCGGCTGAAGCATCTCGCCAAAGGAAGCTGTCTATCAAAACCTTTCACAAGACTTGATAATTGGTGCTAATTGAAGTTTTGACAATCGACGGTCTCTAGAGAATTAAAAGACAGAAGGCTAACCTAACTTCAATTTTGAAGCTCGATGTTTTCAAGTTCACTTAATCACGGCCTTAAGTGTGTTCTATTCCTTTAGTTCCCCCCCCCCCAGGTTTTAACTTTTCAACTGACGCTTATCCTGAGCAACCCTTTGGAGCATCTTTGATTAAAATCGTTTTCTCATAGCTTCATCGCCATTTCGATTTCTGCTTTATATTTTTCCTCCTTACAAATCATACGAACCGTAGCACTGACACATGAATTTGGTTCCATTGCCACTGAACCATCGTGTAACTGAACCCAAAAAGCCTGAAACACTATAATTGAATCACCCTGGAACTGGACCCCCTTGGACCTGAACCACCATGCATATGAACCACCGTGCAACTAAACCACCGCGCAACCGAACCCCCGTGCAACTGAACCCTCGTGTAACTGAGCCCTAGTGTAACTGAACCCTCGTGCAACTGAATACCATTTAACTGAGGCTTCGTGCAACTCAACTCCATTCAACTAAATCCCAGTGTAACTGAACCCCCTTGCAACTGATTCCCGTTGTAACTGAAGCACCGTGCAATTGGACCACCATGCAACTGGACCACCGTGCAACTGAACCCTCGTGTAACTGAACTCTCGTGCAACTCAACCACAGTACTTACATTGGGTAAGTTAGAATCTTTACATATTCAACCTTGTTTGAAGTGTTTGCTTTCTAAAGTCATAATGTAAATGACTGTGGAGATGAATGAAAAAGTCCTGTTTTGTTGTTATAAAAACATAGAAAATTAAACGTCACAGACTCTTAAAGGCAGATTTATTTCTTCTTTTTTGTGTGTCTTTTAATGAGGGCTCCGTTCGCCCTGTCACTGTCCTCGGAGCTAGGCGTCTACCCCCCTCTACCCCATGGAAAAACCCTCCCCTGGAAAATATACCCGTGGAAAATATGGTTTTCCAAATTTGAATATTTTATTTAAGTTTAGTTATTTTTAATTTACTTCAGAAGTGCTAAGGAAAGTGGAAAAGAGGAATTAATATACAAGTCTCTCCTCTTCTGTAAAAAATGTTCTTTTCATGAAAAATCCTCCAGGAGCCCCCCTTTCAGAAAAATCTCACGCGAAAAATGTTTTATGTTTCCCAATAATTAACACTATCTATTAGCAATGGCAAATTATAAAACTTCTGCAATAGGGTTCTCTCATTGTTTTGTAGCTTGGGAGAGAAGAAGATACCTCAAAGGATGTATTTGAATGCCAAAACATCTCAGCTCTCATTGAACCTTCGGATAAATACAGACTTTAAGGGGGAGACGAGAGGAGGGTGGAGGTAGAAATTGTTTTGAAGTGGTAGAAACGGTTACCCGGTGGTTCAGTTACACCCACACTGATAAAGTTGAGATACCCCTGCTTACGACTGATTGGCTTTTCCTCTGTTTTCCCGTCTGAAACTTTCCCTCTTATTTTCAAATGTTTCGACTTGGCACCAACAAGTTGATTTTTACGTAATTTCTTTAATAAATCTTCTTCCATAAACATAGTGTTTATTCATAGGAATTATTTGCTTACTTCCGAGAAAATATGATTCTCATACGACAGGAGAGAAGTGTTGAAGGAACAGAACGTACGGTTAAGCGACGACCGTCAGAAGCCCTTAGTGAAGCCTCTACAGATGTTATCATGTAAGTCTTAAGCCTATTCAATACCTTAAAAATCATTTTGTGAGCCTTCTTGGGGATTTTTTTGGCACCACAGAGTATTCCTGAAGCTGCCCAATTAATAAAATGATATTTCCTTAAAATTTTAGTAAAAGCTGATAGAATATCTTGAACCTGTTAATAGTTGAAGAACTAACGAGAAGATAGTTTAAAATAAAGAAAAACATAATGTTTCGCCACTTTTCAAACGAAGCACTGTGCATTCAATGCACCTAGGTAATAAATAATATGCCCCTTTTTGGCACAGTTTTCAACAGAACTGGGTAGCTCCGTAGGGAGCTTCAAAAGCTGTCAAATTGTTCACATGATATTTCCTTCGATTTGATTTTTCACGTTTTCTAGCAGCTATGTTAAAACATTTTTCGGGATTACCATTTCCTGAATTTTAAGAAGAATATTTTGCTCTTTTTAATAAAATAAAAACGTTGCACTTTCCATTAGTATAAAGTTTCATCAAATCTGAGTATCTTTACCTCCGGCACAAAACGGTAGAAGTTAATTGTTCTTTCTAAGATTTCCGAGAAAGTAGCTGCCGACTATTAGTTTTATTTTTGTTCAGATTTCTTATCCGAACCGTACAAATTATGGCAAGACCAGCAAATAATTACAAATACGTTGCTCATACAAACTAGACAAGTGTATAGATGAAAGGATAGGGCGATTCTTCAAGGTACCATAGTGGCTTAAAGCTTTTACCTCAAAAAGAAGCTTAAGAAAATTGTAACTTCAATCAATAAAAAAACCTATAAAACTACTTAGAAAATAGTACCAGTAGTGACCGGCGTTTCCCTCCCCCTGCAAAAAATCAACTCCCGAAGCAGAAATACAATCACTTCATACCCTGATTCACACAAGAAAAAGCATTTTTGTCTAATTTTTCTAGATTTGTTGGGATTCCTTTTCTTTGCCCAGTCGTTTCGTGAATTGGTGTCCGCAAACTATGTAAAGGAGAATAAACTGCTTTACTAAACCTCAAATACAAAATAACAATACTTTTGGATGATTATCCTGCAAAGATCCCTCTCAAAGTTCAATTGTTTTGTTCTACCCACTTGCATGGTTCAATTGGTCTGCTAGCTGGCTAATTCTTAAAGATTCGCTGAATGCGAATTTCATATAAATAGGAATAAAATACATAGCAGATTTAACCCACGCAGAATATTTACAGATAGTAATAGCGTGATTAATGTTCACTTATCCTTGTCCAGCTGTTAAAGTTCATTTTGACCGTTAAAGTTCAACTATGCCCCATGTATCGAGGTCTACAGTACAGTAAGGTGCTTCAATGCATAGTGTGAGAGCTGCTTTTTCAAACCCTAACCAGGTAGCCTCTATGTAAGCTTATCCATTTAAACCCTATTCAAAAGTATATAGGGAATGCTAGAAAGTAGAGATTCTTTATCATACTTAATGTGTGGGTGGGCCAGGATTTACCAATTGGCCCACTAGGCCCAGTCTTAGGCGCGTACGATAAAAGGAGGCGCAATAAATTATCCCTGGGGGATTTTTGTCTTAACAAAAATTAGACTAACGTAATTTATCGCCAAGCGTCAGGACGACTCGCCCGCCCTGCTGCCTATTCACAGAAAACTACGCAGGAAATCTGTGGCCACCTGTAAACTGTCAGACTCAGACATCTCCCAAGAATGGTAGCTGAGAGTTCGATATCCTCTTTCTTTTTCATTACTTTTGGCTCATCAGTTGTGTTTTGTTCAGTACTTCCACTATCCCCCAATTTTCAGGGATTTCCCCGAAAATCTTGCAAAAACGGAGCGGCGTAAACGTTTGCTCCTAGAAGCATCAAAGCTTTAAATCCGGCCCTCTGTGAGGGTGTATGAATAACATTTGTTTATAAATCAAATAGGTTTTCATAATGTGCTTACCCGAAACATTGAAAGATTGACAACCCACCTTAGTTGTGTGAAATAAGATGAAGAGTTGCTGGTAACTACAACTGAGAGTGATTACAATTCTGCTATTAGGAGGCTAGGAAGATTCCTCAAGGCGACAATTGATAGCATTAAAAACTACAGAGAATAGTATATTAAGTTTGAAGTATATTTAATTTAGCTAAGTAGCTTTCATTAATTTTTTTTTACTGTTGTCACTTTTTTTGCTACTACTGCGTAGTGATTTTTGTTTTAATAAAAATCGCATTTTAGGGTAACACCCACGGAAGAGTCTCTGAATCTTACAATTTTTGATGGGGCGATGGTTTCTTCAACTTCGGTCGACAACCCCATCTTACCACAGTTTTCAGTGAAGACACCTGTTATTATAATCCGCCTTCCAACTGATTCAGAAATTCTCGTCAAGAATTATGATCTTAAATCGCTTATTAGGTAAGCTCTTTCTTGTTTTTACTAAAAACTTCGCAATAACGTTTTCAGAATTATTCTTAGGGTGATATTTTCCGAAAAATGAAATCAAAATTCATTAGGTGTCACGTTTTTCTGTTTTTGTTTTAGAACCTGTTTAAACAGTGGTTTTCAGATAATGCTAGACGTTAATTTTTTTTTTATTAGTTGTTCCTCCTTAGAAAATCGAAAAAATGATCGATTTAAAAAAAAAACTATGTGAAGTTGACCTAAAAAAGATAGGCAAAATATCTTTTGATTTGTTAAAACAAAAACATTCAAAACGTTTGTAGGTTTAATTCATTTTGAATAATTTGTTTTCCATTGGTTGCAAACAAAGTTTTTACTCACAACCTTAGGATATACAATGCCTAAATTGGAAGGCAAATATACTCTAGAATTTACTGTGGTGTGTCGAAAAGGGTGATAGTGATTCATTTGCACAATTTCTTCTCATCGTGTTTATTTACCTGCGCTCTATTGTCGGTGCAAGTTCAATCTTATTTTACGCTTGTATTTATTTGTTACTATGTTATTACTGTATTTATTTATTATTGTGTTTATTTATTTAAACTGAAAGCTCTACCATGGTTCTACATAACTATAATGTAAATTAGATCTGAGACCACTATCACTACACATGACCACACGGAAAAACGTAGGACAATATAAAACAGAGTAGTTCACATACAATGAAAAAAAGAATAAATGTAAATATTTGATATCTGAATTTTCTGTAAGTTATGAGTAAAAAATCATGAAAAGTAGATCAAGTACATTTTTAGATTCACCTCCCAGAAAATTACTTTTGTTGGAGGGTGATTATTTTCTTGCTATCTTTATTGGTTTTAGCTACCTTTTGTTCTTTTTCCTCTGAGGACTATGGCTGAGCCAAGGTCTAAGCTAATGTATTTGCATTTTCCATCTATTGGCATTGAATTACCTCGTTTTCTCATTATCCTATGTTCTTTTTTGTTTTAAAATTTACTATACGATTAAATGCAAAATCATATGCAAAACATAATGTTCACCCTTTTGAAATGTCGTACCGGTACTACCTAAGAAGCTCAGAAAATTCAAACTGAACACCAATTTACCAGCTTAAACCACACCCAGATAATAATTATTTTGATTTATTATTGACCTATTATTGTTTTTATGATGTGCTTTCCAAGTCCACTGGCTTGCTTTTTCAGCCCATTGTTACTATATTAAATTTTGATGCAATAAAAGAAGGCAAAACCTGAATAGTGATTTTTGTGGCAGTGAAAGTAGTGATGAGTTCTTAAGCCCCATCAGCTTTTAACAGCAAGCTCGCTGTTTTTTGTATACTGACGATAATTGAGGCCAACGAATGTATTAATGAAAGCAAAGAGAAACGTGCAAGCGAAAAATTTCAAAACAAAGCGAAAACAAAATGATCTATATGTTTTGCCCTGGTACGTTTTAATAATAATTCAGCACTTACTGGCAACGTCAAATTGATATTCTATAAATTCATTCATTTGTTAATTTATAAAAAAAAATCAAAGAAATAAGAAAATTTAAATGTGATGGATTTGTATTGATAATAATGGGACTACTAATTAAGTTATTTCTCTTTTATTTTCAGGTCAGTAGATCTTTTTGTCCCAGCTACCCACAATATCACTACCGCAGATGAGCTTTCAATGAATACAACTTATCATCATAGTCGTCTTATGGGAAGTGGAGATATTCAGAATACTGTAAGTGCTTGCATTAATACAAAATATTATATAAGCCAGTGATTTCTCAGCAAATTTCCCAAATATTACAGCGGCCGAAAGCATTTAATAAGACTGTGCAAACTGTTTTTTTTTTCAGTTAAAAACTGTTTTACTTCCTGATTTAAGCTTAATTGCATCCTGATTTTACATCCTGATTAAGCTTTAAGCTTACTGCTTTTCCCGTGGACCCTCATTGCTGTGGATATTAACAATTTCTAAGAACTATCCTGCATTGTCCAACTTTTTTTTGAATGTCTATTACTATTAAGAAGTTCATTTGTCTTCTTATTCTCTTTAACATCAAACAGTTTATGGTAACGAACTGTAAGTAAGCAGCGATGTGGCTCAATAGTAACCGAAACTCTAAAACGGGATTTTAATATCAATAGATATATCAAAAGAATCGGTTAATTATATTGATTCCAAATATAATAGATTCATTAAGTTTAGTGTTACATATCAAAAGCTGCGAGCCTAAGGAAATTTGCGTGATTTTTAAATGTGGAAAAACACCCTTTAAAAGTCAAGGAATCTTGTTGAAAATCAAACCATCAGATTCAGCGTATCCAGGAACCTTGATGTAGAAGTTTCAAATTTCTACCTGCAAAACTGTGGAATCTTATTTTTTTTTTTTTTTGCTTTTTTTCCCAGGGGAGATCGCATCGAACAAGTAGTCCTAAAACATCGAGAAAGGGCTTATTCAAACCTAAATAAAAAGTCCTAGTGTCCTTTTTAAGTGACTAAACAGATTGGAGGGCAACTGAACCCCCTACCATCCACCTTTTTTCTCAAAAGTCATCCGATCAAAATTCTGAGATATCCATTTTATTCAACATAGTTGAAAAGCCCAGTAACTATGTCTTTGAGAATAACATAACCCTCCACAATCCCTGGGGAAAAGTTTTTAAGTCAGAAAATTTGCCCATTGTTTACGTATAGCATTTCTAATTGGAAATATACAGACATTCTCTGGGGAAGGAGGAGAACCTTCTGCTGGGGGAATTTTCTATGAAGATAATTGTCCATGGGAAGGGGAATTCCTTGGAGGTAAACCTTTCAAGGGCAGTTATACACTAGGGGAATTTGCCCAGATTCCTATATAAGATTCTTTTTGTTTGTCTTACTTTCTCTTTGCCGACTCAGTTTTACATGTGGAGATATTAAGGGGAATTGTCCAGGAAAATATTTACCGGCCTGGAATTGTCTAGAGTATCTTATTGTGCTGTTTTTCTCCATTTTTTTTACCTTTTTCTTATTATTACATATCCTTCAGAGAGCTAAATTATAAGGGACAAAAACTATTCTTTAATTAAACAGTCCCTTCAAGGAATCTAATTTTCTCTCACTTTTGGGCTATTGGTCTTCTGATCAAGAACTAACTATCCCTTAATCGGCCTCTTGAGGTTAAGTTATGCTTTGGTTCTTTACTTGGGCAGTGCTATTTCACTATATAAGTAAAGAACCATATGTGTGAGATTTATGAGTTTTGTCCATCACTCCAACACTCCTTAATGAAGGGACTTTTGCTAGAAACTTAGGGGGAGACTCATTCGATTTGAGATTAAAATTTACAGTGAATTTTAAATGCTTAAAAGGAATTTGAGAGCCTCGCTCTTGTGTTCTTTTTGCTACCCGCTTCAAAATAACCCTAGATTTTTAGTCATTATTTTGAGATTATCATTTTGTTCCAAAATATTGAATACGTATTTTTCCAGGGTAAACACCCAGTCATAGCCTCAGAGCAATGGCCCTAAATTGTGCAAACAAGTAGGGTATTGTTCATAGATAGGTTCTAGCAGAAAAGTTTACTATTTTGATCTTGGTTTTTCTCCATGAGAGATTAATTCTCCAGAGGGAATTTTCTACGGGAGCACTGTTCTACTAGGAGGTGGGGGTATTTGTGAGAAGAATTTTCCTCGGGGGGGATTTCCAGTATCATTTTTAAAACAATCAGAAATTAAATTTGTTTTCAAATAAATGTGGACTAAGAAACTTTTCAGCTTGAATTATCCGCAAGAAACTTTCCAGGGGTTGATTTTCAGCTAGGATTCAACTGTCTGGGGGAATTTTCCTTGAAGGGGGGTATTTTATGTGGAAAGAACTTCACATAGCTGTGGTTTTATAAGGTGAGATTTTCATATTGGGAAGGTAGTTTCTGGAGGTGAACTTTCCAGAGGAATTTTTAAGCAGGAGGAAACTTTGCCAAACTTAATATGCAAATTTTGTTTTGATTGTTTATGTACGGTGAGCCATATTCGAGCCAGTATTAGTTGAAAAACGTTCAGAAATTAAATAAAAAAGCAATTCTTATCAACTGAAAGTAAGGAACGACATTCAAAATTAAGACGAACAGAAATAATTTCGTGGATAAAAGGGACTGTCCCCTCCTCAACGCGCCACTGTTTATAATAAAGTTTTTATTACTTTAAAAAGTAGAATTGTGACAAATAGAGAATCTTTTGTGTAAAGAGTGGGGGGTTGATGAGGGGAAAGTCCCCTTTATGTACGGAATAATTTCTGTTCGTTCTAAGTTTTAATGTTACTCCTTACTTTCAGCTAAAACAAAACTTTTTTTTTGTATAATCTTAAATAGAAACAATATTTGCTCCTCTGTCAGTTATTTTCATAACCATCTCAACTCCAAGAAAAGAAAATACAATGCAAGTCTATGGGCAAAAGATCCAAAACTGATCGTGGCGAAAGATACGTTACGGGATAAAATCGGGATTTCAATTGACACAGAACAGGTGGCTGGAGGTTAGGTTAAAGAAGAGAAAACATACTAGGGAAAATCGATTTTGTTTGGCAGTTATGGATACCGTTATTAGAAACACGTAAGCGTTATTAGCAACACGTAAAAAACACTAGGGAAAGTGATTTTGTTCGGCAGTAATAAGGAATCTTATTCTTGAAATTGTTAGCTTTGAAGGATTCAATGTCATACCTTTTGCAGTAAATTCATCCATTGCCTATTCTTGGATATTTATTGGATCTTTTTTTTAACATTATATATCCTTCAGAGAGCTAAATTATAAGGGACATAAACTATTCTTTAATTGCGCAGTCACTTCTAGAAATCTAATTTGCTCTCACTTTTGGGCTGCTGATCTTCTGATCAAGAACTAACCATCCCTTAGTCGGCTTCCTGAGGTTAAGTTATACTTCGGTTCTTTACTTAGGCAGCGTTATTTCACTATATAAGTAAAGAGCCATGTGTGTGTGATTTATGAGTTTTGTTCATCACTCCAATACTCCTTAATGAAGGAACTTTTGCTAGAAACTTAGGAGGAGACCCATTCGATTTGAGATTGCAATTTATACTGAATTTTAAATGCTTAAAAGGAATTTGAGAGCCTCGCTCTCGTGCTCTTTTTGCTACCCGCTTCAAAATAACTCTAGATTTTTGGTCATTATTTTGAGATTGTCATTTTGTTCCAAACTATGAAATACGTATTTTTCCAAGGTAAACATCCCCTCATAGCCTCAGAGCAATGGCCCTAAATTGTGTAAAGTAGGGTATTGTTCACAGATAGGTTCTAGCAGAAAAGGTTACTATTTTGATCTTGGTTTTCCGATTAGCTCGGGGCTCTTACGGTTCACTCGCAGGCCAAGATTCCCAAAACTTCCTGATGCTAAATTCTGGAACAAACCTGCGTAGATCAAAACACACTATTCGCACCATAAATTTCATGTAATTTGCTAGGCTTTGGGATTCGATTTCAAACATAAGATATTAATGATGGAGGAGACATGTGAACATTTAGCTATGACTTGGGGTGAGAAATTAGAGATAAATCTGAAGGGATTAAGTGGGTCTAAATCTTCTAAGTACCATATATAGAATATATCCTGTCCAGCCAGGGGTTGGAGCTGAAAGTTTCAGTCAGTATTGGGGAATAAAAGAGGGAGGGACGGGAGTCCAAGGAGGGGAGCAAGAATTTCATACCTTTGACTCACCTTAACGTAATCACCTAATTTTCGTGAATTGACTAAAATGATATTGCAGTGAAAGCTTATGGATCTCTAATTAGGCTGCTCTGCAACCTATCTCTGAGTAGTGCTTAAGTGTTAGAATTAAAGTATTTCAAGTCTGTTTCAACCGTGTATAATTAAGTCAAATAACGCAACACATATATTACCCAAAAGAATTAATGGAAGACTTGGCGTTCCAAAATAGTTATGGTTTACTGTAATATATTCATTGCAAAATATTACTTAGGATACTCTCGTACATTGATAGGGCCAAACATTTGATCAATTTTTCATAGTTGATTTCTTAAGTGATATGCTTATTATTTAGTTCGTGGTCGTTTTTCCGTAGATGTTCTTAATTTTTTTTCTGTTTATTTTTCATTTCTTTATAGTGCCAATTTACATTTTTTTTTTGTAGTTGTAGATGTGAAATACAGGGAATCCGATTCAGTCACTAATAAAGTATCTATCTATACGCCTGCACTATGAGACTTCCGGTGGAAACAGTTTATGGTAAAGGAAATAGTAAATCTCACAATTGATACTAAAAAAATATGGAAACCCATATCTTAAATATTTGACCTTTGAGCCAATAAATACTGTGCCGATTAAATTTTTTTAGTAATAAGTAACAATATTTTGTAATATATAGCGGACAGTACAATGATTGACAGCGATGATCCCGAGGGAAATGAAGAATTTCGTACTATTTTACACGCGGCATTTGTCAGGAATAGATTCGTTATTATTAATTGATATTAGATGCAAAAGTACAAAATCTGTAATAAAACTTCGGATGAATGGATTATTTCTGTATTTGAAAAAAACTATTGTTTCTTTAATTCTATTATTACTTGTTATTGACAAGATAATATACTATTTAAAGATACGTGGCAACATATAAAAGATAGCACCATGCGAGTCAAATATATTTTATGCCATAAACTAAATTACTTTTTTTACTACACGGGTCTAAACCACAAAAAATGTGTGGTGTTTAACCACCAATGTTACTAAGTCTTAACATTAAAATCATCATAGTACATAATTGATAATAAATTCATCAGATATTTGAGTTGATGACCATCCTGTGGCCAGACAATGGGTTCACGTGGATCATGACCTTGCTCTAATTTACTTCATATTTTTCATTCGCAATCCTTACAGCTTTTCAAGTCACGTTTTGGACTCTGGCTAATCAGCATATTAGCTTGTCATATTTGAAAAGATTAACCTTTAACTCAATCCTTGCAAAAGAATTAATTTGCACTTCGAACAGCAACACATGATGTAAGTTCTTCGAAGTGTTCATTATTATTTTCGAATAGATTTATGAAAAAACATTATTATTTACAAGACGACTTCTTTGTAGATGCAAGCCATTGGCATACAAAACCCACCAAAATCAAAGAATATTTAGGCATACAGATTATAACTATACCTGGAATATAAACTTCATTAATGATGGCATAAAGAAGACGTGATTAACTGAAATTGTCTATTTCTAAAAGAACACACCTGATGTTACATAAGACTGTATTTACAATACTCTGCTAACAGATGGTGTTATATCTTAATTTGAGCCCAGCTCAAAACAGTAGTTTGTGAAATCTGGATAAAATAGGGTATTGGAAGAAGAAGGCTCATAGCGGTGATAAATTAGCTTATAGCCAAAATAAATTGGGTTAGATGTCAACTGTGAATTAATGTGCTGTGCCTATACATAATGATAATTTGCTGTTCTACATAGGCTAATGCCCTTGCTTCGTATGACTATCAATTTAGCCTCTGTCAGATCTGGGGTTCCCTACTGTCAATCCCTGCTCCTTGGTGTAAGATTTCAGGCAAATTGTCGTTCTACTAATATATCCTACAACCAAATAATTTCAATCTAGGCAAGTTTGAATTATATTATAATTAAAAGCACAAAAGAACCAAATGTTTTTTTTTACGTTTTATGCAAAGGCCGTATTAAAATGAGTATTTTACCAAAATCCCTAGTTGTAAGAAACTTTCCCTTAGGAATTGTTTATTCAAGCTAGATACATTTGTAAAAACAGAAGCAAAATTCATGAGCAGTATATAAAATATCAACAGATTTTTGGAGGCAAAAATCCACTCTTCAAGCCACTGGTACATTTACCTGTATTCGTAAATAGCATACAAACAGTCCTGAATATGAAAAGTAATGGAAGAAAAATGCTCGTTTGATGATCAAGACTTGCTAAAATACATATTGTTTTTCTAAGTTTTGAATATAACCAAGTATACAGTGGCAAATCCTCTAAAACAAGGTCTAAAGTGGACATTAGACACGTCAACGGAGGTTGAACCGGTTATTCGTTCGCTCTAAGTATGAGTTCTTAATTCCTAGGGAAGTTTCAACCTCTTCGGAAATCCTCTCGTGGATGTGTTTCTGCGCCTCACATTCTATTATTGACACCCAACGACTATTCTTGGACCTCAGCTAAAAAAAAGCATGGAAGAACAGACATACTACATATGAAAAACACATTTACAAAATATTACATAAATTTTCAAATGCAGGGATTCCCACGACAAGTAAAAGGGAAAAAGAAGATGATTTAGAAAAAAGAATAAAGATGTAAAATAGGAGATATATAAACCTACCACATTCAGGACTGGCACAAAATGAAACAAGAATTGTAGAATGTTGACTAGTCGCAGTGTTTGTTGAATGACTGACATGAAAAAAAATATGAAAATTCTAGACTATCTTGTGAGGATCGAAAGAGAACTGAGTCTGACTGTAGGTACATCGGAGAGCTATTCTTCTTTGTTGCTCAATATATAACGTCATAAAATTGTTTCCAAATTGAGAATTGGGTGGAAGCTACCGGCACTTTCTAATCAAACAGTTCGTGGTAACGAACTGTAGTAAGGAGCGACTCGGCTCAATAGAAACCAAAACTCTAAAAAATGGAATTTTGATACCAATAGCTACATCAAAAGAATCGCATTCTAATGCTGATTTTAAATATATAAGTTTCATCAAGTTTAGCCATCAAAATTTACGAGCCTGAGAAAATTTGCGTTATTTTAGAAAATAGGGGAAAACACAAGTTTTTTCAACTGAAAGTAAGGAGCGACATTAAAACTTAAAACGAACAGAAATTACTTCGTATATGAAAGGGACTGCTTCCTCATCAACGCCCCGCTCTTTACGCTAAAGTTTTTTACTGTTTTAAAAATAAGAGTTGAGAGAAAGAGTCAAACTTTAGCGTAAAGAGCGGGGCGTTGATGAGGAAGCAGCCCCTTTCGTATGCGAAGTAATTTCTGTTTGTTTTAAGTTTTAATGTCGCTCCTTACTTTCAGTTGAAAAAACTTGTTTTTTTATTTAATTATATAAAACGGTATCTGCAAAGATGGACAGGAGAGATACGTTTTTATTCAAAATCTAAAGATTTGCAGTTAGAACTACTACTAATTAGCCAGCCTTGTTTAACTTATTTATTTAATTATGTATGAATTGGAACACATTAGGTAATAATACATTTAACAGACTTCGACCAAGACATTCGAAGGCTATGAAATTCTTTACGATTATAACTAACGTTGTGTAAAAATTTCATCTTTTGATGCTACGCCTAACTGAACTTAGCGAAAAAATTATTATTTTGTTTTTTTTTTTATTTTTACGAATGAGTAATTTACTTTAATATATTTGCAAAATGATTTGGTCATGGTACACTAATATTGCTTCCTAGTTTTTAATAACATGGGGCAGTTCATTTCATCACTTTTAATTTTTCTCAGAGTGATATTAAGTGACCTTGCTATATCAGAAGGCCAATCTATTTTTAGCGTACATTCTTCTTCAATTAATTATTGTTATTCCGGGCTATTTCAGATAATTACGCATAAATCTCACATTGTGATACTCATTAAGAAAAAAAGCTCAGTAGATATGAAAGCAAAGCGAATTTTCGCTTTCGAGTAGCTACTCTTATAATTGACCCCATATTAATTATAAATAAGAGAGAAAGGTGTATTGCGTATATTCGTGACCCTGGTTATAAGTGTTTCGGTAAATATAATCGATTACGATGGAAGTCTCCGAACTGATAAAATGATTAAGTTGAATTGAAACAGAGTTGAATCAATTTTAAGTCTATTGGTTGTCTGAAATAGACACACAGCATTTTTTAATGGTTTCAATTTAGATGTCATTCTTTTATAGGTATTAAATAGCTAAAAAAGTTTTTTTTTTAACTGAAAGTAAGGAACGACATTAAAACTTAAAACGAACAGAAATTACTCCGTATATGAAAGGGGCTTTTCCTCCTCAACGCCCCGCTCTTTACGCTAAAGTTTGACTCTTTCTCTTAACTTTACTTTTTAAAACAGTAAAAAACTTTAACGTAAAGAGCTGGGTGTTGAGGAGGAAAAGCCCCTTTTATATACGGAGTAATTTCTGTTAATTTAAGTTTTAATATTACTCCTTACTTTCAGTGAAAAAACTTGTTTTTTTTATAGTTAATATCTGAACGTTTTTGAATTAATGCATGTTTTTTTACTTTGGCTCTCCACACATAAATAATTATTATTTTTTGGCTAAATGGCTTTCTAATAGTTTTAATCGGAAGATTTTGAGAGAAAAAGGAGTGGGGGAGGAGGTCTAGTTGCCTTCCAATTTTTTGAACACTTAAAAAGGCAACTGGAACTTTCAATTTTTTACAAACTTTTTCATTAGTAAAAAATATACGTAACTTACGAATTAGCTTACGTAACGAACTTCTATATTTGTATATTTTTATTTCGTATATGAGGGGTTTCACCCCCTCGTCGATACCTCGCTCTTTACACTAAAGCTTAAATTTTGTCCCAATTCCTCAAGAATGACTCCTGAATCACAAAGGTCGTAGAATAAATAGTTGAAATTACAAAAATACTTTAGCCTAAAGAGCGAGGTATTAGGAGGAGGTGAACCCCTCGTATGCATAATAATTTTTGTTCGTTTTAATTTTTAATGCTGCTCCTTACTTTCAATTGAAAAAACTTTTCATATTTATCTTTTCATTTTTTTTAAATAATGCTGGAAAGTCATGCACCCCTTCATTGAAATTCTCTTCCCCCATGAAAATTCCTCCATAGAAAAATCCTCCCGGGTACCCCTCTCCGACTTCTTCCCCCCTCCCCCAAACCATAAAATGTCTGTACACTTCCCAATAACCATTGCTATATGCAAACACTTGTTAAAGTTTGTAACTTGCATCCCATCCCAAGGGGACTGTGGGAGAGTAAGTCGTCCCCAAAGACATAGTTATTAGGTCTTTGGACTATGGTGAATAAAATGGCTATCTCAGAATTTTGATCCGGTTGCTTTGGGGAGAAAATGAGCGTGTGAGAGGGCCTAGGTGCCCTCCAATTTTTGGTAACTTAAAAAGGTCACTAGAACTTTTAATTCCAGTTAGAATAAGTCCTCTTGAAACATTCTAGGACCACTTGGTCGATACGATCACCCCTGGGAAAAAGAAGATCGTGATCGGTCTTCTGGCAAAAAAAATATACGAATATCCACATTTTTGTAGATAGAAGCTTGAAACTGTTACAGTGGAGTTCCCTGATGCGTTCAATACGATGGTGTGATTTTCGTTAAGATTTTATGACATTTAGAGGGCGTTTCGCCCTATTTTCTAAAATAATGGAAATTTTCTCAGGCTCGTAACTTTTGATGGGTAAAAACAAACTTGATGAAACTTAATTATTTAAAATCAGCATTAAAGTGCGATTCTTTTGATGTAACTATTGGTATCAAAATTCCATTATTTTTAGTTTCGGTTACTATTGAGCCGTGTCGCTCCTTACTATAGTTCGTTAATACGAACTGTTTGATAGTACTGCAGCTTCGAGACCAATTTTTCAGCATGTTTTCTTCATTTTGGATGCAGGTCGAAAAAATTGCTTATGCTGCAGCAGGGGACTACATTGAGGCTAGGGCTGAACTCACCAACATACTTTAGCACGTGCTCTTTATATAAAATTAAATAAAAAAAACAAGTTTTTTCAACTGAAAGTAAGGAGTGACATCAAAACTTAAAACGCACAGAAATTACTTCGTATATGAAAGAGGCTGCTTCCTCATCAACGCCCCGCTCTTTACGCTAAAGTTTGACTCTTTCTCTCAATTCTTCTTTGTAAAACAGTAAAAAACTTTAGCGTAAAGAGCGGGGCGTTGATGAGGAAGCAGCCTCTTTCATATACGAAGTAATTTCTGTGCGTTTTAAGTTTTGATGTCACTCCTTACTTTCAGTTGAAAAAACTTGTTTTTTTTATTTAATTTCTGAACGTTTTTGAATCAATGCATGTTTTGATTTTGGCTCTCCGCAGAGGAATAATCAAAACGAAATTTGCATATTTTTTTTTTTGGCTCAATGGCTTTCTCATAATTTTGATCGAATGATTTTGAGAAAAAAAGAGCGGGGGACGAAGCCTAGTTGCCCCCCGATTTTTTGGTTAATTAAAAAGGCAACTAGAACTTTTAATTTTTTACAAATCTTTTTATTGGTAAAAGATTTACGTAACTTATAAATTAGCTTACGTAAAGAACTTTTGTATTCTCATGTTTTTATTACATATATGAGGGGATTCACCCCATCGTCAGTACCTCGCTCTTTACACTAAAGCTTAAATTTTATCCCAATTCATTAAGAATGACCCCCTGAATCACAAAAGCCGTAGAATAAGTAGTTGAAATTACCGAAAATACTTTAGCGTAAAGAGCGAGGTATTAGAAGGAGGTGAGCCCCTCATATGGGTAATAATTTCTGTTTGTTTTAAGTTTTATTGCTGTTCCTTACTTCCAGCTGAAAAAGCTTTTTCACTTTTATTTTTTAATTGTTTTTTTTTTTTAAATAATGCTAGTAAATCCTGCTCTCCCTTCATGGAAATTTTCTTCTCCCATTACAAATTCTCGAAGGAAAGTTCCCCCAGCATATCCCCCTCTTCTCAACCCCTCCCCCAAACCAAAAAAATCCTCCTGAAAACGCCTGTATACTTCCCAATAACCATTACTATATGTAAGCACAGGTCAAAGTTTGTAACTTGTTGCCCCTCCCACGGAGACTGTGGGGGAGTAAGTCATCCCCAAAGACATAGTTATAAGGTTTTTCGACTACGCTGAATAAAATGGCTATCTCAGAATTTTGATCCGTTGACTTTGGGAAAATAATTAGCGTGGGAGGGGTCCTAGGTGCCCTCCAATTTTTTTGGTCACTTAAAAAGGGCACTAGAACTTTTCATTTCCGTTAGAATGAGCCCTCTTGCAACATTCTAGGACAACTGGGTCGATACGATCACCCCTGGGAAAAAAAAAAAAAAAAAAACAAATAAACAAATAAACACGCATCCGTGATCTGCCTTCTGGCAAAAAATGCAAAATTCCACATTTTTGTAGATAGGAGCTCGAAACTTCTACAGTAGGGTTCTCTGATACGCTGAATCTGATGGTGTGATTTTCGTTAAGATTCTATGACTTTTAGGGGGCGTTTCTCCCTATTTTCTAAAATAACGCAAATTTTCTCAGGCTCTTAACTTTTGATGGGTAAGACTAAACTTGATGAAACTTATATATTTAAAACCAGCATTAAAATGCGATTCTTTTGATGTAGCTATTGGTATCAAAATTCCATTTTTTAGAGTTTTGGTTACTATTGAGCCGGGTCGCTCCTTACTACAGTTCGTTACCACGAACTGTTTGATAGCCAAGTCCTTAGCTTACCGAGCTAAATCCTCTACATCTTGCGATATTTATATTCAAAGATATGGGTACGATTTCTACTACCTTTATTCCTTTTTTGAACTGGAATAGATTCGCAAAAGCCGGGTCTGCACGACAGAAAAAACACAACAAAAAACAAACAAAAAAAAGGTTTCAAAATACCTATAGATTTCTTTGCTTACTTATAAGAAAGACTAATGAAAATGGCTGAGTCTAGTTGTGAATAACGAGTGAAAAAGTAAATTATTCAAAAATTGACCGTGCGAAAATTGCTATGAATTTTATGAACAAACCATCGTTAAAAACGAGGCTCAGTCATTATTTTGCGATACTAACAAAAATACAGTTTATTTCATGAAATAACGGACAACAAAACTACAGTAAAACTTTATACTTGTTTGCCTGTGCCTGTATTCAGTTGGGAAAAAAATGAAGATTTGGGATTTGCCAAGGACTGAAAAAGAGGCAATTATATTTTTCCAGGATAAGGGGTTGTTGCCCAAAACAAAACTGTGCATCAATAGACACAGCAGGACTTTATACTCTCACATTAAAAAAACATTATTGGAAGTGTAACAATAGATCATGTTTGATGTTTGTCCCATTAGTTTGTTAATTAAGTATTGTATTTTTCATCATACATTTGGGTATATTTCATTAGGATTAACCGTCAGGGAAACCGGTTTTTGTCTTACAGTGCCTAGCGTAATTCTTGAGCGTGTTTCTCAAAGCCCTGCTCTTTGCGCTAAAGTTTGACTCTTTCGCTCAAATCTACTTCTTAAAACAGTGAAAAACTTTAGCGTAAAGAGCGGTGCGTTGAGGAGAGAACAGTCCCTTTCATATACGGAGTAATTTCTGTTCATTTTAAGTTTTATTGTCATTCCTTACTTTCAGTTAAAAAAACTTGTTTTCTTTTTATTTAATAAATAATTCTTTCTTATAATTCTTATAATTATTTCTTATAATTCTTTCTTAGAATATTTAATTCTACTTATATTTTGTTGTTTACTTTTTCATGGTTGAACCTGTCTATTTATTAAATAAAAAAAACAAGTTTTTTTTAACTGAAAGTAAGGAGCGACATTAAAACTTAAAACGAAGAAAAGTTACTCCATATATGAAAGGGGCTGTTCCCTCCTCAAAGCCCTGCTCTTTGTGCTAAAGTTTGACTCTTTCTCTCAAATCTACTTTTTAAAACAGTGAAAAACTTTTTCTTATTTAATTTCTGAACGTTTTGAATTAATGCATGTTTTGATTTTGGCTCTCCGCACACGAATACTTAGAACGAAATTTGTATATTTTTTTGGCTAAATGGCTTTTTCTTAGTTTTGATCGGACGATTTTGAGAAAAAGGAGTGGGGGAGGAGGCTTAGTTGGCCTTCAATCTTTTGGTTACTTAAAAAGGCAACTAGAACTTTTAATTTCTTACGAACGTTTTTATTAAAAAAAAATATACGTAACTCCCGAATTCACTTTCGTAGCGAACCTCTATCTTCGTATATTTTTATTTCGTGTATGAGGGGGTTCGGCCCCTCTTTAATACCTTGCTCTTTACACTAAAGCTTAAATTTCGCCCCAATTCTTTAAGAATGACCCCTGAATCACAAAGGCCGTAGAAGAAATAGTTGAAATTACTAAATATACTTTAGCGTAAAGAGCAGATATTTAGGAGGAGATGAACCCCTCATATGCGTAATAATTCCCGTTCGTTTTGTTTTAATGCTGCTCCTTACTTTCAGTTGAAAACACTTTTTCATATTTATCTTTTCATTGTTTTTTGTTTTAAATAATATTAGAAAACCCTGCGCCCCCTTCATGGAAATTCTCTCCTAACATGACAAATTCCTCCATGGAAAGATCCTCCCATGTAACCGCCTCCACTCAACCCCCTCCCATCCATTCCCAATTCTCCTGAAAACATCCGTACACTTCCCAACAACCATTACTATATGTAAACACTAGTCAAAGTTTGTAACTTGTAGCCCCTCTCCCGGGGACTTGAGGGAGTAAGTCGTCCCCAAAGACATAGTTTCAACTATGCAGAACAAAATGGCTATCTCATAATTTTGACCCGTTGACTTTGTGAAAAAATGAGCGTGGGAGGGGGTCTAGGTGCCCTTCAGTATTTTTGGTCACTTAAGAAGGGCACTAGAACTTTTGCTTACCGTTAGAATGAGCCCTCTTACTAAATTCTAGGACCACTGGGTCGATACGATCACCCCTGAAAAAAAACACGCACCCATGATCGGTCTCCTGGAAAAAAAACGAAATTCCACACTTTTGTAGACAGGAGCTCAAAAATTCTACAGTAGGGTCTTATGATACGCTGAACGCGATGGCGTGATTTTCGTTAAGGTTCTATAGCTTTTAGGGCGTGTTTTCCCCTGTTTTCCAAAATAAGGCAATTTTTCTGAGGCTCGTAACTTTTGATAAGTAAGACTAAATTTGATGAAACTTCTACATTTCGAATCAGCATAAAAATTTGATTCTTTTGATGTATCTATTAGCATCAAAATCGCATTTTTTAAAGTTTCGTTTTCCATTGAGCCGGATCGCTCCTTACTACAGTTCGTTACCACGAACTGTCTGATATTTAACTTCTAATGAATAAAACTAACGAAAACTATAAGTTTTTCCATGCTACCAAATAGCCTGATATATTATTTTTTTGCCTAGAATTTGTGATTTGATCACATTCTTGACCAAGAATGTCACCAACATCGTGGCATCTTTGGCAAATGAAGGTTTCAATACATTGGTTTAATTTCGATGTTACTAATTAACTTTTGAATTTTATAATTTCCTAAAATTTCTCTAAAGTCATCATTGATATATGAATCCTTATGCCGTAACACGTAATATACCGCCAGTAAATATGAGTAATTAATATAAAAATAAGTTGTTTGTTTGTGTGTCTGTCTGTCTGTCCGCATATGATGTCTGAATTATTTCATCATATACCAATTCAAAAACGAATGTATTCAAGCCGAAGTAGCTGAGTTGGTAAGGCGTTATGTTCCAGGTTCTAGGTCCGAGAGGTTCCAGGTTCGAACCTTGGCTTTAGCATTAATACAAAAGAAGAAAAAAATAAAAAAGGTAAAAACTATAAAAAACTAAAAGAAAAAAACTAAAAAGGTAAAAACTTCAAAAAAACTAAAAAGAAAATACTAAAAAACTAAAAAAGCTAAAAAACTAAAAAAATTAAAAAAAGGTAAAAAACTAAAAACTAAAAAAGAAAAAAAAAACAAAAAAAGGTAAACACTACAAAAAAAAACTAAAAAGAAAAAAAAACTAAAAACTAATAAAAAAACTAAAAAAACTAAAAACTGAAAAAGAAAAAAAACTAAAAAAAGGAAAAAAACTAAAAAGAAAATACTAAAAAAACTAAAAAAGCTAAAAAAAGGTAAAAACCAAAAAAAAAAATAAAAAGAAAAAAGAAAAAAAACAAAAAATTTATTTCCTAAAAAAACTAAAAAAGTTTAAAAAACTAAAAAAAAAAACTAAAAAAAGGTAAAAAACTATAAACTAAAAAAGAAAAAAAAACTAAAAAACTAAAAAATATAAAAACTACAAAAAAAAAACTGAAAAGAAAAAAAACTAAAAACTAATAAAAAAACTAAAAAAACTAAAAAAAAATAAAAACTGAAAAAGAAAAAAAAAACTAAAAAAAGGAAAAAAACTGAAAAATAAAAGAGAAAAAGAAAACTAAAAAAAATAAAAATAAAAATAAAAAAACCAAAAAGGTAAAAACTACAAAAAAACTAAAAAGAAAAAAGAAAAAAACTAAAAAACCTTAAAAAGGTAAAAACCCAAAAAAAAACTAAAAAGAAAAAAAGGAAAAAATATAAAAAAATTATTTCATCATATACCAATTCAAAAACGAATGTATATACAGACCGGGACACAGGGAATATAAATGACGACCGGGACACTCAAAGAGAAATTACAGACTGGGACACCGGGACACAAATGACGACTGGGACGTGTGTGTCGACTGACGTCACGTTTGTGTGTCGACTGACGTCATGTTTGTCGACTATAAACGACGACTGGGACACAGGGACACAACTACAACATGGACGCCGGGGGGCACAGGGGGGATATATAAGTGACGACGGGGAGACAGGGAATGTTTGATTAGCAATCACCATCAACAAAGCTCAAGGGCAATCATTAGAATAATGAGGTATAGATCTCAATACGGATTGTTTTTCCCATGGACAATTATATGTTGCATGTTCAAGAGTCGGTAAACCTGACAATCTATTTATATGTACAGGCAATGGGACAGCGAAGAATGTTGTATATTCGCAAGTTTTACGTAGTTAAAAACATATATATATATATATATATATATATATATATATATATATATATATATATATATATATATATATATATATATATATATATATATATATATATATATATATATATATATATATATATATATATATATATATATATATATATATATATATATATATATATATATATATATATATATATATATATATATATATATATATATATATATATATATATATATATATATATATATATATATATATATATATCTATGTTCACAGGTGGGACACAGGGACACAACTACAATGACGCGTAACTAATATGGCGCGTAACGACTTACGCACGCGGGGGGCTTGGGGGGGGCGCGAAGCGCCCCCACCAACTAGGTGTTGGGGTGGTGCGAAACGCCACCCCATCAGCTAGTCTATATATATAAAAATAAATTGTTTGTTTGTGTGTCTGTCTGTCTGTCTGCATATGACGTCTGAATTATTTCATCATATACCAATTCAAAAACGAATGTATTCAAGCCGAAGTAGCTGAGTTGGTAAAGCGTTATGTTCCAGGTTTTAGGTCCGAGAGGTTCCAGGTTTGAACCTTGGCTTTAGCATTAATACAAAAGAAGAAAAAAAAACTAAAAAAGGTAAAAACTACAAAAAAAGCTAAAAAGAAAATAATAAAAAAACTAAAAAAGCTAAAAATCTAAAAGAAAACTAAAAAAAGGTAAAAAACTAAAAACTAAAAAAGAAAAAAAAACTAAAAAACTAAAAAAAGGTAAAAACTACAAAAAAACTAAAAAGAAAAAAAGAACTAAAAACTAATAAAAAAACTAAAAAAAAACTAAAAAAACTAAAAACTGAAAAATAAAGGAGAAAAAGAAGACTAAAAACCGGGAAACAGGGAATATAAATGACGACCGGGACACTCAAAGAGAAATTACAAACTGGGACACTGGGACACAAATAACGACCGGGAGATATAAATGACGACCGAGACACTCAAAGATAAATTACAGACCGGGACACCGGGACACAAATGACGACTGAGACACAGGGAATATAAATGACGACCGGGACGCTCAAAGAGAAATTACAGACTGGGACACTGGGACACAAATGACGACCGGGATACTGGGAATATAAATGACGACCGGGACACAGGGACACAACTACAACGGGGATGCCGGGGGCACAGAGGGATATATAAATGACGACGGGGACACAGGAAACGTTCGATTAGCAATCACCATCAACAAAGCTCAAGGGAAATCATTAGAATAATGAGGTATAGATCTGAATACGCATTGTTTTTCCCATGGACAATTTTATGTTGCATGTTCAAGAGTCCGTAAACCTGACAATCTATTTATATGCACAGACAGTGGGACATCGAAGAATGTTGTATATTCGCAAGTTTTACGTAGTTAAAAACATATATATATATATATATATATATATATATATATATATATATATATATATATATATATATATATATATATATATATATATATATATATATATATATATATATATATATATATATATATACATATATATATATATATATATATATATATATATATATATATATATATATATATATATATATATATATATATATCATGAAAAGAGAAATCACCAATGCAACAGCACAAACACAAAAAAAAGAAAAAAAAAAAAGAGAGACAGAAGGAGAAAAGGAAGCCTGTTTTCCTAAATTAGTGATTAATATAGACCAGCACTTGAATGAGGCCTTAACCCTACTCATCCATACAATCACATAGGTCAAACAGCATAGCCATACACAATCAACCATAAAGAATAATCCATGGACAGGCAGTCATGTCGTCAATAAGTATAAGTCGTCATTTACCAAACAATAGAAAAAATAATATAGACAAATAATTCAGAGGCAACACCCAACATAAGGGCTAATCAGGAGAATACACTGGCCTATATAGGGTTTCGCCACTCTAAATTCTCTACCCAGCACAGTGTTGTGGCTACCACAGAATATCCATGGCATCCCCGTGTCAGGTATCACCCCCAAAATACATACCTATGAAAGAAAAGAAAAAACTTGGGGGGGGCGCGGAGCACCCCCACCAACTAGGTGTTGGGGTGGCGCGAAGCGCCACCCTAACAGCTAGTCAATAATATAAAATAACATATTGACTCATATTGAACTTATAATAACGCGCTGTGATTCTGTTTTTTTCAGGACTCAGTTCTTGACCTTCTCATAAGTCTTGGAGTTCCAAAGGAGAAAATAATACCATCAATCCCAACATTCGGCGAATATTTTCGTCTAGCAAATAGTAGCAACAATCTTCCTCAGTCTAAGTCCCTTGGTAGCCCTTCTTTACTAACATTCCGACAGGTAAGTTTTTTTCTTAAAGATTCGCCAAGGGCTTGGAACCTGTGATAGATCTCGTATTGATTAAAAATAGGATAGATTAAGCGGCAAGAAAAAGTAAATGAAAGACTAGTTAGAAATTTGAAATGATCGGAACGTTCCTTGTATTAATTGATAACTGGTCTTCATTAGTTTCACTTTCGCTCGTTCGTTGTGGATCTATTGACTACGTTATTTCAGCTCCATGGAGCTGTGATTATACGCTCAGCATATCTTAACGAATCGGAAAAGTGAGCTGGTCATCTAAACTGAGGTGGTGTATTTGGTGAAGTAATGTGAAATCAATTGAAAGTATCCGAAACCTATGGAAATTTTTCGAAATGTCCGGGGGGAAAAATATGTACTAGCCGTAACTTAGCTTATCTTCATCCCGAATTCTTTTTCTGCAGCATCAATTTTATTTTCGCATTTCCAATGAACTTCGAATTCTAATAGAAGACATGCAATTCTTTATGGTTGAAAATTATTGTTTCAAAATTTTACGCAGTTGAGGTATATTTTGAAGAAATTAGAATCAGTCGTAAAAGCGGCACAGTCAAATACTAACAATATACTGATATGATTTTGTACCGCAAGTAGGCATGTTTAATATCTGTAAATATAGACTATGGTAAAAATGCCACAAATGACAATTTTTGTTTTTTAAGTTTTGCTCAAGGTTTGATAAATTTTTTTTTAAATTTGCTAGAATTATAACAGGGATTTTCAAGCTCTATTACTTGAAAACCGCATGTTAAATTGGTATTGTTTACGACATCTAATTTTTCAAGTTATTAAAATGAGTGAATGTAAAAAAAAAGAAGTGGGACATACAAGCAAGGTCCAGGGGCGGATCTAGAGAAAAATCTTGGGGGGTCACTGGACCAAGGTTGCCAATATGATTCGAGCGTAATGATAGGGGGGGCGTGTAGATAACGCTTTCTTCAGACCAGTTCGTTTGTGTGAATGAATGAATCTGGTTGGTGCTGATGTAATATTTTCTTATAGCAGTAAAATGCGTATTAACAACAGACACGAGCAGATTCTTTGATGAATAAATTACTATGGCTTTATTGAGACTTTTTGAATGAAAGACCAGACTATTTTTTTTCTTTAGAGTTGGATAAAAAAATGAATTAATGAGGAAAATAAATTTATTATCATTGCCAGAGAATTTTTGACAACCTTGAATTTTTGACTCTTTGACAACCAGGAGACAATTACATTCTCTTATTTATTTAAATTGTAAGAGCAGAAGTAGTAATAGTAGCCGAGAAAGTTTCAAATTAAATCTCCCTATTGTTCTCGACATATTGCTGAGGTTCTTATTGGCACCGATACTTACAGTGCCTTTTGATATGGTCATTATCTATTAATCCCCCATAATTTCTGGGTAATAATAAACAAAATATGGGGGTAATATTGGGTTAGTCAATGACGAAAGGAAGGGAGACAAGGGCAATAAAAAAAATTCAATAGTCTTCCAAGTTGTCTTGCAAGGACGATAGAACTTGAGATAATTGATGCTTGTGAATTAACCAGCCTGCTTCGACCTTATCAATCTGGGTAGTTTCTAACTTCCACATTATGTTCGGGAAACATAGATGACAATCCACTAGGACTTCGTCCTAGGAAGATAGTATTCTACTCTGCATCTTACTGCAGTCAGGCAGCTGAATAAGATAGGGCATGTGAATTAGCTCTCCCAAATCCCACTTGGCAAACTCAAATGTCCAAACATTTCCCAACCCCCTTTATAATGCGTCTCCCCTTCCGTGACCCATCCTTATCATACCCCTATCAATGGCTTCCAAAAACCGTACCCTAAATCGATGGGGTCTTAAGAAAGAGAATAAAAAAATCTGCCAAAAAAAGAAAAAAAGAAAACACAATCTGAAGATGAAGATCTAGCAAGCAAGTTTAATTATATGATTAATTTCTCATGAAAACGAGGGTTATCTTATAATTTTATGACGAAATGATTCGTAAAATGATCGTGCGAGCGGTTTCATGTCTGAATCTCTAACAGATCAAGAGAAAAATCTTGGGTAAGGGGGCTGCTGAACCAAGGGCGCCAATGTGACTCGAGGTGGGCACCAAATTAAAAAGTTTATTTTAAAAAAGATTAAAAAAGGAAAAAAGAACGGAACGAGTGTGCCAGAAGTGTCTTAGGAGGAGGGTCATCCCCTCAGACCTCAAGTATCTGTTCCTGGCCTAAATTGCTTTTAATTCTTTCATTCATCTAATCTCAACTAAAATAGCTATATAGCTAAAATAAACAGATAGATAGATTTATTCACACGAAAGCCCTATTGGGCCCTTCACTATTTAATTAGACACAAAACTAAAATTAAAGATTTTTTGAGGGGGAGGGGGTTTATTATTAGTCAAAACCTACCTTTCGATTTCCGGGTATTTTTGGATATCTTACCAAAATATCAGGAAGTATCCTTGGATCCCCTTGCATTTTCAGTCATCAGTCTTCGTCTCTTATCCATTCTATGCTCGTGCCCAGGTTTTTTATTTTTATCCATTTTGAACTTTTAGCTATAAGGCTAATTTTCAATATATCATTGTGAATAGACAAAAAACTATAACTGTGTTACCACGCTTGTGAAACATGTTGAAGATACCAGTTTTATCTTAGGTTTATAATAGATGTTCCTATTTTCGTGGAATAGGGAAAAGTTCCATGTTCGTAGAAAAATCTTTGCATCAATTAAAGATTTTTATGCCGATTTTGCAGATATGTACTGAACCGGCTGAAGAGAAATAATTTTTGTTCGTTTTAAGTTCCAACTTTGCTCTTTATATTCATAGGAAAGCTTTGCTTTTTGTTGTTAATTGGGTAAATCACCTTTAAATAATTGATCAAACTAACAAGTATACTTAAAAAAGGAGTAAAAAAGAAAAAAGAACGGAATGCGAATGAGGGCACCAGAAAAATCTTGGAGGGGCCTGAGGCTCCCGTCCCCCTCTGGATACGTCCCTGGTAAGGTCATATCTAGGGAGAGGGCGGGGGCTAGGGAGTTTGACCCTCTCCTCCTTGAAAATTTTGCCTGACTCGCAACAATGCTGGTAAATCTGGTTAACCCTCTATGAAATATAGCCCTCCCCTCACGGAATGTTGTGCCGTTGAAATTTCATCTATGTAAAGTGTGCCCCCCCCCCACGTCAAATTCACTCCAGACCCTTCCATGTTCGCTGAGAATCCCCCTCCCTGTAAAATTGATTGTGGACGATTCACCCTGTAAAATTCTCCTTAGCATTCTTTCATTTAAATAAAACTTTAATCTTTATTCGGTTTCTCAACCACTCCAGAATTATCCCCTTCCCTGAAAACTATTTTCCAGAAAAACAAAATACGTGGAAAAAAAAACCCTGGATGATTCCCCCGGAACATCTCCACATAAAATATTTGGCAAAGATAATGTAAGACAGTTAAAAAGAATTTCATGTAGTAATTCTGTCAAAACCCCCAGTGTAACATTTCCCTTGGAATATTCACTCTCCAGAAATTTCCCTCCCCAAGGAATATTCTCCTCACAGAAATTCATCCCAAGCACAATCCCCCCCAAAAAAATAGCTGTCTACTTCCCAATAAAAAATACTATATATATATATATATATATATATATATATATATATATATATATATATATATATATATATATATACATATATATATATATATATATATAAATATATATATGTATATATATATATACTAGCTGTTGGGGTGGCGCTTCGCACCACCCCAACACCTAGTTGGTGGGGGCGCTTCCTGCCCCCCAAGCCCCCCCGCGCGTATAAGTCGTTACGTGCCATATTAGTTACGCGCCATTGTAGTTGTTTCCCTGTGTCCCGCCTGTGAATATAGATAGATATATATATGTTTTTAACTGCGTAAAACTTGCGAATATACAAAATTCTTCGCTGTCCCATTGTCTGAGCATATAAATAGAATGTCAGGTTTACTGACTCTTGAACATGCAACATATAATTGTCCATGGGAAAAACAATCCGTATTCAGATCTATACCCCATTATTCTAATGATTGCCCTTGAGCTTTGTTGATGGTGATTGCTAATCGAACATTCCCTGTGTCCCCGTCGTCATTTATATATCCCCCTGTGCCCCCGGCGTCCCCATTGTAGTTTTGTCCCTGTGTCCCGGTCGTCATTTATATTCCCTGTGTCCCGGTCGTGATTTGTGTCCCGGTGTCCCAGTCTCTAATTTCTCTTTGAGTGTCCCGGTCGTCATTTATATTCCCTGTGTCCCGGTCGTCATTTGTGTCCCGGTGTCCCGGTCTGTAATTTCATCAGTCGACAAACATGACGTCAGCCGACAAACAACTTCATGACGACATACAGCTCAATCCTTATAATGACGTTAGTCGACACACAAACATGACGTCGGTCGACAGACACACAAACAAACAACTTATTTATATTTATATATATATATATATATATATATATATATATATATATATATATATATATATATATATATATATATATAAGCAATGGTCAAAGCTCACAACTTGCAGCCCTTCCCCTGGGGACTTTGGGGGGTCATTTTACACCTAAATACATGGTTGTTAGATTTTTCGAATAGGTGGAACAAAATGGCTATCTCAAAATTTTGATCGGGTGACTTTGGGAAAAAAGAGCGTGGGAGGAAGCCTAGTTGGCCTCAAATGTTTTTGGTGCATTATAGCTTTCAATTTCCACTCAAATGAGCCCTCTTGCGATACTCTAGGACCACTGAGTTGAGACGATCACCCCTGGGAAGAAAAAACGAAACAAATAAAAACGCATCCGTGATCTTTTGTCGGGCAAAAAAAATACAAAATTCCACATTTTTGCAGATTGGAGCTTGAGTAAGTAATCACTTCAGTAAGGTTCTCTGATACGATGATCTGATTCATTAAGGTTCTACGACTTCTTAGAAGTGTTTCCCCCTTTTTTCGAAAATAAGGCAGATATCCCTAGGCTCGTAACTTTTGACGGGTAATTTTAAACTTGACGATAATCATATATTCAAGATTAGCATAAAAATTCAATTCTTTTAATGTATCTATTGATATCAAAATTTTGTTTCTTAGAGTTTTGGTTGATATTGAGCTGGGTCGCTCCTTACTTACATTTCTTTACCACGAACTTTTTGATCATTTTATTGAACTCGTGTAAACAAATTGAGATTAATGGGATTAATAAATTTTAGAGCAAGGATCTTTCTTAACTTTTTTATTTCTTTATTTTGGAGCCGTGATGTTATGGAATTACAAGAAAAACGAAGCGGAAATTTTTAACGATAGTGAGTTCACTCAGAAGTTAAAATCTTGAATGACGAATTTATGAATTTTAGCTGAAAATAAATTAACTCACATTTCAAAAGACCTGCTTAATTTTTTTTTTTTTTTTTTTTTTTTTTTTTTTTTTTTTTTTTTTAGGGAAGAATATAGAAATATATGTGACGCACATAACTATGATAACCCGCCTAGTATATACAATTGATCATAATACATAACATTACCTATTTCTAACTGCGCAATCTTTGGCACACTGTCTCAACATTTTGCTATAAATTTTTGGAGTGATCGGAGGGAGCCTCGAGGAAAAACACTAGGAAAAAGACTATAAAATACTTAAATTCCTATCCGTTCATTAAATATATTTTCTAGGCTTGATGGAGGTTTTATGAGTTTTTGAAGGTTTAGAAGGGATTTGGGACCAGGGTAAAACATTAATTAGCGCACGTGATACCACATACTTACAACCATCTTGCAAGGGTTTAAATTACGGAGTACGTGATACCTGTGTCGTAGTTGTCTGCCCTGGGCTCAAAATGACTCGAAATTTGACACTTCTGCTGCTACTACCCACCACTATCAAGCAACACCAAACTATTTGAAGCCAAATCAGCTATATCATTTCAAGCTTCTTGAACTGATAAAACCATCATTTTTTCCATTTTTTTTTTCAATACACATTGATTTTTTTTTTATGTGCATTGAAAATTCAATTTTTGAATTTTTTTCTTTTCAAATAACTGTCTTCATTCGACTTACCTCGGCACAGTGTACATGCCCTGTAAGTTTGAGCCAATCCAAGATAGAAGAATGTTTTCCATATTTGGGCATCAAGGATCAATACAAAAAAAACTTGTGTATCTTCATTGAGCTTTTCTTAGTTCAGAAAACGTTCCATGTAAGTTTAAAGCGACGAGTGAGACGAGTGAAATTTTAGACCCATTTTCAGGGGGATTACGAATTGATGCTACCGAAAATAGTTTTATATTTTGTTTCCAGTAAATGGATGCTCTGAGCCCCAAAGTCATTAGACAATTTTTAAGCTTATCGGAGACAAAATATTTAGGTATATTTTCGAGTGCCATAGATCCTCTGATATATTGCTGAGGGTAAATAAAGTATACTCCAAGCTATTTTTGGCCTGCGCTGATTGATAATCAGCCAGAATGGTCCGGGACAGGTTCAGAAAAATTGGAAGAACAAAGACTGGGGCCCGTTTTCGGGTCCACAGAAGGTCATCGGCGTACTCTAAATATGATAGATTAGTTAAACCGTTGAAATAAGTCAGCATTTGTGGGAAAAGTACAAAATGAGAACAGGAGCTAAAGAGATGGAGTGACAGGACCACTCTTTGATTTATACCAGAAGTAATAGTAACATTCCCAATAAAGCTTGATGATATTTAAGAGCTTTGAAATTTAAGAGCTATTACACTCAAATCGTAAAATATTTGTAACGATGAATTAAGACCAGGAGATGTGAAAAAAGAATCACATATATCTGGGAATGCGATACAGTATTGAATAGTTGGAGAGTCATACTGCTCTTAATCGTGATGTCAACTCCTAACTTTTGGGCACTCATAAGAAGTTTAGTCAGAATCTACTATCCTGATTCCTACGGCTATTATAAAGGGAAAATTTGAGATGGCTGGGATTCTTGCTACAGATGAAGGATGACATTGTTGCTGAAGATCTTCTGCTTAGACCAACAGTCTAGGGCCTAGCGAAAATCAAATTGTCCCCGAATTGAGTGAGAGGAGGTCATAAGGAAGGCTTTAAGAGAAACTGGAACTTCTTGGGAGGCTGTAAAGAAGGAACCTTTGAAGAGATTGGTATGAAGGAGGAGTGTATGTATGTCGGTTGGCCTCATGTGAGTTGGTGCTGCACTGACTTTCCTGCTGCTGCATATATATATATACTTCTGACCTAAACTTCTGACCTATCTAGATCGTTTATCTAGGCCCGAATATCCTTGTTTGCCAA
Organism: Artemia franciscana; assembly: GCF_032884065.1. Lineage (NCBI taxonomy): Eukaryota > Metazoa > Arthropoda > Branchiopoda > Anostraca > Artemiidae > Artemia > Artemia franciscana. Next base: position 57,541,117 of record NC_088863.1, on the reverse strand, counting down.
CTTTTCCTAAAAAATTGTGCGCCGTTTTCGAAAGTTGTTAGGCTAATGTTTGACTTAATATTTATGCTATTAATTATTTAAGTGTTCTTTTCTAGTGGTACAATCCTTAGCTCTTAAATTTCTTTTTTTTATTGTTTTATTTTAGATTTGTAGCATTATGAAAGATGGAACATGGACTGTTGAGCGTGAAGATGATTTGACAGGATCTTATGCATACAGAGACGACCAATGGATTGCTTTTGATGATGACATTACTGCAAAGATTAAGGTAAATTAAGGCAAATCAGAGATAAAAATAAACAAGCATTTTTAAATGAAATTACAGAGCCCTAAACTATTTACTATCATGGTTGCCGCGGTAACTACAACCTAGTAAAGGACGGACAGTACACCATTAGAATTACCTGGGCTGAAAACACTTAACAGGAAACTTACAGTCCCTGTTCTTGAACAATAAGGAATAAACATTGGCTTGAAAAACAAGAAAAATCCCTAATTTTTGTATGGGAAGCATTTTTTTTTTTTTTTTTCTTTCCACTTTTCCTCCGCTGCTAGCGGGACAATGGGACATCATAGTGAATGGCTTAAGATCTCATTTTAATTGAAATTGCTTTATCTCTCGCTGTTGTAGCACAATATCTAAATCAAAATCACGTTTTTTTGCAGAAGTGTTGTTGCAAAGTTTTGTTCCAAATTACTTATTTTGGGTGACTTTAGCTTACCGTGCATAGATTGGTGTATCCATAGTAAAAGTCAGCCAAGTCTGTCTTATGAACAGCAGTTTTTAGATAGAGTGGATGGTCTTTACTTGTACCAGAGTATTGATATGTCAACTCGAGCAAGAAAGAATGCTGCCCCATCTATTTTAGACCTTGATATTCCTAAATCTGCAGATGATGTTTTGAAAATAGATTTTAGAGCACCTTTAGGTAAAATTGATCATTTTGTTCTTGAGATTTATATGAATACTAATGTTCAGAGAAAGGGGGGTTGACAGTTTGAGGTATGGTTATTTTAATGCAGATTATGAATCTATGAAAATTTTTATTTCGTCTCTTAATATTATGCATGAGCTAAAAACTGGTCAAGTGTCTCCAGATTCAGCTTTTGAATTTTTGAAAGAAGTTTTAAAGAGGCGTAGGGAGAAATTCGTAGTATTGAGCTGCGTCACTCCTTACTTACGGTTCGTTAGCACGAACTGTTTGATTACAGCCTGGTAAAGTACACATCATTGCACGGGATTCTGATTAACCCTTTCATGCCTGTGGTCACCATACGCATACCGCTCGCCTCCTATTTTTTTTCTCTCGACTCGACATAGTCACAACCGTGATTTCTTTTCCACTAGATAGCGCTTGCTTGACTCTGTCGCGTTTGAATTTATTGTCCCTCAAGGCTCTACCCGAGCGGTCGAGCGAGCGTCCAAGTTTAGACAAAACATAAAATGTCGAAAAAGAGGAAAGGTGCAGATTTCGACCTCGATGACCTGGACGTTTCTGGTAAGTTCAGAGCCTGATTATGATCTTATTTTGTAGCTAAGAATGCGTTCATTCGATTGAGATATCACTAGTCTAATTCTGAGCTGTAGTTTAGCCGCAAACAAGGTTGCTAACGATCGGTTACCAAATGGTCACGTCAGGCATTCAGTGCCAAACCATGCCTAGGCAGATTTGTACAGCAAACGAGGCAGCAAGTCCTTTTTATGATCGGGAATAGGCACGTTTTCTTTCTGTTCCTCCTTTTTACTGAAACAAGGGTAAAAAAGCTATTTTGTGGGATCCCTCAGGCAAGTGTTGAGGCCAATGGCCTATTTTATTACAAAATACTATTATTATTGTTATTATTAAGTGATGCACATACCTTGAATTTCTTTTCAGCTGATTCAAGCACGAGCTCTGACTCCATGAGAGGTCATGGTCCCAAGCCCTTGGAAGAGAGACTGATCAAGGAAAGAAGTAGAAGAGTTACCAAGAAAATGACTACAGAAGAAGCAGCAAGGCTTTTATTCATACCTGATTGTGATTCAGATCTCGATATCTCTTCCGACGACGACGACCCAAACTGGGCACCAGACAATCCAGATCAAGAATTTCAGCCTTTACGTTCTCTCAACTGTTATGGCAATGAAGACGGGAGAGATGAAGAGGATATCGACAACACAGACGACATCCCTTTAGCAATGCTTGGCAGGTTCGAGTTAGACAATGGCGATGACACGGATCAATTCGATTTGCCTCTCCCGGGCTTGAATGATACAACAGCGTCAAACAGTTCTTCAAGCATATCATCAGCACCAGTGTCAGCTTCTTCTGCAATACAGTCAGCAACAGTTACTGCACCTGCTGAACCCTTTGTCCTTACAAGACCTCAAAAAAATGCTCCTTCCCAAGCAGTGGCCGGTCTAGTAACTCCAACTGATGCTCCTCAGGTCACGGCAAAACCAGTAGCAAAAAAGAAGGTAGCGAAGGAGGCAAAGCAATACAAGTGGATAAAAACGGAGCCCGAACCTTGAAATATTACATGGAAGGGTTCTATACCACACTATGACGAGGTACAAACGCCCCTTGATATCTTCCGAATGTTTATCACAGAAGAAATTCTTTCAAACATTGTGGACCAAACGAATCTGAATGCCATGAGAAAGAAGAATATTGCTCTGAAACTTTCCCTTGAAGAGCTGCGCAGATTTCTTGGAGTTCAAATGCTTATGAGCATTCTCAAACTTCCAGCTATTAGAATGTACTGGGAGAATGGAATACGATATTCCCCGGTGGCTGATACCATGAGCAGAGATAGGTTCATCAGCTTGAGGTCTTTTTTCCACATTTGCGATGACACCATAATGATACCGAAAGGGGAGGTTGGTCATGATAAACTGTTCAAGATCAGAAGACTATACGACACATTCAGGGAGAATCTGAAAAAAATAGACCCTGAAGAGATCCAAAGTATTGAAGAACAGATGATCCCATTCAAAGGAAGAATTGGATTTCGACAGTACTTGAAGGACAAGCCCCACTCGTGGGGTGTAAAGGTTTTCACGAGAGCCGGCATCAGCGGAATAGTGTATGACATAGAGATATATACAGGAAAAGGAGCTGTTGAAATTTCTGAACTTGGCCAAGGTACTGACGTTGTCCTTCGGCTTGTAGAAAATCTGCCAAGGTTCATGAACTTCAAGTTGTTCTTTGATAACTTCTATACTGGCATCGATCTCATTCACAAGCTCTGGGTTGAATATGGCATCGAGTCATGTGGTACGATACGCAGCAACAGAATGAGGGGTGCTGTTCTAGATACCGACACGAACATGGAGAATAAAGGACGAGGGTCAGTGGACTTCCGTTTTGAAAGACATTCAGAAGTATCGGTAGTAAAATGGTATGACAACAAACCAGTCCATTTGGCTTCTTCATACTGTGCAGTCACCCCAATTGATAAGTGTCAGAGATGGGATGGCACAACACGGAAATACGTCGAAGTTGATCGCCCCCGAATCGTCCGTGACTACAACAAATCAATGGGGGGCGTAGATCTTACTGACATATTCCTGGAGCTTTACAGGACTGACATTCACTCTAAGAAATGACAACGCCTGGCTGATACACCGCCGACAGTGTAAGCAGATCAATGTTCAGCACATGTCTCTGCTGTACTTCAAAATGGACATTGCTCGTGGGTTGGTTCTTACTGGCGTATCTCAAAGTCCTCGAGTTGGAAGACCATCCTTATCAGTGACCAAGCGCAATACGACTACCTCGCGAGACGGGATGCCTTCGGAATCAGTGAGGTTTGACCAGACCTCGCATTTTCCGGATACGACTGAAAAAGGAAGGTGTCGCTATGAGAAGTGCGTTAGGGGTGGAACCAGTCGAATCATGTGTTCGAAGTGCAAAGTTCGACTGTGTTTGAACTCAGATCGCAACTGTTTCACAAATTTTCACCTAAAATAGTATCTGTATATACCTGACGTGACCATATGGTAACCATTCACATTTTGGATATGGAATGAAATAAAAATTTAAAAAAAATAAACCTGTTCTAGTTGAACCTCCAGGATCACTCTCTGCTATTTTCAGAATTTTTACGCAACTCCTTCTTGGTTCAGGTCTGAAAGGGTTAATGGCTGTTTCTTCCGGGTTCTATTTGTTTTGGTCGGTATTTATTGCGGTTAATGGAACCGATTGAAGAGCTTCAGCGAATTACCTTTCCTTGTATGGTATACCAGATAAATACGTAAAAATGATCAGTGCTATGTTTGAGAAATGCATTGCTGAGGCTAGAGTAAAAAATGAGGTTAGCAGCTGGTTTCTCAGTGAATCAGGAGTTAAGCAGAGATATGATCTATCTCCATTTATATGGATAATTGTGATAGACTTAGTCCTAAGAAACACAGAAAAGGCTCTGTGAGACCATATAATCAAATGGGAAAGTAACAGTCTTCCAGACTCAGATTATGCTGATGATTTAGTGTTTTAGCTGAAAATTTCACAAAATAAATGGATTTTTGGTGGTTTTAAGAGTTTGTGGAGCAAGAATATACTTGAAAATTAACGTTAAAAAGACTACGTTACTGAGACTGGAAATAAATTAAGGTGAAGAGGCAATGTTGGGTAACGAGAAGATTGATACAGTGGATAGTTTCACTTACCTAGGTAGCCTTATTAGCAAAGATGGGGGATGCAGAGAAGATTTTAAAGTAGAGTAGTCGAGCCCCACGGTGTTTTTTTTCTTACCATGGAAAACAATCTGGAAGAATAGGGAGATGAGTTTGGAAACCAAAATATAGACTAAGGTGACGACAATGGTTAAGTATTCTTCTTAGACTAGGGTGCCTTAAGAAACAGAGGATTTTTCGGAGGGCTTCCAGAGGAATTGTCTAGGAGTTCCTTGGGGTACTCGTCTGACTAACCGTATTTCAAACAGTAAGTTCTATGAAAAATATGTCTCTATCTCGCTTTCTAGAGGTATAATGCGAGAAAGCTCGAGATGGCTCGGACAGATTCTGTAAACGAAAATTGAAAGATTGCTAAATATCGACCTTCGGCCAAACATCTATGAACAAACAAAAAGTAGGTCGTGTCTGAATGACGTCGAAATAGGTCAAAAGAAAGAATTTAAAGGAAATAGGGACTTCTTGGACAGGTGTAAAAAGGGAAAGGTTTAAATAGACTAGGATGTAGGAGGAATACGCTAAGTTGTGTTAATCCCGCAGTGAGTTGTTAGTAGTAGTAGTAGTAGTACCCCCCCCCCCCCCTTCAGTACCAATGTTACAGAGGTGTCCAAAAGGTATATCACCTGAATTGAAACAGACAAGAGGTTAATTCCTACTCTGTTCCCCATACTTCTGTACACGTTAAGACTCACTAAGAGGCGCAAAATTTTTGCATACAAACACACTTTTTATGTTTCAATCACACTCCCTCTTCTGCACGAAGATCCATCCATTCGGCTCCACAATGGATTACACGAATTATGCGCCATTACTTTACCAAGGCTCAAATGAAATAAAACTTATTTAAATGAAACTTTATAAAACGATAGGCATATTTTAGCCATTTATTTCGAGTACGTGCTTCTTTAGGAACGAATATGCCACCGTGTGGTATTACTTTCTGCGAAATCTTAAAACTCCAAACATAGTTTCAAATCTATTTAGCTTTGTCGGGTTTATTGCCCATCCTTCGATGGGCTATTGACCAACTTTGAGTCGAATGCGTTACTTTGGGCTACAAAATAGTAGAAAACGATTACTTGTTGTAGCGCAGTCTTTTGTAATACTTTTAATTTTATTTCTAATAAGCCTTCTTAAGGAAGTGTAGCAACGCTGGTTCAAAACATTCACCCCTGATAAAAAGAAAAACAGCAAACAAACAAATTAATACTAATTCGTGACCATTTTTCTCAGAAAAAAAAAAAAAACCATCGAAAGCTCTACATTCAAGTTCATCAATATGCTGGATTTTGTGGAGCATTTATCATCAGATCTCATCCTTTTGTGGTTAATTCTCCTTTTTTCGTAAAGAAATCAAACTTTCCCTAGCTCGCAATTTTCGCTGGGTAATTTTAGACTTAAATATTTGCACATAAGGTCAATTCTCATAATATGTATATTGTAACTACGAATTGCCCATTACTTACTTTTCTTCTAATGCAAAAAAAAAATAATTACCTGAAACCCAGTATTTCATTGGAAATGTTTGGAAAAAAGATCCTCATAATGCTTCCCTGTCCCTACTAGTATATTCCCTGATGACAGAGATACCTCCTATCCTTTTATGCCGATAAGAAAAAGAATATAATATCTTAGGTTATAAAAAGAACATTATTTTTTAACAAGATGGGAGTTATAAGCCTGCATCTCCTAAATTTCGGCTTAAACACAATGAAAGGAGATTAGAGATTAATTTATATTAATCTTTCGTGCCCTTCTCCCCAGACCCTGTTCTATATCTATCATAAGGCCTATGGAGAGTTAGTAAAGCTGGGCATAAAAATACACTTTTTGAGCCATCGTGCACCCCTAAAATCCTGTACCCAATGGTCCATCTTCATAATGCGCACTTATGCATCTGTCTATGCTACGTGGTTTTATTAAATATCAAATGAATCAACTTTTTTTCAAATTATTGATGTGTTTTCGTAACGTTTTACATAATGCTGGATAGTTTTTCTATGTAGTTATCATCATCATTAATGCTATATTTAGAAAAAAAGATTCTGGTGAATATCTTTGGACCTCGTCATTGTCTCTTTTTGGTTTACTGCAGCCATTTTTATGGCATAAGTAGCCTTGTATCATGTTGGCAGATTCACCAGTTTAATCATTTGGTAAATATTACAAACGGGAAGCTTAAGTTGGGTGTGGTTGCAGTTTTTGATCTATTACCCATTCCGTTATATCAAAGCAAAAATTGTAGGTCAATTTAAATGTAATATGGGTGAGCAAATTAGTTTCGGCAAGGTCGTTGCTTTATCTTTTCTAAAGAAAATTTCTGACCCCATCCCTTCAAGCCTTGACTAAGGATTTATAATTGTTATTTTCCGCGAGATTTCAAAATAAGCCCCCTCCTGTGTAAATGAATTTAAATGCTTAATTTCTGACAATCCTATTTTTATCAGCATGATCAGAGAGACAACGTAGAATTGCTTCCAAATTTCAATACTCTCACTCTCCTGTATTTGAATTAATCGCTTATTTAACTTAAATAGTTTATTTTAATAGCGAGCTGATTTTAATTACTGAAAACACAAACCCAACCTTACAAATACAGGATGTTTTCTAAGCATAAGAAAATTCCAGAAGTAGCCTACAGAAAAAAGGCTCATTTACAACTGTCTGAGTAGTCTTTCACCAACCCTGATATCGACAATTTTTAGTATACATTTATAGCTCTAGAAAATAATTCAAGATCAGTTTTAAGTAAAGCGCTAGTTTTTCATTAACACGAATATTAGAAAATATCACGAGTCAGTGTGTTTAAGCTAGTTTTTTAGATATAACTTGCATATATTGCGAAGCAATACTTTTTATTTATTTTAATTCTCAGCTCCGTTCTTTACTTATAGGAAAAAAATATTTTTTCAATGGTTATTTGCTTGTTTTATTTTTTTTCTTGAAGCCTTACTGAAAGTGCTTTTACTTAATATAGGCGATGAAACTACTGAAGTCAATATGATTTATTGTTGAAATCAGGCATTAACTATAGGTTTTTCTTCCTGCCCTTCTTAAACTTTTCCAAGAGTCCGAGGGGTATGTTGTCACCGGTGTCTTTGAGAATTTTCATACGAAAAACTCATGAAATTAAGATAAATAACTTATATTTTTTCTTCATTAAGCATTTTTTTCCAAACCCTTAATGGAGTTTTTGCTTATTAAGGGTTGTTGAGGGGGAGTAAGCAAGAGGGGTGGGGGATTTTAATTCTTTTATTAAGGACTTTCGACAAAAGAATCATCAAGGTAGGCCTACCCTGTCTCTTCTTCCGAACCATACCAGCCAGGAAAATACCTTCTGACATTTTGGAATGGAGCTACTCAAACAAACTTAGCAAAGGCATGTAGAGAGTGTCCATAGCTTTAAGCAAAAAACCTAATTTAGCCATTAAACATCTCAGATTTCGAATTATTTATGAATAAACATGGAAGTCACATTTGCATTCAAGTCTTACCTAATGGCTGTTCTAAAGATGGATGGGGGTAGTAGGGGCTGAGTACCTCCCGTTTCGCCTAAGAACACGACAAACAGGCTGGCTACCTTAAAATTTGCATTTCACGACAGATGGCTGTCATTTGGTGGAAATTCGTGGTCTATGGCAAAACATAACAGAAAGCACCAATTGGCATCTCCTGTTGACGATTTTATATTTTATGTCGCAAATTAGTAAGAAACGCCGCTTTTTCAAGGCAAGATCTCTTTTTATGGCACTTGGTATTTACCAAGTGACATATAACGATCGCAATTTCTGTCCGTCTGTCGTTCTGTCGGTGGTTTTGCTTGTTTGGACACTTCTAGATAAGCTAGAACGATGAAAGCTCGCATGTGTATCAGGGATCAGACCAGATTAAATTAAAATTGGTCGCTTCCGCAATTGAACGATCTGGGCGGGGGAGTAGAGGGACGGTTAATTTGGAATAATTCAAAAAATGAGGTATTTTAACTTACGAAAGCGTGATCGGATCTTAATGAAATTTCATAATTAGAAGAACCTCGTGTCTCAGAGTCCAAATTTTAAATCCCGACCGGATCTGATGACATCGGGGGGAGTTGGGGAGGAGGGAGACTGGAAATATTGGAAAACATTTAGAGTGGAGAGATTGGGATGAAACTTAGTGGGAAATATAAGCACAAGTCCAAGATACGTGATTGATATAACTGCATTGCTTCCACTGTCTTTGGGGGAGTTGGGGGGGGAGATATACAATGCTTTGGCGAGTTCGATGCTTCTGGACGTAATAGGACGATGCAAATGGGTAGGCGTGTTAGGAACCTGCACAAATAACAGTGTTTCCCCAATTCGACCATCTGGGGGGGACTGGAGGGATGGAAAATCATGAAAATTGAGGTATGTTATCTTACGAAATGGCTATCGTATCTTAATGAACCTTAATATATAGAAAGATCTTGTGTCTCAGATGCTCCATTTTTAATTCGAATTTGATCCGCGGACATACGGGGCTGGAGGGGGGAAACAGAAATCTCGGAAACCGGAAATCTTGGAAAACGCTTAGAGTGGAGAGATCGCGATGAAACTTGATGGGAAGAATAAGCACAAGTTCTAGATACGTGATTGACATAATTGGAATGGATCCGCTCTCTTTGGGGGAGTTGTGGGAGGGGTTTCTAGTGCTTTGGTGAGTTCGGTGCTTCTTGACGTCCTAGAATGGTGAAATCAATAACTCTAGTACCAAGTCTAATTTTAGGTTCTGACCTCGTTACAAGTGCCATATGAGCTCTTGTTTTAGTTACAAAGGTCATCATCTGCTGAAGCTTTAACTCAATTTTCAAAACGATGGCAATGAATTCATCTTTCATGTCATTTTTAGCTAATGCTTTTCAGACACAACTCACTGCGGCATTCACATCATGCTTTAGGGCCGTTATTAAAGATTGGGAATTCCAAATTGTCCTTTGTTTTGAAGTTTTAGACCACAAAAAATTGATTAACTACCTTAGGGTCTGCATTTTCCGGTGTTTTAGCCCTTCTTGGCCAAAAATTTATGTCTTATGGCACAAAGTGGCTAAAAACAATCCTTTGAGGTGGAATGATCTTTTTTGTTACTTAAACCATGTTATTAGAGTATTTTTAACATAACAAGATATTATGCTCAAAGCTTCCTGCTTTGGGTTTTCAGCCTTGACGCTTTTAATCTCTCTGGGCCGAAGTTTTGTTCTGCCAAATGGCAGAAAACTTCACTTTGGTGCAGTTTGTCAGGAGAGTACGCTCAAAACGTTCTATCTAGGATTTTAGTCCATGAGAAAAGTATTGGCTATCGTGGAGTTTCCATTTCCTGGCATTATGACTCTTTTTGGTCCGTAATTGATGTTCTATACCCCGCAAAATTCCTCCGTGGAAAATACCCCCCCCCCCCCCTGGAAAATAGCCCCTCACAAAATCCCATCCGTGAAAACTCCCCCCAGAGAATTCTTGCCCCGCAGAAAATACTCCCCCTGGTAAATTCTCCCCAGGAAAAATTTTCCCCGGATGATTTCCCCCCTCCCAGGCTCCCCCTGGTTATTTTTGGATGCTCATTAGAAGGGATATTAAAAGTTCTACTCACCTGCTTACGTCAGAAGCAATCCTTTAGCGTTACTTATGGCCAAGGCCTGTCCGGAGGTAGGATAAGGGGTTTAACCCCCCCCCCCCACCCCAAATGTTCGTTTGACTTGTAAAAACGTAACAAAAATGAATGTAATTTTTTATGTGTTTTGAGTTTTTTGTGTAGCCCCCCACCTAACAAATTCTCTTTTTAACCCCCACCCCCTCCGAGAAAAAATCCTGGATAAGACCCTGCCTCTGGTGAAGAGCCATAAGGGTTCAATGTATTAATATTTATTTATTTATTTATTTCGTTCGTCCCTGAGGAGCTTCATGTGAAAGGGTTGGTCGTATAAACTTCAAAGGGGGATCGTTCAGTTGCAAACTGAAAGTTCTACTGTCCTTTTTAAGAGTCAAAACCAATCGATGGTTATATATAGCATAACTGTAAATAAGTAATGCTATATATAAGAAAGTAATATCATAACGGCCGCAGAAGGACTACTGAGTCTATATTAAACTTTTTACGGATTAGTGGAAAGTTTTGTTGCTGCGCTTCTAGAGCTCGGAGTCAAGCTTTACAAACATTGTTGCTTTTTTCAATTTACAACTATGACTCCAAGTACCATACGTGCTGAGAAACTCCAGAGTGCCTCAGGTTAAGAGTTCGATTATGTCTGTGCGTCAGCTGCATTGGGTAGCTCTCAGCCGTTCTAGAAATCTAAAACTACCGCTGGAACTATAAATTGAAATTCTGGAAACGATGAAAGCTTTGCGTTAGAGCTAATGACACTAAATCATCAGAATATTTTATATCAAATCGTCTATCAGTTTCTTTCTATTAAAAAATGAATATATGTATCTTTATCCTTGTATTTAATCTTTGTCCATATTTCACGTAAAATTTTATTTTATCTATCGTTATTCGTCTGCCGGACGAAACAGATCAGCTTGTTAGAACTGAAAAACTGACAAAACAAGCAATACTTACTTAAGTAGCTTGTTAAAGCAACTGACAAAGCAAGTGCATATAGATAATTTTTGTTTAATTTTTTTCTTGTTATCACTATTCTTGATTCTAATTTCTCGAAGAACTAATCATGCTTCAGTTCCTGGCATTTTCATTCGTCAGAGCATATATAGCAAAATTTCCCTAGTTTGTTTTCTGGGGGGAGAGGTAGCACATAATTAAGCATGGTATGTAGATTGGCCATTCAAGATCATAGCAGAGATGATGCATTTTTAATTATTCATACGTAAAAACAGAATTTTGACCTATAGACTTTTTTTCTATTTGTTCTTATTCTAAAACTCAACATCTGCCCTACATATTAGGTAATCTAGTCTTTTAGGGCTGTGACTATCCAAGTTTGTTTGAATAAAGATGTTTTTTCCCTTTTTTGCTTTTGGGCAGTTGTTGTGTATTTGGGACTGCTACTTGTTGAACTCAAAATCATAAATTTTTTTTTTTTCAGGGAAAATATTTCTTGCTTCAGGAACTGGCTGGAGCTGCAGTATTTTATATTGATACAGATGACACGCAAGCAGATTGTGGAAAAGAAAAATATCCTATTACTAAAGCTTTACAAGAGACTTTATCCTCGTTCACACTTTCTCGTCGTAGTGCAGTGCTTGAAAGTTTGGAAGAAGACCTATTAACTTTATCAACAGATGCTCGACCTGTTTATTATAATAATGTAAAACTTTCAGAGTATCGCATTAATCGTATAGTTGATAATGATGGGTACAATAAGGCTTACCGTGAAACAAGTGAAATAGCTCTAACTTGTTCTCGTCAAGGGTATTTTCGGAATCCTGAGAACTGCAATTATTTCTACAGGTGTGTGAAGTTTAACCAGTATACTGATGATTTTACAGTGTTCGAATATCTATGTCCAGAGGGTTTAGTATTTGACGAAAAGTGGGAAGTATGCACATGGCCGTCACAAACTTCACCTTGTGATGGATCTAGTGAGATACGACCAGTTCCAAAGAATAAGTTCATTTGTCCAGGTGAAGGATATTACACAGACCCCGAAAATTGTCGATGGTTCTTTGCATGCAAAGATTACTCAGGCTACGGAGAGTTAACCCAGTATGAATTTAGATGTCCGTTCGGTCTTGTATTTGACGCAAGTAATTTAATATGTAATTGGCCCTGGCTCGTTGATTCTTGCAGTAAAGGAGCCTATCAGCCAAGCTATTCTTCTAACTATCTAAAGGAAGAATTTGCCTCAGGTGTTGTAAACACAAATAGCAAGATAACATCAATGAAACATCAAATGGACGGTAACATATTTAGAAAAGAGCCAGGTACACCAGGCTATCTTCTTGGAAAAGTTGTTAACAATATTGAAGAGATTGCTAAGGATTGCACTAGTTGTGTTAGCAACCCAATAAATTTTGACAGGAATAGAGACAAGTCCCTTACATTCCCTAATAAAGGTAATATTTATCCTTCAGTAACGATAACCAACAGCCCAGGAGTTAATCACGATTCGCTATATAACATGCCGTTCTACTCTAACAAACACTTGCAGCAGAACCAACAATCAATTCCTCCTAAGATCAGTAATTCGTATACAGCTCCCTCTGTCTCGAATAAAGAATCAATTAGTAGCTATAGTGACACTCTTGGTTATGATCATGATTTTAGACATCAAGACGGAGGACCAGTGGTGAGGCCTTATCAGCAACCTTACCAATCAGATCCTTCACAATTCGGACCTGGCCGATCAGAATTCCACAGAGACAGTCACTCGAAAGATAATTATCTTAGGCCCCATATAAAGTCTAAGGATTATCAGTTCGACGTAGACTCTGGAAAACTTCATAGTTATTCCGATTTCACAATTCCAAATCACACTAGCTTAGCTCATAGTCAACAAGCTTCCTTCGGAAATAATATGGGGAACAGAGCCAATTTAGATTCTCGAGTCTCCTCATACCAACAAAATCGTCCTACTCCTGGAAGTCCAAGTCATCGTACACCTCTTGCAAAAGAAAATTATTATCAGTCTATACCAACGGAGAGTTCTAGTTACATAAGTAAAGAATATTCAATTAGTAAGGAAAAAGCAGCGGTTAATAATGGAAATGGGTACCAGTCAACTAAAACAGGCAACAATTATGAGTATAATACCCATTATTCTCCTACACCTCAGTACCCTCAAAGACAAAATGGTGAAAGATTAATTCATAGTGGAGCTCTTACCTCTTCTGATATCACTACATCAAATCACGGTAGTTTTGCTCATAGTCAACAAACTTCCTCTGAAAATAAGGGGCACAACGGAGCCAATTTGGATAATGGAGTCCCGTTATACCAACAAAATAAGTTTCCAAGCTATGGGACTTATGTTCGTCCTGTTCCTGGAAGTTCAAGTCAACCTACTTCTTTTCCAAAAGAAAAGAATTATAAATCTAGGCCGACTGGGAGTTCTAGTTACATAAGGAAGGAATATTCAGTAATTAAAGAAAAGACAGCAGCTAATAAGGAAAATGGGTACCAGTCAGTAAAAACAAGTAAAAATTATAACGATAATGCACAGTATTTTGCTACCCCTCAATACCCTCAGAGGCAAGATGGTGAAAGGTTCATTCACAGTGGAGTTCATGCCTTTTCTGATATCACTATTCCAAATCATAGTAGTATGGCTCATAGTCAACAAGCGTCCTTCGAAAACAAGGAGGAGATTCGGGCCAATTTGGATTCTGGAATTCCATTGTACCAACAAAACAAGTTTCCAAGCTATGGGACCCTTGTTCGTCCTATTCCTGGAAGTTCAAGTCATAGTACTCCTGTTTCAAAAGAAAAGAATTATCAATCTAGACCAACAGAGAGCTCTAGTTATATAAGGAAAGAATATTCAGCTGCTTACGATAGACCCACTGGCCTACAAACATACCAAAAAGATAAAAATACACTTAGTAAATCTTCAAATCCTGGAACTCACTTTCAGGCTAATGGTTATAATGGAGCGAAGGGATTTGCTAGACCGATCGCCACACACTCTGTATTTGGAGACAAATCTAGAATAAATAGTGGAAGACCTAAATCTATTAAAATAAAAAAGCCTAAGCAACCTGCAGTGCTAAAAAAATTTAATAAAAACAATCCAGCAAAACTTCATATAGATAATTTCTCTTCCAGCTATAAACCCTTTAAAAGCTCTGATTTTGGTGAAAGAGACATGATATTCCGCAAAGGCACAGGCATCAGCAAGCCTGCACTTCTAGATCCTAATGTCAACATCCACATAAAATCAGAGGAAGCATTGACCTCGGTGTCTAGAAAAGGGTCAAAGAAGCCAAAAATTATCAAAAAGGTTGTTATTAGACCACATAAGTCAGACGGTGAGAAAAAAGCGGCAGTGACTTTCACTGAAAAGGCTGCACCGTTACAAAATTTGGCTTTTCCACAAAAAAAAGAATCTGATACATCCTATTTAAGTGAAGACAAAGGGAGTGTCTATAGAAGACCTGTAGTAGGTGGTGCTTTCGGATTTAAGCCATTGAATGAAACGCTTCCATCTGAATCGTGCTCCCGACCTGGTCTTTTCAGACACCCAGAGGACTGCCGAAAGTTTTACGAATGTTATTACGACCGTTGGATACAAAAGTATACTCTACATATATTTAGTTGCCCAATTAAGCTGGTTTATGATGAAGAAATATATGCTTGTAACTGGCCATTCCAAGGACCACAGTGTATTCCTAATCAACCCTTAGAAGAATATGAAGATAATAAGCCGTTTGTTGCTGTTGTTGAGGCTTAAGCCTGTTTAAATCACATATGTTGCCATCCACAGCTTTTATATTGCATATACGTTTACGACAGTTTAATTTTTACTTGGTTGTGGCAGTCTGAGTTGATTATGCACGCTTCTGTATAAAAATAACACAAAAATATTCGAACAGTGATAAATTCGTAAACATGTTTGTGACTTTCTATTTGTATAAGGTTTATTTTTTTTAAAGAAATGTAAGCGTATCAAAATATAATTTTTATAGGTATCTTCCAAAATTTAACTTACTGTAACAGGACATTAGTATAACTAGAATAAATTTTCACAGGCTCAATCGTCCTATTGCTTCGGTGCCTAATGTTGCTCAGAAACACTGGTATTTTATTGTCTTTAAACAAAATTTTGCTGTCGAAGTTGCATAAAAAGAAACAGCATCATTTGGTAGAAATTTATACTTTGGAATTACCTTGTCCTGGCCTTCCTTCTTTATTTTATCTGGCTTCCTCTGTAATTTCTCATTATCTTTCAGTTCCACAATCTGTATTACTAATTCTGAGTTTGCCATCATCGAATCTGTTTCATCATTTTCATGAGTGTTCATATTTAGATTTTCGGAGTCCAAACTACTTAAAGGCGGCGGGTCACTAAAAACTTGTGATTTTTTCGAATATTGGACAATGTCGCCTTGGTTGTGTCTGGAAGTAATCGTGGATATAGCATTTGGACTTCTGTTATTTTCTGTTTGACTAGTCGATTTTGGGCTTGTTGATGACGAGACTCTATGTATAACGGAATTATTCAGTTTTGTGGGGGCTGTGTCGCTATCGTAGCTGAAAGTAGAATTTAACAGTATCTCTGCATTTTTTGATGAGTTTATTGATTTGCTCTTTGGCTTAGAAGGAAGGGTTCGGTTTTGTTTGATGAGGGATATAAAATTCTTTTCAGCTTCCAAGCGTTGGTTTCTATTGAAAAAAACTTTTCTTTCTGATTTGCTTGTGACAATAGACGTCACAACCTTTATTGGTGTAGGCGGTGTAATGGAAGTAGTAGGGGATGTGGGAAAATCATGAACAGTTGAGGTCAGTATTACACTATTAGAATCAACATTTTGCGGAGTTTTTGAATCGACTTCATCATATGATGTTCGTGTATTAAGTGGTAAATTAAGATCTTCTAATAGAGCTTCTGCAATTTCTGTCATTTTCGGCTCAGTGAATGACTATGAAATTAAAATGAAATATAAGATATCACTATATCATAGTGAATGACTATGAAATATAAAACTGGTTCATGTTAATCATTGTTGTTACTTCATCCTTTGGTTTGACAGTTGATGTTGTGTTAGTCCTTTCTCTTATCTGCTGAACATCAACAGGCTCGTCCAAATTTTGGTCTAAGTCTTTATTTGTAAGAATTGATTGAGTGATTTTGTCAAACGCTGGAATTAAAGTAGTTTCTCTAATCGTAGCATTATCTTCTGATTGAGCCATTTCTGCTTCTAGAGGCAATAATTCAACTGTCTTTGCCAATCTACTTAAACTAATTTCTTTCGTAGACAATTCAGTGCTTGCAAATTGTGTCGTTAAAGATTCTTGACTTTCTTCGTCACCGAAAAAAATTGGCTCAGATCTATTTTCACTAGTTTCATTAGGTTCAATAGAGTTTATAGTAGTAAATAACGGATGCTCTGAAGTGGTAGGAGCCTGTGTTGTTGCTATGGGTGATCGCAACCTTGATAATGAATTTAGTCTGTCAGATTTAACTTTAAAAATATTACGAATAGTTGAAAATTGAGGTCTTACTGTTGACTGAAAGGATGTACGGCCTTCTGGCATTCGCATGGAATGGAAAAATGACTTTGAAAAATGCTTTGGTACAAATTTTTTGTGAGATGTTGTGGGCTCAGTTAAAAATACTGATTTTGTTGTTTTAAAAAATCTTGGTACATAGGTAGACATTTTTATGTTACGGGAAGTCAGAATCTGTTCAGTGGTGCTAGGAATAGTGTGTTTTTCTCCTTCTGTTGGTATGGTAAACTGTATCGATTCTTCATTTGGAGCAAGAGACTCTTTTATCGTCTCTTGAAAATTTTCTACTTCAATTGGTTTTTGAGTCAATATTATGGGTTTTAACTCAGAAGCAGAAGCTAAATACTGTTCTAGAGGGATTAGTGATGAGGCTCTTTTTGGCATTCCTGTTAGTTTCATCCTGCTTTCTTGGGACTTCAACGGTACTTTTCTTAAATTGATGTTACTTGTAGATGTGGCTTCTTTGAGAGGGACCGAGTACCTATTTCTAGGAGATGTCTTTGTTCGATTTGATAACTTGTTTGCAAAAGGTACCCGTGTTTTTATTTGGAATGTAGCGGCAGAAGATATAGCTTGTGATTTCATCTTTGGTTCTACCCTCTCTGCTACTTTTTGTTGCAAAATCTTAAGAGGTGGAATTATGGTAGTGCCAGAAGGTGGCGTTATAGTAGTTAATATATTCACTGGCTTTCTCCTAGAGAATAAATTTTGCCTCCTCTCCTTCATTTCTTTTTTTATGGTTTCTTTCATAGATGGGGCTCTAAGAGTTGCATGTTCTGTACTATCAGGAATGAAACCAATTGTAGTAGTATCTAGTAAGTCATCAACGGTTGCTAGCTCACTTTGAACTTTTGCAGTTTTATTTTCTTCGTCACTAAAAATATGTGTCTCACTTTCAAAATTTTCATCTGGAAATATTCCACTAATGTCAAGTAAAGTGGGACGGGGAACATCAGGTGTTGAAAAATGTTCTTCTTCGTCTTCTTCTACTTCTTCATACTCATAAATATATTCTGGGCTAGGTACTTCTGTGGTTGTAGTTGTTGTAGCTCTTATAAATGGTGTCATTTTTCGTCTATTTTTTATCAAATGCATGTTCTTCATTACGTTATGGCTTGGATTGCTCTTAAGTACAGTTTTAGGTGCTACACTTGTCTTGTAACCTTCTTCTTGCTGCTTGGTCGTGACAGGAACAGTTGTAAATTCAATATCAGGAGTTGTCACATGCTGCTTCCGCCTCAAGAAGCTTGAGTGGAGAGATTTTTTAAAGCTGGGATTGCTAGGAGTCTGTAGAGTAGGGTGGTTTATGGCTACAGTAGTGCTAGGTCTTTTTAGAAGTGTGGACTTTTCTCTTAAGCGATCGATTCGTAAAGGCTCTTTAACAATTTTGTTCCCAAATGGCATTGAATTTGCTGCAAGTGGTGTAGTTGTTTCAAAATCTCCTGTAACTAATTTACTCTCAGTTTCATGGTTCACTTGTTTATCGTAACTGTCAAGAAGGCTTAACTGTATATCTGAAGCTGATAGCTTTAATAAACTGGGCAGGCCTCCTGGCCTTTTCTGGCATCCGACCAGATGTCTACATAGATGTCTACATACTTTTTTCAATCGTAGCGGTTGGCCGTCTTCAATAAGTTGTCTTACACTTTTAGCCTTCATCTGGGAAACTTGGGGACTGTTCTCTCATTCACTATTTAGTACTAATTCTGGACTAGTGTTAGAGTATGTATAAAAAAGACTGTCTCTTTTTGGTATCTGGCTCGTTTTAATCCCCTACGGATGATTAAGATCTGGAACCGACCATCTGTAGTCTTCTTCTAAAACTCCAACTGCTAAGTAAGCCACTCCGAGCATGTAGAATGCTAAATACAGCATGCTGGCAGCCCTTAAAAAGAATTAAAAAGTTACTACTTATTGGAGGTACAAACGGTGCTTTTGTAATTTAAAAAAGTTCCGACCTAGATTATTTATTTAGGACCTGGAGTCTCTCCTCCCCCCTTCCTTCCTTCTCTCTCTCTCTCTCCCTCTCTCCCTCTATCTCTCTCTCTCTCTCCCTCCCCCCTCTCTCTCTCTGTATGTTTCTCTTGATATCATTTTTGACTTCTCTCTTTATCTATCTCAGTCTCATCCCCCCCATATCCCTTAATCTCCATTTAAAAGAACCAACTTTTTAGGGGTGAAGACGTTATTAAATATGAAAAGTGAGCAATGTGCTAAATTCTATTCACACACTAATTTATTTATATTTTGTAACTAACAAATTTTCCCGTTAGAGCACCACTAAAACACTGCATACTTTTTCACTTTCCGACATAGTTTTCAGTTTTTTAGGTTTTTTTGGGGTTTTCAATAGAAAACAACTTGAATCATCAACTCTGGTCGCTTCTCAGAGAAATTCTTCAATTGCTCGAAGCTGCAATTTAAGGTAAAGGTATAAAACACCCCATATGACACAATCTAAACCATATTAAACTATCAGTCCCTTGTCTAAAGCCTACTTCAACACGTAGAACTAAATTGAATAAATAAATATTCTGCAATAAAATTGTTTATGGAAACGAATTGTAAGTAAGTTAGGATTTGGACTAATACTAACCAAAACGTAAAAAGAACTAGTTCTCAACGGTGACAACAAACATATGAAATTAATCAAGTTCAGTTACACATAACAAGCTAAGAGCATGAGAAAATTTGCCACATTATCAAAAAAGAGGAGAAACATCCCCAAAGGCGGAAGGAATCTTTATGAAAGTTACATCACCTAATCTAGGATATTATAGAACTCTGAACTAGTGGTTTGAAGCTCTCATCTACAAAAATGTGAAATCTTGCATTAGTATTTGAGAAGTAAGATCACTGGATATAAAAAAGACTAAGGTTCTTCAGAGCCATTGATGGCTCGTATGGCGTCAAATCAGTATTTTAGATGTTGGGTATTTTTAAACGGGCAAGTAGCTAACCTGTCACCCAACCTTTTTGCAGTGGGGATTGATCCCTGGGCCCCGTTTTACCGAGTAGAGAATCAATTCATGAAGTAACCAAATGGTAGAAGATCACTGATTTGTTTTTATTTATTTCTTCCCCAGGGACTGTCGTATTAAACACATGGTCCTAGAAAACCAGGGGATGGTTAATTCAAAAGGAAATTGAAGTTTTTGTGCCCATTTAAGATGGCCAAGAGGATTGTGTCATGGCAAAGTGGTGTTTTCCGCCTTTTTTGGCACACAACCTCAATTTCGAGACAGTCAATTACTTTTAAATTGTTGGAAAACAATGTGTTAAGCTTCCCAGCTCCAGAGGAGGTTATTCCGTACGGTGGAAAAGTCGTTCTAAAGCATTCATTTAAAAAAAAGGCTAATATAGAGAATTCCTTCGAAATTTGCTTTAGCCAATTTGATTCGCTTGATATTTGATAGAATTAAGTCCAGTGATATAGTCCCGTGATAATTACGCATCAGCTTGTATTTAGTCACTATATATAATAAAATATATATAATTAAATATATTTTATTATTGTATTTAATAAATAATAAAATATATAATAAAAGGGATTAAGTACCAGAAAAAATGCATTAACTTAAAGAAATTTTTTTCCCGATTTAGTACGCTAGCAATCAGTTTACAATTCTTGATAAATACCAGTTGACATTAAGCAGAAAGGGGTTTTTGAAGACAGTAATGCTCCATCGTATCTTGAATAGCCCTGGGAATTATTTCAAGAGTCATCAGAAATTAAATAAAAATTTTTCCCAAACGAAAACGACAAGAGCTAAGAGCTCATATGGCACTTGGGACGAGGTCGGAAGAGCCAAGAGCTCATCCACTCTACTCTAAGTGTTTTCCAATTCGTAAACGTCATGTATTCGGAAACCGATTTCCGGTTTCCAAGATTTCAGTTTCACCACTTCATCCCTCAATGTCCCCGGATCCGATCCGAATTTAAAATAGAGCATCTAAGACATGACATCTTTCTATACATTAAGTTTCATTAAGATCCGATCACCCATTCGTGAAATAAACATACCTCAATTTTCTCAATTTCCCCTCCCTCCCCCAGATGGTCAAAGTTTCACCCCGTTCTCTCCACTCTAAACGTTTTCCAAGATTTTCGGTTTCCCCCTCCAACTCCCCCAATATCACCGCATCCTGTCGGGATTTAAAATAAGATGTCTGAGACACGAGATCCTTCTAAATATCAAATTTCATTAAGATCCGACAACCTGTTCGTAAGTTAAAAATACCTCATTTTTTCCAATTTTGCCGAAATCACCGTCCTTCCACTCCCCCCCCCCCAAGATGGTCGAATCGGGGAAACGACTATTTCTAATTTAATTTGTCCGGTCCCTGATAGGCCTGCGAACTTTCAGCGATTGCTATACTGATCACGTTTATAGCTTCGGATCTTCTTCACGTAAAATTGGAGTGGTCCAGGATTCGAACCTGAGACCTCTCGCACCCTAAGCGAGAATCACACCCTATGAGAGACCAGCAAGCCAAACTTAAGAAGAACAATCATTTATCTTATCGGCAAATAACATTCTTCTCAGCTATCTCGTTCGTTCGCTCCCCCCCCAAGATGGTCGAATCGAGGACAAGACCATTTATAATTTAATCTGGTCTGGTCCCTGATACGCTTGCCAACTTTCGTCGTTCTAGCTTATCTGGAAGTGCCCGAACTATTAAAACCGGGACCGACAGAAAGACAGAAAGACCGACGGACAGAAATTGCGATCGCTATATGTCACTTGATAAACACCAAGTGACACAAGAAACGGCAATTAAGGTTAAGACCCGCAGTAACCATTCCGTATATGAGGGAGGTTGCCACCCAATTAAAAACAAATTCTTCCCACTGAAAATTCCCCAGAAAATCCCTCCCCCCTGCAGAAAACTACCCGTTGAAAAATGTCCGTCTTTATCCTAATAATAAGTACTATCTGTAAGAAATGGACAAATTACAAAACTTAAAAAGGCGCTTAAACTTCTACAATCTTTTTCCGATTGTTTTGTAGTTAGGGAAGGAGACATCTCAAAGGGTGCCTTTTACTGCCCAAAAATTTCAGCTCTCATTAAGTCATAAGATAAACACAGAATTAGTTCTAAAGGAAGAGACGAGACGAGGGGAATCCCCAGGGTTGTCACCAGGATTTCTGATTGGTAATGTATTTTTAGGGGAGGGAGGACAAAAGAAACTTCATAAACACATCAAAAATGTAAAATTGACATCTACTGCCTTATGATTTCTGGAAATATGTCTGGTCTACGCTGATTTCATAAAGAGTAACATTGAACCACTAAATGAGCAGAATTTATTCCGTATAGGAGGGGAACTGCTTTCTCATCCCCATTTCCATCACACTGTCAGAAAACTTTTGAGGGTACTCATTAGATCAGAAATCAGAGTTCTGGTCCTTTTTTAAAGTTGAAAGTGATTGGAGACCAGCTAGTCAGAGGAGGGGGGATTTTTCTAAAGAGGGTGTTTTTATAAGGGGGATTTAATGCAGGGGATTTTCTGTGGGAGGGTGTTTTCTGTGGGAGGTATTTTTGGGGTATCTTCCCTGGGATAATTTTCAGGGGGAGAATGTATTTCGCCCAGGAAGTGTTTTCCGCGGAGGGTGTATTGTCCGAGGGTATTTTTCAGGGGTTATTTTCCGGGGGAGGGGGTAAATCCTGGGCACCGATGGTAAAGAGTCCTTTCTCATTAGAGGATCGAAACTATCCGCAATGGTACTGTAATTTTTGTCGCATTTTCTACAATATTTAGTTATCTGTCCGTCTAAATTTTACAATGTGGTTTGTGAACCTCTTAAGGGTGGTATGAGGCTTTTGTAAGGGAGCAGAAAGAGTATTTTTTTGTAATCTAATTCACTTAAAGCTTATTGGAACTTCATCATGACAGTAAATATGAGTTGATCTTACAAAGATTATAGTTTTTTGAGGGGCAAGGAATTTTACGTCTTTGTTGTAATATTAATACACACTTTGCCTAAAAAAAACAATCACAAGGAGTGTGAGCAGAAATTGTAGTAAAGATTTATTAAATGTAAAGAATATTCATAAGAAAATGTATAAAAACTACCACTTAAATATTGACACACAAAAGAAAGCTATCTTGCACTGAGTTTGAGGCTAGAGCCTCAGGGCCAGTATAGCTTCCCCATTGTGCTCTAGTTGGATCTCTTCTTCTCAGTAAAAATCTGTTTGGCCCCAAAATAGCTCCTTTTCTTTATATCTTTCTTCCTTCACGTCTTTAAACTAATCTTAATTTTGACAAGATAATACAAGAAATGTATGTTTTGAACATATGCATCTGTGGAGTAGTATGTTATTTTTGAAGGACTCCGTTACAGGAATCCATTTGATTTGTTCTTTACGACGTTCTAGCTAAAACAAACAGTCTTTTTCTTTTTCAAATTTTAATCCTTTACCAAAAGATCCGTAAAATACATCATTGTCCATGAATATGTAGTTTTTGTCAGAAATTACTTTTTCTTAAAAATAATATATTTGTTACTTTAAAAAGCATTTAAATATTTTAATTTTCTTTCAAACAAGTCTTTAAACAGCTGTCTTTGGTATTCCAGTGCACTGATAGTGACAACAAAAAAAAAGAAAAGGAATCAGGAAACAAGAGCTAAGAGCTCATATGGCACTTGTGATGAGGCCGGAAGAGCTCTACGAGCTCTAGCAAAATTTTAAGAATGAATAGATTGATTTAAAAGTAAAATCAGAGGCTTAATGCCGGTTGGGATTTATAATAAGAGCTCTGAGTCACAAGGTCCTTTTAAATGTCAAAATTCATTAAGATCTGATCACCCACTCGTAAGTTATAAATACCCCATTTTTTCTAATTTTTCCTCTCCCTTCAGCCATCCAGATAGTCGAATCAGGGAAAACGACTTTATCAAGTCAATTTGAGCAGCTCCCTGACACGCCTACCAGTTTCCATTGTCCTAGCACGTTCAAAAGCACAAAACTTGCCAAAGCTCTGAACACCACCCCCTAACTCCCCTAAAATGATCGGATCCAGTACGGTTACGTCAATCACGTATCTACGACATTTGCTTATTCTACCCACCAAGTTTCATCCCAAATTCTCCACTCTAAGCGTTTTCCCAGATTTTGGGTTTTCCCCTCCAACTCCTCCCAATGTCAACAGATCTGGTCGGCATTTCAAACAAAAGCTCTGAGACATGAGTTCTTTCTAAATATCAAATTTCATTAAGATCCGGTCACCCGTTCTTAAGTTAAAAATACCTCAATTTTTCTAATTTTTCCAAATTGACACCCCCGCAGCTCCCCCAAAGAGAACGGATCTGTTCCAATTATGTCAATCACGTAGCTATAGCTTCTGCTTATTCTTCCCATCAAGTTTCATACCGATCTCTACTCTATGCGTTTCCCAAGATTTCCGGTTTCCAAGATTTCTGTTTTCCCGCTCCAGCCCCCCCCCCACCTCATGTCCCCAGATTCGATCCGAATTAAAAATTGAGCATCTGAGACACAAAATACTTCTATATATGAAGTTTCACTAAGATCCGATCACCCATTCGTAAGATAAAGATACCTCAATTTTCAAGTTTTCAAGAATTCCGGCTTCCCCCTCCAGTTCCCCCCAATGTCACCAGATCTGGTCAGTACTTAAGATTAGAGCTTTAAATCACAAGATTCCTCTAAATATCAAATTTCATTAAGATCTGATCCCCCGTTCGTAAGTTACAAATGCCTATTTTTTTCTAATTTTTCAGGATTACCCCCCCCCCAACTCCACCAAAGAGAGCGGATCCGGTCCGGTTATGTAAGTCACGCATCTTGGACTTGTGCTTATTCTTCCCACCAAGTTTAATCCTGATCTCTCCGTTTTAAGCGTTTTCCAAGATTTCTGGTTCCCCCTCCCAGCTCTCCCGAATGACGCTGGATCCGGTCAGGATTTAAAATAAGAGATGTAAATTACGAGGTCTTTCTAAATATGAAATTTCATTAAGATCCGATCGCTCCTTCGTAAGTTAAAATACCTCATTTTTTCTAATTTTTCAGAATTACCCCCCCCCCAACTCCCCCAGATAGTGCAGATCCGTTCCAGTTATGTCAATCACGTACTTAGGACTTCTGCTTATTTTTCCCACCAAGTTTCGTCCCGATCCCTTCACTCTAAGCGTTTTCAAAGATTCTAGGCTTCCCCCAACTCCCCTCTATGTTACCGGATCCAGTTGGGATTTGAAATAAGAGCTCTAAGACACGATATTCTTCTAAATATAAAATTCCACTAATATCTGATCACCCATCCGTAAGTTAAAAATACCTCTTTTTTTCTATTTTTTCCGATTTAACCGTCCCCCCATTCCCTCCCAGATGGTCAAATCAGGAAGACAACAATTTCTAATTTAATCTGGTTCGGTTCCTGATACGCCTGCCAAATTTCATCGTCCTAGCTTACCTGGAAAAGCCTAAACTAGCAAAACCAGGACAGACAAACAGACCGACAGGCCGACCGAAAGAATTTGTGATCGCTATATGTGACTTAGTAGATACCAAGTACCATAAAAAGAAGATGCATCAGCTCTACCCTGCAATTCAATTAAATAACAAGCCTTTTCCACTGAAAATGAGGAGCAACATCAAAACTTGAAACGAACAGATCTCATTACGTATATGAGGGAGGTTGCAAGCTTTTCAATATCTCGCTCTTTACGCTTAAGTTTTCTTAGAACTTGAAAAAGTTTGTTATTCTAACTAAATGACACTTGTGTTTCAAGAGAATTAATTCTCAAGGAATTGGGACAAGATGTTAAACTTTAGCGTAAAGAGCGAAGTATTGAAGAGGGACGACCTCACTCATATGCTTAATAATTTCTGTTTGTTTTAAGTTTTGATATTGCTTCTTATTTTCAGTTGAAAAAAACTGATTTTATTTAATTTCCAATCGTTTTCAAATGGTTCCGGGAATACGGCTCCACGTCCAAGGGATATTCCCTTCCTCGCGGAAAATCTCTTCATGGAAAGCTCTTTCCACGTACAATTGAAATTGTGTTTTCACATTTTGTCGACATAATGGATAATTTTGCCGACATATTTTTTAAATCCCTCCTCCAAACTTAGAATTCTAACCGCACCCCTGTATCCAGTGTACGTAGCATGGATTCGTTAGTAAAATACCATATCATATGAATGTAAAGTAAAGTAAAGTGAAGTCAGAGTACATATAAAATTCTAGTTATTTGACTTCTTGCTATCTTGAAAAGGGTTTAGGTTAGGAAAATGAAACTTTCAGGGATGGTCTACATGCTAAAGTATGTCCCGGGAAGGTATTTTAAAGTACCCGCCTCTACTCCTTCTCCCTCTAGAGGGCCCTGAAATTTGCCTACATGACAGGTCTATTGAAATTTTGACAAAACAACATTTTACCTTAATTTTCAGTAACTAGTTGCTTTTTCTCTGCCTTTAGTTCTGAAAATGCAATTCCTTTTATTTGAGTAGAATTTTGAGCCATATCAATATTTTTTTTTTCAAAATTTAGGGAGTGTATTTGCATATCTTTAAAATCTTATAAAATGGAATTGAGCCAAGTTATGAAGCTGAAAACAATTTTGTTGTGCTTCAATTAAGCAGAAGAGTCTATTTTGCAAGGTTTCACTTTTATAACACACATATTTTCAAAGGTCATCAAAGGTCAGGGCCCTCTAGAGGGAGAAGGAGTGGAGGCTCGGATACACTTTAGTCTGTAGATTGATCCCTGAAAGTTTCATTTTCCTAACCTAAACCCTTTCTGAGATAGCAAGAAGTCAATTAACTAGAATTTTACCCCATATGAATACCACATTTTAGTTTTCGAATATTCTCATTATGGTGAATGTAAGGAATTCATATGATGAACATGATAATTATTTTAATCTTTACGTTTGTACAGTGCGAAAAGTCTAGTTTATAATACCCAACATAACATACAAGGACCACTTAGCACAAACAATTACGTGTGTGGTGTTCAAGCCATTTTATATCGTTTAATAAATGTTTTCTATAGCTTGGAGTCGTATATACGCTATCACTGCTTAAATACTGGAGTAGAATAAATGCCTCTGATTTGTTTTTTTTTTATTTTAACGCATAAGCCTGAAATCACAGTTTATCCATTTTCTCAGAGCCAGGGGTGGATCCAGCCCCTCCCCTGACGTAATGGTTTATTTTTGGTTGGGACCGCTTGCCCTGGCTTGGGTTAAGACGAGAGTTATTATTTTTTGTACTTGGTTCTAGTAATTGAGTTTTTAATAAGTTTCTAATTATTGAGACTTTTGTTTTGCAAACAAATTTGAAACAAGGTTTCAGTTACTTTGTGCGGTCTCTGTTAGATTTTTCTAACGACGCATACCGCCAAAAAGTAATTAATTATATTTAGGTTTATATACAAGGGAATCTGTCCGTATTACCACAAAAGCCAACTGGGAGGTGAAAATCTTCGTTTCATAATAACAAGGAGGGAAAATTTTAAATCCTAACTTCTTTAGACTGTCGAAACGATATTTCAGGATTGTGCTGTCACAACGGGGTTAAAAAGCAATATATTCATTTCTTTTTACTGTCAAAAATTTGTTTTCTTGTCTTGCTATGGCACTGAGGCGAATAAATTGATGCCATTACTTTTTTTGGTTGTCTGTTTTGGTTTTTTGTATTGGCTTTTTTTGCAAAGCAGGGTAGTTTTTACAAAATTGTTTTTTTTTTTTTTTTTTTTAAGGGATTTGTATAATAAAAAGTAAATGTATGAGAGAAGTGCAAAAATTATCAATTTAAGTTTTCGATTTTGGTGGGCAAATGGTGGCCATTTTACTGCCTATTTTCATCTAATTAAAGCTCTGCATTATATGACATATCACCTCCTCTGTTCATCCTAAAACATTAAAATAAAGGCCAAACTCTTTAGAACTTTAATAAAGGTTCGTATAAGTATATACTTAAAACTAAGAATAGGCATCGAAATACTCCTTCAAAGGTTGGAGTAATCAATTACAAAGAATAGATTATTGAATAATTGTTTATAAAAGAAGGCAAATAATTATGTGTTTATTTTTTTTTATCTAGCTGGTGTATATGGATCTCTGAATTCTCGATTTGAATCAGTGAAATGCCATCGATTTTTTTTTCAAACATTTATTAATAATTGTTGATAAAAAGTAGAAATTCACACAACTTGAGTTAACCACGGAAACGGAATGTAACTATAACATTATTTCAGAATTTCTCACCTTCTCAATATCAACCAGTCAAAAAATATAGTTATGTTTTGTATAGTGGTTGCATATATTTGTCCATACAATTGTCTAAATTGCTATATATACCGCTGAGAATTTTTATACTTATTTTAATACATGCCATCGAATCATATATCCACGATCAATTACTTATCAATCAAAATTTTTAAAGGACAATTTTCTTACTAAATGCTAAATCTTAATCAAATTTCAAATTTTCATTTTTGTGTTCAACAGACAAACCGCGATTTAAACTTTAAATAGGATATATAGAAATCTCAAGACTAAAAAAAAAATAATTAGAAATCTACCACAGATTGAAACCCTGAGAATTTAAATCACCAATCTATACCTATCAAATACAAAAATAACAAACACATAACTATTTGTTTTTTAAGGAGTATTTCGACTCATGTACTTAGTTAGAAGCCCATACCTACATACATCTTTATTAGAGTTCATATTTTTGACGATTTTGGTCTTTATTCGAATATTTTAGGATAAATAGGGAGGAAATGCTAACGAAGAGCTCAAAACTGACAGGACTAGCCACTATAAACATTCACCAAAATGGTGGGGTAGACACCGACCGTGCAATAAATAGATATGGCGGTTGTGAAAATACAGAAACAGACTTGTCTTATAAAACTGTGAATTCTGCAACTTAAGCGAAATATATAGAACTTTAAAAAGCGAAAAGATGCACTACATTGTTATGAAAAGTAAAATTTTGATTATTAAATTTTGTCAAAGTTGACACTGTTTATTAAAATACTATTTTTAAAAAGAAACAGTGATGATTAATTGCTTTATTGCCTATGCTTAAAATTTTCGTTTTAAATTCCTTCTATGCATTTATATCTCTTCGTTCTGTTTTTCTTGTTACACCTCAAAAACAACTAGTACTTAATGTTTAATATATATTTTACGAATATACAAGTTATATCTTTATCCTCATTTCTTACTCTTCATTATTATCATAGTTACTAAGCACTGCCATAAAGTTAAGCGACATGCTCGAAGGTTTGACCTCTACAAATTGTCACAAAGAGTGCATGACCCCAAAAGATGGTTGAACACCAATCATTTTTTGACCAAAAAAAGCTTAACTCACTCGCTATAGCGGTCAGAAGGGCAAAGGCAAAAAATTATGCAGAAAATATTAAATATCATATTTTTTTTTTAGATGGTGAACAGCTTTTTTTTATGGCTGGGTGGTTTTTATAACCTACTACTATTTGTATCAATATTTTTATACCATTTTAATTTTAATAGATTTATCAGAACTTTAACCCTCACCAGATTTTAAATGAAATTAACAACCATTGCCACTACCTACCTACGACACACAATTGTCCAGGTTCCCTGGATACTGATTTTTTAAATTCGATTTTAGCGAAATATGTCCATATTACTAAAAAGTTTAATTCGAGCAAACAATCTGTAGAGCCGATCAGGTATTTTGGGAGTGTCGTTGCAATCTTGGGGATTAACTGACCTTGAATAGATCCTTCAAAAGTTTTGCCAAGGCGACAGAACTAAAAAATAACGTCTCCAGGAGAGCAAAACTATTGAAAATTTAAACTTATAAATAACTTTCATCATTCATACTGATACTATTTTGACTACAGTTGGGATTACATATTGGATTACAGTTAGTTGGGTTACATTACAGTTAGTTGGGATTACATTTGGGATACATATTTTACTATTTATTTTTGACGCCAACCACTTCTGCCACGTAGCGGCAACATACTTCTAACAGATGACTCACTAATCTAAAAAACACCTCGGATTTCACTCCAAGGTTATAAAAAAAAAAAAAAAAAAAAAAAAAAAAAAAAAAAAAAAAAAAAAAAAAAAAAAAACTTAACAGCGTACAGTGCAAACTATATCAATTGTACAAACAATAGGCCCCAGACCCCATGGAGAAATGTCAGCTGCCCGTGTGTGATTTTAATTTTCAGTTACCAGGGACTGGGGATCACTTTTTACGAGGTTTTAGCTACAGTTGCAACCATGGAGAAATGCCAGATTACCATCCTCAGAGGAAATTGAGTTTAGATAATATCCTAGATAAATATTACCCTTAAAAGACAATCATAAGCTGGATAAATAATAAAAGAAAAACTTGACAATTCTTTTTACAACCAGAAAGTTGATTCTGGTAGTATATTATTTTTGGATTACTTATTTTCCGATATACCTTTATATGTTAACTGTACATAAAAAAGGGAGAGGAAATAAGATAACTAATTAACAGGTGAAAGTTCCCCCATCACGTATGTCCTGACGCAAATGCATTCAGTGAAATTGAAATTTGAAAAAAAAAAAAAAACACTTCCCAACTCTTTCATTCCCAGTTTGAAAATCTGTGGGCAACCCATCTCAAGGATGAAAAACTATTGATAAAAACACTTAAAAATGTTGAACTGAAAAAAACAAGCCCGATGATTCGGCTTATACAAAAATAAATAAATAAAGGAAGGACATCCCAAATCATGGTAATTTAGACAACGGTTTTTCAGCAGCCCCTTCCCCCAGAAAACACAACTTCACCAAGCATACTCACAAGCTTATCAAGCATACTCACAAGTTCATTAAGCATAATAGAAATTTTTCTCAGTAGAGTAGGCAGAACCATTACATAAAGAAACCCAGGATTCATGCATACAATTGGTAGTTTAAAACGACGGCAATTTATGACTCGATACAAAAGACATTGTGATACAGTTACTTCCCAAAGCAATAGGGTACTGAGAATTAAAATATCAAACAACAACTGAGCCTGGAAGGCAGCTGCATGAAAGGCCTTCTCATATTTTGACCAAACACAAACACAAGTAGTAATAGTT
Source organism: Artemia franciscana (assembly GCF_032884065.1). Classification (NCBI taxonomy): domain Eukaryota; kingdom Metazoa; phylum Arthropoda; class Branchiopoda; order Anostraca; family Artemiidae; genus Artemia; species Artemia franciscana. The sequence goes on along the minus strand of NC_088863.1, from coordinate 57,510,206 downwards.
AAGATACGTTTCATATAATTCTACAGAGGGTGCAGTGGCTTGACATAGGTAGAGGTTGTATGGCTAATTATTACGACAATATAAGAGACAAGGATGGGAAAACATAAAGTAATGATAAAGTTACAGGAGGAGCTATTATGCTTCTAGTGGGTTCTAATGTAATCAATAAATAAACCTACCTGGTGACGTTCCAACAACGCATCTGCTCCAGTGACATCATTAGCAAGCTCATCGGAAGAGACCAGACCGGTCATGGCGGAAGTCCATGACGTCAGATCTCTATAGTCACTCAAATACCTTTGCAGTTCGTATGAATCTAAGAGCTTTTTTACGGCAATTGGCTCTTTCTGTGAGCCTTGACCACTCGACATGAATCTCAGCTTGCTTAGTTAAAACCGTATCAGCCACATCTGGATGATTCTGAATAAGGCAAGCAGCAAATTCATCTAGATGCCGAATCTGTAAGATAATTGAATCCCTCCCGTTTTGAAGAGTATTTAGCTAATTGTATAGATTAGGAAAGAGGCATAAGGAGAAAACTCAAAGAATTCATAAAATTTAAATTTAGAAACAAAACTCAACAAATTGTTTATTTTAGTACCACTTCAATGTACATCCAAGCCAATGAAGTCAAATCAGTGCGTGTAAGGCTAGGGAGCACTGCTTGTTCATGGTTATTAGTAAAAATAAATAAATGAATAATGGGGAAAAAATGAAAAATACCCTTTGACGAGAGTTAAACTTTTGTATAATTAAAAGGTGTTCGAATGCTATCACTGGTAGCTTTGACCATAAATAAGAGGAGATCCAATCTCCTACAGCTTATCCATAGGTCCTTATTACCTACGGTAAGTGGGACAAAATTAGGTGCAATTCTAGCCCTTCCTTCTTTCCCAAAAAATACGAATTCCACAATGCTGTAACTTTGAAACTGTACATACAAATTTCTTAACTTTAAGAGGGCTATAAGTAAACTAATCTTTACTTAAGGTCACAATCCCAAGTTCTAGTATATGGGATAGTACCTTGATTAAAGGTGCAACATTATGATGACAGAACATTCATAATTAATTAGCCAATTTTGTCATATATTGCCTTTAATTAGCTCTCTATTATGCACAGTAAATAGAAAGCAGTGCTGGTGATTGAGTCTCACTTTCCATAATGTTTTCCACACCTCTTAGCCCTGGCTAAAGCCCTTCAACAGCGGCATCCATCTTGTAGCATAGTCGTTGTAATTGACGACGCATGCTTTGCTTCCACTTTCCCCAAATTTTCGGGGATTTCCCCGAAAACCTAGAAAATCCCCCCCCCAAAAGGCGTTCCCCTAATCCCCGAAAACTCCACGAATTTTAATTCTGTTTTGCACCTTTATATTATGGTAGCTGGCGCACGTATGAGGTTGAAAACTCCATTCTGCAAACCAAAATAGGAATGAAACAATTGAATGCTGATTCATCTTCTCTTATTGTGATAATAGAAATGGCAAAATGTAGTCATGTGTCAAGGCTAATGCGACCGCCAAAGAAGAAGCTACGATTATCTGTAGACTTCCAATTTAATAGTAAGTCAGTTTTGTCACATGCTTATAATTTTTTTAGCTGTTTATCGTTTTTAAATCACTATTTCCTATTTTGATTTTGGCATACCAAAAACAAAATACTTTGATATGATCACCTCTAAAAAAACAAAACGAAAAACTTTAAATAGTGTCGGATGTTCTTTGATATAAGATACTTGTTGCCGACTAATTTCTCCTTATTCCAATAAAGTATCCAATTACAAAAAAAATACCTTCTTTATTCATAAGCAGACAAATTGCAACTAACAAAATGAATCAAGTCTAAGTTCATTACAGTCCGAGTTAAGGATTTAGCCAGTAGTAAAATTTACATTAGCGATTCATGACACCCTTCCCTTCCACAAGAAGATGGCAGAGACATCTTTAATACAACTATCCAACATCCTTAATCAAACAATATTACTTAGAACAGCCTTTAAAGGGCATCAGCATTTGCGTTCATGGATCAAGGTTGGCTATTAATGGTAAACTGAAACTCTTGTAGAGCTAATGACCAGCAAGTCAAACGAGCGTTGCAACTTCGAGCAACATTAGGCCACCTCAGAAGGTTTGGTACGTTTCTCCGAAGAAATGGCGTCCCTTAAGGTAGTACTCGAAGCTTTGAATTCACCATTTGAGAGCCAGAGCTTCATTTCCATGGTCGAGTAACAGCTTTCAGTCGGGAACAGTTTCCTAAAACGGAACATAATTGGGTGTTCTTCACCACCCCTTTGGGTGAGGACTGCTCCAGCGCCTGTGTCAAAGGTCTCTGTCAGTAAAATAGAATCTTTACTGAAACCTGGTGTAGCCAAAACAGGCTCTTTTTTTTAGTCCTCATTACAGGTTCAAAAATGCGCCAACCTGAATCTCGTTCAGCTTCAACTTGTTTGGAGAACCTTTCTTCAGGAGCAAAGTGAGCAGCTCAGCAATTTCAAAAAAATTCTTTATAAAACGTTGATAATATGCTACCATCCCAACATAAGAACGAATTTCCTTCTTGGACATAGGTAGGGGAAAATTTTGAACAGCCTGGACCTTGCTTTCCAATGGGACGATTTCCCCATTTCCAATGCGGTGACCCAGGTAACGAACCTCGCTCTGAGCCAATTTAATCTTTCTAGGGTGAATCCTTAACCCTGCTTCCTGTATGCTCTCTAGCCTTCTTTTAAATTATACTAGGTGTATAATTATACTAGGTATTTGGTTGAAGATGACAATATCAACCAAAGGGGCTCGAGCGAATGCCTTACAGAGCTCTAAAACCTTATCGGGAGCGGGATGGAACGACCAGAAACTGACAGAGCCTGGAATGCTGTCTTTTCCCGGTTACCTTTCACTAGTTTGATCTGCCAGTACCCTCTAACCAAGTCTAGGACATTAAATATTTTCTTGATGCCAACCGTCTCCACGAGCTCATCTCTATGAGGTAAAGGAATTGCATCAAAACGATATATATTGTTAAACATACGAAAGTCAAGACAGAAACGTAGTGATCCGTCAGATTTTTCGATTTTTACGACTGAAGAGCATCATGGGCTAGAAGATGGTTCAATAATGCTTAAGTCCAGCATGCAGTTGACATCCTGCGCAATGGCGACCTATTGGCTTTGCGGGATGCGATATGACCTCTGCCTCAGAGGTCGTTAATTAATCTGATGTTTCATGATGTCAGTTCTTCCCAATGCCCCTGAAAAAGTTTGTTGGAAATACTTCCTTAGACTTAATAGCACTTCTTTTCTTTTTTTTTTACCAAGGTAAGTTACTGATTCACACAGACCAGAACAAACTTCACTATTACTACTGTTCATACATTCAAATACATTCAGATTTCTGTCGACGGCTGTCATCGAAATTTCTGGCAGTCTCCTCTCGAATCGTCGCAGAAGGTTGATGTGAAGCACTCTATATTTATTTCTCACTTCTGGCATATCAATTATAAAAATTAAACTTGTCACAAATGAAACGTGTTTCAATATCCCGCTTCTTACATAAATTTGTTGCAGACTAATTTCTTCCTATTCCAATAAAGTATCCAAATGCCAAAAAATCTCTTCTTTATTCATAAACAGACAAATTGCAATCAACAAAATAAATAAAAGTTGATTACAGTCTGAGTTCAGTATCTTGGCAATCACTCGCGCAATCACACAAAAGACATGATATAAAAAAGGACTTAGCTAGAAGTATAATTTATATAGGTGATTCATGACAATACTTCAAAGAATTTCAGTCAAATCAGTCAAATGACAGGTCAGATATTCCATCACAATTTATACAACCATTAAACGAGAGTGCTTCACATTTTTCTTTGAAGAAGACACTTTATCTAAAAAACATGTTCTTAACAGACAACAAGTGATATCAATGTAATAAAACAATACAAAAATCATGGAGAATAGATAATATGTACCCGCACTTCCCACAACACATCATTGCAATTAAGTAATTTCATAAGGAGAACCCATTGTAAGCTGATTGGAGTATATTTTTATTTTTATCTGAAGATATTTTTACACAGTCATAGAGATGAATGGACTAATTATTTAGAATTATGTAGTCCATATACCCTTAAAAAAGTTTGAAACTGGAACAGGATGCTGAATGAGTGTCTGAAAGTTAAAGTTGTCAAGAATTGTGCGTGATTTTTTTTTCTGTACCTTTTTTTTCTTTTTCGTTGTCTTATTCTCCTCTTTAGTGCATTTTTATTGTACATGGAGGGTAACAATAATTTTTTATTACTTGTAGTATAGAGAGATGGCATAAAAGTGTCATTAATAGGTGAGCCATCAGTTAAGTCTATTTAAAATGAAACACAATAAAATTTTGAAAACAACATTACAAATACTATAATACTTACCTATAACATTCCTAAAAAAACTCTACTTCACCCTCCCTCTTTTCAAATATTTTATCATCCTAGATTATACAGGCCTATATTTCTTGGGTTCAAAAGTGATTTACAGCAAAAACTCATGAAGAATATATGAGTTGGACTTTATATAATCATCCATCAGTGGGAAGGGATTGAATCAACAGTAAATTTTCACATTAAATCATTAATGAAATAGGTCTAGTTAAAAGATAAACATACCTGTATAATCATAATATAACATTGAAGCCAAATACAATATTCATTTGCATTGGAAATAGTCTTTACTCCTATCTCCCCTTATATGCAAATATATAGCCCATCAAAGTTATCGAACTTATAGGCAATAAATTCATGGCAAAATTCTAGTTTAGCTACTTTTGCTTTCTTGGAAAGGATTTAGATTACGAAAATGAAACTTTCTGGAATGGATCTACAGACTCAAGTCTCTCATGAAAAAACATTTTTTAAGTACTTACCTCTAACGATTCTCTTTCTGAAGAGAATTGATCTTTGGATATCTTTGTATTAGAAAAGTTAAACCTTGCCACATAGCTCTTACGCTTTAACGATGTACAAGAAAACTGCTTTCAGCTTTACAACTATGAGGTTTCAAAAATCTGCAAGTAGATTTCCGAAATTTAGAAAACCCTTTTGTTATGACAAAGTTCTACTCAATTAACAGAAATTGCTTTTTCAATGCTAAAACCAGATAAAAAGAAGCTGAAAACAGAAAATGAAGATATATATACAATCTGAGCCTCTTCAGAACAAGACACAGAACAAATATTTTATATCTAGCTAGAAAAAAAAGACACATATGTAGAATGAAAATTGTATCGTTGTATTCAAGCTATTATTTGCATTTTTGATAATTCATCCCGAGCTTTATCCTGGGCTTCAGGTAAGGGGAAAAGAGATTCTCCCCAAAAGTTCCACGGTGTCAGCTCACAGTGCCAATACATTGGAATTTAGCTTGTGTGTTTTGTTTAAATTAGGCTGTGTGCCTGCATCTGCTGGTACACGTTTCATGTCCCCCTCCCAAACTCAAAACCCAAGCTGCAACCCTGGTCCTCATCTCATATAGCCCTAAGCCATATAAAAGAGACAAATGATACAAAAACAATGGAATTCTTGCTTTACATTATTCAACAATTATCAATGAATTTTTTTTCTATCGTAATCTTTTTTAATCAGCTTTCATCAATTATTATGTTACTTTTCTATAAAGCCTAAGGCTATACAACACCATTAGGGATGAAATGGTGACAAATTGTCAAAATGCAAAAGCTGATCGTGAACATGCAAATAAAATGAGTAACTTAATTATAACTATTTAAGCAATTTGACACATAAAACAGCAGCTACAAACAGTTGAAATTTGGCGGATCACATAAAATGGCTATTTTTCCATAAAAGCAGAGCAGGGTGAACCAAGGGTAAGCAAGCAAGGTAAAAGTAGAGCTATATTTGGAGCAAAACTTTGTCTTGCTTTAGCACTAAAGTACTATTTTAGCACTCTTTCATCATTTGTAGCATTTGCTACAATTTCTAGCACTGTAGTACGTGCTACAATTTGTAGCACTTTCATAATACAATTTCTTCTTTTTTGTCGTAGATGAAAATCGTGAGGATTTTGAAAAAGGCAGAGGGATTATGTCTGACAGTCAAGCTTAGCGCATTTAAGCATAGAATTTCAAATCATGGATCCGAGTCTTATTTTCATGTTTTTTTTTATGCCATTCTTTGTAAATTGCAAGGATGACGAAGATGGGGTCAAATTTGCCACAAAGTGTGAAGGTTTGGAACCCAACGCTTTTTATATGAAATTGTACAAAGTAACTTCCTGTCTGATGGCTCCTAGGCTTTTGGTCTAGGCTACATAGCCTAGACAAAGATTATTAACCTATCTGGCACTAGTTTGGGTAATTTTTCCAGTAAAATTATGAAAAGTTACTTTTGGGTTTCTTCAAAAGTATTTAGGTTATAAATATGAAACTTTCAGTAATGAATCCAGGGTTAAAAACATGGTAGGCCTATGGGAAGCTATTGCTGGCAAAATTTTACTTCAGCCTATTTTGGCTATCTTGGAAAGGGGCTATTTGAGGAAAAAACATTCAGTAGTGAGTCCAGGGCCAAATCCATGCTCCAGGAAGGTATTACCAAGCTTCTATGTTAATGCCCTTCTGATTTGTAAGTCCTAAAAATTTGTCTACCTGATATGTTCTGAGGCTAAACTGGTAAATGTTGGTTTTACCTTAAGTTACCTTAAATCACATTTACAGCAAGATAAGGTTGACTGCATCCTCCTGTAGAACATCTTGCTGTTGAATTGATGAGGTGACACAATTAGTGGGTGTGATGGGATGTGGCCTCCCACTGGTACTTCCATTCCATGTTACTCCACTCCAAATCAACTGCATTTTTGAAAAAATTAATTGATTCACCAGTGACAGTCTCATTTCAAAGACTGTTCCAAGTTGAGACAGTATGTACTAAGAAAAAGTTTGTCCTCTCTCTGTGTCTAGAGTGCTCCTGTTGCAGCTTCACTGATTGGCCTTGTGTCATAGTGGTAAGGGAGAGAGTAAAAATAGAGTTAGCCATGTTGTTTTGGTACATTTTCTTGACAAAAATGACATCTCCTCTGTGCTGCCAGTAAACCAATGCAGATATGTTTAGGCAATGCAGACATTCATGCTAGGGAAGCTGTTGGTGTGGGGCACAAAGCATAGTTGCTCTTCTCTGTGTGGTCTCTAGGGCTGCCACATCTCCCTTATATTAAGGATTTGTAACAGGGCAGCCAAACTCCAAATGTGGTCTTACAAGAGCATTATATAAGTTTCTTATTATCAGGGGATGGCATGATGATATGGTTTGTTTAATTAGGCCCAGGGCTCTGTTGGCCTTAGCAACTTGTTGCATAGTGTGCTCATGGAACTTAAACTTCCTGTCAATGATCACCCCCAAGTCTCTTTTTGGGTCATGAAGCTATTGTTAATAGATACATTTTGACTTTTTGAACATCTTTTCTCTCTTGCAAAACTACTGCAAACTCACCATTATGGAGTTATTACAGCCCAAATATTCTTGTATTTATACATATAGAATTGCAATCATTTCTGTTTTCTGTAAGATTGATTGTGCTATTGTTGCTATTGAATAATTATAAAATCCTTAAGATGTATTCAAGGAATTTTGAGGTAAAGCACAGCATATATTAAATATGTAACCTAACCATTGCTGTATTTATATTTGCCATGCTTTACCTCCACCCCCTTAATGTGCAAATATATAGCCTAAATTTATTTGCATAAACCAAACCAAATACAAACTAAATACTTAAATAAAATATAGCTACAGTTTATTTTGGTCTTCAAAGGTTTTTTTGGTCTTAAATGTTAGCAATTTCAAATTTCTAATCAACAAAAACAGAAATGATTGCAATTCTATAGCCTATTTATAAATACAAGAATATTTGGGCTAGGATAACTCCATAACAGTGAGTTTGTGATAGTTTTGCAAGAGAGAAAAGATGTTCAAAAAGTCGAAATGAATCTATTGACAATAGTTTCATGACCCAAAAAAAATGTTCCAGTAATACCAATATTGACTGCTAAACCTACTGAAATTTTGACAAAACAACATTTATGTTAATTTTCAGTTATCAGTTGCTTTTTCTCTGGTTTTACTTTTGAAAATGCAATTCCTGTTGCTTGAGTAGAATTTTAAGTCATGTCATTGGGTTTTTAGAACATTTAGGAAATGTATTTGTGTATCTTTGAAACCTCATTAATTGGAGATCTTTGAAACCTCAGAAATTGGGATGAGCAAAGTTGAAAACAGTTTTACTGTAGGCCTACTCCAATTAAGCAGAATATCTATTTGCTAGGTGTCACTTTGATAAAAGAAAGATTTTAAAGGTCAAGGCCCTTCAGAGGGAGAAATAGTATAGCTAGTTACTTCAAAATACCTTCCTGGGATTTACTTTAGTTTGTATACCCGTCCTTGAAAGTTTCATTTTCATAAACTAACTATATCCAAGACTGCTAAACCTATCCAAGGTTGCCAAAAATAGCTAAAGTAGGCTAGAATTTCACCAGGTAAAAAAATTCTAGTTTAACAACTTTTTCTATCTTGGAAAGGAGTTAAGTTAGGAGAATGAAACTTTCAGGGATAGCCTAGATCTATAAACTAAAGTATGTCATGGGAAGCTATTTTGAAGTGCCTATCTCTACTCTTCCTCCTTCTAGAGGGCACTGATCTCTGATGACTATTAAAATGTTTGGGTTAATAAGCAAACCAGTACTTATCTGATGTAGCTATGATGCTCAAAATATGAAATTGGTTTAATGCCAATGAAATATACATAAGTATTGTTAAAATAAAATACTTATACATCTCATAATTTCAATTATACTGAAAAGCAACAATTAAACCTAATCATGGACATAGGATCATAAAGGTAGAACAACACATTTAGAGCAAAGAAATAGTCAATCTTTAATATATATAAACTAAGAAAAGTGCTATGCTTTAGTATTTTATAATTATGTTTAAATAGGCTAGGCTGTAAAGCTAACATTTATCTAGATTCAAATGTTGTAAAAACCAGAAGAGAAAAGTTTAAGAATAGTTGCTCTCTAAAAGAGGTCATGCTAGAATAAGAAGAGAGATGTTTTAGTTTACAAAATTTGTGCTCTTTTTTATGGTTTTGATTATGTTTTTGACAATTCATCCCAACCCCTCTCCCTCTTTGTAGCCTTAGGCTATGTACAGAATAAACATGAAATTAAAATTGTACCACAAAATTTCTTATTTCATGTGTCTTTTCAACCATAATTGTCATTGTGCTAGCTATACAACCCCCCTTATCAACACTATTAGCCCTAATAGTAACTTAAATTTATTTGCAGTTTTCCCGATAATTAATCTGTATTAAAACTAGCCTAGTCACTTCAAATAGACTTAAACACATCCAGTTTAGCCTGAACAATTATGCTGAATATTGGATTAAAAATGCTATAATGTATTAAGGGTTTTTATTTTGTGAAAAAAAGGTGTTTTCCTGCTATAGCAATTGAAAAAAATAAGCACTGGAACAAGGCTTTGACCTTACTAACCTAGACTAAAATAGAATAGCCAAACAGAAGTGTCCATGTCTATGCAAAATCATCATCAGGAAGTCTAAGGTATAATAAAGTTACAAGCAAAACATTTCAAATCTAACGAAATATTCCCAAGTGATCACCTCTCATCAGGACTTCTCAGAAGAATATACATTTGCCTATATGGGTTCTTAGTGCATTAAATTCCTTACACAGCAAAGTGGAACACCCATAATAAGCTTCATTTAGAATGCAAATAATAATAAAAGAAAAGATGAGGACCTGATTAATGCAAATATGCTTACTGATTAATGGATCATTGGAAGCCTATTATTTATGTATAGGAAATATACTTTTTAATAAGAATTTCTGTCCAAGACTAGGCACTGGCCAGATACTGGAAGTCTTACTCTACATAGTTTAGGCTTAAAAATGAACAAAGCTAGGGCATGACCCCAGCTTTTGCCAGTGCTGAATCTTCAATAGAATATTTGATTAAGATTTTTTTATTTTTATTTATTTATTTGAAAACCCGTCAATCATATGAAATGAAAAAGATAGAGCACGAACAAATAAATATAAGAAAATATATAAAAACATATCAGAAGAGACATAACTAGAAAGAGACTCAACTAATAAAAGGGCAAACAAAATAGCACTAAAATGAATAAAACGAAAACAAATTTATTGTAAAAGGAGATTATACCAATCATGATCTACTATTTTAATATTGTGTCTATTGATTAAATTTTCAACTGCAACATGAGGGTTGGTTATGTGATACTTTTTAATGAGGATTGAGTTTCTGTACCAGGGAGGAAAATGTAGGAGGTATTTAGCAAAACAGAAGAAAAGCGCACGGATTTTAGACAGTTCAGCCTTCGAGAATAGTTTCCAAAATGGTGCCAGGTTCAGAATATGAGGTAAAACAGTAGCGTTGTATAGGCTGGCAAGGAGGGGGCAGCTAAAACGAAATTTAGCAGAGACTATGGAAGCATACGAGCTGGAGATTTGTTGATTGAGGTGTTTGATCAGTAGAAGACGTGTATGCCTTAGAGACGAGCCAATAGGGACTCTGAGGTAATTTATGTGGTCAGCAGTATTCACAAGATTTTCACCAAAAAGCAGTGATGGCACGTGTGGTGTTTTTTGCCAATTGAAGAGAACTATCTGGGTTTTCTCAGTGTCAAAACTGAGGCCAAGTTTTAGATATTTGGTTTTAAGCGTTTCAAAAATGTCAGAAGCTTTTTGCAATGTTCTACTTAAGTTCAAGACCTCGTCTACATAGCATATTAAGGAGGTGTCTATAGAGGAAAGAATGCATGAGGTTGGGCATTTATCTTGTGCTTGAAGAACATAATTATTGAACAAATGAGGGAAGGAGACAGCTCCCTGGCAGGCACCTTTCAAAATGGGGATCAATGTTTCATGAGGCCAGGGAGGCAAATTTTTGTTGGGAGGAAGCTTTAGGTGAATGGACAGCCTCGAGTACATATCACACAGGGATCAAACTATGCAGGGATCCAGACCTTGTTGTGAAGCTTTTAATAACATTGCAGCGTGTATGAGTGAATCAAATGCATGGCTGATGTCATGACTAGCTAAGGCTATGCTCTCTCCAGAAAAATCCGCATCAAGTAGAACACTCACTACAGCCGTCAAGGCATCAGCACAACCAGTGCGGCGCTTAACTCCGAATTGACGTGGCGGGGTGTAGCATTTAGTTTCCAGTTCATTAATGAATAGAAGCTCGAATAGTTTACATAAAGATGTGGTGACTGTAATGGGGCAGAAAGACGAGCATTTGATGTCATTTTTCCCTTTCTCTGGAATGGGGGTAAGATCCCCTACGCAGAAGGAGGAGGGAACAACACCTTGCATGAAGATCATCTGCATAAAAAGCGAAAGATGAATAGCGAGAACCAAACCACCATGTTTAATATGGATAGCGCTAACACAGTCAATTCCGCAAGAAGACTTATTTTTCAACCAACAAATTGCTTGAATAACTGACTCTAAACTGACAACAAAATCACCATGCAGAAGCTTATCAAGGAACTCGTCCAATTCTCTCTCGTACATGTCTTCAAGCTGGGGGTTAGGAGCAGCAAATTCACTTGCATAATAATAATACCAGTCCTCATCAGGGATTTCAGACGGCGACAGCAGAGGGGTAGGCTTTGCCAAAGATACAGACTTGAAAAGAAAATTTCGATCCTGTTTTGCACGGGTGGAATAGCTATCAACGAGAGATTTGCGGTGGAGGGAGAGCTCCTTCGAGAATCTACGCTTTGTGGTCAGTCTGATGCTATTAGTGATACCAGATCTTGGGCGCCCACAGTCTTTCCATACCGAAAACCAGAATTTTGCTCAATGACAAATGGCTACCAGCAAATGATTTTCGGGCCATTTTGCACCATCCCTCTACGAACTTTTACTTTAGGTACTGCTAACCTCTCAGCATGAAGGAGAGCGTGAAAAATTTCAGTACAATAAATATTGAGACAAATTTGGACTTCTTCTTTAGAGAGATCTTTCGGTTTTTGGAGGAGATTGAAGGGAATACGGATTTTATTAAGAATTTCTTCTGTCGCCAGAGCAATTAGTTGCTTATCAGCCTTAAGCCAATCAAGACGAAATTTAGGCTGTTGAGTTTCCTGGCGGGTTTGGTGACAATTCGAAGAGACAATATGTACAGAAGACAAGACAGGAAGGTGGTCAGAAATTTGATAATCCGTTACTACCCTAACATTTTGAACAGTTAATTTATGAGAAATGGCAACATGGTCTAGATTTGACACACTGGAGGAGCTGTGAATATATGTAAAATCCCTGTCTTTTCCTACCACAGCAAGGTAATCACCAAAAAGATTCTTAATCAAACAGGTACAAGATGATTGTAGAGAAGAAATCTCAGAAAGGTTGCAGTTGAAATCTCCAATTACTGCACAAGAAAAACCCTGGTGCTTAATTTTAGATATACATGAATTTAGTTTCTCACAAGAAAGGGCAAAAAGACGTTCTGAACGCTCATCTTTATAATCTGTTGGCAAATACACGTTAATAAATACACAACTTTCAATTCGTACTGCGAGAAAATTGTCAGACTTTTCGAATAGACTGGACAGAACACATGACTGAACAAACGTAGCTAGGCCTCCTGAAGGTCTTCCTCGGCTGCAGCTCTGCTTAGCTGGAACTTTGTAGGCCTTCGTGGTATGATTCAGTTCTAGCAGGTTTTCACTTTGCATGGTAATAAAGTGCTCTTGAATGCACACTACATCATGTTCAACACTTAAATCACTAAGGATCGGGAGCTTCTCAATGAACGAGCCATTGATGTTCCATGAAATGAAGCTATAGCACTTGCTCATGATTTCTGTAGTTGCCTGTTTTTGGGACAACTAATACTGTAGCAGGTATGACCCGGCACTTTACACTCTACACAAAAAGGGAGCTTCGCGCGTGGAATTGTGCTCATGCAAGCCACATTTTGAACATGTTGATGGATTTTCACAGTTGGAAGCTAAATGACCTATCCTGTGGCAGTTGAAACAACGGCGCAGAAGGAAAACAAATTCTTGGGCTTGTAATCGTTTGTAGCCAATTCTAACCGAGTTTTTAAGGAAAACTTCAAGATCACTCCGCGTCTGAAAATATACTTTATATGTTCTCGACTTTCCACACTGGGTTACCTTCGTACATTTTGGTATTAATTCTTCGAGCTTCGAGTGATCGATATCCTCCGGCACGCGCTTGACCACGCCGATATAAGCAGATTCTTTTAATGAGGCTTTTAGACTTGGGCTTGATGTTTTCATAGTTTCAACTATTTTCGTGGCTGCTGTCTTAGTTTGAACGACAAGTTTCCACTCGTTTTTGGTGCACTTTAATTCCGTAATGTCTTCCACAGAGTTCCTGCATATGGAGTCCAAGAAAACCTTGCGTTCGTTTGGGCCTTTAAGGTCAGTTGGTGGGTTTTTCACCATAACAGCGTATGACGGCTTTGAGGGGGGTGCACAATTTAAGGATTGTTGAGAGGGCTTAGGCAGGCTCATTTGAGGGTGGGTTAGCGTTGCTAGAGCACCGTCCAACTTCCTAGACATTTTGTTTATTTTAGAAATAGCTGTGGCGCTAATGGCATCGCCTATTGCGGGAACTTCACAGGGGCTGATATCACGAATTTAGGAATGTTCACTTTTTGTTTCGCGGCGTTTACTAAGATTTTCGACATTTCGAGAATATTTTCCTCATCTTTGGCACGGATTACTACTCTATTAGGCTCATTAAGTTCTATATGGAGAATTCGTTTAGCTAGTATAATTGTCTCATGGTCTTAGTAGCCTACCGCTGATTTGATAATTGATTCCATTTTAATGCCATTGCTCAGGAGAATTTCCAGGTGGAATGTTCTTGGAGAGAGCGATTATATGCAGGAGGAACAATCTACGGAGCTTTTGGAGCTTTTGTTTGGGGAATTTTTCATGGAGGGGGCAGGCAGATTTACCAGTATTGTTTCAGAAATAATCAGAAATTAAATAAAAAATAAGTTTTTTCAAGTGAGAGTAAGGAGTAATATTAAATCTTATTCTGTATGTGAAGGGGGTAACTCATCCTCAATACCTCCCTTTTGTTGCCAAAGTTTAACTTGTTGTCCTGATTTTTTAAGAGCGACTCCTGAAACACCAGAGCTGTTTAATTAGAATGAGAAGCTTTTTTAAAATACTTTAAAAGCTTAGCATGAAGAGCAAGGTACTGAGGAGTTGGCATCTCCCCTTGCATGACATGTTGCTTTTTAGCTTTCATAACCAAAGTTAAGCTTTTTGGTTAAATAACTATTTAGTGCTGGTAAAAGGAGATTTTTTCCTCTATGAATAGGATGATTGATCTTTTTTTGCACTAAATATGTGCAAAGTAGAAGTCTCCAATTATCTGGAAATAAATAAGTTTCAAACTGGCAACATATTTTTGAATTGAACTTCAACAAGTCTGTTTTTTCCTTGGATTTTCTTCTATCATTCTTTGGCAAACTAACAGCTGGGAGAAGGCAATATACTAAATGAATGAATTAAAAAAAGAATTTCAATTTATAAGCAACTGTTAGTGGAGTATGCTGATGCAGAAACAAGGTAATAATTCATCTGTATTCTTGAAAAAAAAACGAATGCTTCTAATTTTTTAATTTTTCAAATTTAAGTTAGATGGTTTGGAGACAAAATTTTCAGCACCCTGTAAGCCATGTGAAGAGTAATTAGAAAGTACTCTAAGAGACACCAGCCTTTTATACCCAAATGGAGGAACAAATTTCACCTGCCTAAAGATTTTTCCAGAAGACTCCTTCCTCAAGGTCGTTATTACAGAGAGGGGCCCAGGGGTCCCCTCCCCCGAGATTCACAAAGAATTTAGTTGCATTTTTGCTCTCAGCTATCAATTTTGATTTTTGATGTATGCTTGGATGGAAGTGCTTTATAGCAATAAAATTTCTTTCTTTACAGACCTTTTCTGTATCAGTCTATGACTAGGACTTAAGATTCTCCCACGTCCTTAGCCGAGATTTTTTTTTTCAAAAACATTGCGTGTAATTGATGAAGATGGTTCTTTAGCTCTCAGTTGTTGAGGCAAGAATAGGAGGTACTAGATTAGTCTCATTCCTGGCAAAACCTTTCCAGTGGTTTGGCCAGGATTATTAATTAACTACTGCAGCTTTATACACCATTTTCCTTTTTTCGTGTTTTTAAATGCCCAAAAAAGATTGAACATTAAAAAATGAAACAGATTAGCCCTACAACAGTGTTGCATTGATGCCAATCGTTTAGACCAGTTTTCTATAGAGTGTAGATAGGCAATTATTGTCAAATATGCTGGCCTACATGATGACCTCACTACAGTTTAAACACCTTATTACAATCCCAATTCTAAAAGAATAGTTTACTTGCAAACCCTAACCATAGTAATGCATTAACTTCCTGTAATACCTTAGAAAACAATTATGCAGCTGTGAAAGTTAGGAGGATTGAAAACCCATTTTGAAACTTAAGTTTATGAATTACAGTTAAATTTCAATAAAACGTAAAAATATGTATTTGGTCTAAACTGTCAAATGAGCAGAAAGGGTAGAGGGCTTAGGAGGAAGACCTGTGGCCGTTTTGATCGAAAACACAACTAATGTTGACCATCAGAGCCACACAAAACATCTATTGGTCATTGGGTTGAACAAATCTTCTATTTTTCTTCTAAATCTTTGAAAAATATTTAAATGCTTTAGTTCAGAATTTTTGAATTAAACTAACTTTCCGAATTACTTCTAAGCCAAAGCATTAATACTCTTTTTCATGAAACAAACCGACATTCAGGAGACACCTCAGTCACTGCACACACAATCACGTTGCTTGACATTGGTCAGAAGTCTTTTATAAACCATTACCAGATTCCTGATGCTCGTAAGTAGGCACTGGAAACCAGGAAAAGACTAAATTTTCTGAAATATTTAACAAAACTGGTATAGTCACAAAACGTTGTTGTTTTCAAAGTACATGGCTCCAAAAGTATTCATTGCTGGTGTTCAGCCCTTCAAAAAAAAGTGCATTCTATAAGCACTGCTTGCTATTTTGAATTTGAGACAAGTAAAGGATCACATCAAACGCTATTCATTTGAAAAACGACTTGTTTTTCATTTAATTTCTGGTCACTTTAACAAAAAATGTCAGATGGATTACGTTTTATGGTGATTAAATCTGCAATTTGCTTTGGTGTGGGTCAGTAAGAGTAGGATGAGCTAAACCAAGCGATGGATTTAAAGCAACCAAAAATTATCTAAAAAGCTATTCAGCTTTAGAGGCAGAAATCCTGCGCAGTGGTGCTTATCATGGTAGCCTAAAAAAAAAAAAAAACATCACAGTGATAACAATAAGAAATGTTGGTCCATCCAACCTCGTCAGAAGTGCCATATGAGCTCTTGGCTCTTGTTTTTCATTTAATTTCTAATCGTTTTCTAAACATGCTGGAAATCTTCCTCTGTGGAATATTTTTTCGGAAATCTCTCCATTCCCAGGGGAAGGTTTCTTCCACAGAAAACTCCACCATGGAAAATTTCTCTCACAAATAAATCCCCATGGAGAATTTCTCCCGCAAAAAATCACCCATCAAGGGTCCATCCAGCAGAAATCCTCCCCTCCCACAAAAAAGTCCAACCCCTATGAAAGTTTCCTTTGGATTATTTCCCCCAAAAACTTCCACGTGCAGAATTGAGTTGCCAGATAGAAAGTAAGACAATTAAAAATAATTTTGATAGGAATTCTGGCATACACCCCTCTGTAAAACTTCCCCTCGAAAGTTCATCACCAGAAAACTCCCTTCCCGACAGAAAATTCTCCCATTTGAGAATATCCCCCCCTCCTGCAGAAAATTCACTATACACAAAAGTATCTGCATTCTCCCAATTGACAAATACTGTATGTAAATAATGCGAAAATTTCATGACTTAAAGCCCATTCCCCAGAAGCTGTAGGGATCATGTCATTGCCAGAGGCAATGTTTGTTTGACTTTTCAACTATTCTAAACAAAATGGTTTTCTCAAGTTTTTGATCAGCTAACTTAGGGATGATATCATTATTACTAGCAGTTCAACTAAAAAAAAGAGCAGTTCAATTCTTGGGAACATCCTGGCTATGTGTCTGATATGGAACAGAGGTGCTATTTGGGCCAAATCTTGGGATGGACAAAAACTCCATCTGGTTCCCCTCCCTGGCGATTCACTTCGTATTGCGTAAAAAAAATGCGGGTTTTGGCAGTACATCGATCGAATGTTCCAAGTAAAAATGTATTTTCAGCATCCATGATTTGCTTGGAAATGTACTGTAACCGAATGTTGAACTTGGCTACATTGAGCTCTAAGATTAATTATAACAATGAAGATTATAGTCAATGAGGTTAAGTGAAAACTAAACTGAAAGTAGAAAATTCAACCAGACTGGCCTTCCTCAGAGTGAAACTTTTTAATTTAAGTAAACAATACATCAGTGCAATAAGTTTGTTAATTCTATAAAAAAAAAAACTAAAAACCAATAGCAAAAGATACCAGACTAACTCTCAATTGTGCAAACAAAGAGTTAAAAGAAAGGGGCTTATTCTTCTTTGACAACATTTAGATTATTTAAACACTATGTTTTGTCTACTGATAACAATTGGTATATATAGAAAAATAATTTGATGTATAGAGAGAGTCAAGGTGTTTCTTTTGTCTTAGTGTCCCTACAGTAGAGCTTCATTTTACTTGTCTTCTGTGAACAACATAGGAAAAAATGTAGGCAGCAAGTCTGTAGCCCCACCTTGCGGCCGGACGAATCGAGCCTGGACTCCCGCATTCTGCAGGACAAGCTCAGCGTTAGAATTTTGTCAAATTACATAATAACTACATATTACATAATTACGTATTACATTACATAATACCTATACGGCTATCAATAGCATGATAATAATGCATGACTATCATTAACTTGCCTTACTGTAATTTTCTTATTTTGTTTGCAGTCAAATTATGTTTTTATTAAATGGAATATACTCTGGTGTGAAAAATAATATTGTGCTATTTATTATGGTGGTATGACCAACTACCATTTTGGTGGCAACAAACTGTTCGAGGTTATTTTTTGAGCACGGATTCCAAAATCATCATTTGGATCTGAGAAACTTTGTTTCTCGGCTCTAATGTATACTCTGGCTCTCAGATCTAAAATGGTGGTTTTTTTTGGTGGCAACAAACTGTTCGAGGTTATTTTTTGAGCACGGATTCCAAAATTATCATTTGGATCTGACAAACTGAGAAAGCTCTAATGTATACTCTGGCTCTCAGATCCAAAATGGTGGTAGGTGTATGTATTACTCTCACTACTCAAAAAAAATTACCCTCATTTCTTTCTTTTCATTTCTCTGTATATGATTGGAAGATGAAATGCATGATTTTATTCAGTTATAGAATTAGAGAATGATTAGATTTCTGATTAGAAATAACCAAATGAATTAATATTATCTTCATTCAAGAAATTAAATCGTTTACTCAAGACATAAGTCGACTGTTAACAAAATCACAGAAAATATTAATGGCAATCTATTTGTAATTGCTGTTTGGCAGCTTTGCAGGGAATGTTACATTTTTTTTTCTATGTTTTTCACAGGAGACTGTTAAAATGAAGTTCTACTGTAGGGACACTAAGAAAAAGAAACACCCCGACTTTCTCTATACATCAAATTATTTTTCTACATATACCAATTGTTATCAGTAGACAAAACGTAGTGTTTAAATAATCTAAATGTTGTCAAAGAAGAATAAGCCCCCTTTCTTTTAACTCTTTGTTTGCACAATTGAGAGTTAGTCTGGTATTTTTTTTTTTTTTTTTTTTTTTTTTTTTAGAAGAAAGATATTGCAGTATGATAAGATCGCTAATTTTTGTGGTTTTAATGTGGTATTATTTTAGTTTGCAAGATTACATCATTTGAATTAGAAGAAAAGCTGAGAGTAACCAGAAAAAGTCACCAGGTTATTGAAAGTTGCTATAGTTTGGATGCTTGCAATAAGAAGACGAAGTACAGAGTTTCGTAAGTAAATCCGTTACAAATTTGATTTTATAGGTTATAGTATCTAAATGAAAATTATCAATGTTAAGTGACTTGTTAAAGCTGTGATTTTTACCCTGATTTTATTGCAATTTTACTCAAATTTGAAGTGTGATTGGTAAAACTGAATAACTAGTCATTGAGACAACCCCCACCCCCTCGTTCACTGTTTTGACCAATAACACCTTTGATTAGGGAAAAGAGCTTTTGAACGTTGAAACAACCCTTTCTATAGTTAAAATGCCTATGATTTATCTTAGAAATGCTCATTGGTAATTATATCAGTAGATAGTATATATTTTTTATTTTTCTCCTTCCCTCTCCTGCTCTAAGTAAAATCGTGTAAAACTGTGATTTTTTGTTGTTGTTCTTATTTTTATCATATTTGTTAGTCTTTATCTAATGCTAAGACATTGAAAGTCAATGTTTACTGCTTTCCCTTTTTTGAAAGCCTATTGGAAATATTGTGCATTTCCTTAGAGTTGAAGTTTAAAATTTGCAATGTAGAACTAATGAATAACGAAGAGTCAACTGAATTTTTTATTACTCATAACTTTGCCTATTCAAATGTGTTTGTTTTTTTCTGTATTTTGTTTTCCCATCTTTGACTAAAAAAAAAGAAAATGAGAAATTTAACTAAAAAGGATAGTGCTCAAAGGAAAAAACTGTAGCAAAAATGAATCCTGAGGGGAAGTATACCAATGATTATGACAATAAAATTTGACATTTTCTGTGTATTAAAATTGGGTTAATTTTAATAAATAATGAGAAAAAAAGATTCACATTTCACGAACAACGAACAGAAATGGAAATGAATAATCAAGTGAAACTTAAAAGGAACAGAAATTAGAACTCCTCCCATCCACTGACTCTGAGCCTTCTAGAAGGCTTATCTGTTATTTTTGCTTTACTATAAACCATGTGCATTTTAGAAATTATAATTTTAATTTTTCGAAGCTTGAACAATAAAACAGGAGAATTACGATTATAATATCAGGAAAGAAAATTTTTTTAAGAACAACCATATTTAAGACTTTCAATTTGATTTTACTGTTTAAAAGCACGCTTTCTATAGAAACTTTTCCATTTAACACAAACAAATGGAAAATTGATACCTAAATAAAACTAGAGGTCTATTGTTTATCTGACTAATGAAATAAGATTGATTATTTAGAAAATATAAAAATTAGTTTTTAGAAATATCAGTAATATTTACTTTTCCATATTCTAACGATGAGAAAAATATATTTAGAATATATTTTGTTTTCAGTAAAGCACAAATGACGCTCCATCCTCTAAAGACTGTAAGGAGGCGGTAGTCCTTCTACATTAATAGTCCGTAAATACAGATATTTATGGTATTCCTTGAAACTGAAGAACTAATTACTGAAACTGAATAATAATGTTATATTAAATTTGTTAATCAACGGACTTGATAATAACTGGGTATAACATATACCCTAGTACTATGATTTGTAAAATGAGATTAAAAGGGTATGCAGAATTTAAATACAATAGAATGAATTGAACCATCAAAGCTCAGTAACGTATATATGTTTTTCTAATATATTTTTCATATCAATAGATAGATAGATGCAAGGCCGTATCCAGTTTTTTTTCGGGTAGAGGGAGTACCAAAAGCACATAATTGAAGTCTCATGTTTTTATGCATGTATTTCGTTTTTACGAGCCGGACAAACATTTTGGGGGGGGGGCATAAAACCCCCTAACCCCTCCCCATGAACACAGCCAAGGATAGATGCAATTCGGGTTATGCTTATGGGAAAAATTATAGGCTCATTAACCTGGATAGTGAGTAGGGCGAAGGATTAGAAATGCTGTAAAAGTAAATTTTTCTTTGGGAACAGTCTTGGCAGGAAGAAATAGGGAGCTCCTCACCACTTTTGTTAAATCTTCAACCTAACGCTTACTTTCTTTGCTTGTTTCTTACCGCGCGTCTTGATATATCTCTTACTTAATTTTTTCTTTAGTAGAAAAAGCAACGTCAACATTCATTTTTTGTAGTAAGATTTGCAATAACAGAAAATGTATTTATTAAAAAACTGTTGTCCGAATTTTCAGGCAGACGAGACTAGAAGATAGTCTAGACGAGCTTTGTGAGAGAATGCTTCAGTACAATATTCACAAGGAGAGGACTGATTCAACTCGATTTGCAAAGGGGATGAGTCAGACATTTGAAACACTTCATGGTCTAGTGTAAGTATCTCGAAGGTTTAACTGATGCTTTTCGATTTTCTAAACGATTTCAAAGAAGAACGAGATTGTAAGCAGAAGTTACTACTTATCCTCTTTTGCAAAGAAAAGAGCTAAAATTAATGCTGAAGGACTGTTTTGGCTATATATCAAGCATCCACCATCAGCGAAGAATAAAATCAAATCAATAACATTAAATGAGCGGTAATTTCAAATTTGTTTCAGATAAATGTAAAAAAACAACTAAATAATGACTTTAATCACGACCCAACAAGTACAGATTGCTGAGCTTATTTAGGTTAATGCCGCTAATGCTTTCCTTTTACTATTATTAGGTCTCAATTTAAATCCATTACCATCTAGAGAAAAAAGTGTTTGTTTTGGAAGTTGTAACATAGAAAAACAGTTTCTGATTGCAATTTGGGCAGTAATTTGCCTAGCTAGCTGAAGATGCGATTTCGATGTACTCTGGCCAGAGTTTGGCGTGCCAGGGTTTCGAGACTCATGGTTCCGTGGGACTTGTATAATAAAAAAAGGGATCAAAATTAAAATGCACTGGTCTTTGACAAAATGCACGTTGAGACCCGTAAAAATAAAAGATTCTTCGGTAGCATGCAGCGCATCTCCCATTTCGCTCTTTGACACACCCACATGCTTCCTAAATAAACGTTTAAAATAGCCTTAACAATTGGATAATTCCTCCATCATTCTCGAATGTACAACCACCTCAACTGTTTATTATAAAAAAAAGTATTTTCTGTAAAAACAATTTAACACAAGTAAATACAAGTCTAAACACAATTGCATATATTTTTTCTAGCTCTTGAATCTTTAGTTACCTATTTCTTTATTTTTTTTTTTGAAAAACTAAGAATCTTTACTTTTTGGCTCAGTATAGGCTTTGCCTACTGAAAAAGGTAAACCAGCCGGAAAGGCAATATTTCTGGATATAAAATGCCACCCGCATGAAATGCTATATATTAGGCTGGTTCAAACTGAAAGAGTACATATATCCACAACGCA
The DNA here is from genome assembly GCF_032884065.1 of Artemia franciscana. Lineage (NCBI taxonomy): Eukaryota > Metazoa > Arthropoda > Branchiopoda > Anostraca > Artemiidae > Artemia > Artemia franciscana. The sequence goes on along the minus strand of NC_088863.1, from coordinate 57,487,821 downwards.
AAACCTGAATAATAAAATCATAAGAGGCAAAAAATTCCAAAGTAATTTCAAAGGACAGTTAAAGTTACAAAATGGTTTTCCAGTTTCATATGACATTATTTAATCCTTTTAAGTACTTCTAAACAAATTCAGATTACATCATTCAAAAACTTGCAAAACGGAAACAGTCTTGCATCTGCTGGTAAAAATCGTTTGGAACAAAAAAATAGTGAATTCGTTATAAGTTTACCTTTATTGGTTTATTCAAGAAGATGTCAGCCTGCGTCTTTCTCGTCTTAAGTTTATTGTCTCAAAAATGCCATAAATAATAATTTTCATTATGCCATTTTAAATAAAAAAAGACTCTTTTCAAACGAAAGTAAAGAGCAACATTAGAACCTGAAACTAACAGAAATTATATCATTTTTGGACGGACACCCCCTCTTCAACCTCCGTTCTTTGCACTAAAGTTTTATAATGGTCTTTAAATACCAATTTTTCAATTCAACTGTATTTGAGGAGGGGCTTTCTCCCCTTATATGCTAGACGATTTCAGGTCTTTTGAATTTTTAATGTTGGTCTTCACTTTTGTTTAATAAAGCTTTTTTTTATTAAAACTCTTTCATCTTTAATTCCATATCCATGATTGCCTAAACTTAGAGGAGCTCTAGCACCCTACTGAACGTGATTTTTTAAACAAAAACAATTTTTGCAAGGAAATGATTTGAGGAAAAATCTCATTTAGTGTAATTACTTTCTGAGACAAAGTATAATTATTTTGGGGAGTTTAATTTGTGTTTCCAATATAATAATAATTTTTCATGTGCTAATGTTGCTTTGAGTTTCCTTTGACAAGGGTTACTCCTTACACACAGTTTGTTTTTACTTTTAGCTATTTAATTTAAGGCTCTTCCAAAATGGGAAGGAAGCTCCTAATCCCTCATTCAACCCTCGTTTATTTATATAATTGTTTAATAATCGTAAAACAATTCTCCCAGAAAAATCTTCCGACTGTGCTCATAATATCTCCCTCCCCCACGTTCCATATTCTGGACGGATGAGACTCTGAATTTCAGCATAAAATTGACCTTTACTCGGAATCACTGATACAGGGTAACCTAGCCCCTCACAACAAAGAAGAAAGGTGCTAGTGAGCTTTTGCAGCATCTGCTACAATCTATTAGTTAACACGGCAAATTACTACAATTTCTGTCAGGTAAAGAACATCAAAATATCTAGGGATATATCCTCACGAAATTGGCGCTAGAAACCTATCGTTTCTCATGAGTTTTCCTATGTCTAGTTGTTAAGCCATGTTTCAGGTCCAGTGAAACACCTGGATTTCCCCAAGACTTTTGTTTTTTCTATCTTGAACATGTTCAGACCTGATTTACCCCCCTAATCCTGTATGCAGCATCCGTGCCTTCTTTGTATGCAATATAACAATGATGCAATAAGATAATAGTTGTAATCTTGATTAATCAAGCAGTTTGTGCTAACGAATTGTAAGTAAGAAGCGACGTGGCTTTATAGTAACCGAAACTTTAAAAATTTTGATACCAATAGATATGTCAAAAGGATCTGCTTATTATGCTGATTTCAAATATTTTAGTTTAGTAAGCCGTAAGTTTAGAACTAGCCATCAAAAGCTAAAAACCTAAGAAAAAATATTTGATTCTTAAAAAATGGGTGGGGGGAATACCCCCTACAAACCAAAGAATCTTAACTAAAATCGCACCATCAAATTCAGCGTATCAGAGAACCACATTGTAGAATTTTCAAGCTCCTATCCGCAAAAATTCGGAATTTCGTATTTTTTGCCATATGAAAGATGACTGATGTTTTTTTTTTTTTTTTTTTTTTTTTTTTTTTTTTTTTTTTTTTTCTTTTTTTTTTTCTTTAGAGGTGGTTGTATCGACCCAGTGGTTCTATAGTATTGAGAGAGGGCTCATTTGTTTGTTTTTTCTGTTATTTAATCTTCCATAGGGGGACCAGATGTATTGATTGCACTTGCATGGTTGGAGGAGGTCTGAATATGTTCAAGGTTGAGAAACCAAAACTTTGGAGAAAGCCAGCTGTTTCACTGCACCTAAAAGATAGCTTAAGAACTAGACAAATAAAAACTCGTGAGAAATGATTGGCTTCTTCAGCCAATCTCATGAGGATTTATCCCTAGATATTGTGATGGTCTCGGAACTAATAGAATTTGTAGCATTTTGCCGTGTGATCTGATAGGTTCTAGCAGCTGTCCTTCAAACTCATTAGCACCGTTCTGCTTTGCCGTGCGGGATTAGGTTTCCCCGTAGCTGTGATTTGGAGCAAAAGTCACACTTTTGTCTGTTATAATAGCGGCGCTTTGACCCCTTTGAACCATTGGAACACTTTCCAATGTGACCTTTGGAACACACTGTGAACCATTTCACAGGTAAATTCTAGCAAATTTTTGGGAATCAAAAGAAATTTTAAATTTGTTTGTATACCTTATGAAGGCTGAAGGAGAGTTAGGAATTTCGTATAAAACACCTTTTTTGAGGCTCGAGCACACTTCCATTGCCTCCTCAAGCGCCCACTGGCCCTCTCCCATCACAACTGATGTACAGTTATGCACCACCATATGTAATTTTATTTTGCCCTAAATGATTCAAGCGAGCTAAATGAAATAAATGTCTGTGTGAACTATTTATTTTTTATTGAATTCATGCATCTTCAGAGATGGAATCCCCACCTAGCGGCCACTTTTTTCAAAAATGGAATAAATTTTCTTAGGATTTTGGCGAGCAACTTTAGAATTAAGTAATTGTTTATATTCAAAATCACCCAATTCTTTTATTAGATATATTCTTATTGAAATCTCTTTTTTAGAGTTTTGATGACTGTTAGCCTCGTTAGCCCAAGGCCCCCCAAGAATGACTTTCGAATATTTTAATTTTATATTGATTTTTCCAGGGCAAAAGGAGTCAAGGTAGATCTCGGTATACCTTTTGAGCTCTGGAATAATACGTCAGCAGAAATATCCAATTTGAAATCTCAATGTGAGTCGCTACTTGAAGACCATGAAGAGGATATAACTAACTGGTTTTTTAAGCACCAAGAAACGGTTGACCTTCGGACTTATTTGTGTAAGGACAAATATTTGAAAGATAGCGATGCCACTTGTTTGACAGAGCCAATGGGTCTTCCCACCTCCGCCGGAGCAACGGCCTAAAGAGTCAAAGACAAACAGCATGAAGAATAAACAAAAGAATAAGAACAAGGATGAAGGGGAACTTTAGAAAGTATTAAATGAGGCAAGACTTTCTAATGACCTTTTTTACACAAGAGAGTGAGGAGAAAATGGCAACCAAGCTAATTTGTCAATCTTAGTTTTATTTACTTTGTATAGATATTTCCTTGTTCAATAGCAGAATGTAAATGTGTTTTAAGAAAGGGCGAAGACAATTTGAATTCGATATTAACAAATATATTGCTTGAAAACAAAATGTTCAGGTCTTGTGATTTCTCTAATGCTCTGTTTTATTTTCAAAGGAAGAAATACTTTCAAAATAGCAGACGCATTAGGTAACTTGACCTTTTCAGTTTAATCATGTTCGTAATAAATTATCCCTAGGATAAGCAACTTTGCTTCGTAGTGTGTATTTTACCCCTCTTGATACGAGATGTACTTTAATTGGAGTCAATGGCTAATTTACTGTTCAATTGATTTGATCGATACAACTTTGAATGGTTGGAATATTAAAAAAATGAGCTTTTTTTTATTTGGGGTTAAAGATGGTTCTATGCTTTGAGTCGCTTTTTTTATATGTTTTTTTTTTTTTTTTTTTTATGGTTGTTCTAATGGCCTTGAAATTTTGAATTATGAATATTTTTCCTCCATTTACATATTTATTTTTAGTTAATATTTTGTATTTATCTTTTTTTCATTTTGGCCAATTCCTAGTCCTGACATCTAATATATTTGAAAGTTGAATTTATTTGTTTTCATTAAATTTATTTGAAAATTGTTTAACAGTAACTAAAATTATTTCTAGTGTTTAGTCAAAGCTACTGAACTGAAACACATATAAGATTTTGTATTGCATTTTGTGTTAAAAAATATGTTTTTTTCACACCATTCTTATTACTTTGTTCTGTAAACATTCCAGGTGCACCAGGAGGTCCTTGAATTTCAGTCTTGAATCTTGATTTAATAATTCAAAAACCGACTCTTTGGTTTAACGCAATATGATTATAATCTTTGCTCACACAGGTGTAATCCTTTGGGGGCAAGGGGAGTTTGAGTTGGAGCACAGAAAAAACCATTGTTTCTCTGCAGCCATATTTCATGTTGGTTCAAGAAGAAATATGTCTTTATACGGGCGATTATTTGGTTCGCTACTGTTTCTGATCAGAGTTAAAAAATTCGCTTCTCCGGCCAGCAAAGCTCTTTCTTAGACTAACATTCAATGAGTTTTTTTTTTTTTTTTTTATGGCAACATTTTTTGGAAGACGTGTTTCGCAATCCCATTTTGGAGTAAAAAAAGGAAAAAAAAATACATCAAAACATAAAATGGTTTACAAACACAAGAATACTAATTAACAAAATGAATAATCATTCATTGGATATTTGATAAAATCGTTGTTTCTTATTATGCAAAAAAAAAAAAAACATTAGTACGTTAAATAGATTAAAAACAAACAAAACTTGTAGAATTTACAAAGAGTTTAAAGACGCTAATAACACCATAAAAAAAGGGGGATAAAGAATCGAACTAGCATAGATAAGAAGGAAGAGATAAACTATTACGATGATTTTCTAACTTTCTCAATAATGTAGGGGACAATTTGTTTTTTTCGTATTTTGACGTAAGGCCGCACCTTGTGTCCTGGTATGGTTACAATTGAAGTTCTTTCAGCATGGGCTAATATCTGTAATTTAGCCTACGCTACTTGTCATTGAAATTTTGCTACTACGTCTCCAAACATCACTTGGACTAAAGTATTGCTTCATAGCTGTGTATTTTGACAAGGTCGATTTTGAAAAATATTAAATAAAAAAAAAACAAGTTTTTTAAATGAAAGTAAGGAGCGACATTAAAACTTAAAACGAACAGAAATTACTCCGTATATGAAAGTGCTTTTCCTTCTCAACGCCCCGCTCTTTACGCTAAAGTTTGACTTTTTCTCTTAACTCTACATTTTAAAACAGTAACAAACTTTAGCGTAAAGAGCGGGGCGTTGAGAAGGAAAAGCCCCTTTCATATACGGAGTAATTTCTGTTCGTTTTAAGTTTTAATGTCGCTCCTTACTTTCATTTAAAAAACTTGTTTTTTTTTATTTAATTTCTGAACGTTTTTGAATCAATGCATGTTTTGATTTTGGCTCTCCGCAGAGGAATAATTAAAACGAAATTTGTATATTTATTTTTTTTTGGCTAAATGGCTTTGTCATAATTTTGATCGACTGATTTTGAGAAAAAAAGAGCGGGAGAGGAAGCCGAGTTGCCCTCCGATTTTCGGTTAATTAAAAAGGCAACTAGAACTTTTATTTTTTTACGAATCTTTTTATAAGTAAAAGATATACGTAACTTATAAATTAGCTTACGTAAAGAACTTTTGTATTCTCATGTTTTTATTACATATATGAGGGGGTTCGCCCCCTCGTCAGTACCTCGCTCTTTACACTAAAGCTTAAATTTTGTCCCAATTCATTAAGAATGACCCCTGAATCGCAAAAGCCGCAGAATAAATAGTTGAAATTACTAAAAATACTTTAGCGTAAAGAGCGAGGTATTAGGAGGAGGTGAGCCCCTCATATGGGTAATAATTACTGTTCGTTTTAAGTTTTAATACTGCTGCTTACTTCCAGCTGAAAAAAAACTTTTTCATATTTATTTTTTCATTGTTTTTTTTTAAGTAATACTAGTAAATCCTGCGCTCCTTTCATGGAAATTTTCTTCCCCCATGACAAATTCCTCGATGGAAAGTTCCCCCAGCATATCCCCCTCTTCTCAACCCCTGCCTCCAACCAAAAAGTCATCCTGAAAACGCCTGTACACTTCCCAATAACCATTACTATATGTAAGCACTGGTCGAAGTTTTGAACTTGTAACCCCTCCCACGGGGACTTTGGGGGAGTAAGTCGTCCCCAAAGACATAGTTATAAGGTTTTTTACTACGCTGAATAAAATGGCTATCTCAGAATTTTGATCCGTTGACTTTGGTAAAATAATTAGCGTGGGAGGGGGCCTAGGTGCCCTCCAATTTTTTTGGTCACTTAAAAAGGGCACTAGAACTTTTCATTTCCGTTAGAATAAGCCCTCTCGCACTATTCTAGGACAACTGGGTCGACACGATCACCCCTGGGGAAAAAAAAACAACAAATAAACACGCATCCGTGATCTGCCTTCTGGCAAAAAATATAAAATTCCACATTTTTGTAGATAGGAGCTTGAAACTTCTACAGTAGGGTTATCTGATACGCTGAATCTGATGGTGTGATTTTCGTTAAGGTTCTATGACTTTTAGGGGGTGTTTCCCCCTATTTTCTAAAATAACGCAAATTTTCTCAGGCTCGTAACTTTTGATGGGTAAGACTAAACTTGATGAAACTTATATATTTAAAATCAGCATTAAAGTGCAATTCTTTTGATGTAGCTATTGGTACCAAAATCCATTTTTTAGAGTTTTGGTTACTATTGAGCCGGGTCGCTCCTTACTACAGTTCGTTACCACGTTACCAATAGCCAAGTTAGTATTTTGATTGCGACATTGATGGAATTCAGTCGGAATTCGCATCAGAGCTTTCCAAAACAAATGAAATAGAGAGGTGCTCTAGATACTTCTGATTGGAGTTCTTGCTTTCTAAATAATTTAAACTAATTTTGATATCACTCAATGAAACAACACCCTTTTTTATAATTTAGAAAGCATAATTTTTTATGTTCCCTTACTACATAATATTCAGAAAAATTGTACCTAATACATTTGGCATGGAGACCCGCTATTCTTTGCTAACACCCCCCCCCCACTTAATGTACAAATATATATCCCAAATTTGTTTCCAAAGCAATTTTTATCATACTTGGGTATATTTAATTAGAATTGAGCGTCAGAGAAACATATTAGAACAATATTAGGTAGGGGTTATTTCACACAAGTACCGTTTTGTCGCTAAGAGATAGCCGTCTTATCCTGTAGGAGACTTGAAATTTGTTTGTTTGAGTTTGATTAAGATTTTTTTTTTGTGCCTATTTCTGTGTGTTTTGCTGGATTTTACCTAAAAATCTTATAGACCATTGCTGTGTACCTTGGATTTTAAATCTTGATATTTATTTTAATACAAACCTCCAAGTTCAACTTATGGCTATAAATTTTATTCTTGACAGGGCCAGACTATCTTAAGATGTGTTGAAAAGCTAGTACAGTAAAACAGTTCGTTCTTCAAATATGGTTGCCATATATGTTTCAAATATGGTTATGGGCAATATTTTTCAGACTCGGAATTTCGTGGATGTTTTTCAGTATTTTGATTCGGATTGAATATCTGAAGAGTGCCATGTCAAAACTGACCCGAATATTTGGACAAGCCAAATATTCCCATGCCAAACATCGAAAAAAAATTTACACATGTGAATTTCGCATCTGAGATATTTAGCCTGGATTTCATTTCTCCGCTGTTAGAATGACTCTAATTTAAAGTTGAATTTCAATTAGAAACTATATGTGACCTTTCATTCAGGGAAGAATCGAAACAATACCGAATCGAAGATCTGGAAACAAAGTGTGTAAAGTGAATCACAGAGATGCAACAAAAAGCTGAAACGACTACAGGGTGAAATATTTCGAATAACCTGCTTTGATATTTCTGGCTCTTATGAGATTTTTTTTTTCAAGATATTATAATAGTAAAGAATTTTGCCACTATTAAATCTGAGTCAAGTTGCTTGACTCAAGTCTAGAAAGGATGATTAATTCTGTAAGATGCCAACACCCCCCCCCCCGCCCTGCTACCCCAGTTGAGCTAATGATCCTGTTTGTAAAACAAAGCTAATATTTAGTAATCAATTTATTCACTAATTTTATTATATTTGTATAAAAAAAAACAGTTAGTTGTCTGTAATAAGGCTGGTTTCAGTTGAATCCATGACGTTTGTATTTTCTGGCTCAACATTTAATGGATATGGTCGGAGCAAGGGTTGTTTCACCTCCTTCTGTGTTAGTTCTTGTGCCAGATCGGCCTGAGACTGAGTTTCAGCCAAAGTTATAGGAACAACAATACCTTGGCCCACTGGTTTTGGTTCGATTACATTCGGGACGTGAAGTGGTTTTGTTTTTGGAAAATCTACAACTTTAGTTGCTTTGAGTTGCTCTTGGTCGTCACTGTCTTTCTCCGTGATTGATTCCTTTTCGGACTTATCATTTACAAGGATACCTTCTCCAGCAGGCTTAGGCTCTATGGAACCAGGAACTGCGAAAGGCTTGGTTTTGGGGAAGTTTTTTGTAGGTTCATTAATAAATTCATCGTTTTCACGATTTTCGACAGGCTTTAAAGGAGTAATTCCGTCACCCACAGGCTTAGGCTCAATAAAATTAGGTACTGCGAAAGGCTTTGATTTTGGGAATTTCTTAATGGTGTCGGACTGCAGCTCCTCCCGTAGAACACTGGACGTATCTCGTTTTCCTATGGGAAAAGGTCCAAGAGCAACAGCCTGTGCTGTATTCCTTCTCACAGGAAAAGGTCTGGTCTGAGTTCCGACGGGACGAGGAATTCCTGTATTAGTACCAGGAACTGGAAAGGGTCTTGTAAGTCTCTGCGGATATGCTGCCCTTGCGACTATTTCCCCTTCGTGGGCCACGTTTTCTTGCTCTGCGATGTGTGCGGTAACTAAGATGCCTTCGCCCACTGGTCTCGGATGCCCAAATCCTGTCCCAGGTACGGGGAATGGTTTTGTTTTGGGAAAAACTTTTACGGGCTCTTCTAAATTATTTTGTTTTTGATTACCATCTTCCGAGTTCATAAAGTTTATTGGTACTGGTCCTAGAAGAACAGGAGTTGCGGTTGGTTTCTTTGTTATCACATCATCAGATCCTGCATCGGGATCTTCGACTTGTGGCATGTTTTCAACTATTGATTCTACTTGTCTTGCTGATATCCGGAATGGTCGGAGTGCTGATTGAACAAAACCAGCATTTGGATCTTCAACTTGAGGTGCCTGGTTTAGTGGGAACGGTCCACTGCTAACAGGTCTGTTGGCTCCACCACCTATTGGCCTTGGCCTAAAGGGTCTGTTAAACTGTGGTACTGGCTGAACAGCAGGTTGAAGTGGGAAGGGACCTCCCGAAACTGGGATATTAGCAGCACCTCCGAACTGTGTCTGTCGCTCTATTCTTCCAGAGCTGTATACCGGGACCATAATTGGTCCTGTTTCTGTTTCCACACCAGCATAATACAAAGGGGTTTCAACAATGGATCTTTGGTTATAGTAAGGGTGACTCTTAGGGTAGTACTGTATTATTTCAGGCAATGCAGATCTAAACTGAGCTTCTTGTTGGATGAAAGGATCTTCGTTATTATTTGAGCAAGCGTATCCGAAGTTTGTCAGTGAAAACAATGCAACCAAAAGTAAGGACCTGAAACAAAAGATTTGTTTAAAGTGCATTCTTTGAACAAAGGCAGGAAACATTTTTCTTGCTTTTTTTGTTCTGGGAAGGACGAACATTATGTTTTATTATTATTATTAAAAAAACAAGTTTTTTTTAATTGCAAGTAAGAAGCGACATTAAAACTTAAAACGAACAGAAATTATTCCATACATGAAAGGGGTTCTCGCCTCCGCAACGCCCCGGTCTTTACGCTAATGGTTGACTCTTTGTTACGACTCTACTTTTTAAAACAATAAAAAAAACCTTCAGCGCAAAGAGCGAAGCGTTCAGTCTGAGGCCCATTGTGAGTTCCTACTAACTGATTTATAAAGAAGTCAAATGTCTTACTGTGTGAATAAGGGGTTCCCTTGATAAGCTAACGTTGCTTACATGCAGAAGAGGCAGTAGAATATCCAAGCAGAGACTTTGGGAGGGGGAGGGCTTCTAACTCTTCCCGAAATCTAAAACAATATTTACAAACATGTTTCTTTTATAGCTTTGAAAAAAGATTTTTACTTAACATAACCCCATTCCCGAAGTGAAATCCTGTTTTAAACCCCTAGTCAAGACCTATACTGTGACTTGAAATCGTAATATTTCTTCTTATTAAAGCATTTCCCTAAGGTTTCCCGGCCACATGGTCATTCTAAAGATCAGGAGGAAGAGGTCCCCAAAGCGTCCATAACATTTACAAACGTCCATGTCCATGAAAAACCTGTGCCTATTCTAGTTTCATCTTATGAGGATAAAATTTCCTATTCAAGTTTTGTCTTGAATGAGTCATATTGTCTTCAACGCGACACAATCGGTTCATAATTTGAAGATCATTGGGATATGAAAATTTTGACGAGAGACTGTGACAAGTGTTTCTTCTAAATAAGTGGTTAGTGAAACTTGGAATTTGGCTTAGAATTTATATCACTGTGCGAGTTCTCGGTATGTTGTATTTCTTTAGTTCTACGATTTTAATGTTTCAACATAAGACGACAACTATCATTCGATAACTGAGATTCAGCTCAATCCATTTATTAAATAGTATTTTTGAAGTTTTTTTTTCCGTTTGAACACCCCGAACTATTATTAAAAATAAGACATGAAATAAATTACACACTTTGATTCTGTATTATTATTAAATAAAAAACTAATTTTTTTAAGCTGAAAGTAAGGAGCGACATTAAAACTTAAAACGAACAGAAATTACTCCGTATATGAAATGGCTTTTCCCCTCCGCAATCCCTCGCTCTTTACGCTAAAGCTTTTAATTGTTTTAAAAAATAGAATTGTGGCAAAGAGTCAAACTTTAGCGTAAAGAGCGAGGGATTGCGGAGGGGACAACCCATTTCATATACGGAGTAATTTCTGTTCGTTTTAAGTTTTAATGTCGCTCCTTACTTTCAGCTTAAAAACTTGTTTTTTTTATTTAATTTCTGAACGTTTTTGAATTAATGCATGTTTGGTTTTGGCTCTCCTCACATAAATTATTAAAATGAAATTTGTATATTAATTCTTTTTTTGGCTAAATGGCTTTCTCTTAGTTTCGATCAGACGATTTTGAGAAATAAGGGGTGGAGAAGGAGGTCTAGTTGCCCTCCAATTTTTTGGTCACTTAAAATTGCAACTAGAACTTTTAATTTTTAACGAATGTTTTTATTAGTAAAAAATATACGTAACATAAGAATTAACTTACGTAATAAACTTTCATAATCTTATATTTTTATTATGTATGCGAGGGGGTTTGTACCCTTGTTAATACCTCGCTCTTTACACTAAATCGTTAGTTTTGTCCCAATTTTTTTAAGAATGACCCCTGAATCAGAAAGGCCGTAGAATAAATAGTTTAAATTACTAAAAATACTTTAGCATAAAGAGCGAGGTATTTATCTCCTCCTAAATACCTCGCTCTTTATGCTAAAGCATTTTTAGAACCCCTCATATGCGTAATAATCTCTGTTCGTTTTAAGTTTGAATGCTACCCCTTCCTTTCGTTTGAAAAAACGTTTTCATATTTATTTTTCATTGTTTTCTTTTAGTAATCCTAGAAAATCCTGCGCCCTTTTCATTGAATTTTTCTTCCTCCATGACAGATTCCTCCAAGGAAAGATCCTCCCACATAGCCCCCTCCCCTCAGCCCCACCCCCAAACAAAATAAAATCCCCCTGAAAACGTCTGTACACTTCCCGATAACCATTACTATATGTAAACACTGGTCAAAGTTTGTAACTTGCAGCCCCTCCCCCAGGTATTGTGGGGGAGTAAGTCATCCCCAAAGACATAGTTATTATGGTTTTCGACTATGCTGAACAAAATGGCTATCTCAAAATTTTGGTTCATTGACTTTGGGAAAAAATGAGCGTGGGAGGGGGCCTAGATGCCCTCCAATTTTTTTGGTCACTTAAAAAGGGCACTAGAACTTTTCATTTCCGTTAGAATGAGCCCTCTTGCGACATTCTAGGACCACTTGGTCGATACGATGACCCCTGGGAAAAAGAAAAAAAAAACAAAAAAAAAAACAAACAAATAAACACGCACCCTTGATTTTGTCTTCTGGCAAAAAATACAAAATTCCACGTTTTTGTAGATAGGAGCTTGAAACTTCTGTAGTAGGGTTCTCTAATACGCTGAATCTGATGATGTCATTTTCGTTAAGATTCTACGGGGATGTTTCCCCCTATTTTCTTAAATAAGGCAAATTTTCTCAGGCTCGTAACTTTTGATAGGTAAGACTAAACTTGATTAAACTTATATATTTAAAATCAGCATTAAAATGCGATTCTTTTGATGTAGCTATTGATATCAAAATTCAATTTTTTAGAATTTTGGTTACTATTGAGCCGGGTCGCTCCTTACTACAGTTCGTTACCACGACCTGTTTGAAAACTTTAGATGTTACGTTGAAAGTGCTCCGGAAAATGCGGAAAAGGAGTAAAATTTTGCGACTTTTCAAGTAGTTTTCCATTTTCTTCTGAGAAAAAAGTTTAAATAATGTCAGTGAATGGATAGATCTAAAACTAATGAATCTAGTCACGTGAACATTGTAAACTTTGGATGTTCTGTTTTAAAAGGTAGATTTGAGAGAAAGAGTCAAATTTAGTGCAAAGAGCGGGGCGTTGAGGAGGGAACAGTCCCTTTCATATACGGAGTAATTTCTGTTCGTTTTAAGTTTTAATGTTGCTCCTTACTTTCAGTTAAAAAAAAACTTTTTTTTTATTTAATTGCTATAAAAACTGGAGTGTATCTAAAATTTTCTCTATTCTAATTAATCATAAACCGTATCCAATGATGTCAATAGATGTTGATTGTGAGAAATAGACTTTTGCAGTATTTATTGGGTATGAGAAGCAATTTAAGTTCTAGTTTTCGTAATTCATTTACACGAATAATAAGCGAAATATCGATACATAAAAATCACCTTAAGAAGTTGAATAAAATACAACCTAAGCAAATATCTTCCAGTACGGCTAATTTTCGTTTTCAGCGAAATATAAAACATGCACTGAAACAAAGAAATCAATAAGAACCTCTTTTCACGAATTTCTTTTCAAGCTGAGTTAAAAAATAATAAGAATTCACATCTTTTTAAAAGTTACATTTATTTCTGAGATGGAAGGTCTTTTTCATTATTTCCAAATAACACGGTAAGGTAATAGCTGGTATGAGGACATAAACCTTTTGTTAAGTCATTACCATCTTTAGAATTAGTCACTACCATTTTTTGTTGAGTCATTAGCTTTAGAATTAGGTCTGTAGTCTAAGAAAACTTTCAAGCTCATAAAAAGCTAAGGACTTTTATTTTTTTAGTATTTATTATTATTTTTTTACTTCTTCTTTTTTTATGTTTGGTTTTACGGTGTGCGTTTATTTTTGTGTTTGTGCTGTTGCACTGGTGATTTCTTTTTTTTATTATATTTGAATACCTCTAAAGATATGTCTCTGTTTCGCTTTGCCACAATTCAAAATCACTTTCATGTGGCACAGTAGCTTCCAACTGTAATTGGGAAAATCGGGTTTAGTCGGGATTGTGCTTTGATTTTGGATGACCCGTATATCAGTGGGGACTTGGTTGTAACAACTTTCACTTATTTGATTTTCAAGGCAAAATGTCAAATAGGCGTACAGAATTCAATGTAAAATAAACTATTGATTTTTCACCTAAGTTTTTTGACTTTTGAGATATCTAAAATTGAGTGGTCTAATTTTCATATATCTCAAATCCCAAAACCAATGGAGAAAAAAAAAAGATGCAATGGCGATATTTGTCATCTAGTGAATTTTTTTGAGTCTTCGTTATTTTTGCTTAAGTTTTTGACTTTATACGTCTTAAACTAGAGCACTTTTTGAAAATATACCACAGAAAGTTTAAGTGCCCAGCGGAGCCAGTATACATTATAGGAACTGGGAAAGTCAGCATCTAACAATTTACTCAATTTAATGGGAAAACAACTTTTGGCTTTTTTAAGGTATGAATCCAAAAAGTATCAAGGACATCAAAATGAAACCTTTTTTCTATAGGTCTATCCATACCGGAATACCAAGATTTTCAAATATTTTTCTGTTCGTTGTCTAAAAGTTATGAAGGTTAGGAAGTTAGGAAAAGCAATACCATATTTTCGTCAGTACTACCACGTTGAACCTTCAAAATTCTGATAATGCTCTTCATCCATGAAAATTCAACGTTAACGCTGTGCTTATTCTCAAAGATAACTACACCTTCAAAGGGCAGCTATATCCTCATTGTCTGTTTGGTAAAATTTAGTTAGCTTATTTTTTGCTGACTTTTCACCAACGCTTTTTTTTATCTGAAAACTTTCGATAACTGCAACGGAATTCCTTTTCATTAAAAATCGAATACTCATTTTTTCACTTGTTCATTTCACTTAAGATAAATATGGTTCTGTAAATTCCCACCAAACCAATCCAAACAATCAAGGTTAATCTATACTGTCCTCGATACTTTAATTTTAAAGAATATATTTTAGAATTTATAAAATGAAGAATCAATCAGGTTCTGAAAAATCGACAAATGTAAAACGTAATGTTTAGTCGATTGCGCCTCTGAACAACTTATGTGTAAAAATAATAAACGTTTGTATGCATGCAAACATAAACGATATTTACAGATATCTCAACATTTTTCCAGTTTGATTTTCTCACTTCAGCGTTCAATAGACAACTGGTGTTTTAAGGTTTTGCTTCCTTTATAAAGGGCCACAGGAATGACAGCTGAAAAAAAAAAACCATGTTTGGACTGTAAATAAGGAAATGTCTTAAGTTTTCATCAATTTTTCAGAGGACCGCCCGAAACTTATTTGCCCGTCCATTGCACTTCAATGACATTGCAGAACTGAGTAATAAAATATGCTTTAAAAGCTTGTTTCTGTGAATTGCGTCAGAAGAGACCATTAGGTTTTTAGGACGAACATTGTTTTACCAAGAAAAAACTATTTCCAATTATAAATGTCCTTTCTTCAATTATGTCAGTTGGTATAAAACAGAGTTCATTCACTGTATAATAGCTATTATTTGCAATTTTATAGATTCAACTAAATGGCAATTGCTAATGGATGAAAACTACACACAAAAGAGATGATAAGAGAATTTTAGGTCAGAGACCTTAAAGCTAACGGTGACTTTGCGAATAAGAAAAAGAAAAGAAACTTCAGTCTCTAACGAGAAGTACTACTAGATAATTTATCACTCATTTTTGCAGGTTGGATTATTTGATGCGAGTCATGACAGCAAAATTTTAACTCAAGAGCTTGAAATCATTTGAGATCTCAAGTGGTTTCTTCATCAAATTAAATTCTTTAGTTTAGTAGGAACCAAATCGGTTGAGTTACTGGCATATGTTCTACACATTCAAACTTTTAAAAACCCTTTAATGATAATTATTCGAAGGATTTTAGTTTTCGAAAAAACGATGTGTCTACAATATTTGTGATAAAAAATGTTTATTTTTTAGTTATTTCCCGAAGTAAAAGCAATGTTTTGTTAATTAATTTGAAAAAAAGGAGTGACGCTCTTACAGGAAAACTATACGCAAGAAAAGGCATATCTTAAATTAAACTGACTAACCAAAATATGCGATTTAAAAATAACTAAAAGTGATTTTGGGACTGAAATCAACCAAAAAATTTAGAAACTAGTCTCTATTTTTAACTAGATTTTTTTCATAATTCCCTACCGAAGAAAGGGTTTAGCAGCTCAAACAGTTTTCATTAATAAAAAAAGGTTCTATCAGCAAAATTTTTTATTGCAGAATCTTTAATCATTTTTCTAAAGGTAGAAGGTACGCTGCCCCCCCCCCCAACCCATTATTCAGGAAGCGATGGAGGAGCTAAAAAATTGTAAATGGTACCTACTTTAGAACATCGTCCGTTTAAAAATATAGTAGATTCGAACAAGGAAAAGGAAGTCTATTTGAAAACGTCAATGAAAATTAATTAGTTTTCACACTTTTACCTAGACCCTAAGATGCTCACAAGTTTATATAGATTTCTCTTTTACGTTGAAAACAAAGCTGACTTCTATTTGCATGTAGATTCCAACCCAACTTTTGATTAATATTTTCATTATTCAGTTGATACTTAACCTACTCTCGGTATGTAAAGCTTGCTTTTCTTGAATTTCTGAGGTAATTTTCCACAGGATCAAAACGACCAAGACCTTTCAGAAAGGCAGCTCTCCTCCCTAATTCTTAAATGCGGGCTACTATTTGAGACATTAAAATCAATTCATTCGTCATTGCCCACTCAATAGAGCAAATGCACCTCAAAGAACGCTTTTATTATCTCTGCCCCCTTAAAAACCAAAAGAAGAACAACATTAACAAGAAAATAATTTTCTTGGTTTAACACTCGCTTTCCAAAAGACTGATGTGCTAAACTAGACTATTAATCCTGCATAGATCACTATAGTTTGGTAACTGAAGCTGAAAAAGTTCAAATATAATTGACAGATATTTATGTTCGGAGTTAACCAAAGCAATGTGCGACATTCTGACATTAACAGAAGGAATTTTTTAGTTATGATCATTATTTTTTTTCTAGGTCTTGTCGTTTTTGTATGTGCAAATATTTCTTTTAATAGTATATCGTCTCAGTTTTGTTTTACAGTTTCCATGCTGTTTTGGGATTTTAAATTTAATACTTGATCTTATTCTGGATTTTCTCCATTGCACTGATAGTCTTATTCTCAAGACACAGATTAACTGTCTATATTTTGTGTTTTTTTTTAAATTTCACAAGCTTGAAGTCCATGTTTTTACTTCAGTTTATTCTTAAATTTAGCATTTTAAACACTAAAACGCCCAGTTAGAGAAGAAAAAAGCCTAAAGCAAGCAACACATGAAGAAGAATGCATCTTCTGTGATCAAAACACTAACAAACTAGTTTCAGCAATCACAGTTTAAAGTTGCCATCTAGAATACAGTATTCTTTGAACATAAAGTAAAAATTAAACACTAAGTGATTTCACAATTATTTTCAATCAATGCAGCAAGGCTTGCCAAAAATAGCTTACCTAATAAAAAAAAGAAAGATATTCATAGTTTTTTTTTCGATACTGGCGTGAGAAAAAAACAAACATCGAAATCTATTCTTTAAATCAGATGGGACAACCTCTGTTTTTTTTGCCAGTATTATAAATACAAAGATTATTAATGAGTACTCACAGGCTAGGGCGTCTACCTGGCCTGCATATTTATATACAAAGTTAAACTATCGTGACCTTGTTAGTTTCCTAGCAACAAATGAAAGAAAAGATTACTAAAATATATGACTAACACTTGTGATTGTTTTCACCTTGGCTGAATGCTAAACCAGAAGATTTTTTGGGGTCATGAAAGATGCTTCTATGATTTGAATAGCCGGTCCTGGTCCAAAGCCCATTGACCTTGCCCAAGACTTTCCATCTTTTTTCGAAAAAATAAAGCCCTTTGTACATAACCATAGGACGATAGCTGTGTCACAGCAACAGGTTTTCAGCATGATGGAAATTAAAGTAAACATCTAATTAATGTTTTAAAATAAAGCCAAACAAGAATTTCAACTGAATTCCACCTGCGCATTTTATCGTGCTTATCTTCCTTTATTAAAGTGACAATATTTTGTTTCAATTAGGCACTCTTCCAAAATCATAATAATAAATCTTTTGGGTATTGCCAGTGTCATTCCTTTTCAATATACCAGATGGTCAGAGTTACATTGGAAAAAGTTTATAATTCCACAGGCTATCACATCAAAAAATCACAAGAGAACCACGATAGCTCAAAATCCATTTCCTATTCTGATCCTTTACTTAATCCACTACAAGCAAAGAATAAGTTATTACTATAATCATTCTCATGTAATCCATTTCCATGGCAAAGTAACAGGAATAAAAGTGTTGTTAAACTAGAATTTAATCTTAGGAGCACAACAAAAAGAAACGCATTAGTTGGTGCATGATTATTATGCCTCCTTCCTTACATTGCCTTTTTATGGCACTTGGTATTAACCAAGTGACATATAACGATCGTAAATTATGTCGGTCTGTCTGTCGGTCTGTCGATCTGTCCCGGTTTTGCTACCTTAGGGACTTCCAGGTAAGCTAGGACGATGAAATTTGGCAGGCGCATCAGGGACCGGACCAGATTGAATTAGAAATAGTCGTTTTCCCGATTTGACCATCTGTGGGGAGGGAGTGGGAGTGGTGGTGTTTAATTCGGAAAAAATAGAAAAATGAAGTATTTTTAACTTACGAACGGGTGGTGGGATCTTAGTGAAAATTGATGTTTGGAAGGATATCGTGTCTCAGAGCTCTTGTTTTAAATCCCGGCCAGATCTGGTGACGTTGGGGGGAGTCGGAGGGGGGGAGGCGAACCTAAAATCTTGGAAAACGCTTAGAGTGGAGGGACCGTTCTGAAAAATTAGAAAAAATGAGGTATTTTTAACTTACAAAGGAGTGATCGGATCTTATTGAAATTTAATGTTTGGAAGGATATCCTGTCTCAGAGCTCTTCTTTTAAATCCCGAACGGATCTGGTGAAAAGGAATTGGGGAGGGGGCCTAAAATCTTGGAAAACGGATCTGCTCTCTTTGGGGGAGTTGATGGGGGAGGGTTAATTCTAAAAAATTAGAATAATTGGGGTATTTTTAACTTACGAAAGAGTGATTGTATCTTAATAAAATTTCATATTTGGAAGGACCTCGAAACTCAGATCTCTTATTTTAAATCCCACCGGATCCAGTGTTATTAGGGGGGGGGGACCGGAAATCTTGGAAAACGCTTAAAGCGGAGAGATCAGGATGAAACTTGGTAGAAAGAATAAGCACAAGTCCAAGATAGGTGACTAACATAGCCGGACTGGACCCGCTCTCTTTGCTGGAGTTTGGGAGGGGGAGTGATTCCGAAAAATTTGAAAAATGAGGTATTTGTAACTTACGAACGGGTGTTCAGATCTTAATGAAATTTGATATCTAGAAGGATCTTGGGCTTTAGAACTCTCATTTTAAATCCTGACCAGATCAGGTGGCATTGAAGAGAGTTGGAGGGGGGAAACGTGAAAACCGAGGTATCTTACGAATAGGTCATCGGATCTTAATGAAACTTGATATATAGAAGAATCTTATGTCTAGGATGCTCCATTTTCAATTCAAATCAGATCCAGGGGCATAGAGGGTTGGAGAGGGGAGACAGAAATATTGGAAAACGCTTAGAGTGGAGAGATCGGGATGAAACTTGATGGGAAGAATAAGCACAAGTTATAGATACGAGATTGACATAATTGGTACGAATCCGTTCGCTTTGGGGGAGCTGGGGGTCGTTCGTTTGGAAAAATTAGAAAAATTGAGGTATTTTTAACTTAAGGGGTGACCGGATCTTAATGAAATTTGATAATTAGAAGGAACTCATGTCTCAGAGCTCTTATTTCAAATCCCGACCAGATCTGTTGATATTGGGGGGAGTTGGAGGGGGAACGGGAAATCTTGGAAAACGCTTATAAATGTCGTAGATACAAAATTGACGTAACTGGACTGGATCCGCTCTCTTTGGGGGAGTTAGGTGGTAGGGTTCAGTGCTTTGGCGAGTTTAGTGCTTCTGGACGCGCTAGAACGATGAAAATTGGTAGGCGTGTCAGGGAGCTGCAGGAATTGACTTTATAAAGTTGTTTTCCCCAAGTTGTTTTCGATCATCTGGGGGGCCGAAGGGAGAGGAAAAATTAGAAAAATTGAGGTATTTTTGACTTAAGAGTGGGCGATCGGATCTTATGAATTTTGATATTTAGAAGGACCTCATGGACTCAGAGCTCTTATTTTAAATCCCGACCGGCATTAAGCCTCTGATTTTAATTTTAAAGCAGTCTGTTGATTCTTAGAGTTTTGCTAGAGCTCATACCGTATGAGCTCTTGGCTCTTGGGTTTTTTTGACCTCGTCACAAGTGCCATATGAGCTCTTAGCTCTTGTTTTTAAATTAAATAAAAAAAAACTAGTTTTTTAAACTGAAAGTAAGGAGCGATATTAAAACTTAAAACGGACAGAAATTACTCCGTATATGAAATGGGTTGTCCCCTCCGCAATCCCTTGCTCTTTACGCCAAAGTTTTAATTGTTTTAAAAGTAGAATTGTGACAAAGAATCAAACTTTAGCGTAAAGAGCAAGGGATTGCGGAGGGGACAACCCATTTCATATACGGAGTAATTTCTGTCCGTTTTAAGTTTTAATATCGCTCCTTACTTTCAGTTTTAAAAAACTAGTTATTTTTATTTAATTTCTGAACGTTTTTGAATTAATGCATTTTTGATTTTGGCTCTCCGCACATTAATTAGTAAAATGAAATTTGCATATTAATTTTTTTGGCTAAACGGCTTTCTCTTAGTTTTGATCAGAGGATTTTGAGAAATAAGGGGTGGGGAAGGAGGTCTAGTTGCCCTCAAATTTTTCGGTTACTTAAAAAGGCAACTAGAACTTTTAATTTTTAACGAAAGTTTTTATTAGTAAAAAATATACGTAACTTAAGAATTAACTTGCGTAACAAACTTTTATGCTCTTATATTTTTTATTATGTATATGAGGGGGTTTGTCCCCTCGTTTTTATTAGTAAAAAATATACGTAACTTAAGAATTAACTTACGTAACAAACTTTCATAATCTTATATTTTTATTATGTATACGAGGGGGTTTGTACCCTCGTTAATACCTCGCCTTTTACACTAAATCTTAAGTTTTGTCCCAATTCTTTAAGAATGACCCCTGAATCAGAAAGGCCGTGGAATAAGTAGTTGAAATTACTAAAAACACTTAGCATAAAGAGCAAGGTATTTATCTCCTCCTAAATACCTCGCTCTTTATGCTAAAGTATTTTTAGAACCCCTCATATGCGTAATAATCTCTGTTAGTTTTAAGTTTTAATGCTACTCTTTACTTTCAGTTGAAAAACTTTTTCGTGTTTATATTTTCATTGTTTTTTTATAGTAATGCTAGAAAATCCCGCGCTCTTTTCATTGAATTTCTCTTCCCCCATGACATGTTCCTCCAAGAGAAGATCCTCCCACATAGCCTCCTCCCCTCAACCCCACCCCAAACCAAAAAAATCCCCCTGAAAACGTCTGTACACTTCCCAATAACCATTACTGTATGTAAACACTGGACAAAGTTTGTAACTTGCAGCCCCTCCCCCACGGACTGTGGGGGAGTGAGTCATTCCAAAGACATAGTTAATATGGTTTTCGACTATGCGGAACAAAATGGCTATCTCAAAATTTGGATCCGTTGACTTTGGGAAAAAATGAGCGTGGGAGGGGGCCTAGGTGCCCTCCAATTTTTTTGGTCACTTAAAAAGGGCACTAGAACTTTTCATTTCCGTTAGAATGAGCCCTCTTGCGAGATTCTAGGACCACTTGGTCGATACGATGACCCCTGGGAAAAAAACAAAAAAAAAAACAGCAAAAAAACAAATAAACACGCACCCGTGATCTGTCTTCTGGCAAAAAATACGAAATTCCACATTTTTGTAGATAGGAGCTTGAAATTTATGCTATAGGGTTCTCTTATACGCTGAACACGATGGTGTGATTTTCGTTAAGTTTCTATGACTTTTAGGGGGTGTTTCCCCCTATTTTCCAAAATAAGGCAAATTTTCTCAGGCTCTTAACTTTTGATGACAAAGATTAAATTTGATGAAACTTGTATATCTAGAATCAGCATAAAAATTCGATTCTTTAGATGTATCTTTTAGCATCAAAATTCCGTTTTTTAGAGTTTCGTTTACTATTGAGCCGGGTCGCTCCTTACTACAGTTCGTTACCACGAACTGTTTGATAGAAAATATTTATTTATTTTTCTCAGATAGAATCGCATAGGCAAGAAAAATGAGCTCTTTAGTAAAGGCTAAGAAACTTCATTCGTACCTCTTGCAGAGGCGCCATTTGGGCCAAATCTTGGGGTGGGCATGGGGCATTTGACAGAAATCGAGACTTTTATTATGAATCTAACCTACTTTCAAAGTTTACAATGATTAATAGCAAATAGCGTAATTACCTCAAGAGTCGTCAGGTAAATACGCTCTTTTGGCTAATAGGCGTGCAGTTAGTTCAAATCATTTGAACAGAATGGATTATGTTGGGCATAATGGATAATTATGGCCAGAAAAAGGC